>NW_017729014.1:3963285-3965059 GCF_001723915.1 Gavialis gangeticus
ATATATATATATATATAAGTGCTGCTTAAAAGCATGTGTGGCAGGGAACTGTTTATGCCCGCCATTTTAAGGGCCTGAGACAGCAGCCTGCAGGTGCCTGGTTAGGGCAGCCATTTTTTAGACTCAGGGCTGCCCATATAATCAGGGCATTTTGCTGCTGGGAGGTGAGGCAACAACATTGCCTGGCCACAGGCCTGCTGGTATTATCTGGAGGTAAGGAAGGAGCTGTAGGAGATGGTCAGGAGGCTCCGGGTCCTGGGCATGACCTAAAAATTCACCTGCCAGGAGTGGGTGGCCTGGTGGGGCTCCCAGTGGTGCAGGAGCTCCCAGGAATTGCAGGCCAGTTACCACCCCGGTGAAAGGTGGGTCAAGGTGCCTTAACCCCTTGCCCCCACAACTGGGTGGGTTACCCCTTTTGTAGGGTCTGGAAGGTGGACCCCCAGAGAGACAGAGACATAGACTCACACGTGTCTGGGCATCCCCTGACTGGTCAATGGTGGGGCCAGGACTGGAAGGG
The DNA here is from genome assembly GCF_001723915.1 of Gavialis gangeticus. Lineage (NCBI taxonomy): Eukaryota > Metazoa > Chordata > Crocodylia > Gavialidae > Gavialis > Gavialis gangeticus. The sequence goes on from NW_017729014.1 coordinate 3,963,803, forward strand.
TCGAAGGGCCAGGGACCCACCACGAGGAACGCCCAAGAGCTGAGCACCTAGGGTTCTGACTGGCCTGGAGGTGGGCCAGGGCTAGTAGCCAAAGGTCCCGGGGGACCACGCCTGTAAGGGAAAAGTAGTTCAGGGAGCTATGCTGCCCAGGATGAAGGCGGAATAGGCCGCCTGAGGAGAGGAATCCAGGCGGAGTTCAACTAGTAGGATTCTGGGGCCCAGTGTGGGGCCAGTGATCTTGATGACATCTGGATGCCATCTGCAAGGCTTGGGCTGCAGTTTAGGGGAGGAATGGAGCTGCAGATCGCACCCCCTGGCATCGGGGCAGGAAATGGGCAGCCTCCCGCTTAACATCAATTAAATAATTACCATGAAGATGTGGCGGGCGAGAAGGCGGGCGGTTAGCCCAGAAACAGGTGGGCAGGCCACAGGGAAAAGTTGGCCCCAAGAAGCCCCCCTGTTACAGCAAGTGTATGGACTACCTGTGTTAAAATTTGCAGCTGTTTCAAAAAAAGGCAAAGGATTAACTAAGTCTGGAAGTACCTGTAGTAATTTGCCTGTAAGCAATATGTTTATTTTCAAAGTTGGTGTTTTCAAAATTACCTCTCACTCAAGGAGAGCAGGGTCTAATAGTAAGAGAAGAGGGGTGGGAGTGCCTGCAAGGAGAAGAAATTGTGGGGCAAAGGGAAAGGGGGCCATCTAACCACCTCAGATTTATTTTCCCTGCTGTAGCAGTGGGACATTTTCAAAGCAAACTTCCAATGATTAGATTCTATACCTGGAAAATTATAACCAATTTATAAATTTTCCACGTATAGAATCTAATTACTGGGGGGGGCTGTCTTATATTTTAGTAACTATGGTAACACCATGCCGTTAAATGGGTTGAGATTTATAGGTAAACAGGTGCTATAGCAGTCAGCATAGGAAATAACCCTCTCATCTTAGATTTGCATACAGAGTGTTTCAGCTCTGCCTCAGAGCCCAGGTCAGGCCAGAGTCAGACCCATAGCGGCCACCTGTCCGTCCCCCCCCCCCTTGCCCCCTGCAGCTTCTGTCCCCCGGCTCCCCACCACCCACACACACTTTCCTGTTAGATGCGGCATAACTCCAGCTAAGGCTTGGTTCCCTCCCAGACACGGCGACACTGCTGTATGGCCTCTGCCCATCCAGTTAGCAGTGCCAACATGGATTCGTGGCAGACCAAGGCTGTGCTTCCATGTGCTGTGCTCTGGGAGGAAACACAGCCACAGCAGA
>NW_017729014.1:3970059-3971971 GCF_001723915.1 Gavialis gangeticus
TGTGCCTGTAGTAAGAAAATAAGTCAGGCTCCTGGAGTCAGAGAGAGAGAAAGAGAGAGAGGGAGGGAGGGAGGAGAGAGAGAGTTGGGAGCTGGGGGTAAGAGGGTGCCAGTGGTAGGGGGCAGGAAGGCTGCTGGTGGAAGAAATGGTGAGGGGCAGAGGACAATGGATGCCACCTGACCCCTCCGCCCCCAGGCACCTGACTGCCTCAGCCACTGCTTTCCCTGCTGTAGCAGTGGGAAGGAGACAGATTTAAGACAACCCTCCAATAATTAAATTCTATACCTGGAAAATTATAACAAATTTATACATTTTCCATATATAGAATCTAAGTACTGAGGGGTTATCTTCAATTCAGGGCTGACTTAGATTCCAGTAAATAGAGTAAATTATTATCTCTAATTTAGACTGTAATGAATAAGAGATGACTTCTTTTGTTACTGCATACATGTGGTTTCCTTGTTCAGGTACAGAGCAATGATTTCAAATGTGGCAAGTCTCCTGAGGGAACCGGGAGGGTCTGGGATTTGACACAAACTCTGATTATTCATAAATGTGTGAAAAAATTTCCTGCAGAAGTTCACAACTTTTATCCATGGCTTTGAATGTGCAACAATCTCTCACTGTGCTTACCAGAACAGGGAGCTGTTTTTCCCCATCCACAAACATTGGCACCTAACAATTCTAGGGAATGAAACTGCTCGGGAAACGGACAAAACTCCACACACAAACACGCACGCACGCAAGAACGTGTCTTACATCGGATGTTCACAGGAGCTTTTTAAGATTCTGTCTCTATCACTAAGCATATTAACTATCCTAATGCTTGTATAACCCACAGGAGAATGGTCTTCTGGCCTACGTGACCTTCAAAAAGACTTAACAAGTTCCCAAGTTATTTAATAACTATACCCCCAGATGCCTAGTGAGTTTGTTTGGGGAAATCAAAAGCAAGCTGCTGGCAAAGCAGAAAGAAAAGCAAAAGAAGGAAATGCAATTGCTGCCAAACAGGGAAGGAGTGACAATAACAGAGACCTGTCACGTGCTTATTGAAGGACAAAACTTCTCCTGGTTTTTAGTGACAGAGGAGAGGTTCCTGGAGTTTTCCTTTCTCTGCAGCTTAGTTCTGCTGTGCTCAAACTCCATGCTCTCTGTTATAAATGTTTGGCATCATCACCCAGTGATAATTCCAGGCTGACTGCTGCGCCACTGCATTGACCAGCTGGATTGTTGCCAAAGAAAAGCAAATGTGGAGGAAAGAGAAGGCCCATGAGTTTTTCTGAAGGATAGTGGACTTGGATCCTATGCAGTGAAGAAAGATGAACAATGCAGCCCTGCTGGACTGTCAACTCTGTCCCTCCATCTGGAAGCAAGCAATGGCTCTTCTATGCCCAAGTTAGGCATGTCACCTGTGACTTCATCCCAACCATTTCATGGATCCCTGTCAAGTATTTCACACTACTTTCTTGTTCCTTGAAAAAAAAGTGCTCTGACAGTCCCCAGGATCGGTCCACTCAGCAGCCAGCAAAGGAGACAGCAATTCATGACCCCAAGATGCCTGTCTTGGTATTTTTAATAGGAGGGTATAGGAAATAAGATATTAATCCTCACGATAAAACCGGGCTCCTAGCAGTTTTCTAAGACCAGACGGGTGAAATCTGCTACCTCTAGTTCTTCCCTTTGCACTACCTCTGGAATGACACAAGCTGCCGTTTTATGGAGTGGTTGTCAGCAGTACCTCTCATAGTACTTTCCAGAAGAGATGGGACCAAAACTCTTTTTAAATTGTGGAGGAAGAAGCTAAAGTTTCATTTCATATTTTGAAGGCTCCAGTTAACTGTCATCTTCCATGTTCCTTCCCTTCCCTGCCTTTGTTGCATAAATTGCTGATTTTATCTCCTGGAGGCTAGTC
>NW_017729014.1:3972320-3972955 GCF_001723915.1 Gavialis gangeticus
CTAGCCTCCAGGGGATAAAACCAGCAATTTATGCAACAACCCTGCCGGGTGGAGCTTCTCTGGCAGCTGCAGCATGGTTCCAGGCAGCCCAGCTTCACTTTTCAGCAGCACATACCCCAGGGTCAGAAAAACTTGGGGGGGGGGGGAAAAACCCTGGACCAGAGCATGCACAGGCAGTGCACCCTTGCAGCACAGACAATGCTTGACTGTGCAGTATGTGGTGTTGCAGACATGTTTGCAGCACCACATACCACATTGTCACACTCATCTGGACACACACATAGGAAGCATATTTGCTCCCAGTGGGAGCAGTTCAGGGCAGGGATACTCCTGCCCTGCTCTATTATTATTTTGCAGCTGGGGGGAACTGCGGGGCTGCGAGCTGCCTGCTGCAGAAGCAGGGAGACATTGTCCTGGCCCAGAATTCATGATTGGAGCCTACCCAGCAGCAGGCAGTTCCCAGGGAGGGTATTGTTCTCCCTCCCCCGATGCCTAGGCTGACTGGGAGCAATTTGGTATCTAACCATTCGTTACTATGCAGTAGTTACTGCATGGTAAATCTACTACCTGTAAATACAGGTAGTAGAAAGCAGCACAGTAGACTAATCTACTGCACATCTTGTTGTTCTCGGTTA
>NW_017729014.1:3977955-3979634 GCF_001723915.1 Gavialis gangeticus
TAATTGGCATTGGTGTTGTTCTCGGTTAATTTTGTTCCAGCTATACCTAACAGATCTAACTGGAAAGTGGGGCCTCCTGGCACTGCATGCTCTACCATGAAAAAAGAGAGACAGTCCCTGCTTCAAAGGCCTTCTTCCTTAATATATGATGAGAGACCATGGGGAATTTCTGAGACAGAGGCAGCAATGCCTAACATCAGAAATGGGAGCTAGAGCAGCAATTCTCTCAGTATGCAACAGGTTTGCTACATTCTACAGCCTTCTTCAAATATTGCTGCCCTAGGGTTTCCTGAATCAGAGATGCATCCAAATATGTTGTACTAAGGAAAAACCTCATCTTGGTGATGATTTCCATACAAATAGGAGTTTCTTCAGCTGAGACTGCCAGACCCAACTTATGATGTGCACCACATTTATTGGTTTATCTTGAAAATTGGACAACAGAAGGAAAAAATTAAGAGAGCGGTTGTGGTTAGGATTGTTCTGGCCATGCTATCATCTGGGGTATCAGATGGTATGAGGCTAGCAGCTGCTCTGCTGGCAGGCTATTCTATTTACAAACACATGCATCCTCTATGCATTAGGTATTTATTGTTGATTCTAACCAGACATTCGTTATCAGGAAAGAGAAGGTGTTGACACTTGGCAGAAGATGCATACTGTGTGTTTATTTGATACAGAGCATAAACAAATAAAGAAAGGAACTGGGGAGGGTTTTTAGTCCAAACCACAGCTTGTTTTCTCTCTAAATGACAAAGGAGTCTGTACTGCTAAAGCAATTTACTATGGAGGTAAACTCTAAAATACCTACCATTAAAACTGGGTTACATAAAAATGAGCTGAGCAAAGTAATCCTACAGTGAATTAAGGTTCTAAAGGCTCACTTTTCACTTGGTTTCCCTAGTTGGCATTGGCATCCCAGGGGGAAGCCGTACACATCTAAAGTAAAAAAAAAATTCTCTCCATATAACTAGCAATTATTCAGTCCAAAAAGTGTTTTCTCCTAGGGCTGTTTTGTAATCTGAGGGTGGGTTTTGCATTTCTTTCTTCTGCTGGTATCAAAATTAGCACATGATTTTCCTGTCCACTTTCTGAAACAAACAGTAATTTGGGGAAATGCCTGGTAGCCACACTGGTGACTGCAGGAATTGAACACCAGGGCTCCTTAGTTACAGTGGGTATGATTTTCAAAGTGCTAAGCAAGCCTGAGTTTATATATCTGCCTTAGGCACTATGAAGCCTAAGACACTCTAAGGTCTAGGTCTGATTGGCTTTCTGTTTAGATACATTTATTAAGAGTCTATGCACCAGGCTTAAAAATGTGACCCAAATATATATTAGAATCTAAAATAACAGAAGGCAAATATACCCAACATTATTTTCTTAAATCTCATGATCTGCAGGCAAATCTCATAGCTTAGGACGCATAAGTCCTATTATTTTAGTCTTTCGAGTCAGAAATCCTTTCTTTTATTTTCTTCCAGGTCAGATTGGTGGGGGGAGGGAGGGGTGTTCCCCTTCCTCTGTTTCCTTCTATTTCCATGGAAAAGGCATTCCTGGGGGCTGTTTCCATCTGTGTCTGGCACACTAGCAGGGTGGAGGGTGTGGGGAGAGGTTGTGGTGGTGAGTATTGGATGCTCTATGGGGCTGGAGCGGATGTTCTTATGGACACATTTGAA
>NW_017729014.1:3984634-3986377 GCF_001723915.1 Gavialis gangeticus
GCTGTAGGTATGATACCATCTGTACTCCACCAACTTTGGCAAAGAAGCTAAGAGAAACAATCCATCTGTGCTGACTAATGCTGTGATCCATTTTTAACCATTGGGGCTGTTAGTTCCTTGACCACAGTGAGTAGTTGGAACAATGAAAAAACTTGTGTGGCAGGGGGGCCTGCAGTTGGAGGGGACAAGACTGGATGACATGGGTGATCTTTCTTTTGGCAAGGCTGAGGAAGGTTTGGATTCAATTCTGGGTTTGTGTTTCAGCACCTGCATCTGCTTCTTTCTTGTTGTACTTTTGCTGTTTGGTAACTTGGCAGTCGAAAGCAACCTTCTGGGCAGCAGGCCTGCTCCTTGACAGTCAGTGTGAGGTACGCAATGTTCAGGTTGTCAAAGAGCAGACCCACTAATGCCATTGTATGTTTCCTTGTGCACTTCAGTAGGAGGCATTGCAAAGCTATGAGGTGGAAGAAAAACTTGCCTGTGCCCTACAGCTTGATACAGCCCCTAGAACAATTATCAATTCCAAGTCACCATCTGTGAGGGTCAGAACATTCTTCTCCTTCTAGTGTCTTAGTGGAAAGGAATAAAAAAAATGCCAATAAAGCCTACGAGGTTCAAATTCTGCAGCCTAAAGATGGATTGGGCAGCAGGAGGTGATCAGCCTTTAGTAACAAGGAGGTTATTTGTTATTCATTCTCACAGTGTTAACATCTACAGGTCACAACAGGTCAGGCTCTATGGTGCTGGACCTACACATGGTACCAGACAGTTCCTGTCTGTAAAAACTTCAGGATTTCACAAGCAGGTGACACACATAAGAAATGAGGAAGCTGGCTGGCTGGGGTGAGAATAGGAGAAAATAGGCTAGACCAGCTGGTCATATGATGCTTAAGGAAACTTCTTTGATGTATTCAGTGAAGTAAGAACGTGGACATGTCTCTGATTCTTGAAACTACTTAAAATAAAACCCCTTCTTGCTGGTGCCCCTGTCAAGTCTGAGGATGGAGTCTGATGCTAGCAGCAAAGAAAACTTGTACATGCCTTTATTTGGGAATTGCCATGCTTAAAAAAGAGAACTGACTTTCTGTACAAAATATGTTCAAGTGTATGTGTGTGTTTGCATTAAGCCACAACAGAAGTAAATGATGGTTTTATTAAAAGGTACTGGAGATAACGCAAACTCATGGGCTAGGGACAGACATTCAAAAAGGCTGAGCCTGAATTGATTAAATCTTTGCAGGTTAGTCTAACCTGGCTAGGCTGAATCAGTTGTAACAGTCGGGACATTCCCTCTGAACTGAAGAAATGCAGGCACATGCCTACACTGGCTCAAGATAAAAGTTGAGGGGTGCTAGAGCAGCCCTCCCCTCTCTTTCACTATGCTGAGCTGGGGGGTGGGGCATGGACAGGCCCCAGCAGGACACTCTGATTAGGGAGGGGCTCCCCGCCTCTTCACAGCATCTGACCACCGAGGGAACTGGCAGGGAGTTACATCATTTAGTTACACAGAAGGGAGTAACACAGCATTTAGCACCCCATTAAGAAAACAAAAGCATCTCTCATTAATTCAAGCTCTTCCTAAACAACTTTTTCAGAGGAAAGAAGGAGGGACATTACCAGCTGACCTGATGATTAGCTTCAGAAATCCCTAAGCAATCAGAATCCCTGTCCTGTCTGCCTCACACAGACACCTCTCAGCATTAGTTAGCATACCACATGCCAGCTACAGTCTGTGCTGTGGGG
>NW_017729014.1:3986875-3988276 GCF_001723915.1 Gavialis gangeticus
CTTGAGCAGCGAGTGCGGGGGGGGAGCAGGGGGAGGCCAGAAAGACCTTGCTGTGCCTTCCGGAGCTCCAGCTACGGTGCAGAGGGGCAGGGCCAACCCTGTTCTCTGGAGCAGAGAGCAGAGCCCCACCCAGGGCTGAAAAGCATCTGGGATGCTGGGGGGACTCTGGTTTAACATAAACAAGGAAGGGGTCTGAGGCAGACATTGCATAAACTGGTTTGATCCAAATCAGTGAAGTCTGATACTACATTCAACTAGGTTTATCTCAAACTAGTTTCAGCCATTTTCAAACTGGTTTACGTTCACTGAACATCTGTTATGGCTTTAAACCAGTGTCTGATCACTTAATCCAGTTTATGTGTAATGTCTGCCCCCAGCCTGGTGCCCAAGTCTGAGCAGGTCAATCATTTTCTTTAGGAAGGGAAGCAGAAAGGATGTGGGGTCAGTAGCTAAGGGTCAATGAATATTCCAGTCTTCTCAGTCCCCAGCATAGATTAATATTCAATATCAGTCATTAAGATGCACTCCATGAGAGGCCTGTTGCACCAAGAGAGTTCTGCATAGTTTGGCTGGCAGTTCTCTCAGAGTGTTTGACCCAGTGCCAAATATCACACAGAAGGTCTACAGGAAGGCTAGCATCCTAGGAAGAATGGCCTCAAAGGGGTGAGGAAAATAGAATTTGATCTGACTGCAGAAAAGGAAGAACAGCTAAGGCTGAGGCATTAAAGTGGGGCATTCATGAGGTAAACCTGGGTTTATGTTTCAGCAGCTGAGGTATGCATAAGCCAGACCCATCTGCTCTACATCAAAGCCTCTGAAAGGACACAAAAACATTTGTATCGTGGGCAGGGAGTGAGAAAGACTCTGAAAACATGTCCCAGGAATGCCCAGGAGAGGGTTTCAGGAAGCAGTAGAGGAGCTTCAAAATGATAGCTTGCAACAAGAGAGAGGTACATGCCTTTGCTAGAGAACTTCCAGGACCTGCTATGCACTGCATCCCAGTACAGAAGACTGTGCCCAGCACGGTGACTGAGGGGCACTATCTGATGCTTAGTTCTTATGTAGAGTCCTGAGTTACAGCATAAAATCTCTTGTGCTCTTTGAATTTGGAGTGAATGAGGCAAGGAGCCCACAAGTCAATCTCAGAAGAGTGTAGCTGCTAGGTCTGTGTGAAGCTTCAGGTGCCGATTCAATTCGGAGGAGATTTGGCTTGATTTGGTGGCTGAATCTCCAAATCCAAATCAAATCAGGGGACCAATAAAGAGGTCCGAATTGATTTGAAGCTCTCCAAATCTTTGGAAAAGGTTTGGACAGCTTCGATGATTTGAGCAGTCCCCACCTGCTGCAGCAGGGAGCTTGGGGAGGGGGGTAAGTAGAGTGGGGGGGAACTTAGAAGGGGGG
>NW_017729014.1:3988753-3989879 GCF_001723915.1 Gavialis gangeticus
CCCCAGCTCCGGGCCTTTAAGAAAAAAAAAGCCTGAAAAAAACCCCCGGGACTCACCAGCTCCTGCAGCAGCCTCGGGGCTTCGGAGGGCTCATGGAAGAGCCTCCTATGTGGTGGGGGGCAGTAGAGGGCAGTGGGGATTGCCCTGCACTGGGCAGGAACCAGTAAGACTGGGATTTTTATTTTCCTTAAAGGGCCAGAGCTGGAGCAGGCAGGGCAGCCATGGGGGGAGTTTGGGCCAGAGCCACCCCTACACAGCAGGGGGCAGTGGGGATCACCCCCTGCCCACCAGCACCCGGTGAGTTGGGGCTTTTTTTTCAAAGTGCAGGGAGCTGGGGCAGGCAGGGCAGCCATTGCTGGGCTGGGAGAGTGGGCGGGGGATGGGCCTGCACGATTCAGAGATTCAGCAGCAGATGAATTTCTAAATCAGATTCAGCCAAATTGATTCAGGACAGTGATTCGAATCACTGAATCGAATCACTGTCCCCCAGATCAACCAAATCCAAATCCAAAGCGAATACTAGCCACTTAGCACAGGCCTAGTAGCTGCCTTTCCCACATTCAGGAAGGATTTTATGGAAAAAAAAGCTAGTGGAACAATGAGCAGGTGTATGTTTCCTCCTGTCTCTCTCTGCTCCCAGGGACTCTGTGCCAATTTGCAATGTGTCAGCCTCCACACATGCCCCACCACTTGCTCATGTCTGTGTTTAGCTTGTTCCTTTGTTCGTGGCTCTGCTTAGCTCTCTTATAACTACTTTATCATTCCTAGGCCCTGCAGCTCACTTATATCCAAAACTGCACAGGGCTATGCTGCCTTGATTGCATGCTGCTTCCTGACTGACATGTACACTGAATTAAAAGTTAGAAAGTCTAATGGATGCCTTGTGTTTTGACTTTGTGCCTCTGCACTTTTTCTTATTCTATGAACAACCAAAAAAGTGATTTCTTACCCAGCCTCCAGCAGTTCATTACTGTTTACAGGGTGCTAAACCTTTTCCTCACATTTTTTAAGTTAATGTGAAAAAGATGAGCATGGGACAGTTTTACATAGACTCAGTGTATGTGTTGTATGCATACCATGTACTTCTCTCTGCAATTCTGACGTGTGTGTGTGTGTGTGTGTGGGG
>NW_017729014.1:3989995-3995110 GCF_001723915.1 Gavialis gangeticus
GTGTGTGTGTGTGTGTGTGTGTGTGTGTGTGTGTGTGTGTGTGTGTGTGTGTGTGTGTGTGTGTGTGTGTGTAAAGAGAAAATGCATGCATATAATTAAACACAAATATACATGCACTTCTAGAAATGTGGGCTTTTCTCTGTCTTCATCTGCTAATTCACCATCTCCAGTAACTTTTTCTTCTGTGCAGACATTGCTTACTATTTTTGCAATACTTTCCTCCATTTAGGGTCCCTTGCTTAGCCCCTTTTCATTTTTGTCACTGCTACGATAATCTATCACTTCTACTGGTTTTGTGTTTTGTTCTGCCTGTCCCTCTGACTCTTGAATGATCTCTTCCATCAGACATTGAAATATTATTTTTCCTTAACAAATAAGATACTAGGAATGACATCTTCTGTTCATGTGATGAAATATCAGTTCTGGGTGTTGCCAATAGCCTTATGCAAAGATGCCAACAAAGCAACTTAGCACAGCAAACGTAGGAGGCAGCAAGCTCTATCATTGAGTGGATGAGTTTGTTTTCTCCAAGACAGCATGACATCATGAGAAAGACAGAGGAGCATAAATTCAAAAGACAAAAAGCTGTTTTCTAGTGTAAATAACTCAGGAATCTAGTTGTGTTGAGAACAGATATGCTAGTCTTTGAATCATTCTATCAAGGACTGCAAACTCACTTTCCATTGTTAGTCTGATTTGCTTGCCTTAAAAGTTTGAGGATTCATTTCCCTCCCACTTTCATGAAATATAAGTAATTTAATATGTATTATACCTCACCCACTGATAAATTGGCAATAAAAATGCACAGAGAATTCAAGTTAGATCAATTTATTTCAATACTTTTGACACAGTTGCTGTAGTAGCTCCAAGCCAGAGAACCAACAATGCAATTTCCTACCCCAAGTAGTCATAAGATGTTGGACATAAATTACACCCAAATGCCACAAGGATAACGAGGCTGCATTTTTGAAGATTTATCTTTCCTTTTCTTACATTGCAAACACTCTAAGCTGGCAATCTGATGAGGCCGCTATCATGACACAACCTTTATGATATAAAAAATGTGAGTTTGAAATTTATTGGAAATGCCAACTGCATCCTGAAGACACTGTATTAACAGTGTACACTAGCCAAGCTTTCAGCTCAGTGAAAAGATGATCTTCCAAAGGAGAAACAGAAAAGCCAAATATACTCTCATTTCTTCTGTGTTCATGGAGCTTGCTGTATGACTGGCTGTGGAGAAAATATTGCATTTTTCCATTTGTTGCATATGTTTGGGAGCCTTGGATCTATCAATGCAATTCATGTATTGTCAGCTGGAAAAATTTCCAACCAAATGGTTTTGCAAAGAATGGTCATGTAAGTGATCTTGTAGCCATGATGGTCCAGAAAGTATGTGAAAGATTTCTTAGGGTGATATCTTTTACTGGCCCAACTGCATAGTGGGGATAGAGTTAAGATCTCAAATGCAAGATGTACTTAAAATCGGGAGGGATCCTGTATTTTTCTGTTTAAAAATCCTGAATTCTCCATTAAAATAAAAACAAAATCTGCATTTTTCCTGTAATTAAAATGAACCACCACTATATATACAGGTATTAGTTGAACACAATGTTTTATTGATATGTTTACTTTGGAAGCCTACCAGTGCTTCAATCTTTATAATTAAATTAAATTCTAAATACCTATTAGGTCTGTGCGAAATTTCACCAGCTGTTTCATTTCAACATTGTTTCAACTCATTCCCAGCTCAAAACAGCAAAATCAAAATGAAACCAAGGCAGTCCAAAATGTTTCAAAGCTCAAGCTGGGCTTGCTTGCAGGGAAACAGAAAGTAAGGAGAGGGAGGGGGGAAAGAGGGGAAAGGACTGCTCTCATATTGACTGTGTAGTTGGCCAGTGACTGTGATACTTCCCTGAGGTCCCTTCCAATCCCAGTGCTCTGCGGAAGGGATGGAAAAACAGCATAAAAGGCAGAATTGTTTGAACTGGCCTGATCTCTGCCCTGGGGTCTGACAGTTACTGAGCTATCTTCCAGCAGCTGAGGAGTGTTAAACAAAGAAGGCTACTACTAGCATTGATTTGAATGATTTCTTACTTGCTAGCCTAGTAAGTGGACTTCCACAATACCCTTTGCTTTCTTTTAGACCCTTTTATTTTATTACTATATTGGTTTATTATTTTCAATTTTACAATTATATTGGCTATCATACTATAGAATTTATATAGGAATGTAGATATGTGTATATGTTTGTATAAAAACAAGACACTATGAGACACACCATGAAGTGTGGTGGAAAGGTAGCTGGCAAGCCTTCAAGGATGGGCAGAAGAAGGGGTAGAAGGAGAGCTGTAAGTCTCCCCTACTCCACCTTAAACTGAGATGCAGCCTCTTTCCTCCAACTAGCAAGGACAAGGCTTCTAGAAGCAGCAAGGAGGGGGGAGCAGTACCTGAGACCACATCCCCTGCAAGAGTACCAGCCATGACCCCCACCAACACCATCATGACAAAAAGCAGTAGCACCAGCACCAGCACAACAGTCTCCTCCACCCCCATTTCACTTTCCATGCTGAGCCTTCCATTGCCAGAGGAAAAGCTGAAGCTGCATCTGGATCTGAGTGCCCTAGCAAGGGAAATTCTGGGGAAGGAGAGGAAATCATCTGAGTTTGTGCTCCACACCCCTTGAGTTTCCCCCAGTGCCAGGTCTTCTTCCCCAGCAGGCACTTCAGAGAAGGCTGAGGTAGAGGTTGCAGAGGCAAGTAACTCAGCCGAGTCCACTCCTCCTGTGGCTGTGTCTCTACCTGCTGAGGAGGGGGGTAACTGCAGCATTCACACATGCACCTGCACCCCAGAAGCAAGTGGGTAGTGTGGTCTGGGATTATTATGAACTGGCAGATGATCCCACATATGCTATATGCCTGTACTGCTGAGCAAAAACCAGCCAGGACAAGGAAACAACACACGAGTACCATGGGGATGCTGATGCATCTCTGCAGGCACTACCCCCTTGCCCTTGCTCCTCCTCAGCCTGGTACCAGCAGGAGCATGCCCAAAGGGAAATTCCCCTCTTGCTCCAAAGCCCCTGTCCCCCTGCAGCATAAACTGAACTAATGTAGCTGATGTTAACATAGAGTGTAATAATAGTAAAATTATAACCATGTTAGTCTTGTCCTGTAAGCAACTTGAAAACTCCATTTTGTATCCTTCTGCTTGACATAAGTGAATGAACTCTGCATAGCTTTTATGTATGAGTGTGTGTAAAAGGGTGAATGGTGAGAGAATGGCATAGAGACAGGAGAAGATGATTTAATTGTTTATGTAAGGAACAAGGCACCAAATGTAAGTTACCAGTCAATAAACTAATTAATGAATGGCTGAAGAATCCCTTTTAGGCCTAGGGCACAAAGAAGATAACGAGGAGAAGGAATGAACCCATTTTGCCAGACGGGCAGCAAAAATGCTCCAAGGCTAAGATAAGCTGAAGACAAAAAAAGAACAACAGCAAAAGCAAAAGCTGGATATGGAAAAACCCCAAAGCACTGAAACAAAGGATGCCAATCCCTATAAAAGAACACTTTGAAAATGCCTAGTTGGGTGATTCTCTTTCTTTACTGCTGTTTCTTTGGAGCACAGATGCATCTCTTCAACCCGCTCCAGCTGTTATCTTCAAATCTGCCATCTTCAAATCATCATCTAGTCAGTAAGCCCGGGTTGGCCACCCTGGGCTGATATTGAGCAACTATTGCTAGTAACTATATCTAGTGTATCTGTGGATGAAATGGTTGTTTTGTGTATATGTATGCCTGTGTGTAATGATGTATATGATGATTTCTGTGTGTTTGTATGAATGGTGTGTCTGAATCTCTATGTCTAGCTCATGTGATCAATAAACATGGTACCTTGCCTTATCCCCCTTTATAAAGTCTCGCTCATGATTTGAGCAATTGGCAATTTGAGTAACACCCCCAAAGCAGAAGCAGGCCACCCTGGAACAGTGGGGGAAAGGTGGGCAGAAATGGGTTGCATTGCAAGGGCGATCGAAATCACCCAGGGCACTGGGGAGATGCTTGCTGTCAATGGCCAGCCCTTCTCCTTAGTTGAGTGGCAAGGGGTCAGGAGGCTCATGGTCTCATCCTACCAAGTAACTGCATGCACCACCTTCAGCAGGACGGTGGTGCCCACCCTGTATGAGGCATGCAGGGAGTACTTTAGGGAGGCACTGCGGAAGGCAGGTCCACAGGTGGCTTTGCACTTCACCTCAGATATCTGGAGCAGCTGGGGTGGAGATCACGCCTCCAGCCCACCTCCACTTCACAGGGCATTGGTGCGACCAATCAGGCCATTGGTGGGCTCTGCTTCAAGCCAAGGTGATGGAGGAGTCCCACATGGCAACCAAGATAATGGGGGCCATAAACTGCTTGGTGCAGGGGTGGCTCATTGGGTAGGGTGAGCTCATTCGTGCTTTCATGGTCACCAACAATGGGGCCAACATGGTCAAGGCATGGTCAAAGGCTAACTTTGTTGGCATCCACTGTGTAGCACACAAGTTCCACCTCATTGTCAGGGACACCTTGGAGAGGCACTGGGCTGCTAGTAATGGCATCAGCAGCACCAGCAAACTCATTTCCAAATGCAGGAAGGTGGTGGGCTACTTCCACCAAAGCATCAAGGGAGGAAAGATACTGCGGGACAAACAAGCAGAACTGAAAATTCTGCATCACAGTCATGCAGGATGTGGAGACTTGGTGGAACTCTACATACCTGATGCTTGAGAGGCTGGTGGAGCAACAAGGCCATGGATGGCTTGTTTGGGGAGATTGGGATCAGCAGCCCCCTTAACAAAGCTTCGTGGGATATCATCTCCCAAATCTTGGTCATCCTCAAGCCCTTCCTCAAGGTCACTGAGACCCTCAGTACTGGCGATGCGTTCCTTAGCCAGGTAATCCTTGTAGTGAGGGAACTCCAGAGCTAGATGGAGAGCTTCCAAGGGATCAATGTTCCTGGCTGGGTCAAGCCACTGTCACCAGATGCCCAAGCACTGGTGAGGTGGCTGAAGTAGGGCATCAGGAAAAGGCCTGATCCCTTGTGGTCCAGTACAGTCCACATGCTGGCTGC
>NW_017729014.1:3997715-4007036 GCF_001723915.1 Gavialis gangeticus
ATCTGGTGGCCACCTATAAGTTTATCGGGGTGCTCATGAGGATCTGAAGAACATCTGTTCACCAGAGCACCACAAGGGATGACAAGGTCGAACGGTCACAAACTCCGCCACGACCATTTCAGGCTGGACATAAGAAAGAATTTCTTCACTGTGCAAGCCCCCAAGGTTTGGAATAGACTGCCACCGGAGGCGGTTCAAGCACCCACTTTGAACACCTTCAGGACACATTTGGATGCTTATCTTGCTGGGATCCTATGATCCCTGCTGACTTCCTGTCCTTGGGGCAAGGGGCTGGACTCGATGATCCTCCAGGGTCCCTTCCAGCCCAAATGTATACGACGCTCCATGGCCTCTGCAGGGGCTACCATACCTGCAAGTTTCATCTGAATTAGGCAAGAAATGATAAAGTTATAGGCAGTTTCGTGCTTCCCCGTTTTATCCTTTGGGCAAAATGTCGGAACAGCTTCAACAAAATGAAACAAAACTGTGGTTTTGAAACTAAATAAAATTCAAAATGAAACATGGTCCTGTCAAAACATTGGAATAGAGGTTAAAATGGAATGGTGCTGTTTCGCACAGCCCTAATACCTATATATTTTGACATTTGATTTTGGGTTTTTATCGTAGGAAAAAAAATAAAAATCAGAGCTCCCCCTGCCTCCTTCATTCACCAGGATGTCATAAACCCAGTGCCTTTTTCCTCCCCCTCCCCTCACTGCTTTGTGACACTGAATAGCCACAATATGCTGGTGCCCTGCCCCAGTCTATGCCTTATCCCTCATTCCCAAGCCACAGCTCCCTTGGCCTTGCTGGTGTCCCTCACTCCCAACCCACAGCCCTCTGCCCCCACCCCCCTCCAGCCCTGCCAGAGGGGGCCCCCAGCTTCCCCTCCCTCCCACCCCAGCCAGCCTCATGCAGACTCACAGGACTACAGGAGGGGAAAGGGCAGGGTGTGCTTCGGGGGTGATGGGGAGCTGTGTGGTCAGGACATGTATGCAGCTGGGGGCTGCTGGGGGTGCATGCAGCTCCATGTGGACAAGAGATGCTGCTTGGCGTGGGGGGTGCAGCCCATGACCAGACTACCTGGCATGTCACAGGAACCCCAGCTTAGGGCAGGGCATTGCCACTGACATCCCCTTCTTCCTCCAGCCCACACCCAGGCTGGTCTCACTCCACTGCTGCCCACAGCATGGCCTGGGCCAGAGTCATGCTTCTGGTCCTCTCTAACAGTGCAGGGCAGCATGTGGTGCCCCAGTTGCTGCCTATGCTTCTGGCCACGCAGATCCTGAAGGATCCCTGCCCCACCTCTCCCTTCCCTCCATCCTCCCCTGCTGGAGGGGCAGGCACCTCTCTATTCAGCACTAGTGAAGCCACGTCTGGAATACTGTGTCCAGTTTTGGGCCACCCATTATAGAGAGGACACAGATAAATTGGAGAGAGTCCAGTGGAGGGCAACAAAAATGGTTAGGGGGCTAGAGAACATTACTTAAAAGAAGAGGCTGGGGGAACTGGACTTACTGGGTGCCTGCACACGTACAGCAAGGTTGCTTTGATACTCTGCAATTACTGCACTCGATTAATCAAGTCTGCTGGAGCATGGTAATTACTGCAATCCAGCAGACTCCAGCATCATGTGTATCAGCATCCCCACCCTGAAAAATGGCAGCAGGGGTGCTTTAACTCAAGCTCATTTTCAGACCAGAAGCACTGATGCATGTGACGCTCCAGGCACTTTAGTAAGAGCGGCTTTCAGAGCCACTTTAATTAAAAGTGCTCCCCCCACCCACTCCCAGAGCATGTGTATAAATGCTCATTTGCCTGGAGAAAAGAAGACTGAGAGGGTATTTAATAGCAGCCTTCAACTACTGGATGGGTGGTTCCAAATAGGATGGAGCTGGACTATTTTCAGTGGGTGCTAACAGATGTGCAGCTGCCCACTGTAACTCATGGCACTTTGCAGATTACAGCATTCCCCCTGATCCAATAGACATTTACTGTTGGGTTCAGGTCACTGGGGGATTGTGCTTCAGTTTGGAATAGCTGCGCATCTGCAGCCACTCTCCCCTAGCCCTGCCCCCTCTACCCCAGCCTGTGCTGAAGGGTGGGTGGATTGGAGCCTCCTCACCTGGGAGGGGGGGGCTCCAATCCACCCATCCCACCCTCCAGCACAGGCTGAGCAAACCACAGATGGAACTCCCACCCCTCACTTCTCCCTCTCCCATTGTGAACACGTCATAAGGGGTGCACACTAACAGAAGTTAATGCTCCACTTTGGAGTGCCTTCATTTGAACCCTCATATAATGACAGTTCAGACTGTCAGGCAACAGGGCACTTTTAAACTGCTCTGCAGCCATGTACTTCTGTAAGGGCATGGTATCAAGTTGCAGCAAGGGAACTTTCAGTCCGATATTAGGGGAAAACTCTCATGAGGAGGTAATAAAACACTGGAACAGGCTACTCAGGTTGCGGAATCTCCATTCTTAGAGGTTTTTAAGACCCAAGTAGACAAAGCCCTGGCTGGGATGATATAGTTGGAGATGGTCCTTTTGAGCAGGGAGTTGGACTAGATGGCCTCCTGAGGTCCCTTCTAACCCTAATTTTCTATGATTCCATGATGGTATTTGGTGCACTGGATTCAAGTATATCACATTTTGAGAAAGTGATCAGAATCCATGGTTCGTACACGTCTGTTATGGAGGGTGCTGATTATAGTAGCAATGGAGACCCACACGTACCTAGAGGCATCTCTCACAACTATGCAGTAGTCATAAATATCCCTGCCACCCCACACAGGAACTGATTAGAAGAATTAAAACAACTACAGTCTGTACCTGACAAAGATCAGACCTTGAGAAATATTCACAGCTCCTCTAACCCTCTAATCTTGCCCAACTCATCAGAAGTGAACACCCCACTGTCCAAAAGACATCAAGTGGGCCACAGACTTGTCTCAGCAAGAAGAGCTTAACTTATCAACACTTCTCTACTTCCACTACAGGATTTGACCTTACAGGAGGTGTGCGCTCCTCCAGTGCTCTTCCTCTGTGCTGGATTGCTTTAAGATTCAGTTTGATGCTATGTTCCCACAAGGGCCCATGGCTGTTCAATTTCCCAGTCTCAGAAGCAGGAATTCTATCTATAGATGCAGATTTTGTCACCGCTGGATCACTGCAATATTGAGCTCAAAGCCTGGTTCTATTAAGTGCACTGTGGAACATTAATATTCACAATTTTGGAACTATTTGGACATGCCATTTCCAATGAAGAGTGGTATTAATTTCAATTCTTGTAAGAGACATCTGAAGCATTTTCAATTTTATTAAACAGACATGGTGGAGTTTGAATTAACTGTCTGCTGAGAGATCAGAGCCAACATCTTTACAAAGAGAAAAATATGCTATTCAGTGTCCTTACACATCTTTTTTTCTGAACATTTTCTGCTTGGAGCTGATGATTTCTAGAGATCTTCTTACAATTGGGTTTCCTCTCACAATCTCTTTTGAGCAGCAATTAAAGTAAATAAAATAAAAAACACTGTCTGCTATTGTGTATTCAAAGGTATGCAATTTTTTTTAAAAATCTGCATACTTAGGGCTAAATCAATCAATCAATCCACCTTTATTTCATTGACATCAGTGGATTTATGCCTTTTTAAATCAGGTGGGGATCTGGCCAGTGGTCTGGTATCAGTTTTGATCCTAAATAGTTCAATACTTTCCTCTTTACACATTTGTTTCAGCTCACCTTAACATGTAGACTGTTGAAAATAATAAGCAAACTTACATCGCCTGGAAAGTAGCAAGTCGGGCACTAGGCTAGGAGTAAGAGAGCCAGAACTCTAAGCCTGGTTTTGCTGTGCAACCTTGGACAAGACACACTCTCTAGTTTCCCACCTGTTCTCAGTCAGAACAATGATATTAATCTCAACATGCCAGCAAGGTGTCGCTGCGCATTTCTCAGTGCTGTGCACGCTGGTTGCATCCCTTATTCTTACACCCCTTCTGACTAAGTAGGGCACTTGTCTTTAGCAGGCAATGAAAGTGTTAAAGATTCTGGACCCGATTTCAACTGGTTCAGGGTGCTTGCCAATTCATTAAGTTCAGCTACAGCTGTGGTGGCTCAAAATTAGCCTCTCTGCCTTTAATTCACAGGGCACTGTGTAGTTGGATGCTTCCTTGCTAATCTACTTTTATAACCTATCCCTTCTCCCTGTTCTTGCTCTATAAGTTAGGGGCCACTGGTGCTGGTATAAATATAGAATGAAGCTGTTGGAGGCAGAAGAATTCACTCTCCTTTATGGAGCACAAATGTATCAGGAATGTTAAAGGTTCTGCACAGACCTAAAGCAAGATATAGAAAATAGGACAGGTCTGTGTCAAAGGGTGAATAGTAGGGTTATAACTGAAAGATTTCCAAGAGGTGCCCGACATCTCCTGCTACCTGATCAGAAGCAACAAACTTCAGGAATGAGCTTTGTTACTTGGTGCAAGTAGGGAAAACAATTAGGGGCAAAAATCCTAAACAAGATATCATGAAGTAGTATGAAGCCTCATAGCACTGCGAGTTTGCTGGAGTAGATGTCATGCTAAAATGAATCACAGAAGCTCCTTCTGTGGCCTAGATTACCTAGTCAAATATCAGGGATGCCATACTGCTATCATCTCTACTCACGTAGAAGAGACCAAGGTGCCTACCAGTATTCTGTTACTTGGAGCAAAATAGGAACTTGTATCACTAAAGGCATCCAAAGATTCAACTTAACATAGCACCCCATCTCCAACAGCTTTGTCTGCCCCTTACTTGAGTATGGGATCATTGTTTCTTTTTCTGATTAATGTCTACTGATTAATCTACTTGGTCTACTGATTAATACCAACAGCTCTGCTGATTGGCATCACTCCACAGTTGCTCTCACTGCAACCCGAGGACAGAGGTAGTGATGAGTGGTAAACATGGGAAGAAAGCAGCACTCTTGAATATTACCTATTCCTTCTCTCCTTCAAAAGCAAGTGAAGGCTTTGCTTTCCCTATAGTCTGCTTAATGAATGTACAAAGGATTGTACAGTTGCACAGGTGGATTTCTTTCTATAAGCATAGACAGAGGATACCAGATTATTCTGGGCATATATAACACTTTCAGACACATTTTCAAATCCAGGTGTTTGAATTATGCTAGCAAAATGTGTGTACACTCTTTGACCTCACAAATTAGGTAATAGCATGCACAAAAGGTTATTTACAGGCACAGCAAGCTGACTGTGCACTTACACATCATTTTGTTAAAGCTAAGGTAGTAGTTTGTGGTTACTGTGAGTGCATACACAAATTCTGTGGGTGTGAATGAAGTGCTCACATTTGACAAGATAGCCCTGTTTGTTCACTGCTGTATCACAAATGCCAGAAACCAAAATGAAGCTTGGCAAAGAGGCTTATCAATTATGTCACAATCACAAGAGAAAGTCTCACATTTAATAAAACCATTTCCATAATGACACATAGCAGACATCCATCTGAGCAAGACTCCAAGAACATCTACAGAGTCTAACCATAATGGAAGAGAGAATATCATTTACCCTGAACAACAACATAGAGAAACATAGATAAATCCCATGCTGACAGTTTTGAGTGCATAACAAAAGCTATTGGGAAAGTGGCTAATGAGACCAGAGACATCCAAAGTGACCCCTACCAAAGTTGCCTTGACTTTCAGAGACAGATCTAAAACTGCTGGTGTATCTATTACATAAGCTACCAGCATAGAGTCACCTTCCAAAACTATTTATTCCATAGACCATTTGTTTGCTTATTTATGGACTGTGTTCTTTATCTGTCCATTCTGATCCTTTGTATGAATTTACTGGGCTTTCTAAGCTGTGCGCCTTTATCTTCTTGCAAATATATAGATGCAGAGGTATTTTTGCCAGTTTTGATATTCCCAACTATCAGTTTTGATATTCCCAACTATATATTATGGTCTGGTGTGATAGGTCTTCCTGGCTAAAGTTTTCCAACAGCCTATATTTCATGTCAGTTTGGATATTGACGTACAATTCATGCTGCATATGATCAAAAAATAGAGCCTGCTGAAGCAAGATGGATGGGAGGGAGCACATTTCTAATTTATATCCCCCTTCCACTTAAGTTCCATAGAAAAGTGCTTTAGTTATGCAGAACATCTCAAGAGAGAGGACTGCTAAGGTGTAGCCTATTCTCAAGGTCATGTGTCAATTTTTTGCACTTCATAAAATTTATGTGCAAAAGGAAATTAAAAGAAGTCTCCAAACAGGGGTTCTAATAATGATGTGTGATTGGCTGCAATAACTAGCATTTCCAAAAATATCTTGCCTGTCAAAGCTGTCCTATTTTTAGAGCGGTGAAGAATCACCCTGACAAGTAGAAGGGTCAAAGCTTACCTTTTATTTTTATTTTTTTAAACTTAGCTTTGTGAGAACATTAGGATATGTGGCAGGCCAGTAAAAGTAATTACCTGACTAAAATACAAAATAATGGCTACAAACAAGCTGAGAGGTCCAGTTAGCAGGCCCATCAGGATTTTAGGTTTTTGAATACATACATAAATTAGGACAGTTTGAAGCAACTGTCTATATAGTCAAACTCTGATCAATGCTGGCTAATAGTCTATATACCTGTTCAGAAGTCTAAAATCTATGATAGTTGGGATTAACGAAAAGGGTACCTTAATATGGGTGAAGTTTAGATACTCAGTTCAGACTCTTTGGAGGTCTTATGACAACATATTCTCTCATGAAACTGGTGGCGCTTTTGGCTGTGAATGAAAAAAATAGTGGGAAAAGAAAGTGACCCAGATTTTACAGCTTTTAAAAACAAGAATTTGATGAGAATTTGGATTAGGAAGCTGTTAACACTTTCTGGGCACGTGTGCTCTATAGAATATATATTTCATATAGACTGAGCACTATGTAGATGTAGATATAATCAAAGAACTATACATAAAGTCACAAAACAGATTGTTTCACTTGTAGGGTGTTCTCTAGATGTGAAATTCAGGGTGGCATGCATGCCAAAGGAACATACTGAGTTGAGAAGAGCAAGGAAGAAACTAGCATGCTGAAGGAAACTGGTGTTTTCCCATATTCAAAAATAAGCAAGGACTTCAGAAGATAGCTTGAGTAACAAGTTAAAGATAGCTTGGTGCTTAACCTTTTTGCCTGATGGGCCAGATTGGCGGTGCCTGGTTTGTCTGTGGGCCAGATCCAGGTGATCCTGATCTGGTGCTCAGACAGGAACAGCAAGCACCATCTAGCTACATGGAAGGAAGCTGGGGGCAGGCAAGCTCCATGCAGCCCTGCAGGGGAAAGGAGCCTGATCTGGGCCTGTGGACAGGAAGGAGATGTGGCCTGGCCCTACATGGGTGGGCAGCCAGGGGCATGGCTAGGTCCCAGCCTAATCTGGCAGGGAGGGAAGGGGTCATAGCCTGCAGGGGGCAGGCTAGACCCCAACCCACTCCACAGGGGAAGGGGGCGTGGTTCAACCCCAAAGAGAGGAAAGCGGGCATACCCAAGTCCTGCAGGAAAAAGGGGACATGGCCAGGCCCCAACCTAGCCCCATGGGGAGGAAAGGAGTTGTGGCCAAGTGCCAATCCTGAAGAGTGGGGTGTAGCCTAACTTTGCTGGGAAGGGGTTTCCCCATGGGGCTTAGCATTTGGGAATTTGGCAGGGGGGAGGGCAGCTGTATTACTGTCTACTGCTCCTCCACTGCCACATTTCCTGACCTATGGGGAGCCCCGTGGGGCAGATGCGATGGCTCTGCAGGCTGCATTTGGTCCGCTGCATAGGTGTTCCTCTAAAGCATCTATGGGAACTTCTTAGCAAGTTTTCTGTGCATCTTTTTGCAAATGTATTGCATGGGGTAGCAAAGGTTCAGATCACACCACCAGACTTCCTGCTTACTGGAGATGGATGTTGTTACTCAAATGAAATGTGACATGGTCATTTAAGGTGGGGTTTATGCAGTGACCAGGCCTTCCCATCTCTTGATGCCAGTGAGTAACACAAGACAGTATGAAGAGAAAGGTCAGGGCTATGAATTACCTCCACACTGTCTGTCTCTGCTCATGTGTTCATATGGTCCAGCTCTGAACCACGTTGGTTAATACAAGCTGGGCAAGGATTAGTGTAAATACAAACAAAGACAGATTGGCAAAATGTTTGCCATGTTTCCCTCTTTTCATCCTGCTCACACAATCTGTTACTTTATGAAACTGAGAACACATTTTCCTCTACAGCAGCAGATACAATATTGTATGGGAGTTCCTGCAAACTTCTGCATATTGAAATTAAAAGTATCCATCAAAAAACAGGAATGCCTGCTAAAACAGAGAGCAGGACTTGCAAAACCTGCAGTTTTAGGTTACGTTCTTTAGATTTGATCCAAACTGATCCATGTTTCACAGAGACCTAATGTGATTTTGTTTTTATTACCATAATTTAGCTTGAAGAAGGCAGGGTAGATTTGCATCTTATGAATTAATGGTAGCAGGTTGCCTCCAGGCCTCTTCACCCAGGCTTTTGCTCCCCAAATGTTTCTTAGCCAGCCCCCAGTAATAAACAGTCTTTTAAACCATCAGGCCTTGGCTCCCTGTGGCATCTCTCAGTAATGTAATTTAACAAATAAAGTAAATAAACACCCCCCTTTGTTTTCCTGGACACTGGGAGGGGTCCCCAGTGGCTCCAGCCTTCCTCCCTCCTCTTCCCCCAGCAGTCTCCCACTCTGGTACATCTCCACACCTCTCTTTGCTTCTGCTTCCTAGGGTCTTTGACTCCCTGTGAGCCACTCATTTACCCTTCACACAGCTGCAGCCTCTCAGCTAAGCTGGCTGCCTCATCCCAAGGGCACAGGCCACCCTGTTCAAAAGTGAAATCAGACTCACTCTTCTGCACTTAACAGCCTCTCTATTGCTCTGGTTCCAGGGCCCTGATCTCACCACTCACAGCTTTGCCTTCCCCCCTGCAAGGCTCTGGGCTTGCCCCTCAGGTCTCTGGTCTCACCCTTCTAGGACTCTGAGTTCATGGGTTATGGTCTTGTCCCTCTAAGTCTCCATGTCTGCTCCTCTAGAGGTCTGATCTCATCTCTCTCAGGCACCAGGTTCACCCTCTAAGGGCCTTGGCTCACCCCTACAGGGCTTGGAGTAACCATGTGGTCATCTAGCACCACTGGGACCTCCACCACCCCAGTCAGTCCCAAACCTGGTCCTTCAGTATAAACTATAAGAAAAGGGTAACTCCCCAGGCTATATAACAAATTATAAGTACTCTAGGTGCATAACAAAGCTGAACTGT
>NW_017729014.1:4012036-4013746 GCF_001723915.1 Gavialis gangeticus
TTGGCTCACCCCTACAGGGCTTGGAGTAACCATGTGGTCATCTAGCACCACTGGGACCTCCACCACCCCAGTCAGTCCCAAACCTGGTCCTTCAGTATAAACTATAAGAAAAGGGTAACTCCCCAGGCTATATAACAAATTATAAGTACTCTAGGTGCATAACAAAGCTGAACTGTTTACAGGCCTTTAATTCTTTACTCATGACAGGCAGATCCTAGCCAGCCTCTACCAGCCATACTACCCACCTAGCTCCAGCTCTAGGGTTGTATGTTGCCTAAGCCCTGCCTCTTTTGGTCATATGGCTTCCAGCTCCCAGGTGTTTCTACTTAGGCTAGCTCCCCTCCCCTGCAGCCTACAGCTGTTAGGCTAGGAACTATTACTGTGCTCCAGCTATCCACCCCTGGTTCTGCCCCTTGATACTATTGCATAGCAGCTAAGTCTGCATTAGGTGCTCCACAGCCCCAAGCTGGCTCAGTGCTATTGTACTACGGCATAGCAGCTCATTCTGCAACAGGCACTCACAGCCTATGAGACCTTGGCAGCCTGTTCTTCTGTAGCCCACTACAAGAAGCCTAGACCACCCAGGGCTCTCCCTACTGCTGATTCTCCCTTAAAGTAATGGGGAGTCTCCGCTTCCCTTGAATTTCTGCAAAAGAACATCTCCAAGGCCTCTCTTAGAAGCATCAATTTGTATAATGAATCATTGGTCAAAATCCAAGCTGCTCAATACTGGAGGAGTGCACAGTATACTTTTTATTTCTCTGAATACCTCTGCAGATGCCAAGGTCCACTGTTCCACCCAGGGTACCATGTTGTGTAGTTTGTCTGTCAGAGGGGCAATTATAGTGAAAAACATGGCATAAAATGGTCATAATAACTAACTTATCTAGGAAAGCATCTCAACATGGGGCTGCAGGGGGCAGCGGGGATTGACCCCCCACCCCCTGCTTGGCACCTGTGTGGCAGCTGCTTCATGGTGCAAGTACAGTGCAGCTCAGCAGGGCGCTGCACATTGTCCAGGAGTTCAGGCAGCTCCACTTGTCAGCCAGAGCCCGGCACCACTCAGCCCCAGCTCCCAGACAGCACGCAGCGCCCTGCCAAGCCATGCCGCACCCATGCCATGGGGCAGCCGCCACGTGGGTGCCAAGTAGGGGGAGCCATTCCCACTGCCCCATGCTGTACAGGGGGGCTCTACCATGAGCCCTCAGAGGTCCCCAATCACCACTGCCAGAGTGCAGGGCTTTTATTTTTTTTCCAAACCTCCACAGTCGCTAGCTGCAGAAGCGGCAATTGAGACCTCTGGGTGCACATGGCAGAGCCCCCCTGCACAGCGCAGAGCAGCAGGGGGCAGCGGGGATTGTCCCCCTGCCTGGCATCTGTGTGGCAGCTGTCACATCGCGCGGATACAGTGAGGCTTGGCAGGGTGCCGCACGCTGTCTGGGAGCTGGGGCAGTTCCACATGTCAGCCGGAGCCTGGCAGCACTTGGCCACAATGGCCCCAGATCCCAAGCAGCGCACGGTGCCCTGCCAAGCTGCACTGCACCCACACCAACTGGCAGCTGCCATGTGGGTGCCAAGTGGGGGGGAGGGGTCAATCCCTGCTGCCCCCCACTGCATGGGGGGGGCTCCGCCATGAGCACCCAGAGGCCACAATCGCTATACCTGCAGCCAGTGAATAAGGGGCTTTTTTTTTTTTTTTTTTTTTTTTTT
>NW_017729014.1:4013814-4019823 GCF_001723915.1 Gavialis gangeticus
TTTTTTTTTTTTTTTTTTTTTTTTTAAGTGCTAGGATGGGGCTGGCCAGGGCAGCCATGGGGGCTTCTCCCATGGCTCACCCCTCCTGGGGACAGGCAGTTGAGCTGGAGGAGCCACAGGAGAACCTGCAGCCACCTGGCTGTGCCTGCCTCTCCCCAGCTGATCCAAATCACTGAAACTCTCTGAATCAGTGCCAAATCTTCCGAAGCTGATTCAGCTGAATCAATTCAGGACAGTGATCTGAATCTCCAAATCAAATCACTATCCTCTGAATTGGCTGAAACTGAATCCAAATCAAAAACTTCTCTATTCACACAGGCATAGTGCTTGGCTCCAAGGGACCTACAATGTCCACTGCAGCACATTCAAAAGGGGTTCCAGTGAGAAGTAGGGTTACCAGTAGGGCCTGGTATGTGGGACATGGGGTCACCTACTGGCATTCTAGCCAGGATTGGCAATACCTCTTAATTTCTTCATAGATCCTTGGCCAGAAGAACTGGGCAAGTACTGTCTGTTGAGTTGGGTTTTTTTTTTACTCCCAGGTGACCTGCCCATTGTGCACTAATTTGGTGCAACTTGAGCACCAATAAGTGAGGTCTTTAGGTCCTAGTAGCATGGTCTCTGATGACCCTCACTATGACCTCTTTTGCAGAGCTCAGAATGGGGATTTTGTGCATCTAGGTGTGGCTCCACTATTTTGCCATTCACTCTGGAATGGACTGGGTCCTTTTGCTCACACTGAATAAAATCCAATCCTCCTCTGACAGACACTTTCTCCTAATTGGATGGGTTTTCAAGGCGACCTGCATCCATGATGTTTTACTCAGGTCCGCTGAGCTTATATTGGACCCTGACACCCTCTCCAGACCTCTTATCCAGCCCCCATTCTGACACAAGGGCTTCTCTCCTAGTCCTACAGCTTTTTTAGCATGGGTGGGCTTAGGGTCCAAAGATTTTTGGATTAAAGGGGAATATGTTTTTGAGTTAGTCTTGGAGATTATCTTGCATATCCTGACCCCATCTACTGTTTGCTGCTGGACGCAATAGCTTGGCTACTGGGCCCCAGTCCCAATCCACTACAACTCCACTGTCAACTCAGCTGTCTCTCCCAATCATCAGTTGCACGTTAGTAATAGGCTATGGCCAGGAATCCCCATGTATACCAGTCACACGTATGCAGTCTGGAATCAATAACTCCCCAGGGTCCATCAGATGTTCATCTACAAATGTTTGAGCCTGAGTCCACAAGGCTGAGAATTTGGGCATCTCCTACCAGGCCTGGGAGTACATATGCTCTTCATTTGGGACATTTTCTCAGGACCTCAGAGATCTTGAACTGAAAGTTACTACAGTCCCTGAGGCAGCAGTTTTAGTAGCCTGGCCACATGAAAAATAGACAAAGCGTTCCCCTAACTCCTGATCCACTGCTCTCTCCTGGTGGTGATTATGTCCCTCCTCTAGTTCCATGGCCCAAGCTTGCTTACCTTGTCCATCACTTTGGAGACCATACTCCAGGACTGGGTGTATGGCTTCCCTTCAAGGGCTGCTGTGCCACCCATGTCATCCACATTTTGTGTTTATGATTTGGTGGACTCCCTCCTCAAGCACGCCCGCAGTCTTCCCACATTCCAATTTTCTCTTTAAAAAACTTTTACTGAGGTGTATTGCCTCTTTTAGGTCCATGCTCCAGTGTCTACAGACCCATTCCCAGACTCCCACTGTCAGGATTTGTCTAAACTGCCCTAACTTCAGCAGTTCCACAATTTTTAAGGTAGAGTTAGTCTCTGGTTAATCAACCACTAGCTGCAGAAATCCTGAAGGTGTCGAGCCACCGCTTGAAGCCAAAAGCTGGGATCAAATGGCTCCACTCAGAACTGCCTCTTCCATGAGTCTCACATGGTTCAAAATGGCTGACTTCACAGTGTCACAGCTGCGTACAGCCTCAGCTCCCATGGCCCAAGAGGCAACCTGGGCTTCCCCACTTAGGTAGGGCACTAACTAAATAAGCCTTTTGATCACAGGGCTACTGATACATCTTGGCCACCTCCTCAAATCTCTCTAAAAATGCTTTGGGTTCATCATCTGGCCCCTTTTTTGTAAGTGCCCCCCTCCCCCGCTTCCATCCATTGGGGTCTGGGACTCCCCATCCCTTTTCAGGCTGCGTTTCACCTGCTCCAACGCAGCAGCATAAAACATTGCTGTTCCTCTGGCATGCTTTGCTGGAAACGCTTCTGCTGCTTTAAAGCTTTTTGTTACTACTGCTGCCACTGCAGACCCTCTATCCATTTTAACACTGGCTCTGGGTTCATGCTACCTGCTGATGGTTGAGTCTGCCCACCTTCTCTACCATGTGTAGTGGGGTTGCCACCTCAGGGACTCTTCAGCTGCCTTTTGCTCCCTCCAGAGCGTCTCTCAGCAAGACCCCAGTAATAAACAGTCTTTGAAACTGGCTGGCCTTTCCTCTCTGGGGCATTTCTCAGCATGCCCCAATAATATACAGCCTCTTAACAAATAAAGAAAGTAAAAAACAAACAAACACCCTCATTTTTCTAGACACCAGGAGGGTTCCCCTGTGGCTCTGGCCTTTCCTCAGTAGCCTTGTCCTTCTAGACTAGCAGTCTCCTGTCCTGAGGCTCCTCCTTCTTACATCCTCCTGGTTCTGCTTGCTGGGGTTGTTGACTCCTTGTGAGCCATTCCTTGGTTAGCCTTCACACAGCTGCAGCCCCTCAGCCAGGCTGGCTGCCTCCTTTCAAGGGCACAGGTCACCCTGTTGCACTTACCAAAGTTTTATTTTCTGAATGTTATACGCACACATGCACATATATTATATATATACACACACACACACACACACACACACACACACACACGTGTCTCCACCTTCATATATCTAATATCTATCTATATCTATATATAGATATAGATATACACACACACACACACACACACACACACAATTTAACGTTCAGAAAACAAATTTATATATAAAACATAGCTTGATTAGAAATGTTGAATCTTGAAATGAAAGCAAGTAGGAATGTTGTCTTTATTAAGGCAAGCAGTCTGATACTTTTATCCATGGGAACAGCCCTGCTTAGACTTTTGGTCCATTGTGTCTACTATTCTGCCTCTGGCAGTTCTCTTGCACCTGAAGCTTCAGAAGATCACAAATCAGCCAGTCATGTGGAGGTGTACATTTCTGATACCCTTAATGAGAAAAATGTAACTCCCAACAGTAGCTATGCAGTGCATGTGTGTGTGCATGTAATTGGGAAGGGAAGTCATTCCTTTATCTTTCTTTTGAAGAGGGATGCAGTAAGTCTAGAGAAAGCAACTTCTCACCCTTTCTTGCTTCTAACATTCCCACCCCCCAAGAGCAGGTTAGCTAGCAAAAACTTAGGAAAACACTGTGAATCCAGGGATGCTGCTGACCCTGCAAGGCCCTATGAACTTAGAAAGTGAAATCTCATGCATCTCTGCTGTGCTAAAAGCTTCTGCTGTCCATCTCTGGGTTAACTAGCTAATGCACCTTCATGGTTAACTTCCTACTAAAGTGTTTTTTAAATAGATAATTAATAGGTGTCAATTCCAATCTGTTTTGGTCAAATGTAATCTAAGCTCATTTAGATGTCAGCTTTGATCTAATTGGTCTCTCCCTTGGGGCTGGCAGAGGAAGTCAGGGTATCTTCCTGGCTGCCATTTACAGCTCTTAAATTCAACTTTAAATGGCCTGAATATTAGCAGCAGCAAGTATTTGGACTTTTATAGCAACTCTTGTGCAATTAAGCATCCCAAAATCATAAATCAACCCCCAGTTTCAACTGTGCACTCAGCACCATACAGCCATAGACCTTCCTACCAATCAACATGTGGTAGGGGATTCTTGGCAACAGCAAGTTTCTTATTGACTTCATTCTTTACAAGATATTAGGAGCTTAACTCCTGCTGAAAAATTGTTAGGAAAATAGCCTCACATCCTGCATCTGAAGGACAATGCAGGACAATGGCACAAAGGTTTAATGTTCAGCCTTATAGGATGAAGGGGTAGACAGAGCAATAGATCAGACTGTCAGAGAAAGGGCTGTAATGTGTATGCACCCCAGCTCCAAAATATTTTGAACATCACAAAAAAGCTCCAGGGTTTTTGCAATTGAAAATATGGTCTTGTTTAGCTCTTCTGCATTTCAAGTGCACTGAAGTATGATATGATGCTGTCATGTTGAAACCAGTCAGCATGGTAAGTATAGGCATGTTCTGAGACCAAGACCAAGAGTTCCAGCACTGGCTCCAATCCCCTTTGTGGCAAGTCATTCAGACTGACATTTTCAAAATGAACCTCACTAATTCCCAATGCCTTCATTTCAGCATCCAGTTTCAGATGCCCCAATCACACAGTTGTATTAACACAATCTTAATTACACAAGTACAATTCAACACCATCCCCATTGACATGGAAGTTTGGCCTTAACAATTCTGAATATCAATTCTCCAAGTTGTACATGAGAAGAGGACGAGAATGAAGTAATTTTTTTTTTACCACTGACTATTATTAATGACTATTGCATGATTACTGCAGCTGAACCTGTTGTTAAATTTAAGAGTGCTATGAGTTTAATTCTTGTGACAGTGCTCAGAATCCTAGAAAGCCACTCACTATGGCCATGGAGGAGATGAAACAGTAAGTAAAAATAATGAACAGGAGTAATGCTTGCCTGGCTTCCTGTAAGAATTTAATAGTTACTTTTATAAAGCTCTTTGCAATGAAGAGCTGTACAAGTACAAAACATCATTTCTTTTTTCCTTTGGTTCTCACTTCCTAGTAGTACCTTGCGTTTTTTGGGGGTTTTTTGTTTTTTTTTTGGGGGGGGGGGTTGGACAGTGTCATGATCAAAAAGTAAGTATATTAGTCTTATTATTCCTGTCAGAATTTGCCCATGTCTCTTCCCCTCCACTCATTTTAACAAGGTTCAGCAGCTGTTGGAAAGCAGAGGAGGTTTAAAGGCAGTGGCGATGTATAGGGGGTGCACAGGGGTGCACATGCACCCCCTGAGAGCGCTGGTGCACCCCCTGACAGGCTGCGCTTGTGGTTAGGTGATGGGCAGTGGGGGCAGGCAGGAACGCCGGTGCCCCCCCTGTGAATGCTGGCTCGGGAGTGGGAGTGCCGGATGAAGTGTCGTGACCACTTCCCCAGGAGCAATCTGGTGAGATTGGCCATGGAGGGACCCCATCCCAGTTGGCAAGATTGGCTGCAGGGCCCCAGTTGCTGACTGGTTGCTGGGGGGGGGGCACATGCCCCCCCTGACTATGGTAGCACCAGTCACCCATGTTTAAAGGCATACTCCTGACCTATCCCAAGGAGCAATGGCCTTCGTGGGACCAGATTTAGGTCCTGTTAATGGGCATAGAGAGGCAACAGGATGTGTGGTATAAGATGATGGTGTAGAGGTGCTGATGGGACATACATTCTCAGAGCAAGGTGTGGGGATTGGGTTGAGAGTCAGCAAAGGGAGTACAGTTAGCTGTTGGTCAAAAGATTCAGTCTAGAAAGGGATAGATTGAATGAGGAAGGATGGGATTGAAGAGCAGCTCCAGTAATGGAGTGACGTGCCTGTGATAGAGTTCATGAGAATACAGGAACATCCTTATGGGTAGCCAGAACTGTGGGTCACTGGATATCCCATTAGAGGAGAACGTGGCTACAACTTTCTTCCTTTGTGTGCACCAAATGTGGACCTGTCCAAACTTAGTCTGGCATGTGCAGAGGGGCTGCTTTCTAGGGATGTATAAAGCGGGCCCTGTTTGATACGGATTCAGCCTGAATCAGGAACAGTGATTCGATTTGTTGATTTGGATCACTGTTCCTGATTTGATTCATCTGAATCAGAATCTGAAGATTCGGTGCTGATTTGGAGAATCAGCGATTCAGACATAGACAGAGCTTTAAAAGTTTTTTCTACATTCCTTGTGGTAGCAGGTGTGGCTTATGAATGCTGTAATGGTAAAGCACAT
>NW_017729014.1:4019874-4026544 GCF_001723915.1 Gavialis gangeticus
GTGCTCAGTGGCGAACCTGGAAGTGGACCAGAAGTACTTCCGGTCCACTTCCAGGTCTGCTGGGGAGCGTGCCGGGGGCCCCCCAGTCCCTCCCCAGCTTGGCAATCAGCTGCAAGGGGACCCTGGGTGCCCCCCCAGACTCAGGAGGCACCAGTCACCGAGCCGGGAAAGAGCTGTGGCAGAGCTTCTGGGCCATTTCTGGGTCTTCTGCTGAGTGTTTTGGAGAGCCCCCTACACTCCTGTGGGACACTCCATGCACCCCAGCATCACAGTATTCACGAGCCCCTGCTGCCCTGAGGTATGTAGAAAAAACGTTTAAAGCTGTCTCTATGTCCGAAACGCAGAATCATTCCAAATCTCTCTGAATCGATTCGGAAGGTTTTGATTTGATTCAGAGAGATTAAAGTGTCCTCTGATGCAATTCAGATTCAGAGATTGGACCACTGAATCGGGCTGAATCGAATCAGGGACCAAAGCTTTGCACAGCACTATTGCTTTTTATGGGCATGGAAGGATATGTATAGGTGGTTATTCCTAGGCAAACAGCAGGAGTTTGCTTTGATTTTCTCTTGAAGTGTCACCTATTTCACTTCCACAAAACACACCTTTTGTTTTATGCCAAACAGTAGATATGATTGCAAAAATGATTCATAATTTAGAAGAACTATCACAACAAGGTTGGTAAGGGCACAAGACTATTTTTGTATAGCTCCTTGTAAGAAGCATAAGTATAAAGTAAAGGTGATAACCCACTGGATGTGGGCAGATGGTCCACTTCATCTGCCACAAACCACTGCAATAGAGGAGCCAGAATGGATTAGATTAGTTAAATTATCCCTGATTTGGAAGCTGTTAAAAACTACTGCTTTCCTCATAAAACTACAGTTAGACCCTAGCTGGAGTAGTAAAATGGTAGTAACTGCACAGATGTTGCCCTGAACATAGAGCATATACAATTAAAAGTGTAGCAGTTCTTTAGCTACTCATATAAAACATCATCTTCATGTTCTTATACGTAAGTTTACAGCAGCAATTTTTCTTGGTTTATATAATTTCTAGAATGAATAATGCAATAGCACTCTTGATTTGTGATATTAAAGAAGTCTTAAAATGTCTACAAAATGGTTTGCTTGTCTAAAATGTCATTAAATGTCTATAAATGTCATTAAAATGATATATAATTAGAACAGATGATAAAAATTATTAAAACTATGACCCTCTATAAATTCAAGAGGGAATTGGGTTTTGCTGTTGTGTGTGAAGTTCCATTGCCTCTATCAGGACTTTAAAACCTACACGTGCTCTGCAGGAAGTCTCTCCACAGAGAAATCTGAAATACCTGCTGCCAGGAAGTTTCACTGATTACTTTCATTTTAAAGGGGATTTTTAAAAGTACAATATTGAGAATCAAGATTTTATGGGTCAGGTCCTTGGCCAAAGTAAATTTCCACTTTATTTGATGATCTTGGCCCTGCATGGCATGAATCAACCTCTAGTAATTTTTTCTGTGCATTTTGCATCTCCCAGCCACCTTCCTAGGTAGTGAAACAATAAAATTAATGACAGCCTTCTTGTAGAAACATGGGTTGGCATGGACTGCTGTAACTCCATTGACTTCCTTCAGTTTGTATGTACAATCAGGGCAGAAATAGACTGTTAATACTATACTGAACAAGATTTTCCAAAGCTAAAATAGAGTCCTGTCAGAGAAAGGAGTGAGAGAAGAGACCCCCACGGCATTACTAGAGCTGACCTTTTGGTTCTGTCTTCAGTTTTTGGGTTCTGTACAGTGGCACAGACCCTGATACACTGGAGTCTTGGTTCACAACTGTGGGTCCTTCGCACTGCTGCAATACAAATCGTAGTGTGGTAATGGGAATGACTTTGCAACAGAGACCTGATCCAGGAAAACATGGCTAGCTATGATTGCATGGCCATTGGGAAGTTATTAGGGAAGTTAATACATGCATACAGCAGGCAGACCAGCACAACTACCAAATACATCTCTGAAACACGGAAGATGCTGAATTTTAGCCAATTTTGGATTTTAAACTTCATTGCTGAACAACAAGAAAGATTTGTACACTTCCCTGTTTGCCATCTGACACGACCAGGGAAGGAATCCTGCCTGATCTACACAACAAAGAGCAGCTCACAAAGACACTCTCATGGACCCAGATGGACAGCCTTCCATCTTCAGCTTCCTCTGTGCAAAAATGAAGTTTATTTCCTACTTATGGCGACTTCTTACCATCTTTAATTTTCCCTGAGCCTGATGAAGAGTGTGAGAGCCCAAAAGCCTGCAGAAAAAGACAGGTTTTTTTGCAATTTCTTAGTTGGTCTAATAAGAGGGATAATCTCTGTGCCAAGAGTTCTAGATTTTTGCATTTACAGCATGCAGTGCATTTTTAAGGAGAAGGCGCTGAAGATCTGGATGTTGCCCAAACACTTCATATAACCATTTCACTGATCTAAAGGGCATATTTTCTCATTGCAACAAATTCCATGGCACGAACACTGGAGATAAAGCAGAAGGAATCTCAGCTGAGGCAGACCCTCTTTGCTTCCACTCGCTGCATTGTATTACATTCATTCATTATCCTTATGCCAGTCCTGACAGATGAGAGTCTTGTCTCAATGAACAAAAGATGCCCAGTAAAATGGGTTCCACACCATCACTTGACAATTTGTCTCATTTCCACAATGTTTTTATGATCAAAAGATATTTCCCCAATAAAGGTTCATTTGAAATTCTGGGAGGTAGGGTAAATTAAGTGTAGCAATGATGGTTCTATTGCATTACAACTCATTTGAATTCATGACTGTTGCACCCACGTGCTCCAGTGGTGAATTTGTTCCTAAGTGGCTTATTCTGAAAAATGGGCGTGAACCTCTTTCTTCCAGAGCCCAGCTGAACATTGTCATTATTTCTTTATCTCAGAATTACTCTTGCAATGGTTACAAAGGAGCTCTTTATGTTTCTAAATAGTTAATAAATGAATTGCCAGTAGGTGGCAATCTGTAGCACAGTACCTGTGTTTTGCAGAACTAATAAAACTTTGTTCTGTACTGCAAACAACATCTTTGTGCAGCTGTCATCATGGTTTCCGAATGAAGGATGCTTTTCTCTGTTTTTCTCCTGCTTTATGCCAAATGAAAGGCATGGAATCACCTCAGCACTAGTAACGTTCCCTTCTCCACAGCAGACCAAGTGCACAGGGTTTTCTGTGAAAAATGGAGTTTCTTCCAAAACTCACTGACAAAACTAGGACAATGAAGTGGCTGTAGGGCTGGGCAAGGAAAACAGTGTTCTCAATGGCTGTCACTCCAGAGCGCTGCCCCTGTACTTGTGTGTCAGGATCACTCTGGTAATGATTTATGTGGTCTTTCACTTTTAATTGTAATCTTCATCTACATAAGAGTTTCACCTTTAAAATATCAAGTAGTCATGCTCACTTTTCTTAAAAGGTTTGGCTTAATAATAACAATGTACCTGCCTGTCAGTCTATAGTTTGGTCCACTGAAATGACAGAAGAAAAAAAAAAAACAACTTGCTTATCTGTTCCCATTGGTGCTAATGGGATTGATGCATCTCTAACAACATAATAACCCTAATAATTTTTCCATTGCTCACATTACAGTGTGACAGTTTTCCTGTTTGCTGAAATCATGACATGGTCTCTTTGGACTTCATTTAACAAAATCTTATGTTTATGCTTCCAGGAATTCCTCTCTTGATTAACTCATTGGGAGAAAACAAAATTACACATTAGTTTTGAAACTTTGAAATACTTGGAAATGCTAAAGACTTTTTTTTCATTAAAAAAATGCACTTGGATGTTTTCTGGGGGGGGGTTTCAGTTTGCTTTATGAATAAACTAATGAGCTCTATATGTAGATGGGTGCTCTGGAGTTCAATGAGCAAGACATCAAAATCCCAGGGCCAGAAACTAATTCCACAAGCCAGTGGCATCAGTACCAGGGCACAGACCTACAAGTACTAGAACTAAAAGAGTGACACCATTCACCAACAGAAGTAGTAGGCTGTTACCCAATGTAGTTGGACCCTAGAGGTGGACCCAACACAAAACTTTAAAAGCATTTTCCAGCATTCCAGTGTCTTTCCATACCCATTACCAATTGCTCCTGTAAAGGGCTGCCATCACACAGTGACACAGGGACCCTGCTGTACTGCACAGCAATGTTTGGGAAATAGCCCCTTTAGTTTCTATATCCTTCATCATAAGGAAGTAGATCCCTTGACTCCATTTATTGTGTGCCTCAGAGAGGCAAAGATGACTTACTGTATAACTTGCTGGATAACTGCAGTGACAGCAGCACACTTCATTTTCCTGTCCCTTTGCTACGAAATAACTGACTTGGAAGGGTTTTCAGAGGAAGATAGACATGCTACAAATGTGCTCAAGACTCCACTATGCACAATTCCTGTTCCTCATCCACAGTGACTACCTATGTCTATCTTTGCTGCCCCTGTGCACTTTGAAGTCAGGTGTCAGTCTTTGTACCCATCCATCTGTCTTTGGAGATGACACTTTCTCCCTTTCTTCTTTGTCTTCATCACCCAATATTAGAAGAAGCTGTATCTTCTGTTCATTCTTTCTATGAATTTACCACCTGTTTCTTTGTCTGCAGCTGCCTTTTTTCCCCTAATCCCCAAATCTTCCCTTGGCAAGAGGCTTCCCTGTCCTTTTCGCTTGCACTCAGTGCTAATCATACGGTCTCTAGCCACTTTTCTACCCTTTTACTTCATTTCTTACTCCCTGCAAAAATGTAGAGTCAGAATCCGTTTTTAAAAACCCAGTACACTTAAAATTCTGCCCAGATTAGCCATTGTTCGAAAGAGCCCTGGCTTCAGACCAGAACAGAACCCTTGAGTTTCAGGATATAAAGCCACAAAAATTAGATGAGCAGAAATCTTTGACAAAGCAAGAATAGCACACACTGAATCCATAAGGCATCCACACCTGTAAACAGAGCACCAGAGAATGTAAACAACTACATCATACAAAATCAGCAGAGAAATAAAAGCACGCATCCTAAAACAATGAAGCGAAATGAGGGGAACAAATGAACAAGCCCAATGCTTGGCAAGCACAAAGGAGCTGCCTACGTGCAGTGCACTGTAAGCATTGAGAAAACGCCTGTTGTACGTGAATTAGGACTCTTCTATGCTTGCTGTTTTTTGGACATTAACTTGAGTTATTTTACATCAGTGTCTTGCATGTACAAACATTTGTTTTGTTGTGAATCATCAGGTGTGTTAACTTAGGTTACTCAGCACACCTTGGAAACAGGTTTCATTGAATCATTAACATAGACTTGGAAGGGACCTGGCAAGGTTTGTCTAACGTACCCTGTCACTCAAGTAAGGTTCCCTAAATGAATCCTGGCAGGTACTTATCTAACTTGCTCTAACACATCTCCAGTGATAGAGACTCTACAACCTCTACAGGTACTACCTAATTGACCTCATCCCAGTGCTCCCAACTGTATGCTTGAGCCTTTCTGGAGTGGGTCTGTACTTGGAGTGTGCTCTGTGTTTTTATGTGTAGTTGGTAGTCTGTTAGTGACACCTGTCAGGATGAGAAAAGCAAGGAAGTACAATGGGCAGAATAAGTGTCTAATTTTAGCCATTATGTGATTGACTGTGTTCTGAAATTGTCCTGGCCCGTATGCTAGGACTGCAAGGAGAAGGAGGGTAGGTGTGCCAGGGACCAGGCAATTTTTCAAAGCACAACCTTTAAAATATACAATTAATCATAATGGAAAAAAACGAACCAATGTACATCTTATGCTGTTGGTTTCCAGAAATTAATACATTTAATAGGTCGATAATATCTCAACCCACTCTCTAAAATGCTGTGTGTCATGTCACCTTGACAGCAGCTGATGGGTAATTAGCGTTGGACTGATCTCACGTACTCCCCATGGTCACAGAACGTCCAAACTCTGAGGAGAGGAACCGGCAGGAAACTTATGTTTCCTGCTTATGCTTAGGTCCAGGTCTTAGGACCTTGTTACACACAAATTTTAGGCAGCTCCTGGAGGTCTTAACCCCTGAATTGTCCAGACATTAACACCTAAAACTAGTTTTAAGCATACTTTAAGGGGCTTAAAGTTATGTCAGTTTTAGCTCTGACCTGTTACCCAGCTCATGTTCCATTAATGGGTGGCCCCTCCCCATACAAGACCTGCCCAAGTTACTCCCCCATAGCTGCCCTGCCTGGCACCAGCTCCCGGCTCTTTTAAAAAAAAAAAAAGCCCCCACTCACTGGCTGCTGCTAGGCTGGGGGGGGGGGGGGGCAATCCCTGTTGTCCCCACTTCCCCGCACTGCAAGGACGGGGGGGACTCTGCCACAAGCCTCCTGACTTCCACATGCTCTCTCAGCCCCCACTTTGCTGCCTCACCTGCCCCAGCTCCTGGCTCTTAAAAAATAAATAAATAAATAAAGCCCCAACTCACCAGCTGCTGCAGCAGGCATCAGGGGTTCTGGGGGCTTGTGGCAGAGCACCCCACACAGTGGGGGGCAGTAGGGATTGCCCCCCTACCTGGTAGCAACTGGTGAGCGTGGGGTGCTTCTTTTTTTTTTTTTTAAAGTCCAGACGTGGGGCCAGAAGAGTGGGCAATAAGTTGCGGGGGGGGGGGGGG
>NW_017729014.1:4026848-4036357 GCF_001723915.1 Gavialis gangeticus
TTAGCAGCCTCCTGACAGAGGGTGTCATGGAAAAACAACCCCCCCCCCAAAAAAAAAAGAGAAAGAAAGAAAGAAACAAACAAAACAAAACAAAAAAAAAACACCATTTGTCAGACACAAAATGAAAGGCCACAAAACACTTTAGAAACAATGGATGAGATTCCTAATTCTGCACTCAGGTCAATGGGAATTTTGCCATAGCTTGAATAAGAAAAGAGACAGAGAAATGCTGATTTTTTTGACAGACAAATGCATAAACAACACTCATCTAATAAAAGGAGGAAAACTTTCAATAAGGACAATCTGGGCTGGTTATAGGGATGCAAAGGCAAAAAGTACCTCTGTCTTGGTCTCACTGATGCAGGTTATTAATTAGGAAAGGCTTAACATACTCCTACAGACAGTATAACTGTCACAGTAATCCACAGGAAGATGCAGCAATATGTAGAGAATTAATGCATCTGACTAAAGAGGACAGCATCCACTGGGAAGAGAGAAAGGCTCATGTGCTAAAATATTGTACAAGGATCCAGGCTGCGCTCAGCTTCAGTCAGAAGCCTCACAAGGGAGAATATGCATCTGGCATCAGAAACCAGCAAGAAATGCCAGATATGGCACAAACAGGAAGGGAAGGTAACATTTTACAGTAACAGAAAGCGAGCCCAGCTCCACTGAGAACTGAAAGATCTTGTATCATTCTCATACGGGACAACAAGAAGTATTTTTGCTTTCCCATTCTCTGTTCCTTTTCACTTATGGGATATCCCATGTTCACACTCCCACTGCCAGTTCTGCAAGGAACAAGAATTAAATGCTGCTTTCTCTGGATTTTTAGAACTTTGGTTTACACAAGAAATAAGTTTTCAGACATGGAACAAAATGAAAAATAACTGTGGAAGTGGTAAAACATGGTTTGCTGTCTGACGAAATCACTCTTTTCTATCCACAAAAAGGTTCTTTTTTCAGGTATATTCAATTTAAGAAGTAGACGTTTAAGCTGTTCATCGTACTGGATCTGAAAAAACCCTGTAGCTGATATCCTTCACTATAGCCCAAGGTAGATTCTCAGCTAATGTAAGCTGTCAAAGCTATGCTAATTTACATATAGTGAAAATCTTTCTTATACAGCTTATACATTTTGGAGAACTTTCTTTTTAATAAATAAGGACCCGAAGTACACTCCTAGTTTTAAAATGATACTGAACAAGATCAGAGTCCCATACCCAAAATTGAAGAACTTGATTATTTTTGACAGTTGAGAATGTATGCTAGCTTTCCTTGGTAATGAAAGAGAGTTCAAAAACACCCAAAGAGCACCACTTATTAGGATTTCAGTCTGTATCACTTGATTAATGACTTCTGTGCAACAATTTATTGTTATTACATAGGTGCATGTCACAATTATGTAGAAAACATTTTTAAGGAGGCAAGAAAACCCACACTTTACAGTGTTATTTTATTGGCAGAATTATTTATAAAAAAGGTTACTCAGCACTTAGCAAAATAGGGCCTGATCTAGTTGAAGTCTCTAGGAACTAGCTAAAAATGAATGTTAAATATATGAATGCTAATACATATTACAATTAGAGCTCTTTGGAAAGTGTTATTTTTGTCCATGGAAAATTTTGACAGTATAGAAACAAAGATGCATCACCACACTGACACAGACAGTATGCCACCATGTCTCTAGAAACTACATGTAATCAGACCCAGACCCTCCTTTCTAGTGCTTGCAAGAAAGATGATGGCTTCTTATCCCATGGGAAATCTAACCCTATATTCAAAGGCCAAGGTGATATTGTTTGGACTGGAAGGGTTTTCTATTGGGTTATTGATAGCCAGTGGTATCTCCAAAATGAAGGCTGTACAAAGAACATGCATTTTGTATTAATGTAAATAGCTCTTTTGCATTAGAAAATCAAATTATACATGTTTAATGAGGATTTCAAAGTTGTATAAATGTAGTTATCATTCCAAGGCTGTGAGCAGGCATTTTAGGAATGAATTGAAGAAGGTTTCTTGCACCTCTGCTTCTTGGCCGTAAAGCCGAAACCTCTCTTTACTTTTTCATTTCAGGGTAAGCTCTTAGTTGGCGTTATCACCTTCCTGAGACCAGAATTAAAAGGTTGTTTTGTAAGATGCAAGCTTATGAAATATGTCTTGGTTTCTTAACTTCCTACAGTCAAACTCACCAAAAAGATAAAGCAACATGAACCAATGGATGCATGGACTGGCTTGAGTTACAATACTAAAATTTTACTCATTAACAAGTTGTTAAATAATTAATAGCTTTATATTTAATTGCTTCTGTGTACATAATCTTGCATTTTCTGAAAACCAGCGTCAATTTTCAGTTAGTTCCACTTGAAGTAACAAGGGCTAATGCTTTCAGTTGGATAGATAAATATTTATGAACTGCTTGTTCTGTCTGGGGCTACAGAAAAAAATGGATTATTCAGCTTCTTAATGTTTGAAGGGGGGGGAGGTGTACAGTTCTTTTTGGTCTCTGACAATATGTTTGTTTGGCAGCGTTAGAGCTCTGACCCCAGCTAACTTGTCTCAAGAGCTCTTAACATTTTGTTAAACTCAGAATTATACCCTTGGATATGTCAGTTGTCCTAGAGAATAATGTGGAAGGAAGTGTATTCTGGTTGTGCACATCTAAAGACAGGAAAACTACTGGCATCTGAACCCTCCCTGAACTGCCATATGCAAAATGTGCTGGGTTTGGCTGAGACTCGCAACATGGTTCCTGTCTGAAAACCTGATAGCAACCTGAGACATGTAGGAGAATCTCAACCCACCTCCTTCTTTCAGTCCATGTTTCCCTGTGGAAGCCACAAGCTTATGGCTTTTCCACTGTAGTCAGCAAGCTCTTCCTACTGGTGACCACAGGTCTGTAACCAGAGGCAGGGTAAGTCACAGCTGAGTACCAGCAGGGCCTGAAGGTAATTGGAACATATTATAGAGATGAACTCTTGTCCTGAAATTGCTTCTAGATGATTTTGCTGATACTATTAGCTGGGAGCATTTATTCTTCATTTCACACTTTCCCTGAAAGTGTGCTGGCAGTCTGGCAGAACATTTACATGCATTATTGTTGGTATTATACTTTATATCAGCTGAAAAATCATGACTTTTTTTGTGCACTGAACAAGACTGCTAACAAAGAATGGTCCAGCCCCACAGGGCTCAGAGCCTCACTGCCAGACACAAGAGGTGCCTGAAACAGTAGAGAAGAGGGTCAAAGGTTTAGGTAACAGCGGAGAAAGAGTTTATCAGACATGAATGCTTGCACTGGTGTGTGGCTGCCCAGTGCCAGGCAGAAGTGATTGCTGTACCTCACAGCAAAAGGTTTTCTGGACGAGTCTGAAGGATGAGGATGTTCCTGTTTTTTGCAAAGTGCACATGGCTCCTGCACAGAAGAATTTAGAGTTTACATTCTTAAACATAGTCAGTGAAAGGATTGTGAGGTAAGGAGGAATGAGGTGGGTATCAAGAACAGGACTAAGCAATTCCTCAGTGAGGCAAGTGGATATGTAACTGGATAACAAAAAAAAAAACAAAAAACCACCAGACAGAGGAATAATAGAAAGAATTAAAAAAATCATAGGAACAAGGGTTTCAGAATGGCTATAATGCCATCAATGCAATGCCACAGCCAGCAAAGCAAACAAAACCCTGGCTTGCATCTATCGATGCATCTCAAGCAAGACTCAGGAAGTCATCCTCCCACTGTACTCGGCCTTAGTGAAGCTGCAGCTGGAGTACTGCAACCAGTTCTGGGCT
This sequence comes from Gavialis gangeticus, assembly GCF_001723915.1. Taxonomy (NCBI): domain Eukaryota; kingdom Metazoa; phylum Chordata; order Crocodylia; family Gavialidae; genus Gavialis; species Gavialis gangeticus. The sequence continues at coordinate 4,030,638 of NW_017729014.1, forward strand.
CCACACTTTAGGAAGGATGTGGGGAAGCTAGAGAGTCCAGAGGAGAGCCCATGTGTATGATCAGAGGGCAAGAGAACAAGTTTTATGAGAAGAGGCTGGGAGGCATGGGAATCTTCAGTGTGGAGAAGCGAAGACTCAAGGGGAACTTGGTGGCAGCCTGTAAGTATATAAGGGGTATGGACCAGGAACTGGGACAACATCTGTTCACCAGGGCACCCCAAGGGAAGACAAGATCTAACAGTCACAAACTCTGGGAAGACCGTTTTAGGCTGGGCATAAGAAAAAACTTCTTTACCATCCGAGTCCCCAGAGTCTGGAATAGACTCCACCCAGAAGTGGTGCAAGGACCTACTCTGGACACCTTTAAAACCCACTTGCATGCTTATCTTGCTGGGCTCATTTGACCCCAGCAGACTTCCTGTCCTTGAGCAGGGGGCTGGACCCGATGATCTTGCAAGGTCCCTTCCAGCCCTATGTCTATGAAATCTATAAGCCTTTCTATTCCACTGACCACCCAGGACTGGGGCCAAGGAGGAGATTTTTCACACAGGACACAATATCTCAAGGTTGATCACAGCAGGATTTCTTGCTCCTTCCTCTGAGACTCTGATGCTGGCAGTTGGCAGGGCAAGGCCTAGGATTATATGGACCTCTGCTTTGGAATGTCCTGACTGTTCCCAGGGTCATGTTTTTCTGATCATGGGTGAACAAGGTTTTGATAGGGAGGTATCAAGATAAGGAAGTCAAAGCAGGGAAAACTCTTGAAAAGAGAGGTAACACTCCCCTACTCACCTCAGGTGCATGCACACTGCATTTTCAGAGTCCAGATTGGTGCAAGGAGAGCTGTGCCAGATACTTCTGGTCCTGGAGAGGGCCAGTGTGGGAGAAGACCTAGCATCAAGAGGCCAGAAATGCCAGGGTACTCTCCTTCCAACACTGGACTGCTGAGAGTGGAGCAAGATCATGGCACTGAGGAGAAGGTGAAGGACCTCTGTGGGAGGACGTACCATCATGGGAGTCAGAAGCAGTGAGATACAGCCAGGCAAGAGCCTTAATCCTGAAGTAGGTGGGGAAAGGGGGAAGGGAAGAGCTGGCAAGATCAGCCCTCTTGAAAGGCAGGACTGCTCTTCAGAGCTTGAAGGGACTGTGTTTTGATTTTATTTTCTTTTTATTAATCCTTTGATTTTTCCTTTTGTGGTACTTACTTCAGCTGAGGGCATCTCTTTTCTGTTTGGTTTTGTGCATTATTTCATAGATTTCATAGATATTAGGGCTGGAAGGGACCTTGAAGATCAACAAGTCCAGCCCCCTGCCCCAGGAGCAGGAAGTCAGCTAGGGTCAAAGGATAAGCATCCAAGTGTTTCTTGAATGAGTCCAGAGTAGGTGCCCGCACCACTTCTGGAGGGAGGTCTTGGGGTTTCAAACTATAAATAATTTTTTTATTATGTCCAGCCTAAAATGGTCTTGTAGGAGTTTATGACCATTGGTTCTTGTTTTTCCTTGGGGTGCTCTGGTAAACAGACATTCTCCCAGATCCTGATGCACACCCCTTATGTACTTATAAGCAGCCACCAGGTCTCCCCTGAGCCTGCGCTTTTCCAGACTGAAGAGTCCCGTAGCTCGCAGCCTCTCTTCATAAAGGCCTATTTTCTTGCCCTCTGATCACGTGCATGGCTCTCCTCTGGACTCTCTCAAGCTTCTTGACATCCTTCTTGAATTGTAGAGCCCAGAATTGGATGCAGTACTCCAGCTGCGGCCTCACCAAGGCCGAGTACAGTGGGAGGATGACATCCTGAGATTTACTTGAGAAGCATCTATAGATGCAAGCCAGGGTTTTGTTTGCTTTACTAGATGCAACATCGCATTGGTGGCTTATGTTCATCTTGTGGTCAGTCATGACCCCCAAGTCTCCTTCAGCAGTGGTGCTAGTAAGTAACTGGCCTGGCTGTCCTGAGTGGGATTGATTTGAAGGCTGTAGACTGGATCCCATTAGTCTTGAGGAGCCTAGGGTTCAGACAGCCCTAACCGGGAAGAAGTAACCCCAGGTGTTTTTGTTGGGCTGACAGAGTTGACAACAAAAGTGTGGTCAGGATGGGGTGCAGGGGAGGAAGAGCCCCATAAACCTGACCTTACAGGGGGTCCGAAGTGGTTCTTCCTCTTTGAACTACCTCCTGATAATAATAATCAGAATCAAAGTCATGGCAGGTGAGCATACACCATCGTGGGGGGGGTGCAGGAAGTAATTGTTGTAATTGATTGTATAGCCTACTGACAGACAGGGAAGACTTCATCACACTGAGGACCGAAGCCTTATAGCACCTGTCATCAAACAGGAAGGTTTTTGTTTTTGCTTTTTTTTTAAACAAACATTTTCATTAAATATATAAACACTAAACATCCTAAAAGAAATCTCCCCTGGTGGGCTCACTCCTTATGGCTGTAGATTGCAAAGGGTCACTAAGAGGGGGTCGGTGAGTTGGAGGGGCTGTGAGGATGTGGACTGTCTCATGTCCTTCCCTCTGCATTACCTCATTCCTTTTAAGTTCAGAAGAAAATATGCTTAATCTTATACCAAGAGGAAAAACCTTCCTAATGACTCCAGGCAGAACAATTATTCTCAAGCAGCTGTCCCTAGCTTCCCAGAGAGCAGAGAGACCGAGCTATGGGAATCCATCATCTCTGCTATGTCCAAGTGCTAATTTCAGGCAAAGTTCTTGTTTCTGATAGTTTCACAGTTTTGTGCTTCCTGTTTTGTGCCTACCCATATCAAACATCTTCTCCCCAAAGCTATTAGCAGCATTTTAACTGAAAATGACCACAATTTGACAGGAGAAAATGCCTACGTCATTAGGTTATAATTTAGGCTTATAATTAGGCTTATAATTGCACCAAAAAAAAAAAAATCACTAAAATGTGCTATGTCCATAAAAACATTATCAAGGGCTTAGTATAGGATCAGGAGAGGTCCACTGGTCTCCCTCCATCTACCTACCATTTTAAAACGTAAAGAGAGTTGTGTTGATGAAATATGCCGTGTTCTGCCCAAGCCATTTATCCGCAGAGAAGTCTCCTGTCTCCCACTCAGTTCAGGTTCTTGCTTCACAGCTCTGCACTTTCTAGCTATGCATTAACTGATATCAAAAGAGTCTATCCACCTGCCAGTGCTCCTCTAGCCACAACAACACAGTATCTGAGCCCCATCAACATCAGTGAATATACCCTCCATCTGGATGCATATAAGTGCTTGGTTCATTTTAAAAAAGGGTTTTAAAGCTCAGAAAAGTCAAGTGATATACAACACAGCTGCCAACGCCCAGCTCAGTAGCTTAACCACATAGTGTGTGAGCCCTTGTTCATACCCACCCCTTGTCAATATGCTTCAGCTTAGACATGGTGATACCATCTCCTACCATATCTACATTCTAAGAATCTCAAGCTAATAGAATATGAATTCACAATAAATTCTTTATTACTCATGCCAGCTTCCCTTTCCTCCTCACCTCCATAGCCCATAGTGTGCATTCACTAGTAAGTAACATTTATTCCTATTTCCTTCTATGGCAGAATTCATGGAGCACAGCTTTTAATGATCCATGTTGGGAAAGGAACAGAGAATTGATTAGTAGTTGAATAGGTTTCCATCAAAGCTTTGTAGATTGTTTTCAGAAAAGGGACAAATGATTATTAACTACTGAAAGACCGTTTCAGGCTGGACATAAGGAAGAATTTCTTTACTATCCGAGCCCCCAAGGTCTGGAACAGCCTGCCATCTGAGGTGGTTCAAGCACCTACATTGAACACCTTCAAGAGTTAATTGGATGTTTATCTTGCTGGGATCCTATGACCCCAGCTGACTTCCTGCTCTTCAGGCGGGGGGCTGGACTCGATCTTCTGAGGTCCCTTCCAGCCCTAATGTCTATGAAATCTATGAATTATATTGCAGTACAAAAATGATGTGATGCCATCTTTCCATGCTAATAATTTACAGTGTATTGCTGCTCTCTTTTGCTGGTGATTTCCTCTTATGTCTTACACTTGGATGTTGTCCTGGATCCTGACAGGCAGTGTTACTCATTTTAATGGTATGTGTAAGCGAGCTTGGTTAAACTATCCCTGGCTGTGGAGTGAACATCTTGGGACTATTCTGACAGTGAAATAGGATGTCACCAATCTCCTCCTTGTTGTCTTAAAACAAGTTTTGTTTGATTTGTTTTTCAGTCAGGGCTTTGTTGGAGCTCTCAGAGAGCAAGACTGGAGTATGGATATGACCAGGGATTTCTCTTCTTCCAACCTTAAGAGAAGTCCCACTGGAGAGACATTGACAAACATGTCTGTGCTTTGCCGTATGCCTTAGTTCCACCGGTGCTGAGCACAGAAGTCTCTGTGTGTACTCAGCATTTCTGGAACCAGGTCACTGGTGCAGCTGCCTAGCTAAGGACAATGGTTTGTAACTACTGACTTCAGACTCTGAACATCCTAGCCAGCCATTTCGTATCCTGCACTTGCTCAGTGTGAAATGTCACTTAGGAAGGCTCTTGGTCTTGACCATTTAATGAGCACTAAATTCCTTAACCCGTTACTATCAAATTGGCCAGAGTAACTGGCAGTGCCACAAGTTGTGCTGTGACTGCAGAGCACTCTTAGGCTAGCACAGCTAGTAGTCAAAGGTGAACAGAGGGGCAAGGAAGGGGCTATGGGAAAAGGAACAAGAGACTGTCTATGGGGGACTTTCCTCTGGACCAGGCCTGTGCAGTTGGCAGTATCCGAACCATCTTGGCTTCTCTGTCAGGGAGCATCAGGGCGGAGCAGCACAGGCTCAGGTCAGACTGAGACAATTATTTTACAGCTCATGCTGCTGATGGCGCAGCTGGTCCGGGCTTTGGTCCTGCCAGAGGGTAGGAGGAGGACACCACTTCAGTCAAATGACTGGTTTTGATGTATACCTATCTAGGCTGCCTTCAACAAACCACCGTTTCCAACTGAGTCTGTAAGAGTGGAAGCCACTGAATGCATGAAACAATGCTTTTAACCAGCTCTTCACTGTGGTCAGTTCTCAGCAGCATTAAGCGTCACTAGGCACATCTGCATGTGTGCCCGTCTACACGTGTGCCCACTAGCTTGTTGCTACTGCACAGTAGCGTCAGCATCGCAGTTTGTGCCCACCAATGCTACGTCACCATAGCTCATTGCTACAGTGTTGTAAAGCTTCATGTAGATGTACCCACTGTGGCTTAAGAGCTTAGGGCCAACTGGCATCTGCTGACCCCCCACTGGGGAAAATGCTGGGGGAAAGTGGCTCAATGAAATCTCCCTCTCTCTGTTCTTGCCATTCGAACCCTTGCCCATTAAGGTCAGTAGCATGACTCACGCATTGAAATATGGGCATGTACCCAAGCACCTTGTTCAAACATGGCCTCATCATCCATTTCACCTCCCTTTTGCCTTTGCTTATATATCATCATCTGGGCTGGCCTAAGCTGAATCCCTTTGGACCTGCTATCTTCCTTCTGTCTCATACCCTCCTGCTTCATTCCTGTCAGACCCAGGCTCCCACTGAGCACTCTTTCTCCTTGTCTCTTGTCTGAGCACATTTGCTCTCCCAGAAACATGCCATGCTGTCAGCTTGTATATATGCTCTTTTGGTTTCTAGCTGTTTTCTGCTTTCTGAACCTTCCCTTGTCATGTCTCATCTTCTGTCTCAGTTTTTCTCACCTTTCATG
>NW_017729014.1:4041357-4047886 GCF_001723915.1 Gavialis gangeticus
CTTATATATCATCATCTGGGCTGGCCTAAGCTGAATCCCTTTGGACCTGCTATCTTCCTTCTGTCTCATACCCTCCTGCTTCATTCCTGTCAGACCCAGGCTCCCACTGAGCACTCTTTCTCCTTGTCTCTTGTCTGAGCACATTTGCTCTCCCAGAAACATGCCATGCTGTCAGCTTGTATATATGCTCTTTTGGTTTCTAGCTGTTTTCTGCTTTCTGAACCTTCCCTTGTCATGTCTCATCTTCTGTCTCAGTTTTTCTCACCTTTCTTTCAGTCTTGGTTCACGTTCCTTGGGTTCTGGCCAGGATTTCCATTAGCTAAACAGAACCACTGTGCTTCCTTGATTTCCACTTGCAGAATAAGAAGCTCTGCTCCAGAAATGCCTGTCCACTGATGGATTCTCTACCAGTCAGAATTTTTAGTGGTGGCTCTTCAGATAACTTTTGTGTCCAAGGGATGTTCAGGGGTGTTTTCCAGTGGTAGATCAGACAGCAAGCATTACCAGCTTAGCTGTACTGTGAAATGAATAAACCTTGTTCAAGTCCCAGAGGTGCCTTCCCAGCCTCATTTCTAATCATTCTCAGCATCATTTTCTCTATGAATTACACTCAGATGAGCATGACATGCAGCTGAGTGTCACAGCTGTCCCAAGCCTTGAGCAGCAAAGGATGGCCCTGCTTTCTCACCACCAGCTCTGAGACATCTTTCCAGCCATGTGTTCCTGTTCATTTGCATGCATAGTTTGCATGGAAGTCAATGGGAAGCTGGTATAGAAATCAATGGTGAGATTTAGCCTTTACATTTTCAACCACAGCATATAAAAGAGAACAGAGAAAAGGGAAGGGAGTTCTTCAGTCAGCGGGTAGCACAATTGTCTTTGTTAATTGCTCTGATTGTGTTGTTCAGGCAGCTGTCTCCCATTGTTATCGCATGGGTTCTGCTTACGAATCCCACGCCTACTGACCAGAATTAGATGCAAGGCCTGATTCTCTTTTGAATCCGGTTCCAGCCATAAGTTGGCTTCATTCCCCTGGACCCAGTGCAAACTTGCACCAACACAGCAGTGAACTGGGCCTGTTGATGTTAATGTCTCATTCCCCCCATTCTCCCCTTCTAATGTGACAAGTGCTTTTTCATTCTTTTATTATTTAAGATTCCCAGGCAATAAATTATTCTTTAAGTTCTTTGGTTTTTATTTGGGTTCAAAAGCCAAACAGCAATATTTTAGATGAGCTTCCATCATAAGGGAGATGCCATTCACAGAACAGTTGCAAAGGGCTCCCTGCCATTGCATGTTGTGAATTAGTATCCTTGAATGACATAATTCAATACTGAAGCAGTTTAGTGCCACAGACAATCTGAGCTATAAAGAAATCTTTTGATCTCACAATATTTATGGCTCCCCTTTTCATTTTACACAGCAGTTCTGCACAATAGTTTTCAGCTTCAGTATCTCCTGTCCCCTTAAAATATTTTCCTAGCATCCCTTGCATCCCTTTAAGAACCAAAGGTGTGGATTTTACTGAGTTTCTGTAAAAAAATTATATTCTAAAATGAATAATAATCATTTTTATGGCAGATGGTGTTACTTACACTGACATACAAGGTAAGGTAGAAACAAGCATCTTTGTTTTCCCCCACCTATTTATACAATATTATTAGTTTCAGCTTTAAAATGAAAACAAATGTTATCACACATGTTCTCATCAGCCCTGATTCACCACAGAAGTCATAAACACATTTAAACATGTGTGCATAGAGTAGGGTCTACAGAATCATGGCCACAAAGTTCAGACTTCACTTTTTTTCTTTATTAACAGCTGATACTTGTGTATTGTGGGATTGTGGAAGAATGTATTTTATGAAGAATTCAGAAGCATTTTAGAAGAATGTAGAAGAATTTATTTCATCTCCAGACATGACCACGTAGTGGATGATCATAATAGCCTTAAGCCAACAAAAGCATTATATCTTCATGCAGAGCAGTTATAAAAAGATTATTGCATCTGGGAATTCAAATAAAGGAAGTATAGGATGGGAGCTTTGGGAGTTTAACCATATTGAGGATGATGCTGTGCAGCTTGCGTGCCAAGACAGCATCTTGAAATAAAACTCTGCTGACTCCATCTTTTACTAAAGATGAACACCAAATCTGCTCCTAGCTGGAAAAATACCCATGGTTAACCTGTGAAAAGTCTTGGCTACAAATGCTTTCTAGTGAAGATTCCTAAGCAACCATGCAGAATGCTATGTGCTGTATTATAGTTTCTAGAAAAACAGGATTAGCTCACCTTGTTACAGAAGAACAGAAGGGGGAAATTAGACAGCAAAAGAAACCAGATTAACAAACTAGTAAAGAAATGTGGCAATCAATCATTCAGAGATGTTCTAGGCATCTTTATTATGCTTGGCTTGATTCCTGAGACCCAAGGAATTTCAGAGGTGAAAAGCCAAGTGAAAAATCAGTCACATGCAGTCATTATTTACCTCGAGGGTATACAAGGCATTTCTACAGCACTAATAATAGTATAGTAAATACAGCCTGGCCTTCCTTTTATCTGTACTTTCAGTGTGTGCCCATCAAATGGTACAAAAAATAACGGAGGCTTTAAAAAGAAATGTGTTACTCAGCAGCCCATAATCAAGGTTCTGTCAATCCAGGATATTTCTTTTATTAATTTTTTTCATTGGCAATAACATTAGTTCAGTTCAACCATAATTAGGATAATTAAATATGCAATTTACTTATTAACTGATTGCAACCATTTCAACAAGATTTCTAATGATTTACTCTTTTCCTTCTGCATTTAAGTTCCTTATGCATGAACATCAAGGAAAGACAATTTTAAAAAAGTGAACTGAACAACACAAAATGAGTGTATTGAATCTCCTCTCTTCAGCTGGGACTGGATAGCTTTTCAGGTAACCAAAACCTTGCTCCAGGCATGAAAACTAAAGCACCTTCAAATCAAATCAGAGCATTTTAAATCCACTGGGGCTGAGAGGAAATTGCTCTGAACTGTGATGTTACATTCATGTATATTAGGATGGCAGTGGTGGCAGCTGCAGGCGCTGACCCCTGGCTAGGTCCCATTTTGCTAACCATTGCGCAGTGTTAACACAAGCCACAGTGCAGTCTCTGTCCTTAAAAAACTTATGGTCTGAATAGCCCAAACAGACATAGACAACAATCCTCTTTCTGGTGGATTCCATGCCCTTATGGATGACATTTATTGAAGGGCAAGGATTTTAAAGTTTTCTAAATTCTAAATGCTATTTACATTTCTTTTCTCATTACAAAGGGTGAAACAGTTTATTGAGGAGTAGGGTTAACTGGGTTGGGGGGTCAGAATTTTGCAAAATTAGAAAAATTATTTTTTTTTTATTAATTTTAAATTTCACCATGATCTGTTTACATGGTCCAAGATATGATGCAGTTTAGCTACAAGGAAGGTAGCTCTCCGCCTTGCCTCAACTCTTCTCCATACCTACTGATCTAAACTACACCACTTCCAGAAAACCACGCAACTTAGATTGATTCCACCTTGGGCTTTTTGAATGTCTGTACAGAGCCTCAAGGTCAGATAGTATTTAAATTTAGGGCTTTGGCTTATGTCTCTGTTTGTTTTGGTTTTTCTCAGTGCTTTGCAGCTTCCTACCAATGATGTTCCTATAGAAAATTAAGATCAAGATCCACAAAGTCAACCCAACTTTACTTTCTTCTTTTTTTAAAGGTGGGGAGGGGGAACCTGATAGTCAGTGAAGGCTGCTGGAGCAACACTTCCTACTTATTGACCCACTCCCTTGAAAAGCACATGAGAAATGGCTGTTATTAACATAGAAACAAGCAATGCCATCTACTGGCTAAACAACTGTATTGCCTAACACAGAAAAAACAGTTGCAAGCATACCTGCTTTTCCACAAGAGAGATGTGTTACATACTTATGTAACAATTTCAACCTAAGACATGACCAAAACTGATGTTTTTTGCAACCCCTCTCCCCCCAACCCCCTATCCCACAGAATCTCCAAATCAAACTCTTTCGATCCATCCTCATTAGATTCCCATGTTAACCATTTATGTCCTCATTCCTAGTGATATGCTGCAAGTTAAAGACTTATTTTTAGCATACCCAGTCTCAACTAGTGAGCCAGCTCGACATAGAGACAACGGCCCTGGCTTTGCCTACTGAATATGTCAGTGTATATTATTTTAATATGAACCATCAGATTCTAGTGGCTTATAGAGTGCTTAAGGCAGAACAAGAAAACAAAGCCAAGTGTAAGTTGCTGTATTTGTATGAGCCTTTGTCATCTTATTTGTCAGGGAGTAAGATACTCAAAAGATGTACTCTTGTGTCAATACTGTAAAATGGCTAGAATTTAATTCCTGACTTAATATTTCTCTGAATATTTATTCATAATGAACCACAGCAAAAATATCCCCTTCCCATGTAGAAGTGGAAGAAGCAGTTAATTGCTGGTATTCCTGAAAGCACTGATGAGAAATGATGGGTTTGTCTTCCAGCCTTTTCCTTTGGAATGTATCGCTTCAAACTTTTCAGGATACCTGTACGTGGTTTCCAAGAATCATAGGATCAGTCTGATTTACTGGACAGAGCATTAGGCTGGGATCCAGATCTGCTTTTTGGGGGGTTTGTTCTGGCTGATCTAGTGTGTGACTTCAAGTCTCTGTGTCACGTTTCACTCCATGTCTTGGTTATGTACAATCTCTGGAGTGGAGACTGTCTCCCTCTGTACTGCCTTATAAAAATAAGGGGCATCTACCTGCCTTTAACAATAACTTCCTCAGAAATCTGTGAGAACTATGCTAATCAGCTCATCACCCCATGCTGGTAGTAAATGTTAACTAGGAGTCCAAGAACAACTAACAGGAAGACTTCTCTGGTACATCTTTGTCTTATGGTAGCACCAACAGAATCCCATGTTATAAACGTAGATTCTGGAGTGGCACAAAAGTGCCATCTGGTCCATTAAGGATTGCACTATTCATGGACTGCACCTTCTCAGGGAAAGATTAATTTTAATACAAAACATGAACAAAACAAAAAGTCCAGCAAAACCTGCTGAATGATTCCAGGCTGTATGGCTGACACCTTCTGTGGATTTAATTTCCATGGCAATTGCCTCTTCTACTCCCAAATGATGGCATTTCCTAGAACTGATACTAGAATGCTTCACTACGGTGTTCATGTCAGAGCTGTGTGGGGTGCATTTTATAGTATATATTTAACCCTACCCTTGCAGTCACTTAAGCCTACTCCCATTGAAATGAAATCAAATTATTATTCACTTGCTTCAACACCTTGCTGAATTAGGGCTGTGAATACAGTAGTTCTACTGATGTGGAATGGAAAAGTCATCTGAAAATAATGACGCATGTGCTTTGGTATTTTATTATTAATGGAATGTGGTTGGTCAAGAGTTGCAGAAATGTGGAGTACCTGATCCTGCTTCTTTCCAGGAATAATCCAAAACTCTTGGTTCTGGGCAAGTTTTACAGCATCAGGCACTTAGCTGTTTATTTAGCATATTAATAATCTTAGCAGTTATTTGGAGGAGGCAAAGCTGTGTGTGGATAATGGTGATACCATAATCTTGTACAGTGGGACCTGCTTGGACATAGCTCAAAATTGCTTTGTCCATTTTTTTTATAATATCCAATTGGAAATGGTAAGCAGGAAATCTTAGCAAACAGCATGAGCAATCAGCAGAGCCAGAACCTGATGGAGAGTGGTCTTTCATGGATCACTAAGAAATTTGCTTCCAGAAGAGCTCAGAAAATTTTTTTTTTAATAAACTATGGAGCTCATAAATTTGAGCATTTTAAAACAGGAAAAAAGTGCTTGTTCCCACCCTGTCCCCTCCCCCAAAGTGAAGCACTGTGTTGACCAAAAGGAAAATAACAGCCACCCAGGTTTTACTGAATTTAGAGGTTTCACAACTGGGGCATGGGGGTGGGGCATGGAGGTTGAAAAAGTGGTTTGTGTTTATGGCAAATGCAATATGGGGGTAAGGTGGGGGCAGTGAAAAAGGCAGATCTCTGAATCTTAAAGTGCATTTATCAGTTGTTTCCATTCCTCCAAGAATGTGTTGCATTCTGAAAAAATACTATTTAATATATATAAATACAATAGAAACTCTGAAATAAATCTGATTACAATTAATCAAAGAAGGAGACACCTTGTGATACCATACATAACTGTAGGGAATCGCATGAACAGCATTCCTGAGAGTAATTGTATGTAATAGCATTCCCTAATGGGTTCATTCCAAGAGAATTTTAAAAATACTTGTAGGCGCCAATAAACTGTGGTTAACTCCAATTTCCTGAGCTGCTGTCTGGTTATTTGCAGCAATACTGATTGGAGTACTATGTTTTCTTTTCATATCAGAGTTCAACCCATCTCAGATGCATTCTCAGTATTTATGTTAACAATCCTTTCTAAAGCCCACATGCAAAGGGAATATGCCCAGGGTGTTTATGGGCCTCAAGAGAGAGATT
>NW_017729014.1:4052886-4053643 GCF_001723915.1 Gavialis gangeticus
GGCAAATGCAATATGGGGGCGGGAGGGGGGGCAGTATTTTTCATTTCCCCCACTTCTTTGTTTTCTGTCTGTCATCCAACTCCTAAATCTCATTAATTCCTGTTATTTTAGGTCCTTCCCTATTCCATATTCTCATGATAAATTACTATTCTACAACTATGATTTCTAGTGAGTTTAATATATGGGAATGGCTAAAACAGGAGAGTGTTTATTTATGCATCTAGAATAAATTACCTGCCTCCTTATCTAACTTGTTAAACTGAAAAACATAGAAAGATGTAATTTGCATTTTAATGCATAAGTTTAACTTTTTTTCTTGCCCTTTCCCTCCCAAAAAAGCCCCCTTTTTTCTCCAGGATCTGCGTGTTATGGTGTGGGAAGGAAGCAAATAATCTCTCTCTTTAGCTCTTGGAGGATTTAACATTCTCTTTCATCTCCTTCAATAATAATAAATAAGCAGATATATGCATTGTTCATCTACTCACTGGAAATGTCAGCTAATTAATCTTCTCAGCAGCCCTCTAAGTCAAGCATCCTTATCTCCATTTCACAGATGGGGAAAATGACAAGGATAGAGGTTAAGTGTCTTGCCCAAGGCCAGAGAAAGAAAGTTAGTAGCACAGCTAAGGGAAAAATAAAAATTTCTGATAACCAAGCCCTGCATTCTCAGAATTAGAATAGGCAGCTCATTTGAACTGCAGGCCTCTCCTAACCTGTCTATAAACTTATCTACCTTTATAGAGCATCATCATACAAT
>NW_017729014.1:4058643-4065200 GCF_001723915.1 Gavialis gangeticus
GCTCATTTGAACTGCAGGCCTCTCCTAACCTGTCTATAAACTTATCTACCTTTATAGAGCATCATCATACAATATATTTCTATCTCTTGGGATTAAGTTTGCCTGGGGTGGGGGCATGTTGGGGGGAGATTCATTTAAATTCATTAAAGATCTCCAAGGCTAACATGAGTTCTGCTTCCATTCTGTAGCACTAATTAGAGGCACACTGGAAACACAATACTTCAGGCAGATTTAAGAAGCAATTGTGAGGAAATATTTCTATATGATGATAAGTTAGCGCTCTCATTTGTTTACATACTCGGGATAAAAATGTTCATTGTAAAACAAATTCCACCCACAGTTAATGTTCATTACAACTTCACTGATTGGCATTGAAAGGAGTATCTGGATGGTACCAAAATGGGCCGAGTAATTACTTCTCTTCAAAAATGTCTATCAGTCTCTGCTTGCCATGTTTCATACATGCCCATAACTCTCCCATATCTGATATGTCACACGCACGAGAAGGAAAAGTAATGGAGGCAGTGACCTCGCTTTCAGCAAGACCTTTACAATGGGGAAGATGACTGATTTTAATACTTTGCATTTCCTTTTCATTCAAAGATTTGAATTCTTTGCAAATGCTAACTAATCCTTGCTACATCACTGAATGGTGGTTTACTGAGGCTAACTTTTAACATTCAAATATTACACGTGGGGATGTTCCCACATCATAACAGGAGGCAGAATCTGATGGGGAACCAAAAGTTATGGCATCCCCTGCTCCACGCACTAGGTGCTATTTCCCCCCTGCACTAAACAATTCAGTGCAAGTGATTGTTTAAAATCGTTTCATCTAACAATTTTACTCAACAAAGGTTTGTAATTTAAAACAAAAAATGTTCTTTTTAATGGAAGTCTGAAAAAAATGGCAAAAACACTCGTTTCATGAAAGTGCCGTTTTTGTATTAACAGGAATTTGTTTCTGTCACAGAAACACTCAGTGCTGATAACTGTCCACCAGCTTTAAACACTACACATCTCATTAATACCTCCTCATCCAAAAATGCAACGTTAAACTTTGGGCTAAACAGCACAAAATGGAGACTTATAGGACTTGTTCACTCAAGACTTCAGGGTGCTGCATGCCAGATAGCTTGCTGAAGCCACTGCAAACGTTCAGTGCTTAGATGTTGCTTTCCTTTATTGCTCTGTTGTTGACAAGGATTTTCATGTGCTCCACTTGTCAGAATTTCTTTGGAAGGGAACTGGGAGCTAGTTACATGGGAAATGCATCAAATGTGTTTATATATAGGTGCAAGGATGAAAGTTAAAAGCTTCTCTCTTCCCCTGTCCAAAAGAGGGGGTGCCTCATTCTGAGTCCTCTTTCTTATTAGCATGCAAGCAGACTCCCCCAACCGTGACTTGCAATTTTAAATGGAAATAACTCTGAAATCAGTGGATAGAAAATTAAAAACTCCTGAGAGAATTTGCCCAAATCTTTTACTGTGTGTTCAGGAAAAACAGCTGCTGCCTATGCTCAGGAGACCTGAATCTAGTCTCTAGAATAAATTTATCATTGCCCTTTTTTCCGTTCCCTGCTGTAGTTGTCTCTCTATCTTCAGTTTATCCAGTCTGTCTTGAGCTAAGCTCTGTAATATATTGGCCATGACTGCTTCCTTCACATCTGTGCAGGTCAGGCCAATATTTACATCAGGGCATTTGCTGCTTTCCTGCTTGTAGTGGTAATTGTCACATCTCTACTACTAGAGCATGGGATGTGTTGCTGCCTCATTAAGCTCCCTCTTGCTTTTTTATAGGCACTATGGTTAATGGCCTTATGGAGCTTTTTCATTTTCTCCCACTGTGCTTGGCTTTTTGGTTTAGCAACTCCTTCCCACATGTTCCCCCACTGTGCTTGAATCTTTGGTTTAGCAACTCCTCCTCCCCACAGCATTTCTACAGCAAAAACATTTAGGAAGGTGACAGTCACCCCTAGCTCCCTGGCATACCAATTTAGGAATCTTCAGTCACACAGAGGGGATCAGAGCAATGACCCACTAAAAAAAGAAGTCAAAGCCTATGCAGAACGGGGATAATTGCACAGTGTCTTGATGAAGACAGGTCTGAAAAACAAATGCATCACAACCATGCATTCAGGAAGCAGTTTGCTGCTACTGTCACCATCTCTTTTACACCCATGTTTGCCAGGGCAATAAGTGAGAACATTAACAGTATTTCCCTCTTGAGACTGTCACTTCATCATGAGACACACTGTGTTATGCTAACTGAGATTAGTCATCTACCCAAGCTATATGTCAGGACAGAACCCAGGAGTCCTGGCCAGCGGTCAGCTACTAGGACCATTGGGCACATTTCCATTTCTTAGGTAGTCCAGCAGCTCTATGAACAATAATAGAGCTGTTATGGAGGCTTTCTTCGTCTGGCTTTCTTTTTATATTTCGGTCTTGTCATCAAGTTTACGTAATTTGAACACCAAGAACAACTGCCCTTCCCACCTTCAAGAGAAGAGGTTTTGAGGCAGAAACATACAGCTAGGTATCCTAACTAACTAACACTATGTGCTGCTAATCCCTCTTGGGCCCAGTGGATGTGGAGCTGTAGGCTAGCTTCAGGCTAAAATAGTTAACACATATCCAGATTATCCAATTCAATTAGCCTCTAGGCATATGCTCCTACAGACCATATCCCAGGTGAAGTGTAAAGGTCCAAAAAAATATCCACATGATGCAGATGATAGCAGCAAACAAAGCCTATTGAAAAAGCTACTGCACAAAAGCACCTCAAGAGACTCTGTTACCACAGCCTGAAGCACAATAAACCCAGAACAGATCTAGTCCTAACCCCAGAGTTTCCTTTGTTTTAAAAGCTTGTTACTCTAATCAGCCCCAGCTGTCTGCCTCACCCTGCAAGCCAGAGAGTTGATAAAGGGCCTGGGAAGGTGCCTCCTCCCATTCTCCCTTTCTCTAGGGATCTACCTTATGCCCTTCTTATTTTTACAGGAGCTTGGGCAGCAAGGCATGGGGCATAAACTTCTTTCACTTAGCATATAGAGGGAACATCTGCTACTATCCTAGGAATCATGTCACCAGCATTTTGCAGAATCAGCAAACGGACTTCAAAGAAAGCAAAAGCTGCATCTATTAGCTGATGCTCTGAGATAGTTTTATTGTATCCAGACATTATACATCAATTCTTGGCAAAGGAGGACAACAGGCGTGTCATTGACTTGCAGCTGCTGGTTCAGTTAATAGCAAAACTGGTACTAAAGTCAATGGGGCTTTATGATGCTAGATAAGAACAGCGTCTTAGATTGGTTTTCAGTGAAGTGACTCAAGGGCTGAACCATTTAAGTACAGTGATCATTTCCAGATGCAATGAGACTGCTCATGTGCTTGAAGCAATTGCAGGATTGGGGCCTTAGAGCAGAGAAAGACAGAAACAAAGCACAAACAACAAGAAAAGCCGCAGTTGTCTTGAAAACCTGAATCAGTGAGAGGCCACTGGTTAGAAAACACAGCTGGTAAGGGTAATCTGTCTGCAGAAAATAAGAGTTAGTGTAAAACCAAGGGGAAAGAAATCTAGCTCTACATTTCCTGATGCATGTTACTACCTACTACTTATTCCCTGAGTGTCACTGGCAATTTGTGCCAATGTTTGTTGAGACTGTTGAAATAGTCTCAGCCCTACAAAGGAACCTAGTCTTGAAGCTCCAAAGGTGCTTACACATTTCCTTTTCAAGGAGAGAGGCGCACTTGGTGCTATACAAGCAGCAAGTTTCTTTCTGACAGCAAATGAAGGACAAAGAAAGCTGAGAAAAGATGACTAACAGGGTTGCTACAGTGGGTTTCATCTGCTATACCTTGTTAAATGTGGTCAATGGATCTTTTCCATGAAGCACTGGCGCAGGCCTTATGTGTTCCTCAAAGTAAACCAGTTTGCTATTAGCATAGAGGAGCTGCTCTGGTGGCTTGTTCAAGCACCTCTTTACACTGCGCGCATTTCTAGAACTCCCAAGCTAGAAGGTCTGGGAGTCTAATTATGGCACAGAAGGGAAGAGAATTACAGTGATCTGTATTGTACATGCCAAGAGGGACGCAGATGTCATTTTGAAGCGCTATCGTCTTGCTGCAAAGGCACTAAAAGCTTCAACAAAGAAACCTTTGCGCGAGAAAAGATTTGATCCACCTAGTGTGGGAACATACATGCACAAAAAAAATAACAATTAGCAACAGCAACAGCCCTTCTGATTCACTGGCTTTGTAATCCATATCACACAAACAATGGGGAACAAATGAAGCCATGTACAAGGCCAAGAAAACAACAAAAACCACAGATGTTAATGTCTCTGCTAGGGAGCTAGCAGTGAAGCAAGACTGCTCTATATAAGAAATCTAAGCCATGAGTCCTTCATGTAAACTTACCATGGCCATCTTCCTTAGATCTCCACAAATCAAAGAAGACAAAAAGCTAATGTTATAAAGAAGAAACCCCTTCTTGCTAGGCATAAACTGGAAGGTGAAAATGTAACAACCTTCCCCATGTAAAAACTTGCAGACCTTGACCCTGGGAATGTTAGCAGCACCAATACTCAGCCCTTTGCCTCTTGAGCTGGAATGAGCAGCAGCACTAGTCTGTGATTATCTATGTCAAGGTGCCATGGATGGGGCTATGTCACAATTGATATATGTATGGAACAGAAAGTCATTTGATTACTGAAAACTCCTCTTACCATTACAATAACCCACCTCTTCCAAAATCCAGATTTACCTTGGAAGCCAAAGTGGACATAGTGCCATTGCAGCAGTGCAAAACCAGTGTGATGGAGTGGAGGCTCAGGCCCAACATCTGCCTGGGAGCTTTCATTATCTGGTAACATGTAGCTTAGCATTTGTAGTCTGCAAAGTGTTGTGATCTTTCATCCCATCAGGGTGGTGAGGGGCAGACCAGAGAGGGCAAACAGTTATTTTACTAGGTAATGGGTGTGTTACTTACTTAACTCAGTTTCCACCACAGAAATGGTGTTTTGGAAGCAGGAATATTTTTAAAATTATTTGGGGGCATAATGTCCTCTGAGGGAGAGCACAGGAAATTATGGAGACTGTTAGTTCAGGAGGATGCAAGCAAGACTTGAACCCTAATAAAGAAGGGTATCTAGAGCTATAATAATAGAGATTGCAATAAACAAAATGGATGGGATAAATATTCCCTTGCTTCAGAGAACAAGCTAGTCTCAAGCCGAGAGAGTGGGAAGCACTTTTTCTATGGACAGATTATTGGTTTCTTGCATCTTTATCTGAAATAGCTGGTACTAGGTAGGCCTGTTTCACAAAACATGTACAGGTTTAGACATTTGTCTTCTATCCACATCAAAACTGAGAGTTTTAGGACCTTTTCTGTGCAAAGAACAGACAGGGAGGGACATCCACTGAGGATTGTTAGTCACCTCAGAGCTGGGGCACATACCTGGGATGGCGAGCATCTACATGCACATCTCTGCTGTGCCTGATTGGAAGTGAAAAAATACTTATGGCTTTAACAAACCAGCATCTTCTGATGAGAAAATATTTCGGTGTCCAAAAAATTCCAGGCCAGATTTGTTGCTAAATGCCATTGACTGGGCTAAGCAGATTCCTGCTGTAGTCCAGTTTGGCAATTTCAGATGACCCTAGCCTGATGCCTATCCAGCCTTCTTTTAAAGACCCCCAAGGTCTTTAAGAGAGCACCACCTCTCTTGGAAGCCCATTCCAAATTTTGGCCACCCTTACCGTGAAGACGTTTTTCCTGAGATGTAGCTTAAATCTGCTCTCTGTCAGTTTGTGACCATTATTTCTCGTTACTTCAAGAGGCGCCCTGGTGAACAGAGCACCCCGATCCCTTGCTGTGTCCCCCTAATGAATTTGTAGCTGGCTACAAGATCACCACTCAGCCTTCTCTTGCGGAGACTGAAGAGGTCCAGGTCCCCCAATCTCTCCTCATAGGGCTTGTCCTATAAACCCCTAACCTCAGTCTCTCCTCATAGGGTGTGTCCTGTAAGCCCCTAACCATATGTGTGGCTCTCAAGTCTATCAACATCTTCCTTGAAGTACAGTGCCCAAAATTGGAAGAGTACTCCAACTGCGGTCTGACCAATGCAGCATAGAGGGGAACTATCACCTCTTTGGTTCTCTGTCATGCATCTGCTAATGCATGATAAAGTGTGGTTAGCTTTGCTGATGATTTAATCACAATGACAACTCATGTTCATCTTGGAGTCCACTATGACTCTGAGATCCCTTTCTGCTTCTGTGCTGCTGCAAGGGTCACTTCCCAGCCAGTAGGTGTGCAAATATTTCCGCGCCCTGGGTGCAGAACTCTGCACTTGTCCTTGTTGTACTGCATCCTATTATGTAATGCCCACTTTTCTAACCTGTCCAGGTCTGGCTGCAATCGTTTCCTACCCTCCGGATTGTGCACTTCACCCCACAATTTAGTATTGTCTGCAAACTCAGACACAGCCTCTTAATTTATTTATGAGACAAGGATGAGATACCGTATCGAAGTTCTTGCTTAAGTCC
>NW_017729014.1:4070200-4077340 GCF_001723915.1 Gavialis gangeticus
TGTGGCCCTGTCATAAAATGAAACCAAATTGGTCAGGCATGATCTACCTGCTACAAATCCATGCTGGTTTCCCTGCTGCATTATTTTTCCCGCTGGACTTCCACAAATATGATCCTTCATAATCATTTTAAAGACCTTTCTAAGGATGGAGATGAGACTGATTGATCGGCCTATAATTACTCAGTTCCTCCTTCCTCCCCTTCTTGAAAATATGGACCACATTGGCCCTTTTCCAGTCTTCCAGGACCTGACCTGAGTGCCACAAGTGCTCAAACAGCTGTGCCAGTGGTTCTGCTATGACACCGGCCAATTCCTTCAATACTCTCAGATGCAGCTCATCCGGGCCTGCTGACTTGAACACATCCAGTCCATCCAAGTGACTCTGCACCAAGTCAGCATCAACAGTTGGTAGGCTGGTGTCACTCTGATGTCCATCTAAGCACCCATTAGGAGACTTATCTTGAGCCCTGTTCAGGAACACCGAGGCGCAAAACTCATTGAATAGCTCAGTCTTGTCCCCCTGTCTGTCACTAATTGCTCCTTCTTGTTCACTAAGGGTCCTATGCTGCCCTGCACCTTCCTTTTACTCCCTACCAACCTAAAAAAAGACTTTTTGTTGTCTTTAATTTGTGTTGCCAGCCTCATCTCTGAAGTTGCTTTGGCTTTTCTAACTGCCTCCCTGCAAGTGTGGGCCAAATAGGTATACTCTTCCTTAATACCTTCCCCCTGCTTCCACTGCCTACATGCCTACTTTTTTGCCCTTAGGCTCCCCTGGATTCCCCTGTTTAGCCAAGGAAGTTTTTTGGCTCCTTTCTCCTTTTTCCCCTCATATTGGAATAGTCTCCCTCTGTGCCCAAAGGATCGCTTCCTTTAGAAACGACCACCCTTCCTGGACTCCCATCTCCCCAATACTCTTCTCCTGCAGTGCATCATTGACTAGACTCCTAAGCACACTGAATTCTTCTCCTCCTTTTATTTCTAATCATCAGGAGACAATTTTATTAACAACACAGCTAGTGGAATCCACCACAGTAAGAAGGTTGATTTGTACATCAGTCATATTTGTGAGTGATCCATGTATGATTGGAGCCTTTCTGTCCTGGCCATCCACTGTTTCTGATGTATTACTGATGCTCATTAACATTCCAGCAACACTCTTTAAGTTGTACCTGCAATATATGTCAGTTCAGAACCTATATTTTACCTGGATGCATTGGTACATTTTCTGGAGCAACAGGTGAATCTTCCCAGGAGGTACTTGGAATTTGGCAAGAGTCAGGACTTTAATGGGATTAACTATTGAGTAACAATAGTCGTCATTTAGTTTGCTTTCCATTATTCTCTAGGCATTTGGAGGAGAGTTAAGTTCTCATCACATTGCTTGGAAATTGAGTTTCCAGCACTAGTAATTCAGTAATGGTTCTCCATTTTGCTAGCCAACTTATAAAGCCTTGGTGTACTGTACATGTCATTTAAGGAGCACTGCGGCCAACAACTCAAATCATCTTTATTACTGCTGTGGATTTTACCAGCTGCCTGTGACTGGTATTACTTTCAGATGATTAGCAAATGACTAATGCCTTTTCTCCTTTCCAACTCTTTTTCCTAGAGTGAAGCTGAAGTTGAAATCCCCAAATATTGTATCCTTGACCACTTTTGAGGAGACTCATAAAAGATAGGTCTATAAAAGTAAAAGAGTGATCGACGGAGGCAATAAGTTTGGGAGATAGCTATTGGATTGAAATAAAATTGGCTTCAGGATATGAGACAGAAGGCGTTGTGTGAAGAAACTATAACTGTTCAGGATCAGGACAGCAGTAATTACTGGATTGCATTCAGGGTCAGGCTGATGTCCATTTTTATTTACCTTGTCCTTATAAAGGATCTCAGAATAAAGGCTAAATTTTACAAGTAGCAGTTTGAAACAATTTGCATGGATTATGCATAAAGGCAGATGCAGGAGCCATCTGTAGAAATGTGCCCTGCTCTCCCTGTATACTATCTTGTAGCTTTCCTCTTTAGTCAAAGAGTCAATCCTGAGCCAGGTGAACAGCACAAATACAGCATTTCCAAGCACCCATATGCCCAAACTTAAAAAAGAGGTGAATCAATTCATCAAAAACTGCTTACACTAAAGTATCATTCACAGTGCAAGTAGTAAAAGGAAATTGCTAGTGTATTCATCACAACCCAGATCTCTAAAGGCTTGGAATCAGAGCAACACAAGAGTATAACAATTGCCACAGTTATCAAGGAGACCCTGGGCTGAGGATTGTTTCCTGGATGATAATTACCACTCCACCAGTGATGACTATTTGCTCTGTATACATAGAGAGGTCTGGAGACTACATAAAGGTGACAAACCCTAAATTGTTCATACCTGTCACTGTGTTTTTGCTTCCTAGGGTTGTTACTTCTCAAAATAAACAACAAAATAAAGAAATGTTTTGCAACTTGAAAGATGGTTCTTGCACCAGTGACGGGTTCATACATGTACTGGGCAGATGATACATCATCACCTGAGACATACAGCAGTACTGAACTAGGACCTCAGCCCCACATAATTACTACTTCCAGCTCTGGCAAAACAGACACAAAAGGACACAAAAGAAGATGCTTGAGCATAGGATCATGATCTTTCTGAGCAGACTTATGCCACGTCTCTGCCACATCTACTGTCCATGAGGCACTGCTGTCATTCCCTAGGGGATCTGGCCCATTGTGAATTTGAATTTATATCTCAAGGATCAAGCAAGAACTGGAAGAAGGCCAACGTGGTGCCTATCTTCAAGAAAGGGAGGAAAGTGGATCTGGCAAACTATAGGCCTATCAGCCTGACTTCTATCCCGGGAAAGATCTTAGAAAAGTTTATTAAAGGGGCCATCCCTAATGGACTGGCCGATGCCAACATCCTGAGGGATAGCCAGCATGGGTTTGTTGTGGGTAGGTCTTGCTTGACCAATCTCATTTCCTTCTACAGACAGGTGACCTATCACCTGGACAAGGGAGAAGAGATTCATGTCATATATCTTGACTTCAAAGAAAGCCTTTGATCTGGTATCCCATGATCACCTTTTGGCGAAACTGGCCAGTTGTGGCCTTGGGTCCACCACGATCCGCTGGCTGGGAAATTGGCTCCGTGGTCAGACCCAGAGGGTTGTAACTGACGGAAGTCAAACATCATGGTGTCCTGTGACCAGTGGGGTCCCCCAAGGCTCTGTCCTTGGACCCATATTGTTCAACATCTTCATTAATGATGTGGACATTGGAGTCAGAAGCAGACTGGCCAAGTTCACCAATGACACCAAACTTTGGGGCAAAGCATCCACACCAGAAGACGGGAGGGCGATGCAGGCTGACCTGGAAAGGCTCAGCAAATGGGCGGATGAGAACCTGATGGTGTTTAACACTGAAAAATGCAAGGTCCTCCACATTGGGAGGAAAAACCTGTAGCATCCTTATAGGCTCGGCAGTGCTACACTGACTAGCACTACAGAAGAAAGAGACTTGGGGGTCATCATAGACCACAAGATGAACATGAGCCTGCAATGTGATGCTGTGGCTAGTAAAGTGACCAAAACGCTGGCTTGCATCCATAGAAGTTTAGGTTATATAGTAGGAAAAACTTTCTCACAAGGAAGGTAGTAAAGCACTGGAACAGGTTATGCAGAGAGGTGGTGGAATCTCCATCCTTGGAGGTGTTTAAGACCTGGGTAAATAAAGCCTTGCCTGGGATGCTGTAGTTGGACTTGGGCCTGCTTTGAGCAGGAAGCTGGATTAAATGACCTCCTGAGGTCCTTTCCATTTTTTGTATTTTCTATGATTCTATGATGCTAGGTTTCATGAAATCATTTACTTTTATAAAGCTATTCATATGAATGGACAAAAAAGGCTGTGATTCTAGAGACCTTTAAGAAGACAGCGGCAACAATACACAGAGTTTGAAGAATAATAAATTCTGGAAAGAACAAGCATACTTGAAAAACTATAGAACTATAGTTAGCATCATTAATTTACACTAATGAAGGGGGAGCCCATTGCAAGTGACTGAATTTTGTAAGTGAGCAAAAATAAATGAATAAACACAGTAAAATACATTGTGAAAAGCACATTGTTCATTTATTTTGATGACTCTAATTTGCCTTTACTGATTTCCAGCACTTTATAGAATACTAATAATATTTGTTGTAAAGATTATAAAGCCTTATTAGCCTAAGAGCTCTGTACAGCACTTGGCTGCTAGATCTTTGCCAGGAGGTGGGCAGAGTCTGCCAGATCTTTTGTGCAGATTACATAGTGTGGGGTTCTAAGTATGGCTTGGATAAGTTATGCTGTATGTATATCACAGCTTCACCCCCAGGAGAGGCACTGACTGTGAACATATGCCAGGAAAGCAGCTTCTTTGCAAGGGCCAGCTAGTAGACTATCACACTTTTTTTCAAGGTTTGCAGAATCATCCAGCAAGAGATCACACTGCCTGTTGCCTACATTTATAGTATTCCAAATACATTTATATAAAGATGGGTGTTTTAGCAAAGCCACGGCAGTGATTTTTAGCATGCTTGTTCTTTCCTCGCCTTTTTCAAAAGCTGTAGAAAAAAGATGACATAAGGCAATTCAGCTTGCAACCCTCTTATCAATATTAGTAAAGCCAGGGGAAGTGAGAGAAGCCCTGGCTTTCAGAAGTTCTGGGCACTTGAAATTCCAGCTGAAGCCAAGGGGAGCTTTGAAAACCAGTCCCAGGTCTGTGAGCCAATGGTCAGAGGTCTCCTGCAGGGGCTTGTTTTAAATGAATTCATGATTGCGGAGATGATCCACCTTTTTTTTGCCTCTTTCCACTAGTTATTTTGACATGCGGGGCCCATTAGTCTTCCCCAGGGAATGCTTCTCCTTGTTCTACACAGGGATGTTACTACTAATATAAGGGTTCAATTTAAGTGCTTCTTCTAGTGGAACTGCAATTCTGTACGGATAGGCAAAGCTCTGGAGCCCGATGATAAAATAAGCCAATTAACTAATTCCTCCTTGTAAACTCTAGCTCTGAACCCTAAGTGCTTGAAATATATAATTAAAACACATTCTCATAATTATATGGCTTTATTCCACTTCAGTGATGTCAAAGGTCTAGCAGGTGTTTAAATTAATTTAATTGTTCCTACTTAATCTCTGTTTCACGGAAGAGTAGCACACTCCAAATATGTATTATTGTCCATATGCCTAACCTGTAGGTCAGGTGGGGAAAATTGTCATCTGTCACTTTAAAATCCTCCTGGCTGGGTTGGGAGGAATACTTTGTCATTTAGGTGCCTGTCTGTCTTACATGATAGCCTATAAAGAGGAGTCTAAATGAATTTTTAATGACAGCATGCTGCCCCTCTACAGATTTAGAAACTGTGAATTAAAATGGCCATCTCTGTCTGAAACATCTGTCTGCTCCCAGATTTGTCTATTTCAGGCAAGGAGGGGTTGATACTTTAAAGGGTCTTTGCAGATGTGCAGTTTCATTTGGTGGCAAGCACAGAGGCTGCCTTGAATGCTAATGGCACCCAAGTATTTACTGTAAGCTCTGTAAAATGTTCCTGAGTGATTTCCTCATGGTTCAGAAATGATGGGCCAGATGTTTGAAATCCATGCCAATAAAACTCAAGGTAAAGTGATGTAAACTGCACAGTGAAACTGGAAGGGCTCACATAGTATGGCTGGGGAGATCACACGTTCTGTTTTCAAACAAAATTTGAGGTCAGGCTAATAAGCCAGCCGCAAAGCTTCTGCTCTGTAATTATTCCAGTTATTTGTAACCACAGTGTGCTGGAAAGGTTCAGGAAAAGCCTAATTGAGAGTTTTCCCTTTTGCTTCTGTCATCATGTTTGCACCCCTAAGTGATCAGGCCTCCATATTATTGCCTGAGACAGATATGTGTTGTTATACCTGCCTTGCAGATGAGTTGAAGAATCTGCTTCACTAGCAGTCTTCCATTTCCAGGCCTCTGTTGCATCCACTAAACCTACTGATGGAAGGAGGAGGGTGTAGTCATTTTGCCTAATGGAGACGTTAACCAACAGCGAGATAGTGGCCGAGCACCCAATCCACTGCATGTGCAGGGACCAGTCACTTACTACCCAGATGAAATAAGCACCTTCCTTCTGGATGAGGGGAAGCACAAAACCGTAGAGACAGAGCTGCTGCAGCAGCTATTGGAAGGAGTTTGTTTTCCCTGCCCCTTCTCTACCTGAAGTCCAGGGACTGCCCCTTTCAGATAAGCCTACATGATTGTCCAAGGAGGGGATAATGGCCATAACACCACACTATCTCCAGTGACCCCCAAGGCTCAAAATGCAGATGCTAGCCTCAACTTTTCTCCCTCCTTCCTGTCCTGCAAACACAGGGCACTCATCTTCTCTGTGGCTCAGTGTTAAGACCCAACACTGACAAAGCAGACCAACCCATCAGTCCTTCCTTAGGTGAAACCCACATGGATTTCAAGAGGGTGTGTATGTACTCACTGAGGATGCTCAAGTGGTTGCCTCTCTATACATGAAAATCCCCACTAGTATTTTGCACAAATTTAAATTGTGCTGATGGCTTGCCTCCTAGCCTCCTCTTGTGCAGAATTGCTGGTATAGAATCACTACTTCATTTCACCCAAAGCACAGCTGCATTTCACAGGTGGCTAAAGTGATCCTATATATTAAAACATTCTGGGGTCCCTTGGGAATAAAGGCATTTTAGACATTTATCATTTAAATTTCCAAGTCTACCTCAGGCATGCCTTTTTGCCAAGGTATTTAAGTGCCCCAGATGCTAACGTGTCAGTTTACCTTAAACTCTGTCATTAAGTACATGCTTTTTGTGGAATGACTGGTCCAGGGGACATGCATGGGTTTATTTCAAGCTGGTGACTAGCCCAGTATTATTGGTTTACTGGTTGGTGAAGAGAGAATTATAGAAAAAAAGAATAGTTGTTTTGTAGGTTGTCTTTTTTATATTTGTTGATGTTTTGGTTAATGAAACTGTTCAAAGGCAGTAGGTTTAAAGTTACATTCTGGGGGAGGGGCAGGGAAGAGAGGAGATGGGGAAGGGACTGTCCAGAATCCTAAATCCCAGCTCATAGTTTCATAGATTTAGGGTCGGAAGGGACCT
>NW_017729014.1:4077351-4083168 GCF_001723915.1 Gavialis gangeticus
GGGATCCTCTCCGTGATGTCCCTGACCTGAGCCCCAGGCAAAGCTCTGTCCCAATTGAGTGTGTGAGCACAGACACCATGGCTAAGGACAGACATTACATGCAAACTGGTGTAAGTGATTAGAAACTGGTTTAAACCTGTAACAGAACAGACATTCAGTGTACATCAACCAGTCTGAAAATGGCTGAAACCCGTTTGAAATAAACCCAGTTGAATGCTGTATCAGACAACTGATTTGGGTCAAACCGGTTTATGCAATGTCTGTCCCAGACCCCTTCCTGGTTTAACTGATGGGGTGTTAAATGCTGTATTATCAACTCCCTCCTGGCTCTCTCTCACTGGCCAGGGGCAGGGTGGGGGGTGGGGAACCCCCCCCCCAATCAGAACATCTTGCTGGGGCCTGGCCAGGCTCCCCCATCCCCAGCTCAGCACTAAGGAACGGAAGGGAGGGCTGCTTTAGCACCCCCGAGCTTCTACCTGAGCCACTGCAGGCATGTGCCTGTATTTCTTCAGTCCAGAGGGAATGTTTTAACAGTTACAAACCAGTTCAGCCTAGCCAAGTTAGACTAACCTGTAAAGATTTAATCAGTTCAGGCTTTTTGAATGTCTGTCTCTAGCCCAGAAGAGTCGGTCCTATGGGCATTCCTGGCCAAGCCAGAGTGACCACATTCTGGAAATGTGGCAAAATTGTTCTCATAGGATTTTCATTTCTGCTTTTGGAAGACATTTGAGGATGTTTATTTTCACTCATAATGGGGACATAGGGATATAATGTAAGGCTAAGGGGTATAATATAAGAACCTTGTGTAAACCAGATGGCAAATATCTGTACTGTTTCATAATGTCCAAAAATCATCTTCAAAGACATTACTATGATATTCTACTACTATGTGTAGTCCTCAAAAAGCATCTTTCTTCAAACACGTTTCTCTAGATAGTGCCTGAAATCTATCCACCTTGCCTTTCCTTTTCAGGAATGACAAATGGCATGGGCAAAAATTATTGCAATATGAAGATGCAATCCATCATTCTCCAGGAACTGGTGATGGAAAGCCAGGTAAGTTCTTTGGCTATAGGGCAAATGTGAAGTGGTGTGGATCATGAGAAGATATTTGTCTCTGTGAAAGCATTCAGAAAGGCTAGAGTAATCCAATAACCATTTGCTGTGTGTAAGGGAAAAGTATCTTCCTATTCTGAATTACAGAGAAGCATCAGTGAAGGAAAAGACTGTCTGATTCTGCTTTCACATAGATGGATGTAAGACTCAGTCACTGAACCTAGCTGTTTGATTTTGCACTGCTGTAAAACGTGTGAGATCAGAATCGTGTCCATTCTGTGTGTGACTGCTTTTGTTGTCTCTCAAAAACAACTCTGAGATGCCTATAAAGGAGGAGATGATGTTAAGAGCTGCTGTACACTGATACTGAATTCTTACTAAGCACTTTAAAGGATCATGATTGTTAAAAATGAATATTTGGATATGAACTTTATAGCTGGTGTTTCCTTCTCAATATCATTATAGCATATGTGGGATGCACACTGGCAAAAATACCTACTGGTTTCTAAAATAGTCTATCAAGATATCAAGCACCCAGGTTTCTAAGATAATCTATCCTTGCCCTTTCCGTCCTAAAGGACAACAGATTACAATTATTTTATTCCATATATAATCAAAGGACTCTAGAAACAAGTATCTAATTTATTGATGATCTTTTATTTATGATACTTGGGGGGAGGGGTGTCATTTTTTTAAGTTATGTCTACTCGTGTGTCTACCCCACAGGCTGTGGAAGGGGAACAGGTACTGCTCTGTGTCCATATGATCAATATGAGTTTTTATAAAATGTAAGGGATCTTTAGGTTTTTACATATTTGCAAACATTGGCCCAATCTGGTAAGTCACACTTGCTGAATTACAGAGAACTTTACACTTGTGCTTTTATTAACAAGTTTGTTTACTATATAAGGAGCTTTATTTAAATGCAAGTCATGTGCAGTTTATAGGGCTGCGTATAAAATAAAATATGCCAACCATCAATTTGCTTTGTGCTAGAGTTAACCTCCAGCTTGTAGCCATTACTTAAAAAATAAATAAAACCTTGCTATGATGATTAAGTATATTACTCTGATCTACTTTAGTAATACTCTTGGTGTAGGAGATTTATACTGGCTTTTAAACATTTCCATTTAATATGAGGATTGGCACAAGTGAGATGCTAAACATTTCAAAGAATGATGAAATCAACCCCCTTAAGAGCTCTCAAAATGTGGTGTATTTCCCTTTAAGAAGTCACTGTTGGGGACTTGTAATTTGTCATTTGGGTGCAAGGCTAAATTGCAGTGTTTACTATTAAGGCAAGTCTAAATGGTTCTTTAATGGTAGCGTGCTGCCTTTCTACAGATTTAGAAGCTGTAAATTAAGCTGGCCATCTCTGAAACATCTGTTTGTTCCTAGATCTGTGTATCTGAGGCAGGGAGAGGGAGACGTTTCAAAGGGTCCTTACAAATGAGAAAGGGTACATTCAGTACTAATGACAACAAGATATTTAAGCATCATAAAAATACTTAATTGAGCCATGATGTTTTTGCAGTCTTGGAGCCGATAGCAGTGAACTAAACTGATAGGACATATCCTAAACCACATGATGGAAGAGTGCAGTTGTTGACTGCAGCAAACAGTTTCCAGAAAGTGGCAAATAATGAGAAATTGCACAATCCAAAACCATTTAAGGCTGCCTATTACTTCATTTACAAAGCTCAAAAGCAAAGACAGGAAGAATGACACACATCCTAAATCATACACTGCCCCACAAAATAAATGCTTTTTAATCAGATATTTCATCACAACTGAATCATTCTAATCCTATCTAATAGCTTGAGCAATTCTGTTTAGGTATTAATTTAATCTCAGTTGTGCCATCTAAATGTTTTCTTTTAAGTGACTCTGCTAAATGGTGCTTAAACTTTTTGGTGCTAATTAGATAGAAAGTACCAGTTAATCTCTCTGGGCTCATCTATTGGAGCGTGTCAGTTGGATTGGTTGCATTCCTTCCTGACCTGCATCGAAGAGCTCTTCCTGGCTCAGGAGGTGCATGGGCCAACCAGAGGTAATGCTCGCCTAGATATGGTTCTGGCCAAAGGAGATGACCTGGTGACCCACTTAAATAGAGAGGGTAGCCTGGGTGACGGCAACCATGAAACCATCACATTCACTGTCCATCACAAGGCAGACAAATCAGATAGCAGGGTTTACATTTTGGATTTCAACAAGCTCAGGTCACTAGTAGGGCAAGTGCTGCAGGGCCAGGGACTGAAGGCAAAAGGAGTGCATGACGAGTAGTCGTTCCTTAAGGACACAATCCTTGAAGCACAAATGAAGTCCATTCCCATGCAGAGGAAAAGTACCAGAAGGGCTGGGAAGCCCTTTTGGTTAAACAGGGAAATCACCCTCTTCCTAAGAAAAAAGAAAGAGGTGTACAAACAATGGAAGCTTGGGGCAGGCCCCAAGGAGGACTATCCAACAACAGCCCACACTTGTAGGGAACAGATTAAAAAGGCTAAGGCAGCAACTGAACTTAAATTAGCAACAGGAACCAAAGACAACAAGAAGTCCTTCCTTAGGTTCATAGGGAACAAGAGGAAAACAAATGGGAGTGTGGGGCCATTGCTCAACAATTCAGGGCAGTTGGTTATCAGCACTCAGGAGAAAACTAAACTCCTAGATGACTACTTTGCCTTAGTATTTCACTAGGGGGAAAATCATGTAGATAGGGTACAGAATGAGCAGGGCAGGAATGACCACCTTCCTACAATTGCCGTAGAACTGGTGTGTGACCAATTAAAAAAAAATTAGACATATATAAGACAGCAGGACCAGATGAACTCCATCTGACAGTACTGAAGGAGCTGGCCAAAGTCATGGTGGTACCCCTGGCAAAACTCTTCCAAAACTTGTGGCATTCTGGGGAGGTCCCTGAGGACTAGAAGTGGGCCAATGTTGTGACCATCTTCAAGAAGGGGGAAAGGGAGGACCCAGGTAACTAAAGGCCAATTAGCTTAACTTCTATCCCAGGGAAAATCCTGGAGAAATTTATTAAGGAGTCTATGCGTGATAGGCTTTCAGAAGGTAGGATTCTGAATGACAGCCAGCATGGCTTCATTGCAGGTAGGTCTTGTCTTACCAACGTCATCTCCTTTTATGATCAGGTAACTTGCCACATGGATGAGAGAGAGCAGGTTGACATTGTATATCTTGACTTCCAAAAACCCTTTGATCTAGTATCCCACGATGTTCTTGCAAGAAAATTGGAGGATTGTGGGCTTAACTACGAGACAGTTAGGTGGGTGGGCAGCTGGCTGCGGGGTAGGACCTAGATAGTCCTAATGAACGAATATGTCTTGTCCTGGTGATAAATGGCCAGTGGTGTCCCATGGGGGTCAGTGATTTGGATGTGGGGGTGAAGAGCTCATTGGCTAAGTCATGGATGACATGAAGTTATGGGGAAGCTTGGTCACGCTTGAAGATAGGCTACAGATACAGGTGGATCTAGGCAGACTAGGAAGCTGAGAAGATCAGAACCAGATGAATTTCAACATTGAGAAATGTAAAGTGTTCCACCTGAGCATGAACAACCTCCTACATACCTAGAGGCTTGGCAGCACCAAATGGACCAGCACTGAATGAAAGGGACCTGGGGGTAATAATAGACCAAATAATACTCTGGCATGCATCAATTGATGCGTCTCCAGCAAAACCAAGGAAGTTATTCTTCCTCTCTACTCAGCATTGGTGAGACCCCATCTGGAGTACTGCATCCAGTTCTGGGCACCGCACTTTAACCAGGATGTGGTAAAGTTTGAGAGAGTCCAGAGAAGGGCCACCGGTATGATCAAAGAGTTGCATAGCAAGCCATATGAGGAAAGACTGATGGACCCTGGGACTCTTCAGCCTGGAAAAGAGAAGGCTGAGAGGGGACTTGGTAGCAGCTTACTGCTACATTAGGGAAGTACATCAAGGGCTCAGTGAACAGCTGTTCACCAGGGCAAAAATAGGAGTAATGGCCACAAACTCCTGGAAGATCAATTCAAGCTCAACATTAGGAAAAATTTCTTCACAGTCAGGGGGTCCAGACTGTGGAATTAGCTCCCTCCAGAGGTGGTGCAATCACCTACCCTGGAAATCTTCAAGAGGAGACTAGACGGTCACCTTGCTGGGGTCACCTGACCCCAGTTCTCTTTCCTGCCTGGTGCAGGGGGTTGGACCCGATGATCTTCTGAGGTCTCTTCCAGCCTTACAATCCATGACTCTGCATGAGACACTGACTGCTCAGTAGCTGAATAATACTGTGCAGTAGCACATCACAGCACCAACAGTGCTAATATGTTACTGCACAGTAGTACCATAGCAATGAAATTTGGTGCACAGGGCAAAGCCATCAACAGCATCCTGCCCTTGCCCCATGCACAGATCCAGGGGGCCTCCCCCCCATGCTTAACCGGGAGTGCACGCAGAGGCAGAAGCTGCCCTCCCCCTGTCCCCATGCCCCCACCCAAACAATCTGCTCATGGCTCTGTTTCATGCCCCATCCCAGCTGGGCACCCCAGTGGCTCATGGGATCAAGGTGGAATACAGACTTGAGGATACTGAGCAAGCTAGACCTATGGTCTGACTCAGTACATGGAAGCTAATGTGGGGTGCCTTTTGTCTAAAAACATCGAGAACCACTGATCTATCCTATGTGCAAAAACACACAAACAGCCCTGTCTCACAACTGCCCCTAAAACACCAAGCCCCCACTAAGCTGCCACAGTAAAGCAG
>NW_017729014.1:4088168-4095373 GCF_001723915.1 Gavialis gangeticus
TTCACTTAGGTGCCCAGGGTGGTTGTCCCACATGCCCCCCCACCCCTTTACTATGGCACTGCTGCACAGTATTATTAGGCTACTGTGCAGTAGTATCACTTTAAAGGAATTTGCTAGTACTACTGCACAGTAACTCCACTTACTGCACATTTATTTAATGCTTGATTATAGAAGTACTAAATAAATGTGCAGTAAATACTGTGCAGTAGTGTCTTGTATCGGGAGCACCCTCTGTTGGTCAATGGTAATCCTTTTGGTAAACTGTTGATATGTAATTATTATATTTTATATACTTACCCTATTACACCATCAATTCAATAAAATTATGTAATTATTTAAATAGGGCCATATTTGAGGCTGGTCAATACTTGCCATTATTTTGCACATGTTAATTTGTATTTAGTTTTTAAAACTATTTTGTCTGGGGGTTTTTAGATTTATTCTCCAGCCTCAATGCCACTCAGATACCAAGTGACATTATAAGACTGCAGATGGGAACCCTTTTTGACAAGGAAACTCCTCTTCACTAGTAAGTAGATAATAGAGGTGACAGCTACATTCTGTGCTGGCTGCTTCTCTGCTAAAACTGGGCAGCCAAGCATCCAGGATCTGCAACCAGTTTGTTCTCTGCAGCTCCTGGTTTCCACACATAGCTCAAGCAGTAGAGAATCATAGGAAGTGAGAATAGTGCTGAGAACATTTAAATTGGGGGGCAGAGTTAAGGTTCTTGAGCAGTACATATCCTTCTCCTTGCAAAGAGCATATTGGCCTATGTTGCATTACTTTATATCTCAACAACTTATTTATTTGTCTATTTGCAATGTATTTTTCGACTCCTTACTCTGTCACTTTGTGACATTATCAGTATTGTATCAGTAAGTCTATTGTTCAAAATAGTGTTACTAATACAATTATGAGATAAGGGAATCAGGCAAAAATTGTGAGAACTACTACCGCCCTTCAACAGTGACTGAATATTGAAGAGGATGGGAGCCTGGATCCTGTAAAATCCCACAGATGTTGCAATGTAAACATGGCAGGCAAATATGTACTTGCCTATTTTCACTCCTCACATGGTCAATTTACACAATGCTAGAGAAAACCCCTTGGTAATAGCTCTGATGCACAGTTCACTTTCTGAACAAACAAGAGCTTGCTGATAGATAAGGACTTGTGAGGTGAAATTAGAATGAACAGAACACTTTTCAAAATTAGCAGAAAACCACAGACAAAAATATAGCCGGTGCCTTTATTCAAGTTCTTATTAGTGGCTTCAGCAAAGCCACCTTTTCTGTTGGTAGAGAAAAGTTATTTTATCCATATCATCTGGGTAGGCTTATACAACCAACCTGTGGAGTAAAAGAGTTAAGTGAAAAAAATGGCATAGTAGATGAGTCATTGCAGAATTTCCCAGGTCTTTCTGCACATACATTTCTTCAATACTGGAGATTTCTTTTTTTAAAGCATATTTTCAGGAGGTCATGAAAAAACACCTAGCTTAAATCTTTACCTTGAATAAATGTCATTTCCACAGTCAAGAAATAGTTATTTTGTCTTTAAAAAGAGGGCTTTTATAGTAGAAACAGACATTGCAAAGATAATTTTCTGAACATAGTATCTAAAAATATTGATACCTAAAATCTATTATCTAAAAATATAATACCTGAACAAATATCTAAAAAGGGGTAATTTGCTAGCAGTCAAGATTTTGTACAACCATAGTGAATATCAGGGGTAGAGCTACAAGTGGTTAGACTTCTAAAGGTGAAGAGTTATGTTGTAGATCGAATTTGCATGATATGTTAAGTCATGGGCAGATCAGGAGAAGGGGGCTGAGCATAGAGTTAAATAGGAGTTGTGAGTTCATAGGTTCATTCAGGATCATGTCATAAATATAAGTATGACACAAGTCTAAATTTAAAAGACCCTCTCAAAATGTAGGTATGAAGGAATCTGTAAGAACATTACAACCAAAAAGTCAGTAAATTTGTGAAGTTTGTAAAACTGCAAAAGTACAAAGCCATGGGGTGAGAGAGGACTCCCATGCATCCTGAAGTCTCAGTTTATAAAGATAAGCAGCTTTAGCGCACATGAGATATGCTAGAAGACCCTACTTTTCAGAAAATGATGATCTTTACCCACTGTGAAAACAAAACCTCCTTTAAAAACTGTACAAGTTAGGCCCCTTTTAACTTCTGAAGATCGCGGTCTGAGAGTTTAATCCAACAGAAAAGCTTTTGCAGTCAATGAAGCTGTGAGTCTGCAATATTTTTTGCAAAGTTTAGTCAAATTCCCATTACTTGTTGGTAATTAAGTTTCAGTGTAGAGCCTCGAACCTTTGAACCCCATCCTTAATGCCAACTGAATAGAGGATTTTTTGATGTTGCTCTTACCCTGATTATATCAACTTGAAAACGTGAATTATTTGAGTACTTGATATGAGAGAGCACTATGTGATTTTTACATTAAAATTACTTTTAGAAGATCTAAATAAACATATCCAATTTCCTATGAGGAAGCTCATATTCAGTTAATATGATGAATAGAAAATTAGAAGCACTGGTTTGCAACAGTATCCAGATATCTTGATAATTTGCTTAATTCTTTCTGGTTGCATGCATTAATCACTCTGCATTTGTAACAAAGAAACTGGGTTTGATTTCCTCCAGTGTTTTCAGTATACAAGATGTGCAATAACTAATGACCAGTGTTCGTAATGATTCACTGTAATGAAATTATACTTTATTAAGAATTACAATCTCCAACCATTATTGTCCAGGCTGATTAGCCTAATAGAATACTCACTATCAAAAATATACCGTCTTAAAGAATATATAATGTAATGTAATGTTTAAACAATGCTGGTAACATTTTACTCATAGCAACAAATAATTTAGTTTTGGAATAATATTCTTTGCTTGCCATAACAGAGAATTGCAAATTTATTAATTGCTTAGTGCTGTCATTAATGCCTGTTGAATAATACCCTAATATGATTTCAAACTGTAGCATTTTTGAGAGGAGAATATATGTAACATGGTATGTTATAAGTACCTGGATTGATTTTCTGCATGCTGTATCCTACATACATCCTCCATGAATAAGGCATTCATTAATGCACTGAAGCAATGTCACATAGTGTGTGCTTTGGTTTGTAGAAGTACCACAAAATGCATCTTGTAAAGACATCATATGTATCTATTACATGGAGAATTATCTGTAATTAATACACTTATTTAATTTGCAGTATTGGGTTCATTACTGCTAAATATACAATCTGTTCTTCATTGTACTTCAGAGAAAAACAGTCATAAACACTTTGGAAATCCATGTGGCTGCCCCCAGATTGCTGGGGAGTGTCAAAGAACCATATGGCTTCTATGTTCTCCTTGGCCCTGGAAGTGGGTATCTCAGCTACTTCTGTAAGAGTTTTATTAAAGGAACATGCACTATTGCCTGTCCAGAGAATTTCTTTTAAAAAAATCTGGAATTTAAAAGGTATAACGTTTGCTTTTCCTTTGGCTAATTATTCTTATATTTGGGTGTTGCTTGTGGCAGTTGCATTAAAATGTGTTAATAGAGCCCAGTTTCTCCGAATTTGTTGAGTCTTGTGAGAAGGGATAGTTTGATGTAAAACTGTTCAATGATTGTGCTGTGAAATTTGCCAGCATAGAAGAAGAAGAAACAACTGCAACAGCAACTGTGGAATTCTGAAGTATTCTATGGATTTAGATATTGATTTGAATCTGAGCCGCCAAGCAACAAGTGATAATTAGCATGTGTAACAAAGTTGTTTTTGAATAAAATGCAATTTAATAAGGAAGACCACTTATGAAGAGCTATGCTTCAAAGATATAAATGTGTTTTGGAGAATTTCAGAGAAGGGACACATCAGAAACAGATAAAAACATGAACTTTCATCTTTTAGATGATCACTGTAGAACAGAACGTTTTGAAAAATGATAGATTACAACTGGTTTTAAAAACCCTTCCTAGAAATATGTAAATAAAACTGAAAACCTCTCCAAAAATTATCCTTACCAGGGGCACCTTCCTGTTCTTAGTGCAGTCTATTAGAAGTTGGCAAGATGTCTTAATTCTTTGCAAATTTTAGCTGCTCTCAAATGTAACAAGAAGACGTTATTTAATGCCATCGACAGACAGCCTGCTGTCATTAGGGATAAGGGATGGGAGCTGTTGCTGTGACTTCCTGCTAATAGCTTCTTGTTCCCCACTGTGGTAACATTGTGGTGCATGAATCCCATGAGGAAAAACCTGCTGGTAGAAAAAGTCTGATAGATCTGTCTGTGTAAGTGAGTAAGGGTAGCAGAATCTGTCCTTTAGATATCAAATCAAAATCAGTTTGCCTTCAATGTACAGCCACTATCAGTAATGAGAGCACTTATCTTACACTTTAACCCATTAAGAGTATTTATTAAACACACATAACACCTGTCCTTTTATTATCTCCTGTGGGGTATCATACATATGCCTTTCCCTTCCTGTGCCAACCTACTCCCCTGAGTTCCCATCATTATGACCTCCCAGTTTCTTGCAAACCCAAATGACCAAACAAGCAGAAAATAGAGAATATTAATATTAAAATGGTGCTTCCAGTTTTAATCAAGCTTTGGGGGAAAAGACATCTAACATGCCACTTTGCACAGTTGATAAAATGTTTGACATTTACCGGTGTCTGTAATGAATCTCGTCTAAATCACCTCTTTTAAAATGCCACTCCAGATACTCTGTCTGTGGGGTTTACAAAGCACTTGTCCTACAAAGTGTTATCATGGCTAAAAATATTAAACTGTAACTCCATTCAGTCATGCCAGCAGTGTGATTTTACTGGAATAGAAATCACCACTTTTAATGCAACGAAAGTCCTCTCCATCTCAGATTTGTTGGGGAAGGGAAAAACAGGCTATTTTTAAAACTGTAATGCTGGTGATAATGTATTTGCATGTCAGTGCTAGCACACTGCCACATTGCGGTAAGGGGAGGAAGATGCACAGAATACAGCTAAGTATGTCAGACTAGCAGGAAGTGGCCTTGATGGTTTTATGAATGTCATTCTCTAATAATGGGCACATCTACACATGCATTTATGCACTTTTCCTAAGGCACTTTATATTTAGTACCCCAATGTGAAGTACTAAGTAAATGTGAATTGGGCTGCCAGTAGTAAAAGCACATACTTTTTAGTGATGCTTAATGTGCAGTAGCCTACTTTACTGCACATTAGTGTATTTGCACTTTTTTATGTGACACTCTTATGTAAAGTAAATTAGGCTACTGCACATTAAAGCACATGTGTAGATGCTCCCACTGAGAGAGAATTTTTGCATCCTTGCCTTTTCTCAAAAAAAAATTGCTACTTTATTTTCCTTGGTACCTCATTAAGCATTGCTTTCTAGTTCATTTATCATATCTTTTGTCATTTTCTTGGGCAGATTGTATAAGTCAGTCAGTGGGCAGCGTGGTGAAATAGAACCAAATGCCAGGCTTAATAAATCCATAGAACTGCTGACACAAGATTTTTTTACCTACACTCCATTCTGGATGCATCATCCAGATGAGTTTTAAATGTATCAAGGAAAGTAGTTTCTGCCTCCTTCCAACAACCTGGACCTTCTTCCTTACCAGTGATTTTCTAACGGTTCATTTGAATATTCCTGAATTCTGTTTAATACCTATTGTTATTCTTCCAAAAATCCACAAAAACAGCTTATGCCCCAGTTTCTCTTTATAGCCTTGAAATGCTTACACGTTGGATGTGCTGTCACCAAGCTCTGTTTCTAGTTGTACTGAGCTTTTCTTTTCAGAGTTTAAGTTGAAAAAAGAAAAGTTATTGTTTTCTCCCAAGCTTCATCTACATACGATGTGAAAATGACATGCTGATCCTAAGAGATTACGTTCATCTGATAAGACGTTCCTCTTATTTCTTATATACTATGATCAGTGCTAAAATTAGTTAGCAATATTGCCTTTTACTTGGCTATCATTAGCCTTCAGAGTTAGCACTCTGTTGAGGTGTAAAGAAACAACATGCCCTTCTATTAGAGCTATCGTTTAGGTCTCTTGAACAAAAGTCAGTACCAGGGTCAAATTTTTAATTTTATTTTTGCAAGCATAGGCCCTAACAACTAACCTGTTTTTTAATGCATTTCTAGATTCTGGGAAAGAAAAGAAAAGTCCTCAAAGGTCAGCTCACTCAATGGTTATAAACTTGACAAATCCCCATAACACACAGGCTAAGTACAGACAGTCAAAGCCTGAGGCTGAATTCATTCAGCCTTTGCATGTTAGTGAAAGCTGCAGAGATTGAAGAGATAAGTAAATGAACACACATTCACTTTTGATTCAGGAGATGTAGCCACATGCCTGCAGTTGCTCAAGCCAGAAGCCGGAGGGCACTAAAGCACACCTGGCAGCCAAAGGGAAAGGGCCCTCTGAGGCTTTTCCCCCCTTCCTGGCTGGAATGGAGGGGGCATGGCCAGGCCCCAGCCCATGTTCTGCCTGGAGTGGGGGGTTGGGGGGCAAGGGAAGGTAGTGGCATCGAATTCATAAAAACTTGAACAAGAACAAGTTCTTTCTGTGAAAAACTATAAACTGAACTACAAATACAGCCTAGGGTGTGTGCTCACTTCCTCTTCCTGCTGCCCCCAAGGTCTCTGGGATTTACAGTCCACAATCACAAAAGCAGGACTCTCAGGATTGCTTGTCACTGCCTCTTCCTGCCAGTGTTGTCAAGTCTTGCAAGAAAAAAAAAGCAGCATTGCCTTTAAAAATAAGCCCAACCCATTTCAAAGAGGGGACTGGGGGTGCTTATCTACCCATGACACTTAAAAAATCAAAGTGACTTCTAAAAAAAACAAGCCCAATTCCATAGTTTCATAGTTAGTAGGGTTGGAAGGGACCTCAGCAGATCATCAAGTCTGACCCCCTGCCATGGCAGGAAAGAGTACTGGGGTCAAACGACCCCAGCAAGGTGGTTATCAAGCCTTGTCTTAAAGACCCCCAGGGTAGGAGCCAGCACCACTTCACTTGGAAGTTGGTTCCAGATCCTAGCCGCCCTGACTGTGAAGTAGCGCCTCCTGATATCTAATCTGAATCTGCCCTCTGCCAGCTTGTGACCGTTATTTCTAGTCACTCCTGGTAGTGTTCGGGGGAACAGGGATTCCCCCAATGCCTGCTGGTCCCCT
>NW_017729014.1:4095811-4106525 GCF_001723915.1 Gavialis gangeticus
TGGTCTGACAGGACCTGCCTCTAATGAACCCATGTTGGTAGCCCCTAAGCATAATCTCCCTTGCTGGCCCCTTCCATTTATTATAAGCGGATTTGACAACACTGCTTCCTGCTTCCAGGTGTCTCTGGGATTTGTATTCCACAGTCGCAGCCAGCACTAAGTTTTAGCAGGGCAGGATGGCTCCGTACTTGAGGGGAAGGTGAATTTAACCCCTCTCCCTGGCCCCAGACCCCAGCTGGAGTTTGCCTGGGGAGGGGGGGGAGAAAGGGGGAGGAAGGAGCAGTGAGCCAACCAGCGAGGCCAGTGAGCCAGCCCTCACTGCTCCAGCAAGGGAGCAGAGGGGTGGAACCAGCCCTGCTTTCTGGAGCAGACAGCACAGCCCAGCCCAGGGCTGAAAAGCGTGCTGGGATGCTGAGTGACTCTGAGTTAACTTAACTTAAACCAGGAAGGGGTGTGGGACAGAAGTTTCATAAACTGGTTTGACCTAAGTCAGTTAAGTTTTACATTCAACCAGGTTTATCTTCAGCCATTTTGAAACTGGTTTATGTGCACCGAACTTACATTCTGTTACAGGTTTAAACCAGTTTCTGATCACTTAAACCAGTTTATGTATAATTTCTGTCCCTAGCCACAATCTTTGTAAACTTCAGAAAGAAATAATTAATATCCCAAAAATGTTTACTAACTAGTCGGACATCATATTGACTCAGATTGTTGGACATTCAAGGACTGAGAATCTAGTTACAGCTGGGCACTAAGTAGTTGATGCTACAAAGGATAAACTTGAATTCTTTACTTATAAGAAAGATTGCTTACCTACTGAGAAGTTATAGGTTTATTTTTATCCCATATGAAGAAAGACAGATAGTTTAGATAGATAATATATTGTATGTGTATAAAATCTCCAAGGGAAAAACAGATGGTGCCAAACTAAACCAAATCCATGAGCACATCCTACTCTGCAGCTGCTACCCACCGTGACACAGGGCTTTCAGAGGCACTTAAGTCAAATCTGTCTGATTGCTCTCACTCAACCTCCTCTTCTGACTCAGATTAAGTAAGTATGGAAAAGCCTCTTCTTCCTAATGAGAGTGCTAATTTTCAATGGGGTTATCAACCCAAATCAGCCAAAAGCAGAATCCCACTTTCCAAATATATTGGTTGAATAATAAAAAGTGCTAAGGTTTTCTGATCCCAGTTGAATCAACATGAAATTAAATGTCATTGCATGAATTTAAAAAATACTCCATAAGGGACTGACCCCCTGATTTACACGGCGGTCAATGGAAAGTCTCCCAAAGACTGTGGGTTAGTTGCATCATGATGACAACTAATAAAAGGAAAGAGAGAAGCTGCATTTATGTGTACATAGTGTGCCAAACCTACAGCCCCAGAAACTGGCACAAGAAGCAAGGGGAAGTTCCCTTTTATATAGAGAATTATTGGGCATTTATACACATACCTTTTTGTACCGCGATGCACCCGTGATCCGCAAGCTAATGTGAACTGCGCTGCACCGCATGCAGTTGTATAAGTGGTGAAATGTGCGTCAGCATGCAGAAAACATGTTTTAGTTCAAAAGTGCACCGCCACCATTTTCTCAGTACTGACGCACATTTCGCAACTTATATAACTGCAAGCAAGACAGTGCCGGGTGCTTTTCAAAGCACCTGGTGCTGTGGTGCTTACATGTGTAAAAATGCCCATAGGGTTGTGTCACAAGCCAACAGGCCAAAGGGAGGGAACAGGTAAAAGGTAAAGAAACATCAACACTGGGATCACATATACTCAGCACTGTTATTTCCCCCACACACACCTTTGTAGGTGTCCCCAGACAAGTCTTTAGTCCCTAGAGCACTCGAACAGCAGCCTGCAGCTGCCCCCAAGTCCAAGTCCAGCTCCTTCAGCCCACCGTCCTGGCTGACCAAGCCAGGGAGATCTCCAGCTCCACTGCGCACTCCTCTGTGCGAGGCTGACCAGGCTCCATGTGCACACTGCTCTTTCTTCCCCT
The DNA here is from genome assembly GCF_001723915.1 of Gavialis gangeticus. Lineage (NCBI taxonomy): Eukaryota > Metazoa > Chordata > Crocodylia > Gavialidae > Gavialis > Gavialis gangeticus. The sequence continues at coordinate 4,097,823 of NW_017729014.1, forward strand.
TACTCCAGCCTCAAGCTTCCTCTTCCTTTTTTCCCTTGCCCAGTATCCCCTGGGGATTTTCAGGAGTTGCAGTCCAAATTAAGTCAGCATAGCTCTGTGGATTGCCCCCCGGTTTCTCCTGCTGTAACACACATTACATTCACATTGCAGTTTTTTTACACTTGTATTTGAGTCTTCAGTGGGCCTGGTATGGGCTGTTATAGATGTTACAAATGACAGATGGCAGAAGGAGGGAGTGTGGGAGGAAAAGAGGAAAAGGTCAGGACTTGGAAAAAAAAATAATGTTTTCATCTTGCTATCTAAATACTATCTCTGCTTCTGCCCTCCACCCTGCCCCAGCCATGGTGCTGGGACTAATGCAACTTCATGGAACCCAGACTGAGGCACATGGGGGAACAACCATGACTTATTTTGGGGGGGCCTCCAATGGAGTCAGGATGCAGCCCCAAAGAGCCACTGAGTATCCCAGCCAACAAGCATTCCAACTTTGTCCTTTCACTAAAAGTTTTAAACCAATAACCTTGACTGTCCAGCTCAGCGGGCACAGAATGTAGAGCACGACAGCACATACTTTATATTTTATCAGTAAATGGCAGTTGTCTTGTGTAAATACAGCTTACACTCCATGGTGACTAAATTGCAGTTTATCTAAGGAGTATTTATGTTCCTTTCCTGGAAGGACACTGCAGAGAGAAATATCAGCAGCAAACCATATCAGCAGCTACTGACTTGGCAGCAGGACTCTGTCAGGCACTTCTCCCCATATTAAGAATAGAAATTTTTTCTTTCTTTTTTTCTTTTCTTGTTCTTTTTTGCATTTTTGGGGGTGGGGGAGAAATAAGTTATTCTTTGAAAGCTATTCCTCTGGGACATGGTACATAATATGAAATGTTAATAAGATTGAAATTGAGGTTCCCCAGGTCAGTAGGACAACATTCTCCAAGCAAAATGATGGATCTATAAGGAAAACATCAAACATTTTGTTATCCTTAAAAATAGGGTCAGTGGCCAACCAAGAGTGACTTTAAAATACCTTCTTGGTCTACAGGCTTCGTAGGCAAAAAAAAGGACAACCGTTTTCCCTAGAACAAAGCTTTTTATTCTGGGAACCTCTAGATAAGGGGGGGCAATTATTTGGGCTGGAGGGCCACTTAGGGAGTTTGGTGAGCTTTTGTGGGCTGGGTCAGCATCACGCCACGCCCTCCCCCCCCCACACACACACACCCCAGCAACTCACCCAAACTCCCTAAGTGGTATTTTACTACACCGGCCTAAGGGCACTGGACAGGTATTTGGTCAGGCAGATGGCATGGGGCTGCAAGCAGGTGGAGAGTGGCCCCCACTGCTCCTTCCCCAGCACAGATATATGCTGGTAGGCCCAGTACAGCATGGATGCAGAGCAGTGTGGCCAAGTGTCGCAGGGCACTAAGGTGTTCCTGCTCATTTAAGGGCAGAAACTGCCTGGAGAGAGAGAGGACCCTAGGAGCCAGGTAGAACCCCCATAGGTGCAGGTTGCTGTGGCAGCAGGCAAATGAGGGAATTAGCCTGCACCTGCACCTGGTCAGCTAACTGGAAGAAGGCAGGGCCCTGGGCACACATAAGCCCCAGGGCTGGGAGTAGAGGGCTAGTTCTCTGGCAGCGGCCAAAGGGGAAGGAGCTCTCATAGAGAAATCTACTTGGAGATGCTTGACTGCCTGTTCTGCTGCTGGTAGGATTAAGGGGCTATAGAAGCTTATAGGTATTTGTGGGTGGGAGGCACGTTCTACTGAAAGAGAAGCTTGCCTTCTAAAAAGAGATCGAGTGTGGACCCCAGAGTTATTGTTGTGTTGTAGCCCAGGGGCTTGTGGCTTCTGTTGTTATTTATGTTGGTGGACTAGGCTGAGGCTATTGGGGAGGAGGAGACCTCATTAGGGGCACACTACTGTGTAGAGGCCCAGTGCTGGAGAGGGTGCTGCGATGGGGTGTGGGGAGCCCAGCACAGGAAAGGGCATAGCTATGAGGGCAAGATGTGGCAGGTGAGATTAGTGGGTACTCAGGGCAGAGCCGACACAGTCACAGTGCCCTAGGAACATCACGGCTATCCCTGAGGTAGCTTTAACGTGACAGCAAGCTGTGCCTCGTTCAAAGAATCAGAAGATAAGGTGACATGAGGGGTTGGAACTTAGGGGAAGATAAGCCCAGCTCTGGACTGGTCTGGCTTTGACCTCTACAGGGGGTAGAGCTCCTGGGGAATGAGGCTTCTGGAGGTGGGCCAAGAGGTACACAAGGTACCCTGGACAGCTTGAAGGAGAAATGTAGTTGGCTGTCTTAATCTGAAGTCAAATAGAAGGCAGGGTAGATTTGCACTTTTTATAGTCTAGCCAAAGTAGCTATTTAGCACAGGGTTGTTCTATGAGAATCTGATGAAGTGAGCTACAGCTCACAAGAGCCTGAAGAAGACAGCTAAGTGGGGAGTAAGAGCTGCAGTAGTACAGTGATCTAGAGTGGGGTTTAAGTATCTTAGTTGAAGCAGTTTGCCTGTGTCTCTGTTTCTGACTAGTGGCATGGGAGTGGTTATAAGGGGCAAATCAGAGGCCACACAGTGGGGTGCCTGGGGTACTCTGTGTCTTGACACCTCTGGGGCAAGGGTGCAAGGCAGGCTAAGGATGAGAGAAGCTTGGGCAGAGACTGGAGGTTTGGATGTGGCTACAGAGGGGATTGGAGGCCATGGTTGAAGTCCCTGGGAGGCACTCCATGCCATAAGGGGCTGAGGTCAAGATAGAGCCCTGCAAAACACTGGGACCCAGTGTGCTCAGTGGGTTAAAGCTGAGTGTTTGTAGGCAGAAGCCCTGCAGAGGACAGGGACTTCGGGGGACTAAAGGCAGTTGGGGCCAAAGGGCCCAGCAGATGGAAATAGAGTAAGACCTGATTATAGTCTTACTCTAAGACAATGAGTATGTGGGAGGCCATAGGCCATGACTAGTGCCCTGAAGGCATGATTAGGACCAGAAGGCCATGGTCAGGGAAAGTAAGGCCAAAAAAGCAGGTCCAAGATTAGGGCCAAGATTAGTGTCAGTGAGACACAGGTGCCAGTGAGGCAGAGTCTTGTTAGTGGACTTAGCTGGTTATTGGCACAAGTAGAACTGGGGTGTCTTGGCAGATAGAGCTAGGCCAAGGACAGATCAATTTGGCTCCTTCAGGGACTCTACGATCAGTCTTTCAAAACAATGTACAGGTTACATCAAGGCATAGCAGGCGAAGCAGAAACAGGAGGTTTGTTGAGGCGCCAGAGTAGGAAAGGATGAGTTTAGTCACTGGGTCCTCAGGTCCAGTCCTCTTACAAGCTGTTTTTAGCCTTAGACATTTGATAGTCATAAACAGCCTCTCTCACCTGGCTTATTAGTCTTGGGAACGGAATGCTTAGCCTTCCCTCCTGGGCAAAACTTGGAACTTGTCTAGAAGTTGCAAATAGTTGGCAGTTAATTATAATACACATGCTTGGCAGTTTTAGATGATCGTCTACCTGAAGCTCTCAAATAATTAACACCCATCAGTTAATTGGATAAATGTACTTTCCTCATTTAAGATAGTGTTAAACTAGTACATGGAGTGATTGGTCCTCTGCCACACAATGCTTGGGGCAGCACAGCATGGCCCCCCAGATGTCCTGAGCCCTAGGTCTGTGCTTTAACCACTGCCAACTGCTACCTTGTATCATTATCATATGAGCTATTGAATTCTCTCCTCATTATGAGAAGCTATGAGTATGGCCAAAGCAAACTAAAAAGGCAGAATATGACCTGTCATTTAGTTTGGAGCCTCTATTAACTTTATCTTTAAAAAGCTGTTATTTAAATAAAAGCAAACCATCCATGTTAAAACAGCTACGACAGAATTATGTGAAGGGGATAAATGAAATGTGCTAAACTGATACTTTAGATGGAAAGTGTTAAAATATATATATGCAGAAAAGGCACTCATTACAGGAGGGTTGGAGTCTGATTCCACTCATTAAAAATGTGGTAAAACTCAATTAGAAAAAAAAAAAACCAAGAGAGCTCTCATTGCTTTTACTCACAAACAGCATAATGCAAGGAACTGAACTGGAAATTCTCTGTGCAGCAATTCAGCAGTTCATTTTCAGGATCAGTGTGCTCTTTATATTGTTGCAGAACCCAACCAGACCCTGAGGGGCATGGAGGGGTTGGGAAGGCTGGTGGACTTCCTTTATGTTTTACCATAAGGCTCAGATCCCACAAAACCCTACATGCATTTGCTTTCAGCTGGAGCTGAAACTGAAGCTGGAACAAAAGTATGTTGAGACCGTGGTATGAATAGGCCAGAAGGTCACAACTAATTAACACACGCAAGCAACCACTGTCTTGAGACCCCATAGCTAGCAGTGTTTGCTGCAGGTTCATCTGAAAAAGAAGCCAAGGCAGAGGTCTTGGGTGACCAGTCTAAAAACAGACGAGGCTGTGTTGCCAATTAACAACCTGGCAAATCATTACCTCCCTTATTTGTTTATCTGAGCATCTGCATATCTTGATTACTGCTTTGTTTAAGAAAAGGACAACCAATTAGGCTCCTTTGAACTCCTAGCACATTGCTCTAATTAGAGGATTTTTATACTATAAGCCTGCGCTTGGGAAATGAACCTGCTTTCTTTGTTTGTCCTGGAATTGGAAGGAATAAAGAAAAAATCTGAGGAGGCATTGTGGAAAGCTGGTTCCATTCTGGGTGCCCAGGTTGTCAGCTTTGTTCTGTAGCAGCATGCTTGGGTACTGGCATTTTCAAAGGTCACACTCCCAGTAGGTGGCAGTACACAGGTAATGCTGTGCTGTACTGGAAACAAGGGTCCCCCACACTATTCTGGGTCCCCTGAGCAGAGAGAGAGGCATGGGCTGTATCACGGTAATGAGATAATGAAAAGAACTCACAAAGACCCAAGCAGGCTCTTGTTATGCCTGCTCTGGCCAGCTGCAGAAGATATTCCATTTTCTCAGTCTATATATTATATACTCAGCCTGATCACTGCAGACCATATGTTGGTGTCCTCCAAATGATGCATTTTGAAGAAAAAATGCAAGATCTGTTCAGGAGCAATACATTGGCAGCAGCAGTTTAAACTAGGGAACCTCATGCCTGCAGTACTGGAGTCATTTGCCAGCCCTGGGGGACCTCCTGCATTGGGTGGTGTCTACTCTGGAGTGGATGTGTCCCATTCTCTGTGCCCAGCAATAATGGAATTGCTTGGTACCACAAACTGCCTCAAGAAGAGACATTCTAGGAAGCAAGTAACTGTGATTAATATTCTATCAAAAAGTCTTTAATGCCCCAGTGGCCAATATGAAACGTTTCTTCTTAACCTAGATTGCACTCTGGAATACAGGGATGACTCCTGTTGTTCACCTGCCCACAGGATCAGAATGACTGCTGCCCATATCCATTCCATTTTACCCCCTATTTGAGAAGCCACTTCAGTGGTTCAGCATAACATTCCACTTCCTCTCTTAAAAAGCCCTGACCCCATTGGGTGTATCCACACATGCAAGCATGTGTGCTTGCAGCAGCTCAAATAGAAGCGGTGCAAATTTGAGCTGGGGCTTTTTGCCTCAGCGCACATGCTTGGATATGTGCTTTGTTGTGAAGCAAATTGTGCCACTTAGGGCAAAATAACTCTGCCTGGTTCCTCCCAGATCTGCAGCCCGGGGAAGCTAGAGACCAGGGCCAGCACCTGTGCTGTCCCCAGCAGTATAAAAAGCCACCCTGTCCTGGACCCATGAGTACAAAAAGCTGCCCTGGCAAGTAGCTCAGGGCTGCTTGCTCTTAGGAGCTTCTGGGGCCATGGGGTGTGTATGTGACTAGCTTCACGGACATCCTGGTCTCCTGCCCCTTCTGTGGACAGAGGGAGACTCTGGCATACATGACTCTTGAGTGCACCAGACTACAGCCCCTCCACCTCCAGGGCCTCCTCTTGAGGTTCTGGTTGAATTTCACTCCCCACCTCTTTGTTTTTGGTCACCCCATCCATGGCCCCACCAAGTCCTGGGACCTCCTGGTCAACCTCCTCCTGGCCCTGGCCCTGGCCAAATGGGGCCTGTATTTGACCAGGAAGGTGCTCAGAGACTGTGGCGCCACTTTCCTCTCACTTGTCTGTGCATGTCTCCAGGCAGAGCACCAGTGGGCAGCTTCCACCAGCTCCTTGGATGCCCTTGCCTTTGAGGACTGGTGGGTGTGACCTGGAGGGTTCTGCTCAGTGTCCCCCTCAGACGCACTTATTTTCACGTTTTGACCCTTTGACCCACACGATACCCCTATCCTGTGTTTTTCTTTAATTGTCCCAAGTATTTTGTTGTACCACTCACTTATTAGCCCCACAAGGGGTTACTAGTTAGCTGGGTGGGCCTTAGGGCCCACAGTATGTGTGTTACAAATAGACAGGAGCTTCTGGGGCCCAGCCAATTGGTAGCAGGGGACACTTCCCCTTGTGCCAGCTGGACCGCTGAAGAAGCCCTGCGAGCTTCCTGCACCCTTTACCCACTGCAGTAGTCTGACAGTGGGGGTCTGCTGCCTGGCTGTGACCTGCTGCGCACCTGCCAGACCCAGATGGGGACTGCACAGCCAGTAGAGGCATCTGCCCCTCTGGGCCAGTTGCCAGTGGGCTATGGCTGCAGGTTTGGCCTTTGTGCATCACTACTGCTATTTGACCCCTGCCCAGCCATCTGGGCAGCTATCACCCAGAAGATGTTCTCAGTGTGATGGCCTGCTTTGAACTGTCAAAGCTTGTTCTCCTGGCCCCAATTGGCCAGGAGGTCAGCCACCTTCAGCTGGGTCCAAAATGCCAGCTCTGAGGAGGCAGGGTCCTGCCACTGGCCTCCCTAGCAGGAATTCTGGTGTTCCCTCTCGGAAAACTGAAAAATCCCTGATTAAAAAAATCCCGAAGTCACTCTGTAAAATAGCCCAAAATCCATGTTCCTCCATGATTAAAACAAAAGACCACTATATATAGTGGTCACATCCCCACTATATAAATATATAGTGGGGATGTGGCTAGCACTGAGAGGGTCCAGAGGAGGGCCACTGGCATGGTCAAGGGGTAGTGAGGCAGGCCCTACAAAGAGAAGCTAAAGGGCCTGAACCTGGTGTTTCAGCACCAGGGTGAGGGCCAACCACAGAGACACTCTGGCTGCCAGAGCATCTCTATGGAGGACCCAGCCTCTGGTTGCCTCAGAGCATGCTCTGGGACCATGCCCTGCCCTGCTTTTTTTAGCTCCATTTTTTTTTGACCCCTGGATATCCTGTACATGCCTCTTGCAGCATCTCAAAGGGGTTTGAGATGCTGTGAGAGGTACATGTGGATTCATCTGGACATGCCCATTGAGGGCATCAAGTCAAGGAATGAAAATATTGGAAGAGATCTGAATAAAAGCTGTATAACATGATCATCCTTTGGGCCACCCACTGTGTTACTTACAGCACTCTGGGGTGGCAGGCTGTGATCATTGCTACTGACTGCCATGCACACAAACTCTCTATTAACATGCTCTATTGTTTTTGTTACCATGCTTCCATCTTCCTCCACATATTTGACAGTGTCTAGCACTGTAGATACTAGACGATGAGTTTTATTGCATGTTTGCTACTTGTTACTATTATTTAGCCAGAGGAAGATGGTTTAATTCCAGTTTTGATGTTGAAAAGCAAAGCAGCATTCTAGATTTTATCAGAACCTCAAGGATTTCAGTGGGAGGAGTAGAAACCTCTTTTGTTTTGAACATGTCTCTTTTTTTAGAGGGAGAAGTGTTAGCCTCCACCAGCTGTGGCTTCATTTTTACATGAATAGCTGCTTCACATGTCTGTTTTTCATGATGTATTGACATTTGTGCCACAGATACCAGTCTGGCTGTCCAAGCTCTTATCCAACAAGCCATTTTGTGGACAGCAAAATGTCCTGAGAGTTGATCTAGACAAATAGTTTGGAGAGAGACAGAGGAGGATAAAAAAGCCACAAATTCACCTGCAAGTGATTTTGCTTTACCTGAAATAAGACGGGCAGCTTTAAAAAGAGTGTCCCCTCCCTCTGGCATGCCTCAGAATTATTTATCTGACTAGTTATTAGCTGAGATGGATGTGTGATAATTATTCTTAATTTCATATTCAGAGATCATTACCATCCCTGAGAAGTGCAGAAGATCCTTGAGATCCTGCAAGTTAATTTAAATATTCATAGGAACCAAGAGAATTTGCTAATGGCTGGAGCAGCTCAACTATGGAATGAAGTTGACAGAAGAATGCTTTGTTGAGGTTCCTTTGTCAGGGATGCCTGCCCAAAGTTAACAGGAATGAAGCACTCTCACATGGAGGGATGCATGCACGTCATGTCATTGGAATGACTCCTTTATTAAATCTGCTTCCAAGCACCCAGAACAAAGTGCTTTCTGGGATCATCCCTGCACCTTAACCATCCACCAGGGGCAGCAATGGGCCTTTCAAACACCCCTGAAGAGAGTCCTGATACAGAGCACTCCTGAAATTGCACAAATGCAAAGGAGGCTGACCGGCTTCCCTCTTGAGTTATAGAATTGCTCCATGGCTGGTGTCAGTGGGCCACAGACTTGAATGAGTAGAGCAATCCCTACCAAAGAGCACTGTAGTTAATACACCTCTGTTGTGACTTGCATCACAAAGCAAAAGTGATTAAACTTCACCCTTTTTTTTTTT
>NW_017729014.1:4106632-4137499 GCF_001723915.1 Gavialis gangeticus
CTTGCATCACAAAGCAAAAGTGATTAAACTTCCCCCTTTTTTTTTTTTGTCAAGCCACTCACCACTTTGTGGGGATGCTGTCATGTCAATGACCAAGAAAGGGCTGGGGTGGTGTAGCTGCTAAGGTGCAGGTCACAACTTCAAGCTGCTAGGGTGTAGCTGCGAAAAAGAGGTCACAAGTTCAAGGCCATAGCAGAAGTGCTGGCAGCATGGCCCTGTCAGATTCCAATGAACCAGCAAATTCTGCTAAATACCGTGTCACACAAGGACATGAAAAAGGAAAGTGGCCAAGAAGAAAGGCACCACAAATGTCTTCACCCTGATGGATATTAGTTTCCTACATAGCACCAACACAGCATAAAAATAAACTCAGGGGAAACCTGCAGTGGCTTTAGGAGGACATAATATCATAAATACAGCCATGGCTCCAGTAATGGTGAAGGTCTGAATTCCTTACAGATGGCGGTGCAGTTTAGACTTGCATTGCCGTGGAGTGTTGGGTGTGGAGTTAAAACACTTACTATCAAGAATGCTAAAAGCTAAAAAGAGGCAATGAAATTCCTATCCTGAATGGGTTCTTAGGGTAGACCTGTAATCTAAATTTTACTGTTGGCTTGTTTTACTACTCTCGGGAAACGAGTCAGGTCACCTACTGCTTGCAGTAGAAAAGACTTTGCTCCATGAACTAGGCAACTGGAGTTGTTAATCTTGATCCATGATAGAATTGGCTTAGAAGTCAAGATCCCAAATAGTCAGAGGGAAACTAATATGCATGTCAGCCCAAATGCTAAATGCTAGCATGATGCACTAGCCATGTTTTCCACCTTGCCACTGTCTCTCAGAAATAAAACTGAAATCTTTATTGTGTGACTGGCCATTGAGGCAAGACAGAACTCCCTTAGCTGAGTCAGTAGCAATAGACGGTCTGCTGTATTTGCCTAAACTGGAAAGTACTTTTCTCACATGGCATGGAAACCATAGGAACTTAAATATTTGAATAGGGAGATTTATAATAGTAGTAATATAAAATAAAAGTGTGGTTGCAACCATTTTTTCATTTTAAAATGAAGTGGTTTTTGATACTATGTCAACTATATTGAAACCTGAATTATACCTTGTCTTAGAAGATATGAATGAAGCCTTCAAAGTGACCTGCTGAATTCAATGTTGCTTGTAGCTTCATACTAAAGAGTTCATTTACCTTATTTCGGAATTTAATTGTGTATCTACCTGAAGACAATGAGATGCCTTACAAGAGCATTGGCATAATGATGATCATTTGTAGCACAACATCCATGTTGGCCATTCACTGTAATTATACTTTGGACAAGTTTAATTGGGAAGTATTCTGATTTTTATTTAAAACTAAAAGAATTATTCCTTCTGTGGTTGACTTTTGATATCTCCTAGATAATGTGTTTGTCATTTAGATTTCTCTGAAGCACAGAGCATTTAGATTTCTGCAGAAGAACACTAATTAATTAAAACCAACCCTCACAAGCTGTGTTCCCCTCTTCCAAGGCAAATATAGAATGTACCAGGGTGCAAATATTCATTGCGTCACTGTACCAGACTCCAGAAGTCTGTCCCTTTTATCTTACTTGGGGTTAGATTTAGAGTCACGTGAGTCTGTTTTGAGGACACGGGGGGCATCTACACGTGTCCTTTACTGTGGAGTTGATTAACTGTGGGTACCTTGACTTGAGTACACAGGATAGCACTGAGACAGCACTCTGAGTAGGGACTCCAGAAGGGAGCAGGGACTCTGGCAAGACAAGTTCTCATTTGGCCGTGGGCTGGAATCATACATGAAAGAGTCTGACCAGAGAGACCAGTGATTTATATTCTGTATTATGCCTACCGCACATGCTTTCTTAATGTATGGAAATGTCACATTGCCTTAACTATTATACCGAACTTCTGTCCTCCAATGAATGGCTAATTTCTTTCCAAGGATAAAGTGGTTCATTATTTTTGGCTGACCAATTCAGCTTAGGGCAGTCTAATTTTTTCCCCATCTACTCAGAGGACAAATACTTCACCATGATTGCCTTAGAGCAATGACAGAACGAGCACATTTCTAATGACTTGCATAGTCTGTACAAAATACATTAAATATATTAAGTCTGGCATTTGCTATGTCTCAGGAGATGCTTGCCATGCTGCACATGTGAAAATATTCTTTCCTCAAAGCTCCTTTTCTGGAGCAGGGGCTGTGCTTTGCTATTTTACATGACCCAGAATATTGCCCCTACCCATCCAAACTGTGCTGAAGTGGTGCCACCAACATTTTCAAGTGACTTGTATTCATACCCAACTGTGAGACTGCCTGAATAATATAATAATAGAATAATACAAAATGAGTGTTGGAAGGGACATCAGGAGGTCATCTGGTCCATCCCCCTGTTCAAAGAAGGACCATCCTCAACTAGATCATTTCAGCAAGGGCTTTGTTGAAAAACCTTAAAAACCTCCAAGGATGGAGATTCCACCATCTCTCTAGGTAACCTGTTCCAGTGATTCACTACCCTCCAAGTGAAAGAGCTTTTCCTAATATCCAATCTAAACTTCCCTTGATACCAGGTGCCAAGTAGACATCGAGCTCTTGATCACCACCTGTTGAGCCTGACAATCCAGCCAGCCTTCTATGCACCTGACCTTTCTATCCATCCAGTCCATTCATCTAGCACATACTTCAACAGCAAGCTATGGGAGATGGTATCAAAAGTTTTGCTAAAGCAAAAGTATTTCAGTCTACTGCTTTTCCTCCATCCACAGAGCTAGTTATCTCATCACAGAAGGCAATCATGTTGGTTAAGCATGCCTTGCCCTTGGTGAATCCATGATGACTGTTCCTGACCACTTTCTTCTCCTTTAAGTGCTTAGAAATGGATTCTTTGAGGACCTGCTCCATGATTTTTCCGGGGACTAAGCTGAAGCTGACTGGTCTGTAGTTCCCTGGATCCTCCTCCTTCCCTTTCTTAAATATAGGCACTATATTTGCCCTCTTCCAATCATACGGGGCCTCCCCCGATCACCACGAGTTTTTAAAGATAATAGCCAGCAGCTCTGCTATCACATCAGACAACTCCCTCGGCACCCTCGGATTCCTTGCATCTGGCCCATGGACTTGTACCTGTCCAGCTTTTCTAAATAGCCTCTAACCCCTAAGCTGTTCTTTCACCTCTGAGGTCTGCGTACCATGCCTGTGCCAAGCAGCTAGTATTCGCGTCGGATTTAGATTTGGCCAATTCGGGGAAACAGTGATTTGGTTTGGTGATTCGAATCGCTGTCCCAAATTGATTTGGCCAAATCACCCAGGCCCATCCCCCACCCATTCTCCCAGGCCCAGCAATTGCTGCCCTCCCCTCCCCAGCTCCATCCCTTTAAGAACCCCCCCCAAACCCCCAGACTCACCAGATCCTGGCCAGCAGGGCGGGGGGGGACAACCCCCACTGCCCCATGCCACATGCTGGGCTCTGCATGAGCCCCCCAAAGGCCTGAGGCTGCTGCAGGAGTGGTGAGTCCCAGGGTTTTTCTTGGTTTTTTTTTTCTTAAAGGGCCAGAGCTGGGGTGGGTGAGGCAGCCATGGTGGGGGCTGGGAAAATGGGGGGGTGTCGGGGCTTGTGGCAGAGACCCCCATGTAGCATGGGGCAGTGGGAATCGCCCCCCTCCCACCCAGTAGCACCTGGTGAGTGGGGGCTTTTTTTTAAAGCACCAGGAGCTGTGGCAGGTGGGGCAGCCATGGGAGGGGGATGGGAAGCAGGCAGGGGTTGGGGGGCTGGGGGCTAGCAGGGGTCCCCCCATGGTCATCTCCCCCCTCCTCCAGCCCCCCCCCCCCTGCTCCCTACTTACTAGCTCTGAGTCTGGCTGCAGCTCCCTGCTGCAGCCCCCGGGTTCTGTCCGAATCATTGAAGCTGTCCAAATCTTTTCCAAAGATTTGGAGAGCTTCAAATGATTCAGAACTTTTTATTGGTCTCCTGACTCGATTTGGATTTGGAGATTCGGCCACCAAATCAGGCCGAATCTCCTCCGAATCGAATCACCACCTGAAGCTTCACACAGCCCTACTGCTTACCTTCTGAAACTGTGCTGCCCAATGCAGTAGTCTGGGAGCTGACCTTGTGCATGAAGGCTGAGGTAAAAAAGTCATTGAGTACTTCAGTCTTTTCCTTATCATCTGTGGGCATGTCTACATGAGACACTAATGCACAGCAGCAATGAGCTACTGCACAGTAGCTAGTTGCTGCCAAGCAGTAGCATTGCCAGGCACTAACCATAATGCAACACTACTGCACAGTAGTACCAAGCTACTGCACAGTAGGTCGTTGCTACTGCACAGCAGCATTGGAAAAAAACTACAGGGATGGTACTGTGCAGTAATGCCGGTTACTTGTGCAGTCATTTAGTACATGTTTATGCAAGTACTAAATGACTGCGCAGAAACAACTGCTCAGTCTGCCACTCATGTAGATATGGCCATTCACTAGTTTGTCTACCCATTCAGTTAGGGGTCCACACTTTCCATGACATTCCTCTTGTTGCCATGTGAAGAAATTTGTGAGGTTTGCAGATGGCACCCAGCCCATTGCAAAGCTAGAAACCAGCTGAGACTTTTGCAGCTTGTGAGGTACTTATAAACATGTGGGATAGGAATATGGTGACAGAAGAACTGCCAGCATACATGCATTGGAACAGGGGTAGAGGAGGGAACTTGTCCAAACCAACACATCCAAATGTTCCTGTGTCTTTAATAATTGCTCATAACTGTCATTGGTCCAGATCCACAAAGCTGCATTCACTTTTTACATGGTCCCTTTTCAGGCTGGCTTCCATGTTTTAGGCTTCTCAGAAGTGCCCAAGCAACCAAAGAACACAAATCTTCATGCTTTTAAGTCAGGTTTAGGGGGTGCTTTCCCTCTGCTGGGGACAGAGATGTAACTAGGAAGTTTTGCTGGCTGGGACAAGGCTGGCAGCAGCTGCACTGCTGGCTATGTCTGAAGTGGCAGCAGCTGTTATTCTTCTGCCCAATTTAAGTTAGTGCCTGAGGCTTGTGCCCCACTTCCCCATCACTAGTTATGCTACTAGCAGGAGAATGCAGAAGGCTTTACCAGCTCACTCTTTGTTGCAGTGGTTTCACCAACCACTGACTGGCACTCACTCCTGGGACGAGTTGCAGTAGCTCAGCAGAGGGGGTTGAGGAACTGAGGCTAAAGCCAAAGGAGAGTGCAGGGGGAAATGAGCTCAATAGGATGTTAATTGCCCAAGTAAGAAACTGGCTCCTGCGCTTTGGGATAGCATCCTATCTCTGGCAGAATGTGCCGTCGGATAATGACGGGATGCAGGGGATTTAAATCCTGCACAGAAAAGGCCAGATCCCACCAGCAGAAGCCTGCAGGGCTGTGGAGACATTGTCTAATGAGAGCCAGGCACAGCCTTGCATGCCACCCACACTCCAGGTCCACCTGGGACCCAGAGCAAGCCAGGCATCTGCCAAGATAGCTGAGGGTTGGCCAAGAGCCAACAAGGAGTTGTTCCAACTCAGTGAGTGTTCGCTGCCAGCTGGGCTCCTGCGGAGACCTGGCTATCAAAATCAAACAGTTCCCAAGGCCCATCCACTTCAGAGATGTTCTGTCAAATCAGGTGCCCTAGAAAACATGGGCTGGAGAAAGGGAATGGGCAGATTTGGCGACTCCATTCTGCCCAAATGCATCGAGTTCTGCTGGTTACAGTGGGAAACAGGCCTTCTGAAAGTGCCTGGCCTGTTCTGGAGGAGATTTGAACACAGAAGCTACATGGAAGACACAGGAAGAGCAAGAAGGTCAGAACCAAGGTCTGCTATGATCTCTGACTATTAGCAGTCTAGAAAGGGCACAGTGGGGTGATACAACTGAGATTGCAAATGGATGCTAGTGCCATGCGACAAATGAGTCCCAGACTACACAGCGTCTGAGCATGCTATGTTTTCATTAAAATACAGTCAGATAATACTGTGACTGGGTTATTAACATGGGCTCCTGCTGCCATTAAGATGTGAAAATTGCCCTTTGTTCTATTGAAATAAATCTGAGGGAAAGCCCTTTGTAAGCAAAGATTCTTCTCCAGCGACTGCCAAGAACTTCACTGGCCACAGCATGAGTAAAGCTTTATCTATGCCACTCCATTCAAAATGAAACTTCAGACATTGGCTAACATTATGGGGACATTGTGAAAATGGGTTTATAAACAATCACTTTTTTCCCTGCAAGAATAGCCAAAGTACAGGCAGGACAGAAGCCAGCGCAGACTCTAAATGTAATAAATAAGTCAGCAGAGCTGATAAAAATAAAGGATGAAATATAATTCAGCCATTTAGTGACAGATCCCATCTCAGGTTTGATAAAGAGTCTGTTGAAACTGTCATTACTTCAGGAAATTAAAGAATGAGCCCATTAGTAAGGATATTTAAAGATGTTCATATTAAGATTATGACTTCCCATATTTAGCCTATATATGGGATCTTGTGCTCTTCTAAAATCATTTTTCACAGTCCCCATTCAGTCATGTTAAAAAAAAACCCTGTGACTAAAATGTACAATGTTGACTGTGACACAGAAGAGCTCCTTTGCCCACACTAAAGAATGTGTGTGAGTTGTGCAAACATTTCTGTGGCCTGCTTAATTAGAGAAATAGTTTTCTGTACAAACAGATTTACTCCTAGCTTCTTTTCAAGAGACCTGCTCACCTTTCTCAACCACAAACTCAAAAACCTCCAGCCTCTTTTCCTAGGAATTAACAGGATCTGTGAACTAATGCTAAAAGCGCTGATCGTAACAAAAGATACTGAGCCTATTCAATCTACTTTTCTATTGAAAGCAAACCTCAGGATTAGTTAAAATAACCTTTGACATATCCCTTTCTCATTTTGTCTCATTCTTTAACCTTCTGCTTGCCATTCCACTTCGCTTCCCTCCAGCTTATGAGGTCTTTTAACACCCAGAGTCACCATCAGCTATACCAGTTCACTGTACACTAGGATAAGCCAAGCCTCTCTTCCCAACAGGTCTTGTAAAGGAAGAAGACAGAGGGGAAAAGAGCTTTGCTGCCTTCTAGGAGTGGAAGAGTGGGGAAAAGTTGGAGGAAGAAGGAAAAAGCACAGAAGGGGATGAGAAGAAAGGATCAAAAGGCATTAGATTCAGAAGTCAATGGGCTGGTTAAAGCTGCTGTTGTTGATGCAGGCCTATTCAGTCCATGTGCAACCCTGTACCCCCATTCAGGGGTGGATGGTTGAGTTAGCCTTGCTAAACATCTACTGTCATAAAAATCATACCTGTTGACTAACTGCCCTCTCCCCTTCTCTGCACACATTCCTTGAAACACTGACCAGGTGTTTCAAGATGCACAGACTTTTTGGATGTGGCCCTAGATGCTTTTTCCCCTCTTATTTTAACTTTTAATTTAAAAAATAATTTTTAATTAAAAAATAAATTAAAATTAAAAAAAATGCAGAAGTTACCATTTGTATAAAATTACAGTAAAGAACATGAATGCACAAAGGTTGGAAAATATGAGTATTGTGGTTGCCATAGTAACACAAATGATGGACACAATTCTAAGGAGAATGCATATTGTATGTGAATGTAAATTACTGTGATAACTTGATTTTTCATTACGCTGTTCTTCAGTATCTAACTTCAATGTTACATTAAGAATTAAGAACATTTCGGATATACCAATATATGCCCTGTACATTTACTCAGCTTTCTCAGGCATTAGAAATAATCACTGCTGTTTTCTTTTAATTTCACATATGAAAACAAACACCATTGTTCGCAACAATGAACTAGCAGAAACATACAGAAAACAAACACAAGGCCATGAAGTGACACCCTGATGTGAATGAGAGAGAGAATTGCAGTTGAGAAAGAAATTAGAATAAAAATCAGGAGTGTGGGGGTTAGAAAAACAATGGTACTAAAGAAGGTTAAGATCTCCAGTCGTGGCATGTTGAAAAACTGATGGATAATTGTAATTAGCTTTCAGAATTTTTAATTATAGAAGGGGTATAAATAATCACAAAGCACAGCTTTGCTAATGAGAGTCCTTGTGCTAAGAAACACAGGGATGCATTTGTTAGGGAGACTTTGAAAGCTCTGCCGTTAATTAGGTGTCTTGCAGCCAGCAGGGTTTCAGGAGAAGGAGAAACATGTATACATTTAAATCAGGCTCATTGTCAGAGGTATCCAACATCAATTACCGGATAGCAGGGTGCTAAAACAAATGTGTTTTGTAATTAGCAAGTGAATCTGGAAAGCAGAGAACAGGCTCCGATTTGCTCTTCTGCTGTAGTTCACCAATTCTTAATTTTGGACCAAACACAAGTGAGAGAGGACAGAGAACCTGACTTCTCTTCTGCCCAGGACACACCAGGTTGACATAACCTATGTCCCCCTTTGGACTCCACTGTAAATCTTTGCTCGGCTATGGCCAGAGCTGACTTTAAGCCTTCTCCTTCCCACTTCCCTGACAAACTAATTAACTTCTCCTGGCAAAAAGGCCAGTTCTGTTTCAATGCAACTTTTATTAATTATGTGCATAGGAAGTGAGAACCGTGGTCAAAGCAGCTAAAGCTGAGGACTTGGGGCCAAGATTGGCAAGGCCTATTCCTGGCTTCTCCACTGACTCAATACACGATCTTGGTCAAGTCATTTAAGACTGTATCAAAAGAGTATGCAAATAGTCCTTAATCTTGATTAACCCAACTGCTACCTGTGTGGTCTTAGCTGGAACCATCTGGGGCTTATTGGCAGACCAGAGTGAAACTTGTTGAATGCTGATACTTAGAATCATAGAGAAGTAGGTGTGGAAGGGCATCAAGTACAGCCCCCTCCTTGAGACAGGACTGTCCCTGTGCAAACTGTAGTGTACAATCCATTTGCTAACCTCTTAGTTAAACTACAGTTACCCCTGACACAAGATAAAATGCCCTAACCTGCATCAAGTAACGCAGGGGGTACTACAGCCACTGATGTCCTGCTTCCATAAAAGGCTGTTACAGAGGAGGGCAATGCCCCCCCCCCAATACTTCAGTGAACAAATGGAGAAATATTTCCTTCTGTTTCTCCTTCCCTGGTTTTTAGAGCTGCTGAAAAATTTAGTGTTCTAGCTGGGTACATTTGAGGAGCTCTTGTGTGTTTTCACATTTTATACACAAAAACAGCCTCAGTAAAGCTAATGGCATTGCACAAAATTTTAGATCGAAAGAGCTTTGAATACGGATGGAGGAATTACAAAAGTTTCCAAGTCTCATTCTTGATGAGCAGCCAGATATTTGGCTTGGAACCTTTTGAATTGAAGGCTGCAGATGGGAATTTTATTGTAACAAATTTCTTGAAGATTTTGGGTGTTGCTTATTTCCATGGATATTAGAAATAGTTCAGAAAGGCATGGGCCACTTTGCTCATTCTGCTCCTGATGAAATCAAAATCAGAAACACCCAGATGCATTTAAATAAGTCCTGGGTATGGGAAATAAAGTCCTCTACGCTTTATCCAGAATTTGGATAGGCTTCTCTTTGAATTTTGGGCAAACATTTCAAATAGATTCTTTTGTTTGCTTTTTTTTTGAAAAAACAATTACTCAACAATAGAGCTGTTTGATATGTCTTTTGCTAACTGTGTCTGTGTGTGTGCGCATGCGCACGTGTGCATGTGTACTTATTTGTTCTGGGTAATTAACAAACATATAAGGTTGCAGAACAGGTGGGGGGAATTCTTTTGAAGTTGTTATTGTTTCATTTTAGCTAGTTCCTAAAATCTAAATACCAAATAAAGCATCCTTCTTTCTGAACCTGCTGATTGCTTCCAAACCTCTCTCCAGCTCCAAGCCTGCAGCTAGTGGCAAAGTTACACCACTGGCATAAGGCCTTATCCTCCCCCAGCGCCTGCCCATAGCCTTCGTGATCTCTAGAGAAAAAAAGAGGGTGCCATTCTCTAGAGCTCTTAATCTGGCATTTCATACTAGCTTTACATTTATAAACATGGACGCAAAAAACTCATGTATACACATAATGGCACAAGCCAATCTCTCTTTCAGAAAGATAAATTTATCAGGAAAAGACACATTAGCAAAGGCTTTAAAAACCTGTAAGCAAGTTGGGCTTCATACAATGTTACCAGCAAAGCTCATAAAATAGTACTATCTTCTTTATGCTCACCTGCTAAGACCTATCAGTCCAGTTTGTAAAGTACTTGCCTAAAGGCATCCATGTCGTCTTATAATTTTTAAGCCCTGCCACAGCAGTTTATGGGAGTAATTATGTTTAGCTTGTATTTGGCTAAAATTAATGAACCAATGATAAACAACTCAGCATTTTCTCCCCTGTTGAATAATGAATATTAATTAGGCTGTCAAAAAAGAACCTGTGCTCATTACAAAATACTGGATTTGCATGTGGAAACAGTGAGGGGCTCAGTATTTTAGTGGAAAGTATGATCAGAGCTACTGAGCCTGGCTTTTCATTGCCACTGGCTAATACAATTGGAGGATTTACAGATGTTCTGTTCCTGAAAAAATAAAGGTGGACTGAAACTGAAAATGGACTAGCAGCCTGGGCCTCTGCTCAGCAACTATTTTAAGATGCCTGCTTTCAGTCCATTTCCTGCTTGCCAGAACTGAGTTTTTAAGCCTTAGAACAATGCTACTTTATTCTGACATATAACAGCAAGTTCCTATTGGTAGATTTGGCATCACACCAGCATTTACCTATTCCAAAGGTAGAATACACATTTTTCTGCAACCATGACTTCTGCTGAGACTACTCATATTAGACAATGCACATTTTCATAACTGGGCTTCAACTTAGACAATTTTTATTTTCTTCCAGTTCTTAAATTTACCCAGCACCTGTAATTGAAGGTATGTTTTGGTTTTGATTTTTTTTAATATAGTGAAGTCCAGGTGTTGAGCCTGTGTCTTCCTGGGCAATTAGAATGCAACTATGGCAGAAACAAATCATCAGATTCAGACACATTCATTATCTGAAAATAAACTCTATGTTGCTAAGCAAATCAAAGCAAAGGATTTGTTTTCAAGATATACTGCCCAAAACACAGATGATCAATAATAAGTTTCACTCAGGAAGGTCCTCATTAAAATGAAGTCATTCCTCCCTATATAAAATTGAATTCCAAAACATGCCTCATACCAGCACCAAGGACCAAAAAATACAGATCAAGGAGCAGGGTCTACTGAATGACTTTCAGTTGCTTTAGTAGGATTACTTGCCAAAGTGCCTAGTACATAGCTGGAACTAAGCCTCCCAGGTACTGAAGGCAACATGAAACTAAGTAGTGGAATGTGCATCCTGTGCTATTAAATCAGGACATAGTGCAGAAACTTTTTTACAGCCACTATACAGAGAATCCTGAGACCCGTCAAAACAAACATTGTGAAAGAAGAGGTGCTATTTTCTACTTGCCTTTCTCAGGAACAACCAACTAATGGTAATTAAAACTGTCCTAAAAAACTGAGCCACCAGCCCACTATGGTCAGCTTCCTTAAAAGCCTCAGACTAAACAACATGTGCAGAACATCTTCCTTCTCCGCTGTTGCCATCATCACCATCACATACTTTTCCAAAGCTCAGTGTCCTTTCTCAGTCCCATTTCTTCTTGATTCAAACTGAAGCTAAATCCTCAGTGGGCGCAACTACCTGAGATGCTAAAGTGACAGTAGACTAATTCTACTGCGCATTAGTGCATCATAGCAAAAGCCACGCTAATGTGCTAATGCACAGTTGAATTAGTCCACTGCACATTACTGTCACTTAAAAGATGTGCGCCAGCACTGCTGGATAGGCATCTGGCTGGGGTTATCTGACCCCAGCACTGTTTCCTGCCTAGGCAGGGGGTCGGACTCAATGATCTGTTGAGGTCCCTTCCAACCCTAGCCTCAATGAATCTACTGCACAGTAGGGCTGATTACAGCACTAAATTATTACAGGTACTAAACTTAGCATGCCATAATTGCAGGTCATTAATGCACATGTAGATGTGCCCAATTTCAGTTTGTTCTAATACTCTTTAAACCTTCATATACGAGCATGGCTTCAAAGCACTGGAATTCCAATGAGTTGGAGAACACTTGATTAATCAAGTCTTCTGGAGCTTGGTAATTGCCACACTCCAGCAGCCTCCTGTGTCTCATGTATCAGGATCCCCATACTTAATGACAGCAGGGGTGCTAGAACTAAAGCTCATCAAACAAGTTTCAATTCCAATGCTTCTGCCACCATTTTTAAGTATGGTGCTGCTGATATATGAGATGCAACAGTGCTTTAATTAGAGCCGTTCTCAGAGCTGCTCTAATTAAAGCACTCCCCTCCGCACCACAACCCCTGCAGCACTTGTAACACTGCCTTCTAATATGAGGTACTAGATAAAGATGCAGTAGCTGCCCTAATGTGCAGTAGCAAGTTAACTTTTCTTTGTGACACTTATTCATAGATTCATAGACTGTAAGGCTGAAGGGACCTCAGAAAATCATAGGGTCCAGCCCGCTGCACCAAGCAGGAAAGACAGCTGGGGTCAAGTGACCCCAGCAAAGTGACCATCCAGTCTTCTTTTGAAGATTTCCAGAGTAGGTGATTGCACCACCTTGCTACCCTGTCACCTATCACCTATCCAATACGCCCAACTTGCTAGCCTGTCTAGGTCCACCTACTCATCTATCTCAGAGTCAAACCCACAATCCTCCAATTTTCTCATGAGGACATCATGGGCAGTGTTCCCTCTAAGCTGTGGCATGCGCGGCTGCATAGGCGCGCTCATGCCATGCTGCCAGGCAACCAGCTGTCCTGAGTTGTTGAGCAATAGCCCCACACTCCCTTTTTGTTTTCTTCCTGCTCCCAATGTATCTAAAAAAGGACTTCTTGTTGTCCTTGATTCCCATGGCTAATTTGAGTTCAGTCACCGCTTTAACCTTTTTTGATCTGTTCCCTACAAGTGTGGGTCGTTGTTGTATAATCCTCCTTGGGGCCTGTCCCAAGCTTCCAGTGTTTATAAGCCCCTTTCTGCTTTCTTAAGGGGACTGTGATTTTCCTGTTTAGCCAAGAGGGCTTCCCACCCCTTCTGTTTCCTTTTTTCCACATGGGAATGGACTTAATGTGCTGTAGACTAATTCTACTGCGCATTAGTGCATTAGAACAGTTTTTGCCATGATGCGCTAATGCGCAATAGAACAGTTCACCACACATTAAGGCATCTCGTGGAGATGTGCCCACTGGGTATCAAAGCCTCTTCTCCTGTAGAGCTTGGTAGATTAATGAAATAGGCCTCAGAATTTGCTGAACACCAGCCAGATCTAAAATCTGTTGAGGTCATTAAAGGATCCCTGATTATTCCAAGGCCTTTGGATCCAGGCCTGCCATTTCCTAATTTATTTGGTGAAATACAAAAGCAAAGCAAGATATCCTCTAACTGTACTCCTCAGTGTGAAGAGGTGAGAAAAGCCCCTTTTCAGCCCACAGCTACCAAAGAAATCATCTCACCTGCCCTGCCGGAGCCAGCAACAATAAGAGACTGGAAGCTGACAAAGGAGCCCTGTTTTATCAGCAGCTGTTTGGTCCAGATTGGACTGCCCCATAGCTGCAACAGTATTTCAGGCCTGCTGCTGAGACTGGAGGGCAGGCAGGATGGATGTGGGAAGAGCATCTCTATGCTGGGATATTGGGATGCCAGAGTGGAGCCTCCTGAAGTCAAAGATGGGGCTGTCCCTCAGCCAGGAATGTCAGAGGGGCTCCCATAGTCCAGGACACCAGCACTGAGCCAGCAATATCACAAAGGGCTGGGGAAGCTGTCAGGAAGCTGCACCAGAAGACAGAGTGGGGTTTTCTTTTCCTTTCTTTTTTTCTTTTCACTTTTGTTTTCAATGGGGCAGCCTATCAGGCTGAGTTGCTGACACCTGGAGGAGGAAGAGGGAGAAGCGAGTGCCAGGCTGGGCTGGGGAGACTCAGGGAAAACACTGGGATCCTTCCCTCTGCATCCAGATAATTAAGGAAGGGCTGGGAAAAGACCCATTCTCCAGCAGAGATAAACCTCTGCTGAGGACGCGCTGGGGAAACTGACGCCAAAGCATTGGGGAGTGAGGGAATTGCCCATGCTTAGCTGAAAGGAAATAGTCCAGGAATTCTTTTTTAGTTCTTTTGAGTTTTCATTTGCTTTAAGGAATAGCCTGCAGCCCTCAGAAATAATGGGCACCTTTGTGGGGTCACCACCAGCGCAACCGTAACGGCCCTAGGGCCCAGAGACTTACCTGAGGTCTCTTTGCTTTGTGTTGTTCTTCATTTTCCTTCTGTTTGCCAAGCATTGACAGGACAACCATTGAGCTAAAGCAGCCATCAGTTCCCTGGTGACAGGCCCAAGGCAACCACAGGCCTACAGGGTGAAAAAATAGAATAAGAATGGCCATTGAGAGCCCAGAGTGAGACTGATGCATTAATAACTGGGTGGCACTTGGTTGGGGTGTAGGGGAGGTAGGAGCCCAAACAAGAATTGGGCCCAATGCATCCAGGTCAACAGGTAGTGGAGCAGACCACCTCCCAACAGTAATTCTTCAATATCAAGACATGGCAGGAAAGAATCGGGGAATCTTCTCTAAGTGTCTGGATCAGCTGAGTCCACTTCCTCATGGCTCAGTCCAACTGGGCACAGGGCTGCTGGGGCCTGTGGCCCTACCCTGTACTGCACTGACTCTCAGCAGCTGGTGTTCTGTTACCAGCATTAACAAGTGTTATATTGCCTGCCATCTTAAGCTATCACAGATGGGCCCTAAAAGTTGCTTTTAACTTTGGCTCTCAGCTCTTTACACAGCTCTTACATTTACAGAGCCTCAGCAGCTCATTTTTTCAGTTAAACACAAATTTAATACCAGATCCTGTACTTACTAGAGTTAATTATACTCCAGCATTCATGTTTTACACTGATGCAGCCCAAATGGAACAGGTACAGTACATTTGTAAGTACAATACAGGAAAAAAAGAATAGTAAAATGCACTTTTAGAAGACTGGAGCTACCTGAACGCAATGATGATCATTGCAGTGATTTGCCAGTGTACATTCCTTGCATTAAACAGACTGTTGCCAATACATTTCATATGTGCCTAGTTGCACCTCCATCTGTACAATTTACAGACAGTGATTTTTTTTGTCCCATTTGACTACAGCTAAATTGGATGCAGTGGAGCAGGCATGGGCAGCCGTGCACAAATCTAAGGATTGCTTTAAAGTAAAAGACTGTCCTGAGAATTTCAATGACCTTCTTTCAAGATGGGCACTTGTGGGTGGCGACAATCTTGAAGCCACTGTGGTTCAAGAGCCAGATAGATGTTCTCTCACAACCAGCTATTTTGGGGAAGAAACAGTCACAAACTTCTGTGCACAACTGTTACAGAATAGCAAACAAATCTCTTATTACCTGTTTTATAATCCTCATGAAAATGGTTCATTTAGTTAGGTGGAGCTTGTTCATGAGCAGTAGACATAATGAGAGAGTGTACCTTGCACTGATAGTAGATAAGCTCTGTGCAGGTTCCACAAGAATTCTTGCCCTTGACCTGTTAGAGCAAGTGAGGGCATGTCAGTTTTGTCTAGCAACAGGGAAAGATGCTTTTGTAAAATGAGGCTATCTTGGTCAGTGAATAAACACTTATTCTGAGATGGCCTCTGGGCCAAAGGAAAGCTCAGGGCATGGTCAGACATACGGGAAGGTAGAACTAAGCAGATGAATGAGCACCAGGGAAGCATGAGCTTGAGGAACATGTCGCAATGGTGTGGATTCAGAATTTTAAGCAACGCTGCAGGGTATTAATAATGGTTAACCAAAGGCCTTGGGAAAAGTTTGGTCCTAGCTTTGGTCTAAAACAAATATATCATTCCTTGCTCCATCTGGCAGCTGATATTCCTTAGGTAGAATCTAGACAGTAGTTTTAAATAGATATTTGTACTTTATGCCTCAGGGAACAGTACTTGCAGAATTCCTATATGGTTAATAAAACCTAGATAGGAATCTCCTATTTTCTCAGTCAATGTGAGCTTTATCTAGGAATACTACATCATTTTCTTTCTCTAGGTTACTTTACCAAGAGACTAAAAAACTTTTCTCAAAAATGTCCATAATTCTTTACAAAGATATTTGATAGTCATATTCCTGTGGCTTAATACTTAATATACTATATGCAATTACTGTATATGATTTTTTTAATACAATTAACCAAGTTGGAATTTTGTCAAGGCACCTGGGTTAATAATAAGGGATTTAGGCAGAGCATTTACCTTCTCTGAAGTAATATGTAGCAGATAACTCTGATTTTTTTGTATTTTGTGCTTTTGAGGCTTAAGCCTACCTGTAGACTGCTAGGTGCTTGTTATAAGATTGGTTACATCACATGCCTTCCCTCCCAAAGATTGTTTTAATGATTACTTGCTTGCACTGACATGGCACTCAAGTCTGTATGATAATTCAAGTTCACCAGATAAACTATTCCGGCTATATCAAATTAGCATGCGAGGTAAAATGGAAAGTAGAGCCTGTTGACAGGACCCAAGTAACATGCTTTTATTTCTAATGGATAGCAAGGTGCCTGTCACCCCAAGCTCTCCTGGCTGCCCATAGCAGCCTATTTCTTAAGTGTAGGCTGCCATGTGTTCTGACAGTGTTAGGTGTGATAAGACTTCTAGGAGCATGTTTATATTGTCAAGAGATCTTGTTAGGGGGTACCTAAGGGGCGATCCTGCTATACCTTAAAATGTGTATAATGTAGCCGCCTTAGCGCACCATTGGGTGGGTGACAGTAAGTTCATTCTTTTGGGAGTGTTTATATTGGCATGTGCCCAGCAAAACAGGATTGCTTTGTTCTTATTCTGAGCTCTTCTATTCCTTTTACTTCATGAAATTTGACTAGGCTTTTGGTGAGCACTTTGTAAACTTCATTAAGTAATGCACTGAAGCCTTGTGACGCTCTCAGCAATGTGTTGTAGTGGTACAATATAATTATGATCCACTGTACCAATTTTTTACTAGGAAGCTGTTAGCTAAGGAATGGAATTCAGCGTCAGTGTTAAGAGAAGCAATCACCTAGGCTGATATATTTAGATACCATATACTGTGGTAAGCATTAAAAAAAAAATCCCTATTGAGCATCTACTGAACACATCTCCAGACAGAAATTACAATGAAATACCACTGACAAATTATACATAGAAAACACAGAAAGCTGCCTATTAGATCTAATGAAAAATTTAAAAAGTTACCTGTATTTTGTTGAGCCACATTTTCCCTGCTATAAATTATTTACTTGAACTGATTTATTGAATACAGTTGGAATTAGCATTTACAGCAAACAGGAACCAAGTTTCAAGAGCACTAAAAAGCAAATGCTAAGTATACTGAGCCATAAACCTTAACTACAGCAAGTTGAAGCCCTGAAATATGGTACAGAGACAGGAAGTTTTGTGCATCAATACACAAAGCAATGTTTCAGTGAAACTCATAAATAGCTAAAAGGAATAAAACAGTTACAGTGACTAAATGCTCAATATGCTAGAGAGCAAGCTATACCAGAACTATTTAATTCTTTTCTACTCTTTCTGGAGGGGAAAAATATTTCATTGCTTTGAATCATTTACTGTTTTCTGTATGAAGGCAACCTGTCTGCCTGAAGGTGTGGGTGAGAGTTGGTGTAAATGTTTATATATCCAGATCCCACATTACAGTCACTGACAATGCCTTCACTGATTTCAAGGGACCAGGATTTTAACTGATGCATTTGTGTGTAAGATGACTATACTCTGTCTTAGTACCTAGGTCTTATATAACACTTTTCACTTGGCAGGTATCAGGTGCTTTAGAAAACATGGTAAGTCTCATTATTCCCCATTTTACAGCTAGATAAATTGTACTACAGGAAATTGAAATGCCTTGTGTGGTCTCCTACAGCTACTCAGTGGGTAAACCCGGAATAAAACCCAGGTAATATGTCTATGTGTTCGTATTGTCTACCTATAGAATGGAAGATTATGAGACTTGTTAAAGCACTTGATACCTGCCAAGTGAAAAGCGTTATGTAAGACCTAGATACTACTACTGGGTATAGCCATCCTATACACAAATACATGTAAATATATCAAATATATGTAACATAAATATGGGCAGGAGGAAAAACACCTGAGTGCACATTTAACATGGTCCAAAAATGGCCCATATTTGGAAAAAAATTGCCATGGGATATATATTAAAGGCAGTCTTTCTTTTTGACAGTTTAAGTGATGTTTACTGATTACTATGTTTCACCATTTAACCTCTTTAATGATAATTGCTGACTAATATATGAAACACAGCTTGAAAACAAAGAACACGTGTTGCACATTTTTGTGGCTGGTGCTAATTTAAAAGTCATGTAAATGAAATGGGTAAAGTAATCATTTGTGCACCCACTGTTCCAAAGGCTTTATTTCAAGACTTGTTAACGGTCTGGTTTAAAAAGTAAAAGAAAGGACGAAGCTACAGGGCTCCTCTCTGCCAACTGGGATTTTAAGAAGATACTCCAGGTTACTAAGGTAGATAGGGATTTGCATGGACCCTGGATTTCAGGGAAATTGGGTCTCTAGGTAAGGAGACAACCTCATACACATTTCTAATAAAAGTCCAAAAACTTGGGAGAAAAAAATGTTGACTAAAAAAAACCCCATACTGGAAACTTCTTCGGTCAGATATTAAACACATGGAAACCAACAGTGGTATTGTTCCCCTCACACAGTTTATCTAATATCACAGTGATTCCTTAAACATCCTCTTTTCCACAAAATAATTTAAATCCACATTTCTCAATTCACCACCAGACAAGGAACAATTTTGAGGTGGGGTCTGGCGTTCTCCCTGCTCATACTGTTTCACCTGGAGCATCTATGAAGTCACTGGACCCCAAGGAAATATCTGGGGATGGAAATTTCATTTTGGTGAGAAAATCTGAAAAAAATATTTGATTCAATCCAGCTGATTTTTTTTTCCCCCATTTTTTTGGTCTGTGAGCCAAACCAAAAAAATCCATATATTTGCATAGCATCTCTCATTACCTCTGCTGAATTAAAAAGAAAATGAAGGGAGAAATGACGTCCTCTATCACTTGCTGTAGGCGATACTTGGTAGGGCAATCAAAAACTATTGTCCTTACCCAAATAGCATTTGCCCACATTAGTGACAATGTCCCAGCTGCACTGATGTGTATTCTGAATAAGCTTTGGCAGCTCTCTGGCTTAGAACCATTTCCATAACACAATATATACAAAAAGCACCCTTTTGCTAAAATGAATGTGTTATGCAGAGCAAACCCAGAACTTTCTGCCTGAAGAAAGGCGCGTGCGAAGGTAACAAACTTGCCGTACTGTGTGCGCTTTGTGTATTGAATATAACAGTATGAAAGCAGCACAAAAGGTCACTTTCTTCTAACACTGAACAAGGAACTCTAGGCATGTGGCAGTTTGTTTTTGTTCTAATAGTGATTCTGTCTTCCTGTCTCCTTGCACAGTTCCCAGCTCAACCCTTTCCCAGCCTTGGCCCCTCACTGGCTTTCATCTGTGGTTTTAAAGAACACCCGTCATTTCACACAAACCATGGAGAAAGTGCTACAGAGTGGTAGTGGGGGCTATAAAAAAAATATGCATTTAGGGAAACTCTTCTTGGTTGGGTTTGTAGCCAGCACAAAAATACAGCTGTCAGCATCAGGGCAACAGACAGGCCTTGACTATGTGAGCAGGCTGGGCTGCTAAGGACCTAACTACCTCCAGCTGCCCCTTGTGACCTATAAAATCATGGCTGCCTGACTATAATCAGCAGCTCCTTCTATGTTTAGCAGGCTACTCAACAGCACAGATGTCATCTTGTATAGCTCTGCTGTACCTAGCCATGCTCCAGCCCAGCCCCTGTTTCTGACCTGCTGGCTCTTTATCTTGCCAGCTAGTGACACCAGGGTGGATCCCTGCTTCTTACTTCTGATCTTGCCTGGTTATGATGACTCTGTAGTGTGGAGCCCTGATTGCCTGTGTCCCAGTTGTCCCCTGACAGATTGTTTGAAAAATGGCCATGTATTCTGGTGGGAAGCTTGGTGTGGGGGGAGATGAATTAAGTGAACTTTGCCAAAGAAAGCTTTGGTCTTGTTAAGGAGGCCATGATTCTGCCCCTTGCTGTGAGAGGGTAGCTAATAGAGGCAGGAAACCAAGTCAGGCATCTCCTCTACAGTCTGGAAGTAGTGGGAACTACAGAGGAAAGACTATGAGCAGGAGAGCTGCTAGTGTTTTCCAAGAGATGGAGAAGGGAGGCAAATGTAGGCTGTGATCTTTTGCCAGGGTGGAGTATGTTTCTGGGAGATGCCTTTGGGAAAGAGTGGTGCTGAGAGAAATAGGCAGTGGGAAGAAGAGACATGGGGAAAGGGTTCAGAGAGGACGGTTCTGGGCAGCAAGGGGGGCAACCCAGTGCACAGGGTGCAGGCATACAGGGTAACTAGGGGCCTATATTTGTGTGTGAGCAGGTTTACCTTCATTTGTGTCGGATTCTTCACCACCTTTAGGGCAAAGGGTCATTAAAACCACAGAAGCCAGAACAAAGTATGTGACTTAGTATTGTTGGGGGGGTTTTAATCTCATGATGTGGGATAAGAGAGGTCAGAGTTTTAAATCCTGGGTTGGCAGTGCTGACATAAGGCAATCCACTTAAAAGAGCACAGGACCTTGCAGGGCCTGGAACAGAAACAATTACCGCACAGTGGGCACATCTATATGTGCAATTAATGCACTTGACTTTTCTGTGCAGAAAATTCAGGTTCAATAAAGCACCCCCTGTGGCCCCCTGCTGCCTAGGCAATTTGCTCCTGGTCAGCATCTACACATATGGTATGGCATATTAGTAAATGCACTGCTTTTCTAGTACCTGTATGTACAGGTACTAGAAGACAGTGCACTAGACTAATATTCTGTGCAGGAATTGCTGAGCACATATAAACAATGATGCTTTGCTGCACATTAGATTAGTCTAATGCACAGCAAAGCATCTTGTGTAGACATACCCAGTGTCTAGGAAACCTTAAGAGGGGAAAGCACAGTTCCCTGCACTGAGGGGCTGTTTTGCTTCCTGAAGCGAATGCTGCCCTTTTCAGCTCTCTCACATTATATATGTGTATGTGCATACATATACACACTCCTGTGTACCTTTCCGTAGGGGTCTCATTCCCCTTGGAGGTCTTGCTGGACCAGGGCTCCAATTGGTATGACTCTCTCATTCTCCTTAAATGTGTAGACAAAGGGGGCTTTTTGTTATGAACATGGAGTTTTCTCCAGCATTAAGTATTTCTGACACTAGTTTTGCTGTTTTAATTACTGATCAAGTTCATTTCTTTGAAGTGCAGGGATAAAATTTCAGTCAGAATTCTCTGATCCTCTTAGTTAATTGCACTGAAAGTGAGAGATGAAGCTGTATTACCTGCATGCCGGATATTTTTGTTTCTTGTCACACTGACTAGCCCAGGGAATCTTTTTCTGAGCTTTTCACTTTGTGACATGCTGAAGGAAACAACAAAATTAAATGAAAAATCCCAATGGTTAAATCTTCATTTCCTTTTTTGATTCACAGGTCTGTTGATTTTTAGTTTAGAAGCACATTTCCAATATGTATGTTCACCACAATGGAGCACGTGGCACCTGGTATAGAATTGCCAGCTAAATGTTATGTTTTACAGTCAATCTGTATATTTGTTGCAAGGGAGGTCACAGGTCCTAATGAATCAATTCTCCATTACTGCTCTCTTCAGCTACATGGAACAAAGTAGCAGGTAACCAACAATGAAATGGGCTGGCTTGGACTGTGGAGTGCAGCTGTGATGGAGCTTTCTAATCCCCAGGTCCACTGTCAATATGCTGTACAGCTGCATTGGCATCACATTTTTTGCAACCAGAATAATATATTTTGCAACCCTGTGAAGTCACAGATACCTATTTGCCAGAAACAAGCCTATTTTCAGCCATTATAAGTTTAAACACATAGCTACTCCTAGTGCCATATAGCAGCTTTCTCATTTCCCTCTTTGTGTTTCCAAATTTCAGGATGGGGACCTACGATTAACGCAAGTCCTATTTACTATTGCCTTTTTCTCCCTTATCTAGAACAAACTAAGCTACACCTAACCACCTTTGGCCTCCCACCTCTAGAGGTGGAAATAAAAATCCATTACTTTTCAAAGTTGTCAGGAAGAAGGATGAGACTGGGTGACCTGGAGCCATTCTGAGGCTGAGAGCAAGCTTGCACAGTGTCACACAAAGTCATGCTGAGCTTCTAGATAAATCAAAGCATCTCTGTGACTTCCAGACCATGAGACTGGCATATCATTTTTTACAACAGTCTATGATACTTAATTTATTGGAGGGAAGTACCAAGCAGCACAGGGTACAGAGATTCATTTTCCAGGTACAAAAGTAAACATGGGGTGGTGCTTTCATATCAGAAGTCTCCCTTCCACTGAACTGAAGTTATGCTTTCAAGTACAAGATAGTCCTGTGATTCAGGTGCTTCTGTGTTATCTCTTTTGCCCAGAGTAGTATTTCAAACTAAGGAAATACCTAATGGCTTCAGAAATCCAAGGTAAATTCAAGAATACTATACTATGCCCTCTGGCATCACACCTGGGAGGATCATATCACTGTAAGGGACTTCCTGTCTCATTAGGTCCAGCCCCAGACACCATGGCTAGGGACAGACATTACACATAAAGCAGTTTAAGTGATCAGAAACCTGGTTACAGTTTAAACCTGTAACAGAACAGATATTAAATGTAAATGAACTAGTTTGAAAATGGCTGAAACCAGTTTGAGATGAACCTGGTCAGAAATAATGCTGGAGAAAACTGATTTGGGTCAAACCAATTTATGCATGTCTGTCCCAGACCTCTTCCCAGTTTAAGTTAAACCAGAGTCTCCCAGCATCCCAGATGCTTTGCAGCCTTGCAGCCCTAGGTGGTGCTGTCTGCTGGGGTGGCCCTGACCCCCTCCTTCCCAGTCAGAGCACTATTACTGGTCCGGCTGGTTGAGGCACTGCAGCAACTGCCCCTCAGGCTCCTCCCCACCAACTGGCTGCTCAAGCAAGGATCCTCCCTCCCACCCCTCTCACACAGCAGGGACCCCAGCGCAGAGACCTGGCATCTGACCATGCCCCCCTCCCCCCATGCTAACTAATGATGAGAGGTGTTGGTGTGGATCTCCAGTTTCACTGGAATAAAGGCAGGCAACTAGTGGCTTGCAAATGCAAATGCACCCTGCTGATAAGAAGAGCTTGAAACTAAGGAGAGTGTTGTTTTCTTTTATAGTGCTTGATGAGCTGATAAACTTGGTTCTGACAAACAAACAACCTGCTGGGTGCAATCTGTCAGTCTTCAAGAGGGGACAGAGAAAGGTGTTAGAAATGACCTGGTTTGCAGATAGTCTGAAGAAGCAGGGAAATGGAGATTGAAAAGCTCAGTATCAACAGATGCAGGGTCTAGCAACACTCCTACCACTTGAGCAGCCAGCGGGAAAAAAGCCTGGGACTGCAAGGCCAAGGTGACGGTTAAAACCCCTCCCTAATCAGAGTGTCCTGCTGGGGCCTGGCCACCACCCCCCTCCCCCAGCTCAGCACTATGGAAGGGAAAGGAGGGATGCTCTAGTGTCCCTCAGCTTCTAGCTTGAGCCACATCTAGACAAACCTGCAAAGACTGAAACAATTCAGGCTCAGGCTTTTTGAATGTCTGTCCCTAACCCACATGACAATCCCTTTCATATAACTATCAAGCAGTTGCATTTTTTGGTCCCACTAGTACTATTGGAAGACTGTTTCCCATCCTATTTGCTCTAAGTGTTAGGGGTCACATTTATAATCTCTCCATGTTTGGTTTATTTGCCAACATTTTATTTTATTTTAAATAGTTGTTTTTCTCTCCCTAGTGATAGAGAGAGATTAGGAACAGTGGGCCAATTGCTCACTGAATATAAAGCAACTTAGCTCCATTGACTTCCATGGAACCTCACCACTTTACACAGCTGAGGATGTATCTCACAATTAAAAAACAAGTCTTGACTAATCCTAAATGTTTTTATATTAGATCACAAAGTAGACCTGGATGCCTTGCTAATCCAGAGTAGCAGGCTTTCATTTCTGTATGATCTGGGATAAAATTGACATAGTGCTAATATATATGGCAGAAGCATCATCTGCCATATTTAGGCAAGCCAGTTTGGCTGGAAATCTATGCCATCATGTCCACACAAGCTGTTCTGTTTTGTGGGGATTAGTTAATGTGTGGGAGCTACTGGCAGAGCTGTAGTGCAGTGCTACAATGAAGGATGACCCTGTTGCTTGCAAAAGAAAAGGGTACATTTGTGTCACATTTGGAAATGCCAACATGTTAACAGTTATGAGATGGGATGGGATGTCCTGGAATGGCTGGAAGGGTTTCCTTCAGCTTGTAGTAAGGAGAAGACAGGAAATGCTTCATTCATGAAAAACTCTCAGAGAAACAAGAGGACTAAAATAAATATATCTTTTATACTTTAAAAAACAAACAAGCAAAAAATAATAACCTTTGCTTGCCTTTCCCATCCAGAGCTCCCAAAGTATTACAAACATTACTAAATGAATCTTCATCTACACCTTGTCAAGAATCTATTACTAGCTTTATGTTCTGAAACTCAGGGTGAGAAAGTTAGTAGTGAGTGTCTCAAGACCCCAGAATAAGTAGTGACTTAAATTAGAATTAAACCTTTGAGACCCTGACAATCAGCTGTGCCTCCTACTCACTGAACTGGGTAGTCTACCATTACAGCGCAATGCATAACAAAATGCATCCCCTTCTTTGGTTCTATGGATGCTCTTCAGAACATGCAGGATTTAGATCTAAGCATTAATACCAAATACATCCCTTGAGCCACCAGATCCCACTGGTTGCAGAACCACACTCAAGGAAGTCTGGGAGGGCAGTTGTATAGAATGGAGATGCCCTGGTATCTTATAAAGGCATGCCCCAAGGGTATTTCATTGATTTCATAGACATTAAGGCTGGAAGAGCCCTCACAAGATCATCAGGTCCGGCCCCCTGCCAAAGGGGCAGGAAGTCAACTGGGGTCAGATCACCCTAGCAAGATAAGCATCCAAGCATATTCCATGAGAGTTGTGAAGGAATTCCCCCATCTGCCTCATTTGGCCCTACCAGGGGTGAGATACTTTGGGACTCTTCTCTATCCCTCCTCAAGAACAGCTGGGTTACATACATAGAGACAGGTGAGCGATGACTGGCAGAGGTGATTTTGTTCTTTTCAGGCAGCAGCAGCTCATTCTTTCAGAGGTTCCAGATTCAGTGACCATTAACAATGACATCACGGTATGCTGACACATTATCACATTATAGCCCTGATCTAGGAAAGCACATATGGTTAACTCAACATCTGCATAGTCCAATTGAAGATGGTTGGGAAAATTCTTGTTGAAAGACAAGCAAGCATGCTGCTTTTGTTGCTAAGGGCTTTGTGGGATTGAGGCCAGAATATTCAGCACCCTAAAGAATTACCTAGGAAATGCATCTTCTCTGTATGTCTGGCAAAGGAGGAAATAGAGAGTGCACACAGAAGGGTGGGGGGGAAGGGGGAGGGGATTCTGTGTGCCTCAAATGTAAACTGTAGATCTCTGTGAAATTTCAATGGGTATTTCGTTTTGAAGCTGTTTCAATGCATTTTGAGCTCCAGACAATTAAATTGAAACTAAACAAAAGGCTTCAAAACGGCTTTGAAACAAAACAAGGGCACTTGAAATGTTGCAAAAGTTTTGAAACATTTTGAGTTTTGAAGTCGGGCTTGCTGCAGCTAAACAGAAACTAAGGCAAGGGAAGGGGAAGAGGGGGGAAGGACTGCTCTGATATTAAGATTGAGTTCCCTCTGCGATTCCCCAGCTCTCTGATCATTTCCCTAGCTGTTCCTGGGAGACGTGGGCCCCCGATCTGTGTGTGGGGTTTCAGCAGGCTAAAACATATCTGGGAAGAGTCCGGCACAGCCCTGTAGGCCTCCCCAGGGGTATGGGCCCCCAGATCTGCATGCAGGATAACAGCAGGCTGCCGCTGCTAGCGAATGATATGAGTTTTGCTTTCAAGTTTGAGGTGCAGTTTCCCAGAACCCCCTGCTCCCATCTCCTTTAACCTTGGCAGGCTTCATGCCCTCAGAAGGGGTTACGATCCCTGCAGTTTTCATCCAAATCAGGCAAGAAATGTCAAAGTTATAGGCATTTTCATGATTCCCCATTATAGCCTATAGACAAAATGTTAAAACACTTCGAAACAGCGAACTATTTCGACTAAACAAAATGGAACAGTGCTTCAAAACGAAATGAAACTATGAAACGAAACACTGTCCCTTTGAAATAGTAAAATGGAAGTCAAAACGAAACGGTGCTGTTTCACACAGCCCTAGTAAGCTGCTAGCAAGACATTATAGGTAAGATGGGAATGTACAGTGGGACTAAAAGGATTGATCCATATGTATAAATGAGAATCTGCTCCTTGGCCTTCAGTACCAAGAGAACCCTGTTAAAATCATAAACTCTAATAGTATATGCACACATAGAGGATAAACATAACAAATACGCCAGAAGAGATGTGTTTTGGTATTTTGGTTTTATTCTCTGGTAAATACATAACTGCTAATTTTATTAACACTGTACCAGGAATGTTCATATCTACTAACACTTTTAAGCTAATACTCAGCAATGATCACACCAAACACAAAACTTGTTATGGTTCATAAAAATCTAATGGAAAATAAAAAGCACTGTTGTGTGTAGGTCAATACCGTTATTCTCTTTTGTATGAAATATACTGTTTTCATAATAAAAAACCATAATACTAACATATCAGTATTGACTGGAACAGGGAATCTAAAGGCTGAAAAGAAGTATTTAATATTCTCCCTGCACTCGTGTCCTCTCAATCATCTTGGGTAGTAGAACGTAAATCACCTAGGTTAAGGGTTTTTAAAAATGTATGTCAGAACAATGCTGAACATTTCATCTGTCAAGGCCTTAAAATTCCAGGCCACATTTTCAGAAGAGCTCAGTTCCCGTTTTTTCAACTAAATACGAGCCAGATAGTACTCAGCACCTGATGTGCCTGTGGTATGCTGAATTCCAGCCACTTATTTTATTGCCAAAGGGGTAACACTTTCCAAGAGCCTGAGCAATTTTAGTTCTGTTGACATTTCTTCCCCCTA
Organism: Gavialis gangeticus; assembly: GCF_001723915.1. Classification (NCBI taxonomy): domain Eukaryota; kingdom Metazoa; phylum Chordata; order Crocodylia; family Gavialidae; genus Gavialis; species Gavialis gangeticus. Next base: position 4,133,935 of record NW_017729014.1, read on the forward strand.
AATAAAAGCTTTGTTCTTTGATGCACCTTAAAAGAGCCTGATTTTCAGGAACTGCTGGAGTTCTGCCCTCTGATTCCTTTTCGCAGGTCCCACATTGGGCACCCAAAATTACCTGTCATTTTTTAAAATGTCTGTCCAAAATCATTTTTTTAATTCCTCTTCCTCCCCCCACACAAACCCTGCCCCCCACTAGATGGCAATGGATAGGTAAGACTGCATCTAAGGTCCAACAAAGTTATTTGGGGCAGTCCCTGGTTTTATAATAGTGGTTCAATATTTCTCTTTCCTGGCCCCCAACATGGGATTTAGCTGATAGCAGCACAGTCCTTCATGATGGCCCGAACTTTTAGCTGTGGGCTGAAGTTCACACATTTTCAAAACTATGTGGAAGCTAGTACTTCATCTCAGGTGTTTCAATTGCCTCTGCAGCAGGCTGCTTTTAGAATAGCCCCTCTCTCTCTGTGTATGTTTGAAATTGTAAGTACATTGCTCTTTTTCTCTCCACTGTCATGTTTCTGTCATTTTTATGAATTACTTAGTAAACATGCAGCATAAACAGAATTTGTATTCATTTATTTTAGGCAAGAGGAAAATGATCCTGCATCATAAGCTACTTTTCCATGCAAAGGGAAGTAAAAATGGTATGTTTTTCAAGTTAACATTAGGGAATAAAGGGCAAATGATTTGCTGATCTTAGAAGAATGCAAGTGCAGTGATAATTCATAAAAAAGAGACCTTAAAGAAATGGAAAGATATGGCTAAGAGTCCTGTTCTCAATTAGGGAAGGAAATTCATCAAGAAACCTTCACTCAGACAGCAGAGAAAGTGGATAATTAGTTTGGCTAATGGCTATTATAAGTCTACAGGTTACCATTGCAATTGACTGGATGGACTTGATGGGGTATACGCTTCCAAACCGAGAGGCCAGAGTTTTTGAAAGGATCTCTTCAAAGAAGCACAGAAAAGTTCTTATTCAGAAACTATTGATTGAAGTATTGGGCTGAGCATCTTACAAATTCCAGCTTTCTCTCAGGAAATTGGGTGTCTTCTCTTTCCATTAAATCTAGGAATATCACAAGAACAGCTTTTACTCTAGCCTTTTGGCATTCTGTCTGGAGTTTGATGAATCCATAAGGTCACAGAAACACTGAAATGAAAAATAATTGGGAAAAGAAGTTAGATGAACCTCCCCAAAGCATCAATTCATGCTCAGTCAGAGAAGTCAGACTCAGTTCTTATTGATTCATTTTGCACAATTTCCACCAGTCAGAAAAGAAAAGTCATGCTTTTAAGGACTTTTTACTGAGGAGAGCACTATTTTTCCCCCCTTGTTGGCCTTTGTCTTGGGGGAAATATGCTGTCATTTTACTGTTGAAAGGCTTTGTATTTTACAGCCAAAAATTGACAAAGCATTCTTTGCAAAATCACTGATTTTGCTTCTGGTAAAACATATATTAAGACTTAGGATTTTGTCAAGGGTTGGGTGGCCTAAGGAGGTAAATGACTAAATTTGCCCTGAAAAATCTGCTTTCACAACTTAAAAAGTGAAATTCCAATTTAATCAGGAAAATAAAAAATTACTTTGGACTTATGAAGTGATTTTATTGACAGTTTTCAAAGCCCTCTGGAAATGCTGACTAATTCTCCCTGCACGTCTGGAAGTATGTAAAAAGATGTAGAGAGGGGTTGCATTATTGGTCCAGGCACTCTTGGGCTGATAGTGTTTGCGTTGTATATAGCAATGAAGAAAGCTTGTGAAACCGAGTTATAGGAACTGCTGAAAAGTGGAGGTTCAATGTGGTAATACTGCTGACCTAAATCTGAATAGCCCCATCAGCTTTAGACTCCACCTACCTGAATCTGACCTGGTCTCCGTCTCTGGATGGATACCCTCAACTGCCCATGTGCTTCAAGTCATGTTGGGTTTGGAATGTTACTGGCTTGGACCTCAGGTCATGCTACCTTGAACTTGATACTTATGTCCAAAGCCTTCTAAACTCACTGGGCACTTATACATTTGATGGGGGTTTAGTCATTAAGGTTGCATTCTATGCCCCTGTCACAGAGCACTCGGGTGCCCTGCTCCTGAGAGCAGAAAACAGCTCGGGAGAGACCCCTAGTAGCAAGAAGAGGGAGGCCCAGCTGCCAGTTACCAGGGCAGCCAGAGTAACAGGTGCTGGTTGCCAGAACAACCACTGGGGAGTCAGCTGACAGGAAGGGGCAGGGCCTGGCCCATATAAGCCCAGGCAGGAGGCCAGGAGGGGCAGTTCCCCTCTGGTGGCCAAGGGAGGAAGAGCTCAGCCAGTGCAGACAGAGGGGAGAACCCTGACTGCGTGAGCAGCCCCTGGTTGCTGCTGGGGGTTGGAGTGTTTTCCCGGTAGGGATTGAATGTTGTTCGGCCAGATGGTCTAGCTTTTTATGTTATAGCCCTGGGGCTTTGTGTTTTTGTGTTTTGCTATTTTAACCAGAGGACCGGATGAGGCTATTAGGGATTGGAGGAGGCCTCATAAGGGCTCCATGATAGTGTGGGGACCCTGGTGCCAGAGAGGGCACAGCATTTGGGATGCATTGACCCCAGCCCCAGAGCAAGGGGGGCAGTGAGGAGCCCAGAAAGCAGGCCACGAGGAGTGAGAAGCCCCAGAGCAAGGGGGGCAGTGAGAAGCCCCAAAGAGGTAAAGGAGAGGGCCAAGTCGCATCAGGGCCCAGGTCAAAACCACGTCAGTACCATCTGCGGGGCTTGGGCTGCGGTGTAGGGGAGGAAAAGGAGCCAAAGATAGAGTCCCCTGGCACTGGGGTGCATAAAGTGGGCAGCCTCCTGCTAATTACATCAATCAATTAATCAATTAAGATCAAGGCATGGCAGGAAAGTAAGCAGGCAGTTGGCCCATAACAGGGGGGTGGAGTCACCAATAGAAAGGCTCTAGTAGCGATACTCCTGTCACAGCCCTGTATATTGAAATGGTGGGTTTTAATTTTTTTCTGTCACTGTGATCACTCATGTGTTTCTGTCACATGATCACTCCGTAGCAAACCCCCCAGGTTTTTTTTTCTTTTAGAATGCATTCCCTCCCCTTCCCTAACCATTTATGACTTTGTCTCTCCCTCTCTATTCCCTATAGATAAGTATAAGTAAGCTAAGATCTAGGATAAGCTTTAACATTTTATTTTAGGTAGTAAGTTTTATTTCTCTCCCCTCTGCAAATAAGTGCCCTACTATTTTGATATAGATATCCACTATTTTATAAGTGATAATTATTATGTTTGTATTGATTTTTACTGCTTTTATATTGTGTGATTACTGTTTTAGGCCTATATAGGTAAGCTAGCATAAGTCATGTGAAGCTTCCATCTTGTAATGTCAAGCCTCCATCTTATCCCCGTGCCGGATTATGTAACCTATGACTCATACTACCCCTCCTATGCAACTTGGTTCCTGGATGAATGAGGGTGCCTAAGAGACAATGGTAGTAGGTCTAAAAATAGCTCCCTCTGAATGACTGAACCATCAACACCAATACCTGGACCAACGACCCAGCCACTGGAACCACCCTCAGCATTCAAGAAA
>NW_017729014.1:4137666-4139333 GCF_001723915.1 Gavialis gangeticus
TGGAACAGGACTGACATTGCCTGGACAGGCCCTCCCATAGGAGATCATAGGTAGTCTACCCCATAAAAAGGGGTAGTGAAGACTGACTCCTTGGGAATGCCATTTCCATCTGGACCAGACCAGCTCCACATCACACTGCATATCCACCCCAGAGACCCTGCCGGTGACCCCCCTCTGGAGAACACCAAGCTGAAGGGGACCCCGACTGGCCATCAAGGACCCACTTTCAGTCTGGGATAGGTAGATATTACCTGCATAATTCCTTCTCCAATTTGGACTCTATCTCTCTCCTCCTGGACTTCAGCCCCTGCATCAAGCCTCTTTAACCCCTCCTGCCATTGTCTGTGTGTGTGTGTGCACGCAAAGGAACCAATAAAATATTGTCACCATCTCCCCTGTTCAATAAAACCACTATCATTTATAACCCCGAGTTGGGTTGTGTTTTACAGAGCCCCGGTCCCTTCTCTATCTTAAATTCCAGTCTCTCTCTCTTCCCATCTCAGCTCTCAGCCTCACTGCCACCACTTTTTGTCTCCTTTCTGTCCCTTTTCTGCAGTCTGTTAGCCTTGTTGCTTTCTGCAGGCTGTCAGCCTCACTCCCACCACTTTCTGCCTCTTGCCACCTCTTTTTTCTCTCTCTGTGTTCTCCAGCCTCCGGACTTCTCCCCAGCATTGCTCCTTTGCCTTTACCCACTTTCTGCTTTCAGTTGACCCCAATTAACCTTAAGTTACCTTAACTTCCCTCCTGTCTGCTGGTTCAAATCCCAGCACCGGCAACTTTCATCTCAGTCTCCACCAGCAGTAACCTAAAGTAACCCCAAGCCTCAGCTCCTCAGCCCAGCTCTCTTTCTAGTCTAACTGTTCCAATCCCGGTCCTGGCAACTTTCACCCCCTACACTCTCACTCGCTCACCTTAACCTTCCCCCAGGTATCCCAAGTACCCCAAGCACATACATATGCACCACAACACCCAAGTTAGCAACTCACCTGTGTGTATGTGTAGGTGAGTGGTATGTGTGTGAACTGATATACATGTATGTCACTGTGTGTGTGATATATGAATTAGTGATCTGTGTATGTTTATTGGGTGTGCAGGTATTGGTAATTGATTCTGGTCTAATTTCTTTTGGTCTGTATAGTGTGTGTAGGTGCTTGAATTGGTGATAGGTGTGCATTTGCCTATGCTGGTAACTTTGGATGTGTATGTGCCTGAATTGATAGTGTGTGTGTGCATGCCTGGTGAGGGAGCATGCACCTAGAGTGTGTGTATGTGCCTAGTGTGTGTATGTACCTAATTAATTTTTGAGTGGGTGCATGTGCAATTGTACACCACGCCCTCCTGTCTAACAGTGCAATATTGAGACCCTGACTGTTGGCCTGACTCCACAGGGCAACAACTCATAAATCTCATAAAAAGCTCAGTGTACTATTCACGTTAAATTACTGCAGGGGGCACAGCATAGCAATCCACCCCATTGACCTCTTCCTACTAAATTTACAGGAGAGGTCACCTATAGCTCACAACATGCTGATATATACAGATCACCAAATCTTGTGCTGTTTCATTAACTTAGATAACTTAATTAAATGCCATTTCATTACTTCCATTAATCAATTTTTACACATATTTTACATTTTTAAAAATGTTTTTACCAATATTTAAAATAA
>NW_017729014.1:4144333-4144957 GCF_001723915.1 Gavialis gangeticus
GGGATGGCCAGTGGGAGGGAAGGAGGCAGAGAGGAGGCTGCAGGGGAGTGGTCCAAGCCAAGACAGCCCCTGTGTGCAGTGGCCACACAGCGCTGGGCTGAACTTAGGATGGTCAGTGGGAAGGAGGTGGGGAGGGGAAGGTGCAGGGAGGGTCCAAGCCGAGACAGCCCCTGTGTGCAGTGGCCACACAGCAGCACCAGGCTGCACTCAAGACAGCCACTGGGAGGGTGCAGACTGGAGTTCTGTGAACATGATCATGAGCCTAAATGAGCATGGCTATGCACAGAAGGAACAGCCTCAGGAGCACCCAGATGGGTGGCTCCTCCACTCTCAGCCACCACAAAGCAAAGGAAAACCTTTAAAATTCAGCCATCTCTGGCTTCCCCCTCTCCCTCCACCATCATCACTGTGGACTGACCCCACCTGCCACTAAAGACAATGGACATATGAGACAGAAAGAAGTGTTGCAAAGACATTTTTATTTCATTTATAGAAACAATAGCTCCCTGACCAGAGTTTGCTTGCTGATCTAAGGGGGCACTATGCCCTGCCAGCTCATGTCTCTGGCTGCTGCCTCCCTCACTTCCTTCACTTCCTCAGACCAAGAGTTGCTGAAATACGCAC
>NW_017729014.1:4146066-4146310 GCF_001723915.1 Gavialis gangeticus
TTAACTTAGATAACTTAATTAAATGCCATTTCATTACTTCCATTAATCAATTTTTACACATATTTTACATTTTTAAAAATGTTTTTACCAATATTTAAAATAAACCTATTCTTATTCTATATTTATTCTTTTCATTCCTATCTTTACTTTTATCCTCACTTTATTTTTCATTTCACTATGTTAGCAAGTAAACTTCATTTTGGGTTTAAATCTGGCCAGTGGGAGGAAGGGGGAGAAGGAGGGC
>NW_017729014.1:4147512-4153481 GCF_001723915.1 Gavialis gangeticus
CCCCCCCCCCCCAAAAAAAAAGGTCTCACAAATATTGTGGAGCATGGAGGCTGCTATGATGAAAGCGGTCATGTTTTCTGGCTTCAACTTGAGCCTGCAGTTTAGTGACCTCCACCATGCCAGACTTGACTTTTGTCAGTCAGTAACTTGTCTTCCATATGGCTTCATAAGCCAGGGCAGAAGAGGTTAATCTGCATCTTCTATGGTAAGCATGGGCATAGCAACACCCTAGATCACTGCATCGGGGAGCCCAGGTGCATATTGTCCTTTCTCCATCATGCCAGGCAGTGGCGAGTTTTGAAAGATGTCCATCATGAGCACTGCCTGCCCAGCCTGTATAAATGTTAGTGAACCATCCTCAGTGATCAGCTATGGCTTGGAGGATTACTAAGGCAAATCCCTTCCCATTGACAAATGACCATCTATCCTGGAATGGGGATAGGACTGGGATGTGTGTGTTGTCCAGTGCATCTGTGCAGTTAGAGAACCCCATGGCCTTGAACCCTTCAGCAACTTCCCTGGGGTTATGGAGGCAGATTAAGTTGTTCTCCATGACATCCTGCAGCATCTGGCATACCTTATTTACTGCCACCCCAGCCATGCAGACAGCCCTGCTGAACTGGTTCCCGATGAAGTGGAGGCTGGTAGGGGTAGCCAGTTTCATGATGGCCATGGCCACCCTCTTTTCTGGTGCAATGGGGTAAAGCATGACAGTCTCCTGGCACTCAATGTGTGGCAACAGCAGTGACACTTCATGTAAACATGTGTCCCTGCTCATGTGGAAGGTCCTGAGTGACTGCTGATCATCCCAAGATGAGAGTACAATGCATTCCCAGCAGTCAGAGATGCTTGTGTGCACCCAGACCTTGCAATCATTGCTCTGTAAGTTGATCCAGAAAACCCTGTCAGTCTCAAGATTCATGGCTACCTCTTGGTTCTCCAACTCTGGCTGACAGGACATTGCCTGGCATAACAAAGAATGTGAAGCTGCTACCCTGCATTGGTGCCTTTGTACAAGGGCCATCATAGGTTGCGCTGTGTTCAGTAGCAGCATCTCTGCCTTATCAAGTGCCTCCATTCTCCAGCTGGACACCTCCAGGGCATCCAAGAGCATCCGGTTCTCATTGCTGATTCCATCAGGAGTGAGTGAAGCCATCTTGTTATGCAGAAAACAACTGTTTCCCTCAGAGCACCACTTGCTTGTGCTAAGGGGGTTGACTAGGTAGGGCTTTGAATAAGGTCATTAGTATTATAACAGTCATGCTCTTTACATTTCAATTCCTACCCTACACAGGTCAGGTAACTGTAACTGTCCCTCCTGTAAAAACCTGGGATGTCTAATGACCCCAGAAACCAGGGATCCACCCAGGGGTGCAGATAATAGTGCCTAGCAGAACAACAACCAGACCTGCCATTAAGTTTCACCCCAGGAAAAAAACCCAAACCCAGCAGAAGCCAGGGGAAGAAATGTGGGTGTGAGGTCCCTGTGCCCTTTTTTTGAATAGGTCGAATTAGCACATTGACAAGCTATGCCAGACACTGAGGTGTCAGAAGCACCACGCAGAATCACAGTCCCAATTCTCTGAAATCTCAAAAGACTCCATTTTCCCATGACATACATTCAGTGGAAAAAAGGGGGTGCTGAGCAGTATACTGAAATGGCTAAACCCTGAATTAAGGGTTGCTGAATATCAGGAAATTAGCCTTAACAGCATTAACAGCCTTGCTCTTTAAATTCCCATTCCTACACATCCCTGTTACCACCCCTTCTATAAAAATTTGGGGTGTCTAATGCCCCAAGGAACCAGGGATCCATGCAGGGGTACAGATAGTAGCACCTAGCAGAACAATGACTAGATCTGCCATGAAGTTTCACCCCAGCAAAAAACCCGAACCCAGCAAGCTGGGGGAAGAAATGTGGGTGTGAGGTCCCCATGCCCATTTTTTTAATAGGTTCCATTAGCACCGCCCATCTTGTAAAAACTTGTGGGGGTTGTTTTTTGGGGGAGTACCTAAAAAATCCATCAAGTGCTCAGTGGTAAAGAACCTCAATTTCCACCTCCCCCCAACCAAGTAGATCCCCAGGAGCACAGTTCAGTAATTGGGTGGGGAAGGGGAGTGTGGTTGAAGGGCCAGAAACAATTCTTTTCAATAAAGCTGCATCGCAGGTAGTGAATTTGGGGTATTATTGGCAGAAAAACCATTAAGACATATATCGTTCTGGACAGTCAGAGCATCTGGGGGACAATCTGGGACAGATTATGGATTTGAATGGTGTTCTGTTAGGAAAGGTCACATGAGCAGATTGGCATGAGTGCCCTTACTAAGACAGTTTACACCTGTATAGTTATGCATATGTGGCAAGTCAGACCTGCACAAAAAGGTTCCATACAAATGTCTTTATAACTGCTCACAGCCACAGGCAGAAAGCATCTGGCAACTCTGGTCAGAGCATAGTGACCCCTCTTTCAGTGACTCATTTTGGCCCTGAAAATAAAAAAAGCAACATCTGCTGGCTTGGAGGAGCAGCCAGATACATCTCAAACCATGACCCAGGTGGGGCCACGATGAACTAAAGGATTTGATTGATATTTGGGGGGAACAAAAGGTTCTGGTACAGCTGGAAAATCAATTAAATAAGCCAGTCAGCGTCCACTGCTGAGCAATTGAAGGAACACAGCCACAATCATGACTGGTTCCAGTGCCACAGCAAGATGAGAGCCCTGAAACGTGCTTTCCATTGGGCCAAGGACCAGAATTCTCATTTGTGGGGCTGGACACACAGTAGCCCTATTCTATGAGCAGCTGTCCAGTATTCTAGCAAAGGATGCAGGAGACGCTTGCCTCCAATCCTTTGGTATGATGGGGGCGCAAGAGGCCACAGACTAGTCAATAAGAGTCCACAGACTGTCCTACCACTGAAGTGGGCAGTGTGATATGCACTGTGCAGCCTTTCGGCCACCGGTCAGAGGTGAGGGTGGTGGGGTGGGAGGGGAGAGTGCTCGCAGCAGCTACAGGGCATGGAGAACTAAGACAAAGTTGTCTTGACCATGACCCTATTCTCCCTGGGGTCTTTCCTGAACATCCCAGAGGAGAACACATTGGATTTCACCATGATACTGATCCTGGATTTGTTCAGCATGCCAGAAATTCCTGAGACCCAAAGATCACTGTCAGTGCTGGACACACCTGAGGGTCCATGCCCTGGGACTTGTAAGTTATGGGGAAGGGGCATTAGATCAGTTTGGGTGACTAGGGCTTATATAGACCTAGCCCCGCTCTTACACCAGGGTCAAGCACAGCAAGGCGGAAGGAAGGGTGTTAATGTTGGAAGTGTCAAATATATCTGCTGCTTTCAGTTGCACAATGTTTTGCATATATGGGGATGGAAGTGCTGGGCCCTTCTCTTAAAGTCCCTTGGGGCAGGGGAAGTGTTAATTTGTTTAGCAGTAGAAATTTGTGCTGCTGAGAGATGTACAATGATCTCCTTAGAGGCCTGGGGAGACATCTGGCTTTCTATCATAATCAACCTTTGTGTGTGCCTGCACTAATTTGCCAAGTGGCAGGGATAATGCCTAGCAATTGCCCATAGTCAGTTTGGTAGAGGGAGTGGGGACAAGATCTTTGACTATCAATACTTTTTTATTCATTTCCTGTTACCAGGTGCCGCATCTGCTGGAATTTTGGGATGTGTGCTTGAAGTATGGACACTAGTATGGACTGGAGTTGAGCGAATGTGTGAGCACTACCACAGGCAGCAACAGTCAATGGAAGGCATGATGGATGCTTTGGTGGCGGCCTCTGAATTGTGAGTATAGGTTGCAGATAATTGACAGAACCAAATCTGCGAGGCGTTATGAAAAATTGAAGAGCGAGAGATAGCAACTCACCTGGACATCATGGCCATCACAATAAAATTATGTGACCTGGCCAATAAGTTTTGTCAGAATAACAGTGGAGACAGTGGTGGGAGACAAAATTTAGACAGGAGCGCCTTAAATGAATTATCCCAGCCCCCATTCATGAGCAGCTCTCTCCCCCACTCCCTCCTTCTGGGAACTTCATAGAGACCCCTATCTGTGATCAGCCCCACATAGTGACAACCTTAGTGACAGGCATTGTGCCTGCGAGCAAGGGGCACCCCTCCTCTAGCAAGACAAGGAGTGTAGGAACAATGGAGAGGGTGAGACAGAGGACGCATGGGAGTGGGAAGAGGAAGAGCCAATGACAGGTGATGGGTTTTTAGCAGTTAGTGAGTGACACTACACGTTAGGGATGATGGGGAGGGTGAGACAGAGGATGCATGGGGGTGGGAGGTGGAGGGAGGAAGAGCCAATGATGGGTGATGGGTTTTTAGCTGTTAGTGCTTTGCTGATGCTTCTGTAGCAAATTGGGCGAGTGTGGGCATTGTGTTCCTTCGATTTTTCTGTTCTGCTTTGGTTTACTGACAATAAAAGAAATGGTTAGGTGAAACTAAAATGATTTTTTGTCCATGTCTTTCTGCTGACATGGGAAGAATCAAAGAGGCATGACCTGCCCACACTCCCCCTGGCCCCAGGTTGGGAAACAGTTCAAAGTTTTATTGAGCAGCCCATGTCCCCAGAGCTGGGCAGGCACTGCAGCAGGTAGCCTTCCAGCCAGTGGCGGAGGTTGTGTGGCAGCCCAGGCTTGCCCTCCATACCATAGTAGCTCAGGGTCCTGAACCAGGAGCACACATGTGCCCAGAGCAGCAGGAGGATCAGCAGAACCAGGACATAGTGGTTCAGGTATCCTTCTGTCTGCACAAAGAGATTATTACACCACCCGAGGAACACATTGCAGGGGCATACTCAGGGTGCAGTGGTGGGGCCCTGTTGTACCTCTCTGCAGGTAGGGCAGGGGTGCAGCCAGTCCCTTGCTCTAGTTGTCAGGGAGCTCTGCATGCCCCAATCCTGGATGCTATGGGCTGGGTAGTCAGCTTCAGGGGGTGGGGGCAGGGCAGCAGGGTCCATTGCTGTGGTAACTGGTAAGAGAGTAGGCGAAGCAGGCTGCTTACAGCCAGCATATAGTGTGCTGCCCACCCCAGGGGATTGAGCAGGGATGGGTGGTTCAGCCAGCAGTCACCAGGGCAGAGCCCTGTCTGCCCAGACAGCTTACCATGTTCCCTGGGCACCCATGCACTGCTGACCTCTGATCTGAGGCTGGGCAGCACAGGACCTCTGCTGCAGAGGATCTTATCTCTGCAATGTTGAAAACTCACACAAAAGTCTCTTGCCTGTGTAGGGCCAACATCTGGATGTGGGGGAGAGGCTGCAAGGCCCTGTGGGAATGCCACCTCAGGGTTGCTGCTACCCACTGCTGAAGCTACCCAGGCACACTGGCTGCACCAGCAGCACACCAGGAACTGGACCCTCCTGTTCCAGAAGCAGATGGCCAACCATGAACGGCCATTTGCGGCCACTGTAATCAGGGCTGTTGCATTGTTTCCATTACATTTCCTCTGAGATCTGCACTGTACTCATCACATTTCCTTTGGTGCATTACACCCATAACATTTCCTCCACCATCCCTCCAATCATCTACAAGCTAGCAACCCCCACACCCACAGTCCCCCTCTTAAAAAGAGAAAGCATGAAGTGAAAAATCCAACAAAGCGAGTATAAAGCCTTATTTACAAGTAACAAAAATTGTAAAATGGAAACAAACCACGGAACAACTCTTTTAAGATCCAATTTATAACCAGTATGAATTACTATGAATTATTATAACAGTGTATGAATAGTTAAAAAACACAATGACAATAATGCTGCCATTACTATAACAATTACTATAATGGCCCACTTAATATAACAGCTCATGAATTGGGGGGGGGGGGCAAAAATCAATGATCAATTCTAACTAAAAGAACCTGACCCTAAGGTGGACTTTCATTCAGAGGTTGACAGAGAACTATCAGATCACAGAGTGCAGATCCATGCCTACTGTTGCTG
>NW_017729014.1:4153586-4155112 GCF_001723915.1 Gavialis gangeticus
AAAATCAATGATCAATTCTAACTAAAAGAACCTGACCCTAAGGTGGACTTTCATTCAGAGGTTGACAGAGAACTATCAGATCACAGAGTGCAGATCCATGCCTACTGTTGCTGCTCCCTGCCAGAGGCAGGGGCAGGTACAAGACCAGAGACAAAGACTACCAGGCATAGAATCATTGAGAGTATGTTTGTCAATATTTGCTTGTCCTGCCAGGTCTTGGAATGGCTCCTGGATTCAACGTGGATCCTTTCATGGTGGATGGCCATGAATCTTCCCATAGCATGATGGACCTGTCTGACCACCTCTCACAGCCAATGCTTGCATTCCCTGAGGGAAATCACCAGCCTGTTGGTTCATACATTGGTTGCATGAACTGTGCATTGGCTCATGAGCCATGGCTCATGAACTGTGGCTCATGAACCATACATTGGCTGCATGAACCTGCATGAGTCTGTGGGTTCATGCATTGACTGTAGCCTGAGTGTCCTTGGTGGTGGCAATGGAATCAGAGCTGAGAATCAAGAAATGTGGAAATAGAGTGAATTAAGGATGCTTGCTGCTTGCTGCTCTGAAAAGACATGTTCAGCGAGTCTTGCAAGTGGAAAAAAAGCAGTTGGACCAAAATGACTGGGAAGGGTTGCTGGCTGCAGGTGGTTGCAGGCTCTGAGTAGTTATAAACAAGTGCTATCCCACTGCAAACAAGCAGCTGAAAATAAGTCCCCCTCCCACTCTTCACCTGGCAGCCCAACCTAATTGCAGCTTTCAGTTCAGGTGACAGGTGACAATAAGTTTTCCCAGGGCTTCTCATACCGGGTTCAGATGTTGAGTTTCTTGGTCTACCCTCCTCAGCGCAACTGGCAGGTGACATAACTGGGACATTTCTGCTATCTTCTCCACTCTAGTCCTCAGAAGTCACAGCTATGGTTAGTGAAATACCTGCAGGTGAGGACACCATGGAGGTCTCTGTCCCTTGGTGTTCATGCCAATCCAGTACCTCCATTAGTGGCTGGAGGCACCTGTAGTGGGTCATGTCACGCAGTGGGGTGCCCTGCCACTGTGCTCTGGAGACATCCCTGTAGAAGGCATCCCACAGGATTTTTGCCTTGACCCAGCACTGTAGTGTGGTTCTGCTGTGCCCCCCTCTGCCATTCTCCTTTAAACATCAAAGCAGATTTGCCTGTTGGCCCATAGGCTGCAGACAAACTTGTGCATAACCTCAGGGTCCCCCAGTACCCACACCATGCTCTTTGTTTTGACAAAGGTCCAATTGGGTCTAGACCTATGCACCCCAGACCATCCTGTTCTGCCCTGAACATCAAACATCTCAGATCCATAAAGGGTACTCCGGGGATCTGTGCACTCAATTTATAGGTCTTGAGGTGACGTGTCCAAGGGAAGCTCAGCCCCCTTCAAACCTGTAGGTCTGTGTGAAGTTTGAACTGCAGACATGCACCGAAAAGTGAACTTTTGGCGCCAGTCAGACAGATTCACTTGGGACATTTTGGGGCCAGGCAGGGTCAAACCGG
>NW_017729014.1:4155132-4176861 GCF_001723915.1 Gavialis gangeticus
CCATAGCAACATAGCAATTCTGTTTACCTTATGGGCATGCTCATTCTGGACACCATAGAATAGTGTCAGGCTGCCCAGTGAACCATGTGTCAAGACACCGATCCGGGTGGGTCATAGTGTGAAATGCTGAGCAGCTGAGAAATAGCTGGTGAGGGAATGAATGTTAACAGAACTTAACCACTCTTCATAAAGTGGCCATGCTTTAGGCTCGTGATCAGGTTCACAGAACCCTGCTTGTCGGTTTCATGTAAAAACACCAAGTGAATTAATGGAGTTATGGGGGGGGCAGTTAAGCCACAGCCAGCTATAAAGGTCTTGAGGTGACCTGACCAAGGGAAGTTCACCCACCCCCTGTATTGTCTGTGCAAAGTTTGGACAGCAGGTATGCTCTGCCAGTGTTGCAACTTTTGGCATCAGACAGAGGGGTTCACCTGGGACATTTATGGGCCTGGCTGGGTTAAACCAGGTAGGGGGGCTCTGGCTGCACCCATAACAACTCTGTTTATCTTAAAGGCATGTTGTTTCTGGGGGTCAGGGTACACCACGCACCTCATCCCCAATAATGGAGAAGGGAGCACATACACAGCAGGCACTGATCGGTCTCCAAAAGAGATCACCCCAGTCTTCAACCCCCAAACACACTGTAGGACACACAGCACACCAAGTGAAATAGATGACAAACAAAAAACAGTTTCTTTGAATTATTTATTTAATGAAGTAAGAAAAAGAGGTTAGCAGAAGACTGATTCATGTCAGGCTCTGCAGCTCCACCTGGTATCCTAAAACATTCATTACACACAAATACGTGCAAATCATAGCAACACCTGGTGGACAAAGGGGCTCAGTACACATAATTAAGTGAATTAGCATGTCCACATGACAGATTTATGGCTGCATTTTTGCAAGTTGCAACACTACAAACTAAACTACACTGGGATGTGGTTTAGTATGTAAAGATGAGAACTAATTTTAACCCCCCCCAAAAACTCATGTACATGTAAAGTGTGATGCCATTAAGCCACACAAAGGGAAATTTTCATCATGTGTACTTCATCTCAGCATCACACGTACAAGTGCCCACAGTTGCTTATTCAACCCCCTCAAAGTTCAATCTTACTCTGAGCTTTACTTGTACACTGTATTAGAGAGTTACAGGTCTTGGAAGAAGAAAAAAAAAAAAGAGTCCAGAACATGGCTTCCCAGTCTGATCTCACCTTCCCAATGAGTACTGGGTCTGGTCAGCATCTTTAGGATAGACAGAACTTCCCTGCCCTTCTGGCTTAGTCTTTCTTCTTGATCTGATACCTTATTTACAGAAGCACTCCTTTTTAAACTTTCTGTCTCTCCCTGACATACTTCAAAAAGGGATATTGTCTTCTGACAGCTCCTGTGTAGGGTCAATAGGCATGCTAGTGGTAAGGCCATTATGGCAGTGAAGGAAAGTCATTCAACATCAATGCACCTGTCAGCTCATTCAGAGCTTCTCAAACTTCACCCTTCCAGAAGTCAAGCCTTTTCTACAAAATGGATTCTTTAATCCACAGGTGAAGTGAAATACAACATGGAAGTCACACTTCTGGATGGGGGGTACAAAAGGAAATACAGCCTGTAATAGGACCAGTGCTCTTGAGTCAACCGTGGCACACCCTGGTGGTCACTCTTGTCCTGTTCTGGCTCTCGGTACCCTTCCTTCCCTCTCATCTGCCACACCTTGAAGGTCTTACTAAAGTTTGAAAGGGAGGCTGCCCCAGAGCAAACTCCCTGCTGATGTCCTGCCCACAGATCCCCTTTGGCCTTGTTGGACTCGCTCCAGTCCTTGAATTTAGTTGGTCCTCCTGGCCCATACATGTCCCCCAGGACACCTTTTGCTTTATGAGCTAATCACAGCCCCCGAACCTCCCCTACAGCCATACCCATGCTTCTCAGAGGTTACTAACTCCCACTTAGATGTGGCACTTCGCCTTTAAGCCAATGTCCAGCTACTTCAGACCTTCACACACTTGTCAGGACCTTGACTTTCCTGGCTTCTCCCCCTTTCCTCTAGGTGGCCTCTTGCTGCCTAGGCTTACCAAGCTGGGCTAGGATGCTGGGTCCCAGCCCTGTCCATTCAGTCTCTTGGGGCCTCTGCCCCTTGCTCTGGGCCCTGGCCCTAGAGTTCACCCCTCACAGGCTATGGGTCCCTGACTAGGGTTGCCTTATTTCCAGTTTCAACAAAGAGGATGCCTGTTGTGTGGTGGGGTATATGATTGTCGGGGGGGGAGGCAGTTTCTAATTGTTACAGTAAACAAGTATTACTGCCTCAGAAATTAAATGTAAAACACAAATAAAGCCACAGCCCCCCCAGCCCTGCTAGTGCCCCTCACTTCCAACCCACAGCTCCTCCCCCATCCTTGTTGGTATCCCTCATTTCCGACCCACAGCCACCTGACACTGCCAGTGCCCCACACTTCTGACCCTCAGTACCCTGCCCCCCTAGTACCCTTCACTCCCAAGCCACAGCCCCCAACCCTTGGGGTGTCCCTCACCCCTGAACCACAGCCCCCTTCTCACCCCAACCCTGCTGGAGGGTCCCCCAACTGCTCCCCCATGGCAGTTCCTGCTCATATGGGCAGTGATAGAGTGAGTCTGGCCCTGGTGTGGGCTGGAGGTAGCAGGAGGGGAGGCCTGGGACACACCCTGCCCTGGGCTGGGGTTCCCACACCGCACCAGGCAGCCTGGCCACAGCTCCCCACCTTGTACAATGTCTCCTAGCCACCCTGCCCCTGAGATCATGGGCAACAGCACCACCAGCGTGGCCACAAAGCTCCTCACTTCTCCCAAAGGCCCCTCCCCCCCCACACACTCTTCCCTTGCTGTAGGGGCAGGTGCCTTCCCCTCGCTGCCCCCCTCCCACCCCCACTTTGCCACAGCCCCAGTGCCCAGACACCTTCCCCCAGCACTGGCAGGAGCCTGCCTCCTTCACACACCACTTCCACACACACACAGCTCCTTGGACAGTCCCCAAGTCCTGGCCCCCCACCCCCACTCCCCATAGACTTACCTGCATCCAGCTGCCGGGGCTGCTCCCAGCAACCTGCCTGGCTATATGCCAGCCATGTGTGTGTGCATGTGCAGATGCAAGTGGTACTCCCTACCTTCAATCATCCCAAGCAGCTCCTTTGCAGGCTGGAAAGCTTCCTGCCTGCAAGCATAATCCTATGGTTTCCTCCCTTAAAGAGGAAACTCTGTGTTTTACCACAGCAAGTGGAAAACCCAGCTCCCTGATCAACATGCACACAACTAGGGCAAGCCAGAAAATGCAGTTCTACCAGCACTGATGTTAAAAGAGGACTAGCAGAGCAAAATCCCAGACATTTGTTCATATTTCAAAAAACACCTGGATGGAACTTGAAGGACCTAAAAAAAGGACATGCCTAGGAAAACCCAGATGTATGGTAAAACCCATTGGCAACACATAGGGGGAGCATGCAGGTGAACGAGCACCCCCTGAGATTGGCCGCTACCGATGCTGCTGGCAGCACCTGCAAGCAGTCACCGCTTGCTACCCACCCCCCGCTGTTGACACCACCAGCAGTGTCTGCAGGCAGTCACCAATCACCGCTGGCCACTGCCAGCAGCGTCTCCCCCCTCCCTCCTCCCTCCCCCCTGCCACCAACACAGCTGCGGCCACCTGCAGGAGCTCCACGCCACCACTGCCACTGCCTGTGGGTGCTTGCCATGCCACCCCAGCCTCGGGAGGCACACGACATTCAAGGTAAAGCCTATCCCAGACCCTGGGTTTTCTTCTCACAGGTGTCTCTGTCCTGCTTGGGCTACGTGGCTCTGTCTCCAGACTCATCCCCACTCTGAGCTGTGGGATCTTTAACCCCGTCTCTGCCCCTCATGGGTTTCAGAGCTCTGGCTTTGGTTCTCACTCCTCTAAAGCAATGCTGGGCTCCCAGGGATTTGGACTCTTGGGCCTGGTCAGTATTTTGAGCCTGACTGCTAGCAAGACTCAAGGCAGTCATGTGCCCCTGGGGCACTAATGGGACATCCAAAACTACCACTCACAATCCTACCCAAAGCACTGGTGTAAACCAGAACACAATGCAAAAAGCCCTCCAGCTGCAAGGGAAAATTATCCCTGCACTGGGTCTCAACATAAACATTCACTCCCTCTCTGAGCCACCATACTCTTCCCCATACTGGGCCCTACTTCCCTATAGGCTGTAGGAATCTAGTTTGCAGGTCTCAGTGTTTCTCCTGTCAGCCAGGCAGTCCCCTTTAACCTCCCTGCTCTAGAGTTCCTTCCTTTGCAGCTTGCAGGGACAGACTGACTGCCCTGGCTCAGGCCCTGGCTTTTATTTCACTCAAGCCCTGCCCAGTTCTGGTCAGGTGGTTTACTAGCCCTGGCCCAGCTCTCTCCCCCTCTCATGGGTATGTTGTTGTTGGTACCCTGATTCCTAAAGCTGTGGCTCTTTTGCTTAGGTAGGCCTTGTCCTATCATACTATTCCTGCGCAGCTAACACAGCACTATGCACTTTGGCTGCCTATTCCCTTGCAGGTCACCTGTATTAGCCTGTCTAAGCATTGTTTACTACTATTTTCCTTCCTAAATTAACAGGAGCCATAGGCTCCATTACAGAGCCCCTGAAGGAAAACTGGGTTCACGAACTACGTGGAGTTTATAAATATATCCCGAGTCTGTCACAACAGCCTTAACAGTTGTTTCATGGGAAAACTGCTCAGCGTTCTCTTCCTTCCACTCCTACAAGCCTGAATTCTCATGAAAGCACATCTATTGCCATAGATTATTTTATATTTGAATTTCTACTTTTTCTTCTCTTTTTAAAAACTAGTTAGTGGTTGATTAGAATTGCAGATACTGATGTAAGAAGTATACCGTCTTGTTTTGCTACAAAACTGGGATCTTCATCAAATGCTATTTGTAAAATACTTTCTACCCCAGACATGGTGCAGGAGCCAAGGGGATCCATTCTTACAGGCTATAATTGAATTATTCCCACATCCAGAATGTGGTTGGAATAGTAAAAACTATTGACAATGAGCCCAAACTCACCATGTCTTCAGCAGAGGCAGTGCTCACACACTGGGTTCTAAAAGTAGCCTTGTGTGGGTTTCTCTTTCTGGTTCTTTCTAGTTGCTTTTTAAAAATGATTACGGCCTCAAGACAGAATTTTTGAGAAGAGAGCCTAAGCTGCCAGCCCTCCCCCATATGCTCATTTTAAAACGCAGCTGGAGGGTTCACATCTACTATTGTGAAAATGTTAGTGATGGAGCAGGAACTTGTTTCACTAAAGTAGTGTGCTGCTGCTGCTATGGAAGTCACAGGTTGACAGGCTGCCAGGCAGTACTTGGCCTATTATGAGGCTGTAGAGAGCACTGTCCTGCTCTCTGCTATCATACCAGTCTGGTTTGATTTCTACAGAACCTGTATAAGGATCCTACTGCAATTTCTCATTGAAATTTGCTAGAGAGCTGTAACCCAGGTGGCAGCCCAACAGTTGCCACCCCTGCCCAAATATCAGGGATGGTGTGGTGAGAGTGGGGCAGGGCTTCCAGCCAGCACCAATTAACTTTCCAGGCGGGCCCTGCTCCCCACAGAGCAGCCCGTGATCCCAAGAAGGTCTAACACTTAACTGATTTAACTATTTACACTTTATTTACAAAACAAGAATAATAGGGAAGGTTATTTACAAGTGAACTTGAATGGCATAACCAGAATCACAAAAGAAACCATAATGCATTAGTCAACCCTTGACTCAAGAACCACAGGTAAGGTAACTGGCTGCAACAGTGTAGGCTCTTCTGGTCTGCAGCAATCAAATTGTATCAACCCCCGCTCCCAAGAGGCTGAAGGATGACCCTCCATGGCAACCAAAAAGGCAAGCAACAAGCAACTGAGTATGCTCCTGTAGCAATCAGCATGACCCAAGCACAAAGCTCAGGGACTCCATCTGATGACAATCACCTGCATGACAGGACCTAGTCCCCGCTGGGGCAGTCAGTGACAGAGGATCAGCAGCACAGGTAGCTCCCAGGGGTTGTTACTCTAAACCCCTGCTCCAGATGACTGGCTGGGCACCCCACACGCCTTGCAGCTCGCCAGTCCCGCTCTGAGCACCAGCCTGTGCCCTGAGCTCCCAGGGACCCTTGTCCTGGTGCTCTGCTGCTCCTCAGGATCCCAGTGCCTTGCCTGCTGCTGTCCCACTTCCCCAGGGAAGATGAGGGGTTTCCTCAACTCACCGGCCCAGCTCCCTGCTCCAGATAAGGATGCCGCCTGCGCTCCTGGCCACTGCTTCTTCTCCGCAGTGGAGTGGGGGGCCAACTTCCACCCTTAGCCTGCGGGACATCCGGCACATCCAGCACACTGTGATGGGGCCCTGGGGCACCAGCTCTCTGCACCAAGCCCTGGCCGCTGCTCCCTCTCCGCTGCAGGGCTGGAGGCATGGCCGACTGCCGCTGCCTTCTTCTCCCAGGGCCTTCAAGGCTCTTCAGAGGGGTCTCTCTGCTCCCTCTGCTGGGTCAGCTCACCGCAGCTCTTCCAAGGCCTCCAGCATCATTCCCCCAAGTCACTGTCAACAGCCCCCACACCAGTTCGGCTGCCACTTTTATCCCCTCTGGCAGTCCCTCCCTGGCTTGCAAACCGGCCAACCGAGGCTCAGGGTGGTGGGCCCCCAACCCTGGCCATCCCCCTTCCATGCAAATGAGGGGATTGACAACCCCTTCTCTAGACTGGCTTCTCCTTCTCCACAGGGCAGGGCTCCCCTGCTCCACCCTTGGTTTCGCTCAGAGTTTACCGGCACTGTTTCTAGCCCAGGGTAAGTATCTCAGTCCAATCTGGTGAGCCCACATTGGCAGTTTGTTACAGAGCCAAACTTGCACTCTTGTGCGATCACCTTGGAGTCAATGGGGTTGCACAGGGTGAGCTCTAACACGATTCTGAACTGTTGTTTGCTGCAAGTCTTAAATATTTGTGATGTTTTTAGGAATGCACCCTCAGTGCTAGAGTCACATTAGTCTGTTTCTAACTTTAAACAGTATGTAGGCTACAGTGAAGTGTGGTTTCCACATGGTATGCAGTAAAAAGTGTAGTTTCTTAGAGAGAAGAGGCGGGTGTGAAAATGAGTCTGCCTCAGTGGGTGTAGGGGGAAAAAAACCCTCTTCTTTAATTGAAGCTAATCAGTCCCAGAGCCATATGGAATCCAGGGAAAGGTTTCTGGGTAACACTTATGCTCTAGTAGCCCAGTAAGAAAATCGTCTTTGGCCAATGAAGAGAGAAGAGGCATTGTCTCTTAGTGGAAACTCAGGTTACATTGTAATTAGTACTAGCATTCAGTTGCAAGTGGATTCTTAGGGACTAAATGGGAGCAGGGGAGAAAACAGACATGTTTTCTGCTTCAAGACACAGTTTACAGCCATGGCTTGCATACACACACACACAAACAGGATTTACACACCTCTGGTAGTTTGGCCATGCCCAGTCCGAAAAACACATTTCTATTTCTGTTGGAATCTCAGGTAAGTAATGTTCTGTTCCTCTATTCCCATCTGTTTGACACACTGGGACAAGTTCTGCTTTCTTTGATACCCATCTAGATGCAGAGTAGCTCCACTGTGCATGCCAGCAAGTCATATACAGATCTCCATCAGTTCACTGATGGAAAGAGCTTCATTCAGTGTTGGCCTGGAATGAAAATGATGGTGATGGAAAATCTGAAAACAACTCAGGCTCTGTTCCTCTTTCCAAAGCTCCTATTGGTCTCAGTGATGCAGACTTAGACCATCAGATAATAAACTGAAGGCTGGTTTTCATTTACACTCTGGCAATGTAAATACATTTTCCATGAGTCTAAACTACACTTGGCTGAAAGCACCTTGACACTGTGAGAGCACCCCAACTTCAGTGCCTACCTTCCACTGAAATCAATATATAGGAGTTTGAAGTCTGAATACTTTTATGGAGCTGGACTTTAGTGTACAAGTCCATCAAGCCCCTCAATTTTAGCTGGTTTTATAGACTGGAAATGTCTGTCCTTAGTAGCCCATTCCCAGCCATCCAGTTGCTCACACCCTTGTGTTTCGTGGGATTTAGAAGAGAACACCTATTTAAACGCCAATAGGAACATGTCAGGCAGAACCAGAACTGCACCTGCTGAGATGGGAGGAAGAATACTGGATTTTTTTGAAAAAACTTTGCATTTAGAAAACTGTAGCAACCCCTAGTTGTACCTGCAGTACAGTCTGAAAGTTCACCAGTACAGTTTCTCACTAGGAGGGTAGTAAAACACTGGAACAGTTTATCCAGAGAGGTGGTTTTCAAAACCCGGCTAGACAAAGCTTTGGCTGGGATGGTCTAGCTGGGAATGGTCCTGCTTTGAGCAGGGAGGTCAGCTAAATGAACTCCTGAGGTCCCTTCCAACCCTAACTTTCTCTGATTCTATGAGGTCTCCAGCAATGAATACTTTTACTGAAATAGGGGAAAAGCACTGAAGAGCATTCTCATAGTTTTCTTTAAAATGCTTTAAAAATGCTAAATGTTTGTACAGGTTTGAACTTTGCATTTGCTCTATGTTCAGTATTCTGCAGCACACCAAACATTAAGTCTTATAACTTTCTTCACAGGCTTTTCAGATTTCTGTTTGCATACGAGACATATTTTGGTGGTATTCTTAATGTTATTATGGTCATGAATGCACATTCCTTAGAGCTAAATAGAAGGGAGAGGGAAAGAGAGGCAGGGTGCTCCAGCATAGACAAATACAATCTACATTCAGTTTCAAATAAAAGTATAGGAAATAGAATCTGCAGCATTAGAGATAAAAATGGTAATGAGTTTTAATAGTTTGCTTAGATTTTCTCTATTCAAATCATCACCAGAAGGATAATATTGTATCACAGAGTTGTTATCTCCCTAGTCACATACTGGACAGTTGTATAGTTTCAAAGAAAAATAAAAGGAAGGCCATATTATTACTATCAGTATAAGATCACATCTCAGCTGCAGGAAGGACCTGAAAAAAGTGATGACCAGCATAGCAGCAATGAAATCAGATGATATTGAAGCAATACATATTTGCAAGCTAGATACACTTCTTACAGTTTGGGAATGATATTGCATGAAATGTCTGTAAATTTTTCAGCTGAAGAGATACTCCAGGAGAATGAGTTCCTCATCTTCCACTGATTTTCCACTCCTTGCAGAACTCAGTCTTTCCCTTCCATCTTGCCAAGCTGCCTCTCAGCAATGGGAAGTGTCTGCTCATTACTCTGCTATCCTAAGCATGCTTTAAATGCCTCTGCATTGCTCATCTGCCAGCTCACGATGGACGTGTCCAAGCCATATTTTCATTTTGCAGTAGCATATATTGTTTCCATACTACAGGCCATGTTACAGACAGCTTTCAGCTTCAAACCTCACTAGCATAAATGAGAACATTATTGTTATTTATTTGTTCCCAGTGTATTTGGATTAGTGTCAAGAAACCCCAGAACATGGACGAAAATGCAGATTTCCAAGGGGTGTACAGGCAGAGAACAAAGAAGGGTCCCCACCCTAAGGAGTAAAATCCAGGTTAATTAAAACTGTAACCTCTTTCCTGCCCTTCTCCCACTCCCCAAAAAGTCTAACTGAATCCATTTACCAGTGTCACTGGAGATTTCCCAGTGTCCCATCTTAATCCATACTTGTGTGATTAGCCACAGTACTAAAGAAGACTAAAGCAAGTTAATTACAGATTAATCATTTCCGTAAAGCCTGAGTCACAAGGTACCTGGGAATCTGACTGTGTCAAAAAATTGATAGTGTAATTAATTACAAAGTAAAAGCACATAATTTCAACAACCAGTATGTGGTTACACAGATAAAAGCCTAGTAACCCAGCTGCAGTCTACAGCAGTTCACTCCTCTGAGGGCTCAGCTAGTGGGGAAATTATTGTAGAATGGTGACAGAGGGAAATTTTGGCTTGATACCATCTTAGTCAATCTAACTAATCCCCTGAGTTTGCTCTGAAGGGAGGCAGAGTATTCTGAAACTGGAAGAATTAGATGGCAATATTGTTCCTCAAAAGATCCTTCTTCTTTTTCTGGGTTTTTTTTTTTTTTTGGATTTGTCTTATGAATCAAGTCATCTTATCAGCACTGCCTAGTGCTTTGATAAATGCAAAACTGGACTGGAGCTCACAGCACACACTACAAGAAACCAATAAATTACTGGTTGATTTTTTTTCTCTTGCACTCCCTCTTTCCTGATTTCATCAGCCATCAGAATATAATGGACTAGCATTGTAGTTTGTGAGATCTCACAATTTAGTGGCTGAAGGCCTGAGAGAAGATAGCAGTTCTAAAGGAAGCTGATAAGGCTGAAAACTAAGAGACTTTTATACTTAGCTCGAGAGGTAGAGCTTCTTCACATAAGTGTCCTCTTTCTCTCAGGTCTAGGCAGGCAAGGAATTTCTTACAAGAACAGATGATGAGATGGTTTAATTAACCATTTTAAAACATTTATTTATCATTTATTAATTCTTGATGGACTGTTTATAAATGTAACCTTCATAAAAACTCTGCCTCCGTTAGCAAAGATATATTTTAATATCAGTCTCCAAGCACTCAGAAATGACTTCCTCTTGTTAACTGTAAAAAAAAAAAAAAAAAAAGAAAAAATCCTATCAAATATGGACACCACATTTCCAGTGTTGGAGACTAAGGTGAGGTCACCCTATACAATTAGAGCATATTAAGTGCACTAAAACCCAAGTGTCCACATGCAAAAGCTTGTTAACAAACACTAAGTGCCTTCTTGTGCCAGATCCAGATATGCAGGCACATGTGATTTGTGGCACCACAAAACTCTTTGTGTGCCACAATCCAGGCATTTTAAAACATGTCCCATGCTGCAAATTTGTACACACCTGGGCAAAATATGCTACCAGGAAATCTCAGTAGTAAAAAGAAACACCACAAAAAAAAGCACTGTGGTGCACGCCACAAGAGCATGCACCAGTAGATAGGGAGGCTTGGTCCTCCAGGGAGATGCTCTGGCTGCCAACCAGAGCATCTACCCTCATCTAGTTCTTCTTCAGCTCCTCCAGCATACCAGGAGCTGGGAGAAGCAGGAAAAGGGGCAGTTTGCCTAAAGCTGAGCATTTTGCCCCACACCAAAGCACACAAATTTATGCCACTACTATTTTTGCTGCTGCATGAGGGGGGACACCCTAGGTAGCTTACATTTACACCACTTTGAGCATGGATTATCTCTGAACCCTGCTACTTAGCTTGAGTTACTTTAACTCCTGGCTGCTCCACTGAGATAAAGGGCACATCTACACGAGATGCTAACTGCACAGTAGCCTGATACTGCTGCACAGTAGCATCACGTGGCAAAAACTGTGATGAGATATATTGGGTTACTGCTCAGCAGCCTCACTTAAAAGGCGTTTGCCAGTGTTACTGCACAGTAACTCTGGTTACTGCATATTTATTTAGTAGTTGCTTATAGAAGTACTAAATAAATGTGCAGTAATGACTGCACAGTAGCATCTTGTGTAGATGAACCCAAAATGACCATTTTACAGTCTTTCAGCATCCCAGGAGGTCCCGTTCTCATCACAGACTAGCTATCATCCAGAATTCTGCCCTGGACTAACAGCTGGGGACATTTGGGCAGCAGATGAGTGGGGAAGGGGCTAGTGGGGTGGGAGCGGGGAAGTGGTGGCAGAAGTGGAGGTGGTCGGGGGAGAAGGGCATGGGGAGGAGGGAGCTGGAGTGGAAGGGAAAGAAGAAAAGGTCAAGGGAATGGAGAGCAGGGGGAGGTAAGGCATGGGCAAGGGAGGAGGAGGGGAGCAGGACATTATAGGACAGCTGCAGGAGGTGGGCAGGAGGGCTCAGCAGTTCCCTGTGTGTTTTGTGCCTGTGCCGCCTCTGACAGGCCCCAGCTTCTAGACCTCCTGAGCAACAAATCGTATTCAGACCATGTTCTATCCTTAGAGCATGCTTAGAAGTTCAGTGGGGTTTAATTTGTACAAGCAGCACTGGAAACATGCTACTTGGAAGGTTTACAGTGATTTTACTTCAATTCAGTGCTTAAAATGCTACAACCCCACTCCCCCTCAGGATAATTTTGCCCTTCAGTTTCTGAGAAACCAGGCAAGAACAGAGGGAAATAAAATCTGATCTTGAGATTTCAAATCCTTGGGAAAATTTCAGTGCATGATTTGTTGGGAATTTCTTTTTGCAGGGTGGGGGAAGAAATGAGACAGGAATAATGGACCCTATTCTTCCCATGGATTTCTGCATGCAACCCCTACTGACTCCAGGGAGCGTTGCTTAAGTGCGTCTTGAGGCAGAAGCAGACTGTGTTTCCAAGATCTGCCCATACATTTGTTTCATTAACCCAGCAATATGTCATATCTTACAGGGGAAAAAAAGCACGCTCACTCTTGGTTATAGCTCAGGTCCAAGACGGGCAATGTGTGGCACTGTTTTCTCTCTGTAATTATGCTGGTGGGCATTAAAGAACCATTAGTATGCATGCTGAGGTTTCCAGACAATCCTGATCACCTTGACTGACAAGCTGAGTATGCTTGTAAGGAAACATGTGGGTCAAACAGCAAGAGGAAATCTTGATATATTCATCTTTTTTCTCAGTAAGTGCAAGGGCAAAACATGAGTATCATAGAAAGATAGAGGCTATTGCAGGGCTGATTTGTGAACATCTCATGGAGGCATCCAGGATCAGAAGTGAAAACATTTTAGTGATTCAGAGGGCTTACCCACCCCTGGCTGTGGATGTGATTGAAATGTTTGTGGCTGAACATCACAGAGGAAGAGCAGAGATGTGATCCCAGGAGGGCAAACTGGCTTGCTACCACCTCGGTGCAACCCCATTTTAGGTGCAGCATGGAAGGTAGTGTTCATTATTTCATTTGTGCTCCTTTTTTGCTGGTAGGGTTTTTTTTGTAAGAGAATATTTGCTGTTCTAACCTTATTAAAATGAAAGGGTTCTTCAAAGCCTCAGCTGTGATATCATCCTCCCAGGGTGCCTGACTCCACTGGGAGAGTGGAATAAATACAGGGACAAAGGGATAACCCCTTTGTTCAGATTCATCCATGTGGAAGAGTTTCTCTTGAATAATGACTGCAGGATCTTTCCTTTGGTGTTCACTGTCCACTTTTGGTACCAAGCTCTCTAACGCTTGTGGAATTCTCACGCTCTAGCAAATGCTAACTAAGGTTTGGATTCCAGTTAGCATCCTGGAGAAATAAATATGATTAGGTGCCCATGGAAATTGTTGCTAATATATGAACCTATCACTCCACTTAGGGTAGAAAATACTTTTTTAGGCCCGTTGCAGAGAAGACTAGGTTTTTGTTCATCTTCTGCAGCACTGATCAGGCAAGACAGCCCTGTGTGTTGGTGACAGGTGAGTCTAGGTCTTATCTATCATCTGCTTCATGGTGCTTGTTAGAATCTCATCCTGAAACAACTCTGGCTGTACTTATGGTTTATTGTTCTGGTAGATTAAACTGGCCTCTACAACTGTGAGCATACATATAAAACAGTTTCATATCTCCTAATTCTCCAGGTTTGTTTGAAACCTAAGGAAAATAATTAAAGGTCTGATCCAAAGCCCACAGGCATCAGTGGGAAGATTCCTATGGACTTTAAAAGGACCAGACCTTGATTGGGTGCATTTCTGTGTCGCTGAGTGTTGGCTAAATATCATGTGCTAGCACCAGTAAACTAGCTGGATTCTGTCAGCAGAATCCAGAAGTCTCTGCTCTTCCCCATGATGTTCAGCCGCAATAGCTTGCAAAGGAAACTTGAAGTTTGCTAGCAAAAAATCCCAGCTCTTGTTTGTGTCAGGCAGAATCCCAGCTTGACTAGGACTTCTTAAGTTTATTGGGCCTTGATGAACTATTTTTTAAAAGTCATTTGAACGCTCCATAGGGAGCTTACATTATGGCAGCTGAAGGAGTGAACCTCTGCCAGGCTGAGGTACCTTGAGAGTTGGACCCTTGCTTTGTTGGCCCTTCTAGACCCCCAGCCTTCACATTTCAAATAAGGAAATTGAAATGTTTCAATCCCAAGTGATGATGGTAATACACATTTCTGAAGTAATGTGCTGGGCTGCTGAAGGTTTGGACCATTGCTCTAAACTGAACCTACCAAATGTCTCCATCTCCAAATTTATCTGCAGAAGTCCTGATGGCTAAAAGGAGCTCTTTCTGAGTCTTAATAAAACCCCAAGCAAACTTTAGCACCATCCTTCCAAGTTTTCAGCATTGTTCCATTGGCCACCTAACTGCGAGAATGCGTTCGGATGATGCTTATTCATTCTATGTCAGGCTATGATAGTATTCATAGCATGGTGAATTGCTTCCTAAAACAGACAATACATGTAATGTAGATGAGGCTCTACTGCAGAGAGGTCATTTTTGGATATAAAATCTTTCGCTTCCTATTCCCCTTTTAATAGATTAATTTATTTTCTTCTATTAGCAATTAATAAATGCATGGGTCTATCCACAAAGAGTGATAACTGTGCAGTTGTACAATACCCAGTTTCATTCCTGCTTTTGACTTGCAGTAACATGTCATTGCTACTTCATTGCTCTAGTCTTCCTTTGTCTGGGAATGACAGGATACATCCAAGCAAACATTAGCTTTAAAAATTCAGTGGGTCAGTTACACTGTTTGGAACATGCTCTCAACTCTCAATTAAGCTTTGGAAAAAAATTTTTGACTTCATCGCATTAATACAGATCATAACTTGATGGTCACTATCATTTAAAAAAAAAACCCAGTCTTTGTAACCAACTCTGATTCAGGGGACAGTGATTCAATCTGGTGATTCTGCATGAGCCCCCTGACCCCCACCCCTGCATTTCTCTCTGGAATGGCTAGCCAGTAAGGCTGTGTGAAACACCATCATTTTGTTTTGACATCCATTTGGCCATTTCAAAGGGACGATGTTTTGTTTTGTTTTGTCATTTCATTTCATTTTGAAGCACTGTCCCATTTCGTTTGGTCAAAACTGTTTCACTGTTTTGACGAGTTTTGATGTTTCGCCCATAGGCTATAATGGGGAAACATGAAAATGCCTAAAAAGTTGCCATTTCTTGCCTGATTTGGATGAATGGTGCAGGGATGGTAGCCCCTTCTGAGAGCATGGATTCTGCCAAGTTTCAAGGAGATAGGTGCAGAGGTTTCTGGGAAACTTCACCTCAAACTGTTCAAAGCAAAACTTGTGACACTTGCCAGCAGCAGCTTATCCAGAGGCCTGCACCAAAAATAGGGCTGCGGGGATGTGCTAGACTCCTCCCAGGTGTACGATACCACAGATCTGCACAACAGATGAGAGGAGGCTGCCACTGCTGCCTGGGAAAGGTGGCGGCAGCAATTTTCTCAGTCCCAAGTAACAGGGCAGCCTCTTCTCATCTGAGGTGCGGATCTGGGGGCTTGCATCCCCAGGAGGACTGCTGTGCTGTGCTGGACTCCTCCTGAGGGGGCAAGCCCCCCGCATCTGTGCTGGATGAGAGGAGGCTCAGGTTGCGACAGCAATCTTGTCCAGTGCTGGGCACAGCCCACGCCCAGAGCTGGTCCCAGGTGGGAGAGGCAGCCTAAGCCTCCTCTCTTCTAGGGTGCAGATGTCAGGGCTTGCACCCCGGAGAGGGTTGCTGGGCTGTGTGGGCCCCCAGATCTGTGCACTGGATGGGAGGAGGCTGCTGCTGCCGCCTGGGACCAGCAATGAAGCCAAGTAAGCCCAGCTTCAAAACTCAAAACATTTTGAAACTTTCTAAATATTTTGAGTGCCATTGTTTCATTTCGAAGCCTTTTGTTTCATTTTGATTTCACTGTTTTGAACTCAAAACAGATCGAAACAGCTTTGAAATGAAACATCCAGTGAAAATTCACACAGCCCTACTAACCAGCTGTCCAAAGACAAACTGTCTTCCCTTGGGATGCACATTATAAATGCTTAAGCAAATTAGCCATAAATGGAATTTGTAACATATGGGTCTGCAGATAATGTTTCTTTATAAATTGTCATATTCCCCAGGGTGATACGCCTCTTCCCTTCACACCAAAGACTTTTTATTTCTTCTTATACAGATTTTGGCTTTATTTTTGTTTTTTGCTGCTGTTTTATGGTAATGATTAGACTTGATAGCTGATTTCCAGTGTGTAGGAACCAAGATGTAAAATTCAGTCCTACTGAAACCCACCCTGGATTTAATATTCTCTCATAAAAAAAAGTTAATATAATGTCAGAGAAAGGTGCCAGACTGAGAGCTCTGAAGACTAAGCTGTTTATCCAGTGAACAGTTAAAGCAAGAACAACAGCATTGAGAACTGCCTCCATCAATTTAATTTAACCCAAGCCTGGAGCAACAGCTACTGGCTAAGTGGTCTATCTACACTGGTGTCTGTGGAAAATGCAAATAAAAGCTAATTGGAACCAGTTTGGATTGAGGATCTTTTTTCTTTTCTTTCTTTTTTTTACAATTTTGCCATGAGTTCAATTGTTCTTAAGTGTTTGGAACAACACTCTCATCAGGAAAGCTACAACCAGACACCAAGCAGTAAAGATTTTAGTTGTCATTTGCTCTGAGGGCCATTTCAAAAGATGATCTATATGTCACTGTTTCTCCTGGAGCCATATATTGTGAATAATGATCTTCATTATTTTTCTTCTCATGTTGGTTAATTACCCCTTTCAAATAGGTCTTCCTGATTTTCTTCAGCTGCATTTTGGTTTTCTGAGGTATTTATCAGGGGTAGAAAAGATCATTTTCCTTCCATAAGATGTCCCTAAACTTTCACTTTAGCCACGCTTTGCACATTCTGTATGTTTTTTTTGTGCTTTCCAGTTGGATGGCTGAAATATTTTTAAAGAAATTAATGCATTCATAACCATTGCCACATATTTGGTAGCATAAATAGGTTGACCTGATACCCATAAATGTTATCTACAATGATGCCAGAAGTCACAGGAAACCTAACTAAACGCACATGAAAATGGAAAACTAACTGTATTGTATTATTCAACCACCTGTAGTTCCTTAAAGAAAATAATTTTTCTACATTCTTGAAATCTCATCCTGTGCATCCTGAAAACTGATGTTCCAATTGTTCATGATTCTATAAGCCTGGGTTATGCTCAGACCTCACTGAACCAGTAGTTCCTTGGAAAGTTTCAACTTATCATGCTTGACCTTATTTGAATTATGCACAAGTAAAAATGTTTAAAAATCTTTCACTCTAGAAACAAGTATGAGTTTCACTTCTCTTTCCAGACAAATTTACAGTTGGGCTGAGAAAAATACAAATATGTTAGTATGCATTTACATATATTCCAGAATGTTTTGAGCATATGGAAATACAGTCTGTATGATGGATGTTTCATAGTTTCATAGCTGGTAGGGTTGGAAGGGACCTGAGCAGATCATCAAGTCTGACCCCCTGCCATGGGCAGGAAAGGATGCTGGGGTCAAATGACCCTGGCTAGGTGATTATCTAGCCTCCTTTTGATGACCCCCCAGGTTAGGAGTGAGTACCACTTCCCTTGGAAGTTGTTTGCAGATCCTAGCCGCCCTGACTGACGCATGTTATGATGCACCAGCTAGATTTTAAGTAATAGCCCATAGTAGTATATATATGTTGCTTATGTGCAAAACGTATTGAAATGTTTTGGACAATTTTAAATGAGATTATTATAGACTGAGAAAGTTACCTGCTTTAATTAGAAAAAAATCTTGGCACTCACCCCATGAAGCTAATTGGCACCATCAAAGCACTGAATGATTCCTAATTTTGCTAGTTAGAGTCACACCTGGTGCCTGTGTTTCTCAATAATATCCAAAGACTTAGGGGAAAGAGAAAATATACAGTAACATCTGCTGCAATGCAAACATTTCAGAGGAATATAGGGTGAAAGCTGTTCTTAGTGGTGGATCCAGCAACTATGTGTAAAATCATCCATTCAATTTGCTAACATTTTTTCATTGACTTCCACTGGGACTCAAAATACTTGTATCAAACACGACAAGGAAATTTAAAGTGAACTTCCGAGCTGTTGTTGCAAAGATTTTCAGCAACAAGACCACAGTGTTTTACAGTTTTAAAAACCCCAAATGTGTCTTTAGGTAGCCTGTTCACTCACCAGTGTAAAAGCAATAATTATTTGTTTTAGCTCCTTTGGAGCATTTTGTGCACATGTTAATTGCGCAACTGTTATTTCAGGACAAATCCCTGATGAATGAAATAGAAAGTGTGTCCCCTCAGTACACTGCATAGCTGAATGTGGGCTTCTACTTTTAAACACAACCATTGTTCAGTATAAGGTAAAAGGGCCTCAGTTAATAAAAGAATTTGCTGTGAGCAAGCCTTTTTAGGGCAAAAAGATGCGTAGTCTTCTTCTGTCACATACAGAAGTATGAATCTGTCTTCTCTATAGGAACGAACTAAAGATATTTGTGAATCTTTTACAGGAAAGGGTGACATTCCTCAAACAAGTTCAGCATTGACCTGAACTTTATCTAACTAGGGCCCATGAGAGTTTAATTACTGACCTTATAGAAGCAGAGTTGGGCTTACATGTCCGTGGAAATACACTGCTACATCACAGTTGTGTGAACTCATGGTATTCAAATCCAATGCAAAGCAAAACATGTCCAATAGAGGTTCTACTATAACATCACAACAGCTGGGATTCTGTGATAGAGCCTCTGAAGGTGACCGAACTCTGAAGAGAACTGGGTTGATTTAGGGTCTGCCAACAAAATCTTGTGAAATCATAGACCATAGGGGCACTCAGGACCTTGAGAAATCATCCAATCCATGCTGTCTGCCCCAAATGTTTGGTTTCAACATGCAGCTGAGGGGTTTTAAATTAATTTTGCATTGTGGCTGTGAATACGTTAGAAAACAAAACAAAAAGTGAAGCCTGGAGGTGAGAGCCCATCAGCAGCCCAGATGCAGCCAGTGTTACAGGAACCCTTGTGCAAGCAGAGCTGACGCACTGTCCCTCTCTAGTCACTGCATCATGGATACAACAACTGCTTCCAGACAAAGAAATCTGGTTCTGCAGCTCTCCCTGCAGAAGAACCTTGCTTCTAGGTACAGAAGACCTGACTCCCAGGGTTGACACTTGCGAGGTTCCCACAAACCCCAGCAATGAAGAGTGACACAGTAAAAACACTTCCACTTCTTAAGCTAAGCCTGGGGTTGGAGAGATGGCTTAAGTCTCTCATTAAAATACATTTTTCAGCAAGTTACACTGCAAAGCAAGTAGCTTGAGCAATGGGTTTGCACCCTCAGCCCATCCTCAGTTCTCTGTGTTTCACACGGTATTGTAAGCGAGGATTTTGGGTTGCTTTATCTGTCTCACTGAAGGCTTTAAAAGATGTGCTATTGAAGTAGAGCTCAGGTGACTTAACTAGGTCATCTGGCTTTGCTCTAAAAAGGCTTAGACCAAAGTATTAGCCTCCTTAGCAAATTTCCTGGCAAACTTCAAAAAAGAAGAAAGAATTATTCATAATAAAATTCCAGCTGAATCTGAATATAACTGAGGTGAAATGCATGTGCTGACTTCTCTCCATCACAACTAAAAAGAAGGTACCTGTGAGAAGGGCAGCACCTGCTGATGCTGACACATTGCAGTTCTGATCTTGCTTTAAAATGCAATGCCTGACAGTTTTGCTATTCTTTTTTTTCTGGGGCAAAAACAGGCTCTGCATAACCATATCCTTTTCATCTGCCTATCTACTAGTATTCATAAGTAGTGATCAAAGTGTTGTTAGGAGAACATTATACAAGAACATTGATCTCACAATAATTCCTTCCCCAGATCCCTAAATCTCCCTCAGGGATTTTGTTCCATATTGAATTCCATTAGGGCAAGAACCAATCCACAGCTGAGGAGATAAATGGAAGTGCCAGTTATGTTGGACCCTTCATAGCACCACCTTTGCCAAAGCAACTACTGTGACAACTTGGACTCCTTCCTGTAACTCCTTCCTTGGACTCCATGCTATAACTGGCCTAGTAATGTTTCAGGGCCTTTATCCCTGGCTTAGAAGAAAAAAAAAAGGTCAGTATTAAAAAAATGCCAAAGTGCTGCTTAAACAGAACGGCTGTTTTAATATGAATATTATTAAAGGAAACATTCCTTTCCTCACCTACCTGAGCCTTACGTACCAAGTAAAACAGTCATATTCTGCTTTATGCCAAAACTGTCCAATGGCAGTGATTGCCTTTTATTTCTAGTACCACAAGGACACTTTGCTGGAGACTTAGGTTCCTTGCTAAGCAAAATGTTATCTGTAGTGTGTCACCAGATAGCATTTGCATCTCTGAGATATTTCCCAGTTCTAACAAGATAGAGAGCTTTGGTTCATTATCACATGATGGGGATTGACTATCTTTGTTCATGTTGTATCAACTGTCCATGATCATAGAAATGACTGTAGAACCATGTGGAGCTATGAGAAAGAGGCTTAAAATATGATGCTTAAATATGGGCAAATGAGTACTGAAGTGGCGGTAAATCATTCTGAGGCTTAGATTTGTTACCCCAGGTCACTGGCTGATGTAATACAGATCCACTGATGTTCTTCCTTCCAATGGTCATTCTTTTCTAGGTTTTTATGTGTATATATTATTATTAAGTATTTATGTACATTATCTCCCTGCCTCTCTCCAGCACAGCCACCAATTGCTTGGTAATCTTCACTTCACAGTGCTTGGGCAAATGGAGTATTTTATGATGATTCTCTATTGATGCAGAAGGATGCACATATTAAAACAAGCCATCAAGAGCAATGAGAGAGAAGACTAAAGGACCAGACTCAATGACCCAGTCCCTCCCAGTCCTATATTCTGAAGATGGAGCTGTCAAGGGCTAGCTGGGGGAAAAGAAGCATTGAAGAGTTACAGACAGTACAGTCCTGTTCTTTCAATCATGTTCTAAGAAAGCAACAATGGGTTCTTTATTTTGCTTTGAAATATCATCCTACTTCATTGGGGAAAAAAGGCCTCAAGGTAAGCATTGCTGTCCTTGAAAGTATAAATGCCTCTTGGAGCCTAGTGCCATTTTTTTACCTTTTCTTTTTGGTAAAAAAATGCAGATTCAGCAGCACAGAACTATTTCATGAAATAGTTAAGTCTCGCCAAATTGTTCACATAAGAGGTAGGTAGAATCTGAAAAAAATAAAAATGTTTTATTTCACTTTTTTAAACATGTCAGTGATTTTTCATTTATAAATTTCCTTTATATTTTAATTTAAAACTTTCATGCGTTTCAAAATTGAAATTAGACATTTTTCTATTTTCAATTAACTGAAAACATTGATAAAATTGTTTTCAGTTCAATCTTAAATAATTGCTCATGAACTGAAAAATCCATTATTTATCCAGCCCTAATTCCTGCATGTACATCATAGTATATGTACTAGTGGTAAAATAATTAGTCTACTTATTTAAAATAAATAATAATCAAATTTTGTTTGGTTTTTTTTAAATTTTCAAATCTTTGATTTATTGCTCTAGTCAAGAATTAATTATAGCCCTGAGGTCTTGGAAATGAAAAAGAAATACAAAAACCAGGATGACAGTTACACATCTGGTAGCAAAACAGCTGCCTCTGATTAAGAATAGAACACCCTTCCTTCTCTCCCAACGCTAAAGCAAATGGCCTTTTCTCTCCGCCTAGCTCCAGGGGCCCAGG
>NW_017729014.1:4181861-4184044 GCF_001723915.1 Gavialis gangeticus
TTCTTTCTCTCTCCCCTCTCTCCGCCTAGCTCCAGGGGCCCAGGAGCCGTCAGCAGTTGGAACATCATTAGCATCTTTTTTCCCTTTGGGTTACAGGGAGAAAATCACATTCTTACTACAGCTGGGATCTGTGTCCTCAGTTTTTAAATGAAGATATAGAGCCAGTGGTCTCTGGTCCCATTCAAGGACCCATTATTACGCCTTTAATAAGAACTCTTGGAAGGGCAATGAAAAATGTCTTTCCACTAAAATATAAGCAGAACAACAACATAAAGCAATACAGGATTGTTTTAGAAAGAAAACAATAGATTTATATTTTCTTTTATTAAATTCCAGATCTCCCACACTGATTGCTAAAGAAATGGGTATGGGTATGATATTTCATCTGCTAGTTCAGCTGTGCCGCATACTTGTACACGTGATGGGGTTTTAGTCCTTAGGGTTGCATTTTATGCCCCCTAAATTGAAATGGTGATTTTTTTAATTGAAACAGTGGGTTTTATTTTTCTGTCATTAACATATGTGTTATTTTCTTGGTGGATACTGGTGCCCAATTCTTTTTTTTTCAGTGAAGCCTGTCCTCCTCTCCTGCAGCCAAGGGGCCATTTATCTGTTCCATTGATCTGTCAGCTTGCCCCTGGCTGTGGGAGAGGTGGGAAGGCTCCACAGGAAGAAAGGATCGGGCCACTCACTGCTTCTGACTTCAGCAGGCTCCTGCAGCTGGCAGGTCGCCTGGGGCTGCCCAGGAATAGGCTGGCTTGCCCCCGGGACAGGGTGAAGAGGCAGCAGGAATGCAGCTGGGTGTGCTGGTGGCTGGAGAAGGTGCCGGGGCTGGTGTACAGGGCACCGGAAGCCTAACCAGGCTCAGGAAATCTAGTAGCCATGCCCTGTGCCCCATCCCCACTGTCTTCTCTGGCCACGAGCACGCCCAGCTTCCCTCCTGCTGCCTCTCTGCACTGCCCCAGAGGCAAGCCAGCCAATTCCCAGGTGGCCCCAGGCATCCTGTCGCCAGTAGGAGCCTGATGAAGGCAGAAGCGGTGAGGGGACCAGTCCTTTTTTTCCTCCGGAGCCTGCCCACCTGTCCCATGGCCCAGGGGCAAGCTGACTAATGGCTGCAACTTTCCAAGTTGCAATGTTGCAAACTAAATTACATTGGGATGTAGTTTAGTTTGCAATGATGCAAACTCATTTGAAACTTCCAAAACTCAAGTACATGTAATGTGTGATGCCATTAAGCCACACAAAGGGAAATTTTCATCACGTGTACATCATGACATTATCATGTGTACATGTACCCAGTGAGTCATATAATAGTGTAAAATGTTTTTCCAATGATAAATAGGGTAACACTTCTATCCCTTCATTTGTTCGCCATCATTTGTTCCTACAGTTTATCATTTAAAATCATTTTAGAGTAAGCTAAAGTGGGACTGGTGAGCACAACCTAAAGCATTATTGCCTCAGCAAGTAATTCTCCCCATTGGCTTTACAATGATCCCCATTACCATGGTATCCGAGCATTTCCCTGTTCATGAGATTTACTGTAGCAAGTCTCAAGAGGATTTTCTTTAGACACAGCTCTTCCCTTTCCTGCTAGAAAAAGGCTTTACTTGGGGTAGACAGTTTTCCTAACTCTACTGGAAGCCATGCTGTTGTGACAGGGCTATGTGCATCCCATAAAGACAACATTCAGCCTTGAACACAGGACAATCTGAACCAGCAGCTAGAATAACAAGCAACTGGTCTGGGGGGTGGTGTGTGGAAAGGAAGCATGTGTTCTTTGTTTTGCTTTTAAATATCCTCCTACTTCATTGGGGAAAAAAGGCCTCATGGCAAGCTTTGCTATCCTTGAAAGTATACTTACAGTTTCATAGTGCTTAGGGTTGGAAGGGACCTAAACAGATCATCAGGTCTGACCCCCCGCCCCAGGAAGGAACAGGTGCCGGAGTCATATCACCCCAGACAAATATCTGTCCAGCCTGCTCTTCAAGACCCCCAAGGTAGGAGAGAGCACCACCTCCCTTGGGAGCCCACTCCCGAGCCTGGCAGCCCTAACTGTAAAGTCAAGTCTCCTGACATCCAGCCTGAACCTTCTCTCTCACAATTTGTGGCCATTATTCCCAGCAACCCCCGGTGGCACCCGGGGAAACAAAGCTTCCCCTGATCCCCTCTGGTTTCCCCTG
>NW_017729014.1:4189044-4190446 GCF_001723915.1 Gavialis gangeticus
GCCCTGCCCCCACCCTGGGGACACCGAGGGGCTGGCAGTCGGGCGCGGAGAGGGGACGGTCTGTGCCGCGGGTCGTGGCAGGGACAGGGATTGCCTCAGGGCTGGGCTGGGACCGGGCACAGGGTCAGGGGAGCTGCGTTGGTCCCCCCAGTATTGAAACCAGGATAGAAGTAAGGTCTCAGGGTCCCGGAGAAGGACTCAGTGAAAGTGAAGAGATGGGACCTGTCGGTCACGTTGTAAAATGAGACCTCGCCCCCCTCGTAGTCCAGGAAAACCCCCACCTGCCTGGGCCGCACGCTCATGGAGAGGAGGGTCGAGGGGGAGGCGAGGGCCTTGTATCCCACATCCCACAGCCACACGACCCAGTATCCATTGCCAGGTGTCAGTGTGACCTTCCCCTTCCTGCACACACAGTCCCTGCACACGCCCAGGGCCCAGCACGTCTTGTCTGCATTGAATTCCATCCTATTCTCATCCGCCCACCTCTGCAACCTGTCTGTATCTAGCTGGATTCTGTTTCCCCGCTCCAGTGCGCCCACCTCGCCCCACATCTTGGTGTCATCGGTGAATTTGGACAGTGTGCTTTCCACACCCACATCCAGACTGCTGATAAAGATATTGAACAGTACAGGCCCCAGGACAGAGTCCCTGGGGGACTCCACTGCCCACATCTCTCCAGGTCAAAAACAACCTATCCACCACCACTCTCTGGGTGTGACCATCTAGCCAATTTGCCACCTATCTTACTGTGTAGGCATCAATGCCATAGTCACTTAGTTTTTTTGAGAGAATGTGGTGGGAAACCGTGTCAAAGGCCTTCTTAAAGTCCAGGAAGACGACATCCACCCCGACCCCCTCATCCAGGGGCTTTGTGACCTGATCATAAAAGGAAACCAGGGTAGCCAGGCTGGACCTGCCCTCAGTGAACCCATGTTGGTTGCCCCTGAGCATTACCTCCCCTGCTGGGCCCTTGCAGATGTGCTCCTTGATAATTTTCTCAAAGGTCTTCCCAAGGACCGAGGTGAGACTAACTGGCCTATAGTTACCCAGGTCCTCCTTTCTCCCTTTCTTGTAAATAGGGACCACATTGGCTCTTTTCCAAGGTACCTGGCCAGAGCCCCACGAGCGCTCATAGAGCCTTGCCAGGGACCCCACGATGACCCCCATCAATTTCCTCAGCACCCTCAGGTGAAAAGCATCTGGACCTACTGATTTAAACACATCCAGCCTCTCAAACAATTACCTAACTAGGTCATCCCTGACCCTAGGCATGGCAGTGTCTCCCCAGGGGCTGTCCGTAATCCTAGTGGGGGAAATGTCCCGGTCCCTGTTCAGGAATATGGAGGCAAAGAATTGTTAAAGGGGTCAGCTTTTTTGTTAGCTGCAAGCACCAGATTGCCAA
>NW_017729014.1:4191350-4192685 GCF_001723915.1 Gavialis gangeticus
TCCTTGATAATTTTCTCAAAGGTCTTCCCAAGGACCGAGGTGAGACTAACTGGCCTATAGTTACCCAGGTCCTCCTTTCTCCCTTTCTTGTAAATAGGGACCACATTGGCTCTTTTCCAAGGTACCTGGCCAGAGCCCCACGAGCGCTCATAGAGCCTTGCCAGGGACCCCACGATGACCCCCATCAATTTCCTCAGCACCCTCAGGTGAAAAGCATCTGGACCTACTGATTTAAACACATCCAGCCTCTCAAACAATTACCTAACTAGGTCATCCCTGACCCTAGGCATGGCAGTGTCTCCCCAGGGGCTGTCCGTAATCCTAGTGGGGGAAATGTCCCGGTCCCTGTTCAGGAATATGGAGGCAAAGAATTGTTAAAGGGGTCAGCTTTTTTGTTAGCTGCAAGCACCAGATT
Source organism: Gavialis gangeticus (assembly GCF_001723915.1). Lineage (NCBI taxonomy): Eukaryota > Metazoa > Chordata > Crocodylia > Gavialidae > Gavialis > Gavialis gangeticus. Next base: position 4,191,766 of record NW_017729014.1, read on the forward strand.
GCCAAGCCTGTCCTGTAGGGGCCCCATGTTCCCTGGTGCCACCTTCTTACAAGCAGGCATTGACTTACATTGAGAAATTGAATCTTTCCACAGTTCCTGGTGGACAAGTTTGAACCTCTCAAAAAAGTATAAGAACATATTAAAACACAAGAACTGCCATTTATTGGGTCAGACTGTAGGTCCATCTCACCCAGTCTCCTGAGTTAGTGCCAGAGCGGATGTTAAAAGGGAGGTATGAACAGGGTATGACCAGAGGTTTTTTCCCACAGTTCCTCTCCCACTTGCAGCCTCAAGCTTTTAGGGTCTTCGAAGTTCGGATTCAGAGTGTGCACCCCTAACTCTAAGCCTCAATAGCTACTGATGCCCTTTTCTTCCAGTTGTTTATCCAATCCCTTTTTGAATCTGGCTAAACTGTCAGCTTCCACAACTTCTGGTGGAAATGAGTTCCATGCTTTAATTACATGCTGTGTAAAACAATAACTTCCTTTTGTTAGTTTTAAACTTACCTGCTAGTTTAATTTTATGATCCCCTAGTTCTTGTGCTGCATGAGAAAATAAATACTTAAAACCCTATTTTCTTTCTCTTCGCCATTTAGTATTTTGTAAACTCTTATGTCCCCTCTCCAGTGTCTCTTTGCTAAACTGAATAGGCCCAGCCTTTTTAAGGCTCTCCTCATACAAAAGCCCCTCTATACCAGTAATCATCCTTGTTGCCCTTCTCTAGTACTTCTTTATTCTTTTTAAGGTGTGGGGACCAAAAATGGGCACCATATTCAAAGTGCAGATTCACCAAAGATTAATAAAGGAGCTCAAGGATACTTTTTGTTTGGTTTAAAACAGCTTCTTAATAATCCCTAAAATTTTCTTTGCCTTTTTGATGGCTGTTGAGTTTATGTTTTTAGCCATCTGTCCACAATGAC
>NW_017729014.1:4197685-4201332 GCF_001723915.1 Gavialis gangeticus
GTTGAGTTTATGTTTTTAGCCATCTGTCCACAATGACTCCCAAATCTTTTTTCCTGTGTAGTAACAGCTAATGTAGAGATCAGCACAGCGCAGGTCTAGTCTGGGTTATTTTGGCCAATGTGCATGACTTTATACTTATCTATATTGAGTTTCATCTACCACTTAGTTGCCCATTCACTCAGTAATGCCAGTTCCTTCTGTAGTTCCTCTCAGTCTGTGTTCATATTTACCACTGAATAATTTTGTCATCCACAAATTTGGCCTCCTTCCTATTCACCGACTTTTCCAAATCATTTCTGAGTATGTTAAACAGTACCTGTCCCAACACAGATCCCTGGGGGGACCCTGCTGTTTCCATCCTGAAAACTGCCCATTTGTACTCACTCGGTTTTCTATCTTTAAACCATTTTTTAATCCATGAATGGACCTTACCTCTAATACCATGACAGCCTAATTTCATTAAGGGCCTCAGATGGAGGACAGTAACAGGGACTACCTCACAGGGGGCTACAGCACCCCTTATGGCCATCCTATGCCCATTCCCCTACTCCAGTTTCCCATCTCAGGCCCATCAGGGGCATTGGCCCCTTAGCTTCAATTCTGCCTATGCCTGGCTATTGGCCCGTCAGCACCCCATGCACAGGCCCTTTTAGGCCTCCGCCCATTGCCAGTCCCAGACTGGCTGCCTTTCATGGCACCTACCCCTCTAGGCCTCACTGAGCTCATGCCTGGGCCTTGGCCCACTTGGTCTCAGCCCAGTTTACTCTGCCTGACCCTTTTGCAGAGCTCAAAGCTCAGGGTGCTTCATATACTCTGGTGGCCTCTCCCCCCTCATACCCACAACCTGGTCCTCTGGTCTAACATAAACTCCAAACAACAACAGAAACAATACATTATTTATTGAACTTATCTCCTGCCTATATAGCCTGCTTTTATAGTGCAGCTGCTTTTATAGTAAGGGTCTGAGCATTGGGCTCCAGGCTCCGGCTTATATGGCCCTAGCTCCTCCCTCTTCCAGTCACCTGACCTGGCTTGTTGCTTAAAGGGCCCAAATGCCACTTATTCCCTAATCAGTATACAAATGTTTATTTGTCTCAATCTGAAGGCTGAGTCTCACAGTCCTTTCAGCCAAGCTCCTTGCAGGCTACACCCATGCTGCTGCTCCATTCTTCCTTCCTCCAAAGAATAGAGCAGAAGGGTACCCTGTTACAGGACACTGTCAAAGGCTTTTAGGAAGTCCAATTATACTATGTCAATGTAAATCACTCAAGTTCCATTTTAAGTAGCGCATGGGCCCTTTTGCTTGCTTGCTGGAACATAAGCAGGATTTCAATCTAACAGAAGAAAAGGCAAAATTCATCAGTTAAAGTACTTATATGAATTATTCATCCTGTTTTAGTCAATATTAATATTCAGAGTGTTGGCTCAATATTAAACAAACACTACAGATGTGGCAGAAATTAGAAACCTAATCAGTCTCCCTTTGGTGTCCAAAATATACCAGTATGTCTCGTCTTTTCACACTAATGAAGGTTATGGCTAGAAATACTTACAAGGCCAGGATGGAAGTATATGTGTACCTTGCACATCTAAGTACATTATACAATTTCTTCAGACCTTTGATTTCACATATCATTTTTTTCTATGTAAGTATAGGCTTACATGGGAGGTAATTATCATCCTTTCAAAGCTGTTAGAGGAGAGCAAAATGAGATGGAGTATTATTTCTATAATTTCATTGTAAATAAAATGGGCCGTAATAACCCCCAATTAGCACGTTAAAATATGTCAAAGATTTGTTTCATCATTCTGCTGTAAATAAAGGAGGCAATAATAACACCTTCTATTGACAAAACAGCACCAGTTGTTTGCCTTTAAGAGCAAAGGGAATCTAATTTTAAAAACTCACAGTCATTTTTCAATAATTATGTTCACACCAAACAAGTCATTAGAGGTTCCATATTTTGCTATTGGATGCAAAAATTATTCCCTAAATATTCTGGAAGTCATGTGGCTTCTAAGCAAAATAAGAGAACAGCATTTATATGGGGCAGGAACTACACTGAAATGATAGGCATTATTTTCCCGTGTGTCATATAAACAGAACGACAAGAAGTGTAGGGTGTCCCTAGCACCACACTGGAGGCACTCAGTGGAGCTTTCAAGTAGCTTGATATATATGGGGTTGAGGGGCCCATAGCCGGGAGAAAAGTTTCGCATGGTAAAACCTTTAGTTGGGTAGATGATGGCTTGGCCTGGAAAGCTATGCAGGGAAACTAAGAGGAAAGGAAGATCCCTGTGTGTGCTGCTTAGAATTCCATATGCCAACCTGAAGAAATTAATTGTTCAACTTCTAAGGTCCTGCCATGTCCTGAAGTGGAAATACCTTAAATCTCACCAAAAGACAAAGAGAGAGAGAGCAAACTCTTCTTGTAATATTTCCAGTTGCATTCTGCAGACTTGGGAGAAGATGTGGATAATTCATGTAACATAGTTGCAATCATGTGTGCTTTCATGTGCATCTCAGGATCACAAGTAGCAACCGAAATGCTAAAAAACAATCCCAGTTAGCAGCAAGGAGAATCTGAGCTTCAAGTTGCAGTTGGTGTAGTCATTTTCAAACACAGAAAAGAAAGGAGAACAATGTGCTAGCAAAATTGTCATTCAGACTGGGTGATGTTCATGGTACAAAGGGCATACCCAATGGCATTAGAAAGTCAACTTTTAAGCTCATAAAAGGAAATGCTTTTGAGTGTAATGTGTAATCAGCCCATGGAACTCGGTGCTGCTGCATTTCATCATGGCCAGGAGCTAAATAGGATTTAAAGGGTATTGGCTGTATATCTGGTTGTATCAAATAACATAAAATATCTTTATATACAGTCCAAACACTAACTGATGGGAATTTGACAAAAAAGTACACTCAGGGCAGGTTTTCTCATCATGAGGTACCTTGCATCTTCTTCTGAAGCATCTGGATTTGGCCACCAAGGGGGAAAGGAAGCAGGACTGGGGGAACGTTGGCTTAATGTTTATGTCAATACTTTGGGAAGAGATCACAAAAGCAAACACCAGTTGTCAGAGAAGCAGCTGCACCTCCTGCTCCACTCATTTTGTGAGTCCTGCACAAAATAGAGACTCCAATAAGTGTGGGGGAGGTTTTATACTAGTCACTGTCCCTGATGCTATTCTCCTAGCTGTCCCAGACAAGCTGTTCAGCAAGTAAACCTCTCCTGAAGAACCACCAATTATTAGCGAAGAAAATCTGTGATGCTACTGAACAGCAGAGAGCTCCCTTACTTTACAGTTCCACTAGCATTAAACGAATGACTCTGACTAGCGACACATGACCTGACTCTCCCCAGTAATGAGAAAACTCCTGAACAAAGGCCTTGTTCATAGCATGATTTATTTCATTTTCCATACCGGTACAGTCTGAGAATTTATTTTAGTCACCACTGCACCAGGGAAGGAAACAGAGCTTGCTTGATTACTCTGGTCATTCAGAGGGTCTTGGTTCCCCTGGCTCAGGCTGCCTCCTCCCAATGTAACAGAACTGCCTTGAAGGCATTTCTGCATTTCAGGCATCTGTCTAAACTGCCAGCATAAATACAGACTTTGATGTATAAGTGTTAATTATAAAATCC
>NW_017729014.1:4206332-4216129 GCF_001723915.1 Gavialis gangeticus
AAAGGGGATGTAGCAGCACAGGTAAAAATGCAGAGATACCTGGGGAGTCAGACGTCCAGCAGGTTGTAGCATGTCAGAACTCCACTGTCTAATCTATACTGAGTCTATGAGTTTCTGTACCTACTATATAGGAGGCTGATGACATGCAGTTCATAGGCCCAGCTCTGAAAAGCAGTTTGTACATTCAAACAAGCTCTAACCTCATCACCAAAACTGAAGCCAACTTCCTACAGCTCAAAACACAAAACCTGCCAACTATCTCCAGTCCCCCCACAAAAAAAGAGGAAACTGAGTGATAAGTCTTTTTGCAAGGCATCCAACACACTTTAGCGCACCAGTCTACACACTTTGTCTGACATATGAACAGGGAATGCAGCCACGTCCTAATATAAAGTGAGATATCTTTAGCGTGGGAAATCAGAAGTACAACTCCCTGCTAATTGTAACTGAGTTGCATCGATAATTCTCTGCTTCCTACACCTTATTCTTTAGGCCATGGATCTGGGTTTCTGTAGCAAAGTTTTTGTGATTCTGCAGTTTACACCTTTTATCTGTGTTTTATTGTGGATTTTTTCATTTAATTTGATTGACCCTCACAATGTGTTTTCCGAATTACTGTCAGGCTTGAATCCATCAACTTAAATGGAAAAGGGGGGAAGAAGTCTGAAAACTATTGTGTCCCTCTGTTACCAGAATTTAAGAACTCCAGAAGCATGCCATTTTTGCCTTGTAATCAGAAAAGAAATAACTGGGGGAAAAGAATGGTTTGTATTAAGGGAGAAAAGCTTACTCAGAAACACCATTCATTTGGGTCTTCAGTTACAGAACTAGACACAAAGGAGAGAGCTAAAATGCCCAGAGAATTTTTATTATCAAAGGAGATGAAATGCAACAGATGGGCCTGTGTCTGAATTTAAAAGAAATTCAAATAAGAATTCATGTCAGTGGATCACACGGCAGTAAAATACATGAGAGTGGGCTTGTGCATTTCACCTTGTGTAAGAAACTGCCACTGAATAGACATGGGGCAAGATTCAAAGAACAGCAGTGAAAGTATAAGCCCAGCTCCTGTTTATTCACAAAACTGTCACATGGGCTCAGAAAAGATTCCTGTAGCACTGTGCTTGATGGGGTGCATATCAAACTGGCTCCCTGGGGAATCACCCCCTGACTGCCTACCACGGGGTCTCGGTTCCTTTTGCGCAGGGGCTTGAAGAAGTCAGGGGTTGTGAAAGGCAGCAGTAGGATTGGAACGGCTACCCAACAGCAGCACTGAAGAGTTGTGACAGCACAGAAGGCACAAGTAGGCCTTTCTGGCCTCATTTCCCATACCAGCTATGCCATAGGCTTGTATGGCATAGTGGGCAGCAAGTGATCCATGGTTATCCCTGGCAGGCTCTGGCTTCTCTTTCCCCAGAAACTGCAGGACCCCTGAGCCCAGTCAGGCCAAACAATTCTGATCAGCTTTCCATCATGTAAAAGCAGGAATCAGCATTTCTGTCTCGATCAGGAGTACAATGAGTAGCTACGATACCAGGTAAGATAACTATATACATCAGGTGTATGATGAGGTGCACAGCTGAGAGCTAGCACCTGTGGCAACCAGCATGCCACCTTCCAGGGATCACATAGGCATTTTTGGCAGTGTCAAATTCTCATTACAGCAACAAAAACTTTCTCAGGTGACAAGGCTGAGGGTGACAAGGTCTACACTGGCCTCTCCATGCAGACTTGAAGCTGCACAGGCAATGTGGCACAGATTGAGTTGAATTTCTTATTGCCTTTGTTTACAAACTCTCTGTTCTCAATTGCACTTGAACTTGATCCAAATCGGTGGGAATTTGTCCATTCAATTGAACAAATTTGGGAGGAGGGTTTATGTAAACTGAAAACCATAATTTAGCAATTGGGCTTTTCTGCTAGAATTTGAGTCCAAAAGGTACCTTTTGTCACCTCTAATAAATATTTACCAGTTTGCCATGTTGAACATTACAACAATTGACTCAGAGATAACAATGTTTCTGTTGATTTATGTAAGTACACAGAAAGCAAAAAGGCCTAAGCCTTTCCCAAAGCCATGATTGCAATTCTCAGGGGAGACTCATTTTCAAATGATCTTGTTAGACATTGTTAGAAACTGATACATTTGCATAGCATGAATGTTAAAACTCTGAAAGAACTCAAATGCCAATTAGAACCACTGAGTTTTTCCCCCTAATTAATCAGTCATAAAAGAGCAGCTCCAGGTGTTTTTCTCCAGCTAAACAGTACAAGTCTATCATTAATAATTTTGATGACCCAAGTGTCATCAGCATATGCAGATCCCTTTAAGGTGATTGAAGACTGGAAACATTTTAAAGCCTTAACTTAAGACTAGAGATGTGTGTGGTTGCTGCAGATTGCTCCTTGGTTCAAGAGACTCAGGTCAGGTCAATAATAAAACAATCATAACAACAGCATATACAGCACATCAAGATCCAGTGTTTGCTGTTTCTTAGATAAGCTTTGGTCCACCTAAAATTACTTTGTAGAAAGCTATTCTAGTTTAGTCTATTCTACCTTGTTAGTCAAAAAGAAACTTTGACAGAACCCTTTTCCATGGAAGAAAGTCAATAGAAATGCTAAAGGTCTACCCAAGCTGAGTGGCCCAATGGAAATGCATAGTTAAGGCATGCTAGGCACACGCAGGAATGATGTGCCTGGCATCATATCTAACTGCTTTTGGTTCCCCAGAATGAATGGCCAGGTACCCATTGTCAAGAGGGCTGTGTGAGGGCAGCTTTTGGTACAAACCTGGAGGCTCAGACTCATGCCTCTGGAGCTGTAGCAAGAAGCATGAACTGCTCTGCCTATGGACCCCGCAAGAAACAGTAGTTTCAGCAAAATTGAAATGTTTCATAAAGTCATATTGGCTTCACTGACATTTATTTCAACAAATGGAAGGGGTAGGGGAGAAGCTCTGTCAGGTTTTTTTAATTTCAAAATGCCTTTTCCTTTCATTTAAAAAAATCATATCAGATAATAACATATTAATTATAAAATTAAAATGGAAATTGGAACTAATCATTTCAATTGACCTGAAGTTAATCTATTTTTGGAATCTCCTTAAGTCAAGGGGATCTCAGTGTTCAGGTTTTGTTCCTAATTGGAAAGAAAAGAGATTGCATAATCTTGAAATCCTGCCCAACACTGGGGGTCTGCTTTCTGCACAGGGGGCCTGAGTGGCATGAGCACTAAAGTGCACAGTTGATAGCCCAGAGGTCACAAGTTTGTGGGCCATAGTAGAAGCATTCGAAGTGCAGCCATGTCAGGTTCCAATAAATCTGTGAATCCTGCTAAATACCTGTCACAAGGACATGAAAAGGAAGGACTCGTCCCCAGGAGGAGGAGGTAGATTGTTCTGTCTATTTTAGCATTTCACCTACTGGGTATTGCTTCTCTTCTCAGAGTGGCTGAAGATTTATAAAAAGAAGGGCAAGATTCTGGTGTAAAGAAACAAGCACCTGCATTTACCCTTGAAGTATCTTCAAGCCTATGAAAGTAAGAATATTCTCATGAAATGCAGCCACTTCCCATGTGCATGAACCAAACAAGATTTTGCACAGGGGGTCTTGGGAATATGAGCAGAAAAGGGAATGAACTTGGCTCAAACCAAAAGCAGAAAACACCATCTTCATTAATGACGGTTCTTACTGCTTGCCCAGCCCTTGTTGCAAGCAAACCACTTATTAGAAAGACTCTGGCCACGGTGAGATGTATCACATAACTAGTCCACTACTTGGGGAGCCTTGGAAAACCAGACTAGAGCCAAAGTGCCTTCCCAGGCCCAACTTTGCTCCTGCAGTGGGAATACTGGGCTACTGCTCTTTCTTACTACCCTTGCCAGTGCACATTAGTGATAGACTGACTGAACTGCACTGATGAGCAGCCTGTCCCATCCCCTTCCTTTTGCCCCATGCAACCTACACATCTCTGCATTGCATGAAGTAGTGATGTGGATATGACATGAAAGGGAGTGAATTTAATTGCAGAGAGTAAGACCTTCTAATGATTGTTTGCAACTTATACATATGTATGTATGTACATACCTATATATATAGATACCTATATATTTCCATATATTAATATTTAAATATATATCTTACTCCCACTAGATGCAAATGTATTTAAATACACCAAAGTATTTTCTTTTTTTCATTTAGGTGACAGCAACTGTCTAGGGCAAGTACCTAGTTAATGATCCCTAATTCAGCTCCGCAGAATATCTTACAAAAAATAAGTCTCTAGCTTGCTAAACTGGTGATTGAAGGAACTTCTCTAGCACTGTAAAAATGCAATCTCATAGTTTAGACAAATGCAATGGAACATTTCTCTCCTGCCCTTCTGAAGTACACAAAGTACTCCTGGAACATTTCACTCTGCATAATATTGCCAAAAAACATGGGTTTTCTTTATGAAAACAGGAAGAAAATGATGAGTCAAGCAAGAATGGACCTGTCTCTGAGTCAGAGGAAATGCACTTGCTGAGGAAGATAATTCAAGTTAATGTTCAGAGACAAGAAATATCACACTCAGGTGAATGCAATGACATTTTGAAAGTAAAACATACTGCAAATAGAAATAAAATGTGTGTACTTTAGGCAAGTGGCTCCTGTTGATATTAATAAAAACTACAAATATGTAATGCAGACAGGAGGATTTTCACTGGTTTGCTTTTTCTCTTTTCCAGGAGTCAAGTGACTAGTTTCAGTGGCTTTCCTGAAGATTTATTCTTTTATTAACAGATTCTACAGCCCTGTGCTGGAGGCGTCAACAGAACCAGAGAAGCCCTTTGTGTTTCTTTGGAGTTTCCACCTAGAAGGACAGCCTTAAAGATCATGCTAATAAAAAGTAATAAATCAGAATCTCAGCTGGTGTCATTCCATGTGAGGCATTCAGTTTGGTAGGGTAGCTCCAAGTGAGAGTATGGCCCTATTTACACATATCTGCATTACATGATGGAAAAAGAAAAGGGTTCAAGCCACAGCTTTTAGATGTCAGTAGAGAAGAACTGCAGATGGTATGGTCCCTGTCCCAGCCAGCTATCAGTCTGGCCCCAGACACTGGAGTCTTCCTGTTCAAAGGGGCTCTGTCACAACACCGCAGAACATCAGGGTTGCAGGGGCCCTTACCTAGTCCCTCTGGGCTTGGAAGAATCATACCAAGAGCACACCCTGGGCCCATGCCATGGCAACTGGGTGTGTGGGAATGGGCAATGGCAAAAAGTCCTTGCAGCCCTGACATCGGTTATTCTGCACTGTGCTGAAAGGAAGGGCAAGAGCAGTTCTGACTGGAGTGTCTGGATCTGATCCTTTCTCTCTCGCAGTGAAGTCTTGATGTCTTACAGGGCTGAGACTGGCTGGCACTACTAACTATTCTTCTGAGAACCGCTAGTCCATTCTGCATGCTCTCTTTCATACAGCAAGCTTTTGGCTGATAGTCTTTGTATATTTAAGTTGGCTTTGGAAATGGCCTTCTTAAAAATGTCAGGATTCACTTTTGCTGAGGTAAACGTAGGGCAGTAAGTGTATCATTAGGTTTGTGATTTTGTTCGTAAATTTATTTCCTGTTTTTATTTTCCTCTTATTTATATCTCCTTACAGTTTCTCTTTCTTTTTTTCTGGTTGTTGAAAATAGATAACATGCTTGAAATATCCACCACATTTGGAAATCTCTGCTCGCTTTCCCTTCTGTTCTCCAGTTCTTTGTTGCACAAGTGATACTGTGACTATTTTCTCATCTTGTTATTACTTCCATTTTCTACATTAGACTTCAAATGGCATGATCTATATCACACCATCTAACACCTGATTCACTGTTTAAATTAGCTGTTATTTCTTTACACTGCATTACAATCTGGGTGTAATTTGCTTATGAATTGAAATGTTCTCTTTATGGTGGAAGGCTTGAGTATGCATTCATTACAGGTGAATCATAATCACTATATGTCATAGGAGACTCCGTCCCCTGGAACAGACCAACACTTCATCTACTTCAGTATCCTACCCCTTGCCCTACCAGTACCACAATAATTTAATCTACCTACATCAATATCCTATCTCCACATGACCTGTCATGAATACTTCATAAGAAGGTTAAACAAAACAAAACAAGGGACTAATATGTTTCCAAGCAAAAGCAATAATATTATCTGAATTAGATGGCACAGTATCTCTGAAGGTGGAGACTAAAGGGACATCACAGGGCTAAGGCACTGCAGTCCATTGCAGGTTTAGCATTAAAAACTAACTACAGAGCAGCCTGATCACAGGTGTCCTTTTTCTATTACCTAAGTGAGCAGGAGATGGTCTGGAAAGGAACACCTGCACTTGCGGGGAGAGGTGGTGATGGGGGGCACCTCCATTAAGTGGACAATGGGAGAATGCTACTTTCTCATGCCACTTGGATGTCTCCTGTCCTACAAGCAAAGGCATGAGGGAGGGAGTAAACTTCTTAAGTCATCAACCCTTATGTCACGTTGCAAACTTTATTATGATTGGGCTGAGGATTCACTGAACTCTGTAGCTGACCTTACAACCAGCCCCCCTCTGCCTCCTGCACCACTATATCTGGCCCCCGTGTTCATGAAAGCAGGTTCAGTTTGTTGACTTTAGATGAAATTCACTCCTGTCCCAGATGTCAATGTAAGGCCCATGCACCAAGTTCCACCTGTGGAGGAATTAAATGTTGCCTTGGAGCAACTTGGTGGGAAAGTCATCCTTCAATGTGAATGCTTGCTTTTGGCAAACAGATAAATCTTCCAGATCCAACGCTGGTTTTGTAGTGTGTTCCTTCAGAGCTGTAATAGGAAGCAGAAGCACATCTCTCATGGTGCTGCCAACCAAGATTTGCACACTTACCTACCTTGAAGTGTGCATGTGATTTGCTTAATTCAAATGAACAGGATCCATTTTGCATGGCTCATAAAAAAAAAAAAATGATAATTTTTTTTTTTTTATGAACATAGGAATATCTTCCCCTGGGACAATGACAGGAAACTTTTCAACTTATTAAAAAAAGAAAGCTAAAAACCTAGCTACCTTTCTGCTTAAAAGATAGCATTTCAGATATGCAAATATGAATAGACTTTAGACATTGTCTAATAAAATTCTGTTAAATATTAATTATATATTGCTATTTATAAATGTATGCATAATTAATAAAGATAACTAATGTAGCTAGGGTTTGTTAAGAATGATTTTTAAAATATTTGAATAATGAGACATAATTATGTTTTGATGTGAAAATGTCAAATATATAGTCAAGTATTTTTATTATTAAAATTAGAGAAGTTTGATGGGAAATATTTGTAGCAAGAAACTAGGTATGTGGCATGATGCTGCTCAGCTTGTGTGGGGTCCCTAGTGCACTCAGATGCTGTGGTGCCAGAAAGGTTCTATAAAGCAACAGTTACTGCTATTATTTTTGGTAGGGTTCTTTTTATTTTACACTATCGCTTCAGGATATATTGAAGTTGGCAAGCTTTGAGCTTAATCCCACACCTCTTTACCTGTGAAACTCATCTGCACAAGATCTGCTTCTAACCATGCTCAGGCACTTACCCAAATAGGGAAGTGATCTCAAGTCATAATAATGTATAATTTTAATCCATTGATTTTCCTTAAAAATGTGGTTTAATTTGAAAGTGGCTCCTGAGTGCCAAAGTCTTCCTAGTTTCTTTCTTCCAAAAAGAGCATCCAGATGCCATATCCTTCAGAATGTCCTGATAGACTCAAAACCTCTGTTCCACCCTCTTGGGGCTTGTATGCTATGAATCAGAGACTAAAAGAAAATTAGGGTTGGAAGAGACTTCAGGAAGTCATCTCACCCAACTCCCAGTTTAAAGCAGAACCAGCCCCAACTATACCATCCCAGCCAAGGCTTTGTCTATCCAGATCTTTAAAACCTTTGAAGATGGAGATATCATAGACATTAGGGCTGGAAGGCACCTTGCAAGATCATTGGGTCCACCCCTCTTCCCAAGGGGCAGGAAGTCAGCTGGAGTCAAACGATCCCAGCAAGATAGGCATCCAAGTGTTGCTTAAAAGTGTCCAGAGTAGGTGCTTGCACCACTTCTGGGGTAAGTCTATTCCAGGCTCTGGGGACTCAGACAATAAAGAAGTTATTTTTCTTATATCCGACCTAAAATGGTCTTCCCACAGTTCGTGACCATTAGACCTTGGCTTCCCTTGGGTGCCCTGGTGAACAGACGTTCTCCCAGGTCCTGATGCACACCCCTTATATACTTGAAGCTGCCACCAAATCCAAACTGAACCTTCATATCTTCAGGCTGAAGAATTCCATACTTCTCAGCCTCTCCTCATAAGGCCTATTTTCTTGTCCTCTAATCATGTGTGTCATTCTCCTCTGGACTGTCTCAAGCTTCTTCACATCCTTTCAAAAGTGTGGAGCCCAGAACTGGATGCAGTACTCCAGCTGTGGCCTCACCAAGGCTGAGTAAAGTGGGAGGATGACTTCCTGGGTCTTGCTTGAGCTGTATTGGTAGATGCAAGCCAGGGTTTTGTTGGCTTTGCTGGGTTCTGCATCGCACTGGTGGCTCATGTTCATCCTGTGGTCAGTAATGACTCCCAAGTCTCTTTTGGTCATGGTGCTAGTGAGTGTAGCACTGCTGAGCCTATAAGTATCATGTGAATTTTTTTCCCCACCAAGGTGGAGCACCTTATGTTTCTCCATGTTGAACACCATCGAGTTTTGATCTGCCTACCTTGAGAGCTTGTCCAGGTCAGCCTGAATTGCCAACCTATCCCCTAGTGTGACCATACTTCCTGATAATTTGGTATCATCAGTGAATTTAGCCAGTTTGCTTCTGATACCTGAATCCAGGTTATTTATAAATATATTAAAGAGTACTGGTTCAAGTACGGAGACCTGAGGGACACCACTAGTCACCATGTACCATGTTGACTTGGTTCCATCAGCTATTATTCTCTGGGTCTGACCATACAGCGAGTTCCCCAGCCATCAGACTGTAAGTTTGTCAAGGCCCTAGTTCCCCAGGACTTCATGCGAGACCAAGTCAAAGGCTTTTCTGAAGTCCAAATAAATTATATCAACCTCTTCTCCTTTGTCCAAGTGATGCATCACCTAGTCATACAAGGAAATGAGGTTGGTCAGGCAAGACCTACTCACAACAAAGCCATATTGGCTCTCTTTCAAAATGTTGCATTCCGTTAGTCTTTGATGATTTTTTCCAATATCTTTCCAGGGACTGAGGTCAAACTGATTGGCCTGCAGTTCCCTGGATCTTCCTTCCTTTCTTGAAGATAGGCACCACATTGGCCATCTTCTAATCTTCAGGAACCTCTCCCAAGGGCCACGAGTTCTCAAACATCCTCACCATTGGCCACGCTATGGTATCAGCCAGTTCCTTTAGCACCCTTGGGTGCATGCCATCCAAAGCAGCTGGTTTGTGGATGTCCAGCCTCTCAAGGTATGCCTTCACAAGTTCTTCACCCATGGTGCATGTGTGTTCACCCACACCCTGGCAATTCTGCATCTTGTTTGGCAGGGTGATCCCTTTGGACCGGTGGAAGACTGACACAAAGTAATAATTAAGGAGATTAGCTTTTTCCTGGGTGTTGGTTGTCAGCTGCCCCATTTGGCTTAGCAAGGGTCCAATGTTTTTCTTCTGACTAGCCACATATCTGAAGAAGGACTTTTTGTTGTCCTTGATTTCCATAGTCGGTTTGAGTTTGGTTTCATAGATTCATAGACACTAAGGCTGGAAGGTATCTTGG
>NW_017729014.1:4221129-4233975 GCF_001723915.1 Gavialis gangeticus
TGAGTTTGGTTTCATAGATTCATAGACACTAAGGCTGGAAGGTATCTTGGAAGATCATCGAGTCCAGCCCCCTGCCCCAGGGGTAGGAAGTCAGCAGGGATCATAGGATCCCAGCAAGATAAGCATCCAAAAGTCTCTTGAAGGCGTTCAAAGTAGGTGCTTGAACCACCTCTGGTGGCAGTCTATTCCAAACCTTGGGGGCTCGGACAGTAAAGAAGTTCTTCCTTATGTCCAGCCTGAAATGGTCGCGGCAAAGTTTGCGACCATTCAACCTTGTCATCCCTTGGGGCGCTCTGGTGAACAGACTTTCCCCCAGATCCTGGTGAGCACCCCAATAAACTTATAGGTGGCCACCAGATCACCCCTGAGCCTGCGCTTTTCCAGGCTAAAGAGTCCCATAGCTCTCAGCCTCCCTGCATAAGGTCTGCTTTCCTGACCTCTGATCATGCACATGGCTCTCCTCTGCACCCTCTAAAGCTTCTCCACATCCTTTTTGAATTGTGGAACTTAAAACTGGATGCAGTACTCCAGCTGCAGCCTCACCAAGGCTGAGTACAATGGGAGAATGATGTCCTGGGATTTGCTTCGGCCTTGGCTTTCCTAGTTTGCTCCCTGTAGGTGCTGGCCCCTTCATCATGTCCCCCCATAATCTAACCCAAAGGGTCTGAAGTCACCCTTCTTGGGTGCCAAACTCCACTTGTAAGGAAGCGTACTGCTCCTTTACATAGAGACCTACACTCCCACCCTTTCTAGCAACACAATCCCTCCTGTACAAAGTATAGATAGCTATCTATACCTGTGGTCCAGTCATAGGTGGAGTCCTACCAGGTCTCCATTATTCCACAACCTCTCTCGGTAACCTGTTCCAGTGCTTTACTACTCTCCAAGTGAGAAAGTTTTCCTAATATCTAATTTAAACTTCCCTTGCTGCAACTTGATGTACAGTGCTGAAGGCAATATAACCTCTCTATAATGAAAAGTATTTACCAGCCACAGTGACTCCTCTTCTGCCTTTTGTACCCACTAAATAGAAACAACGTTAAATTTAATTGTAAATGAGTGTTCTAACTCAACAATGGAAAGCACTGAAGCCTATCAATGACCTTTTAAAATTTTTCAAAGTGCCATGCTCTGGCATGAAAAGGGGTCATTAATGTATGCCATATTCAGAATATCTTTTGTTCCTGCCCCCTGGAAAGAAAGTCCATTTATTAGCAGGGTTTGGGCAGTTGGGCATACCTCATATCCCTTTTACATCCCAATGTTGTGATAAAAGCATACAACTTGGGATAAGTGATACAATAAATGCAGTGTACTTTAATAGAATACCATCCTTATAAATTACTACACTGATAGAGAAAAAATGACTAGTTAGAAGATACAGAAGGAAGGAAAGGAGAATTCCAGTGTCAGTCTGCTACATTTTACCATTGCTAAATTCATGCATGCATAATATCAGGTTTAACTGATAACAAAGCTATGAATTCAGTCTTGGACATTTGGTGCAAAAAAGTCAGAATATGCATGGAACATGCAAAGCAAAATGCACTTGTGCATTAAGAAAAGATCATTTTAATTTGTAAGAAATAGCGTAGCTCATACTGGTTCCCTGAGGCAAAGAAGTTTAGCATAAGGCTGCTCCTTGTGAAACCCAAGGTCCTAACTAGAGTTTCCTTTGTATATAAAATACACTTACACCATGTCTAACTGCTGGAGGAGACACTGCACTGAACAGCTAGGTTAATCAGCAGCCACACCACCAATGAACAGTTTCTTTGCACCTACATCAAGAACTGCTCCTGCTTATCTAGACTCTGTCATGCTGAAATCTGTTTCCAGACACTGGTTAGTCTTTGAAATAAATACTTTTTAATGGGAATGATGCAATACATATTTCTTCCTTAGCACTTTTCATATTTGGATTGAAAATTACATGCAAGGGAAGGTTCACATTGCTTCCTTCCTCCCCCAACCCCACTTCTTTATACGGAACGGATATTGAGGCATAGAGAGGTAAAATGACCTGCCCAAGTTGATTATAAAAGTTAAAGGTCACCAGCTCAGGTGGGGATAAAATCCATCTTTCCTGAAACAGTGATGTTTATTGAATAAAGCATGCCTGAGAGCGAAGAGGCAGCATACTGCATCTCCATTATGCAGCCTTTAGTACTGCCAAACAGTAACTTTTCACTGAGGGGGAAGTGTTCAGAAACACTCTGCAGGAATGCAGAAGGCAAGTACAAGGAACGTGCTGTGCTCTGCATGAGCGAGTAATTTGCAGCTGATCAGAAGGCCCAGGTACACACATGATAAGAATTTATATCCCAGATTCATTCACTAGTGAAAAACAGCAAAAGAATGCATCATCCCAAACTAAGTTAGGTTCCTGAAGCAGAACTTACCCCTGAAAAAAGGAAAGCTATTCTGATACACAATCAAGACTGTGGGCACCAAAATACGTGCACTGATGCCAAAAACTGCACACAAACCAAATGCGCATTACTCAGCAGCTGTCAAGTGTGCAGAAACCCTTTGCCTATGCAGGTAGTACACTCAGGGAGAGAGGAACTACCTGTACTTTGGGCATGTTGCCAAGTGAAGATAGGTTTTTAAAAGGACTCCATCTCCAAGACTGGGTTTAGATTTCATGGGAGCTGCTGGCTGCTAAGCATTTGTGAAAACATGGCTACTTTGCTGAGATGCCTGAATGAGAGCAGAGCTTTCTTGAAAATCTGTCTTTGTAGAATAAGTTATGCTGGAGATGCACTGACCTTCTCTGACACTTCAGAGGTTCCCTTATTTGGGCCATAATGAGTGTATGGGAAGAAATACAGATGTCCAAATGCTTCCAGGATCAGGCTGAAGGAGCTAAGGCAAGCTAAACATAACGCGAGAAGATTGCACCTTCAAGTCAGTCAGGAAACCGAATTTTGAGTTGTCTACTTAGTGCTCCATACTTAATAGAGTGACCTTCAAGGAAGGAAAATTGAAACTCACAGTAATGACATGTTTTCAGAGGATATTCCTTTGGGCTTGCTCCTCTATTTTGGTTTGAGTTTCAAATCAATCTAAACATGATGGGTAGGGTTTCAGAGGGGCATTTCTGCAATTCCATTTTATTTCTGTCTTGGGAAAATAGATCTGAAGGAAAATTTTAACTGTGAAAAACAAAAGCTCCCAGGTCCCTAAATGACTAAAACCACCATGACAACTGGCTTCTTGCTGGCTGTCTCAGAGGAAAGGACAAGGACAGAATTAGCTGTAGAGACCAAATTCCCTTTGTGTGCTGAGACAGTGGTATGTGACCTTGCAGGCACATCATAGCACAGTACAGCCTTGTGATGCAAAGCTACAAGTGGCGCCAGCAATAGCATCTAAATTTGTCTTTTCAAAAGAATTAGTTCCCATTCACACAGCTTCCCACAGTCCTGTTAATTCAGGAGCCACACTGGAGAACTGCAGTTGGCAAATAGTAGATGGGGGAGGAAGGGTTGAAATAACCTTGATCAAGTTGCCATGTGCAATTCCATAGTCAAGTGCCAATGAGGCATGACTGCAATTGTCAAGATGTTACACGATGATAGTGCTTTGCTGCTTGTCAATCTCTCCTACGCAATCCAAGATGCTCAGTCCTTTATGTGACTTTTTCACCCTCTGGACTATTCTGTTCTTAGCCCATGCCTGCCATGAGAGACCCAACATGAGGAGACAAGCCTTCTGGACATGAACAGTTAATTGTGGTGATGCATTTCCTCATGCTACTGAGGTCAGGTGTTGAGAGGGGGATGTCCCATGTGCACTCCATCCTCCATACATGTAGCTTTCTATTACCTAAACCAATGCAGCTGGTAGTGATCTGGATATGTTGTGTGGCCATGGATTCATTATAATAAGGAAATGGCTGTCTTGTCCCTATCACTTTACTTCGTAGCCTACAGGAGGGTTCAGACAGTATGATCCATCAGATCAATCAATCTCTAATTCACCAGAAGAAGTGACTGGGTTCACTCACTCCTTGGAAAACAGAAGTTCATTGTATCCAAAATGCTACATCAAGAAATTACCCAATCCATGCTAACATGAGATATTTGTCCTGCAATCCTTTCTTCTCAGGCATGTCCCCCCCAGGGTCTCACTGATTTTAAAAAAAGTATTTTCTTTGGAATCCTTCAAGAGCCCTGGATATTTCTATAAGGCTGATTGCCCGTATACCAAGCCAAGTGAAGAAAATGTTATGGAATCATAGGGATCTTTTCCTAATAGTATTTGTAGCTGTGCCTGCTGAGGTTACAGTAATTAGGGACTACAATATTCCTCTGTTCAGTATGGTATTCCTGGGTATGAGGGGGAAGGAAAGTGAACTCTAAAACTTTTCATACAATGAAATAAAGACATCTAAAGAAACAGCAAGATGGAAATTAAGTGGAATTGGCAGGGAAGGCAAGAAGCTTTTAGATAATCAAGCTTTTAGGCTTGAGAACAGAGGGTGCACAACTTAAGGGCTGGGGAAGTATATTTCTCATGAACAATAATGCACAAACGAACACATATGTTTATGGTTTTTCACTTACCCAAAGCAATAGGTATTGGCCATAGCTTGAGACAGGCAGCTGGACTGGAGTCTAATCTTGGATGGCAAATTCCATGCATACATGTAACATTTTTGAGGATGTTCACTAGCTACACTTGCAGTTGTCTGATGACTGCAAGTGGCCAATAGGTTGAGAACATCAAGTTCCTTTTCTCCCTAGTATCCAAAAATGAATTTCACATATGGACTCCAAGAAAGAAAGCAGCACTCAGTAGCATTCTGTGTCACTTTGCCCTCTTCCAAGCCCTGCCCTTTGATTTTTGGGCTGCTTTCACATTTAACATTCTTGTAAAAGGCAAGGATTAGATTTTATTTAGCAAAGGCCATCCTGTTGTAGAGGAGCACAATGAACCCTTGGTGTTTAAGTGCTCTGCAGTAGCACTTGGGCACACTTTGACATCATCCTGCCTCTTAAAAGGTCCTTCTATTGAAACAAGAGCTGCTATTTGGGGGGGGAGAAGCACAATTCAGAATTTCTAAAACAGCACCTACGTGAATGCTCTTTCTGAGCCTCATTCCCCACAGTCACAGAAGCACACGATACTCAGCTTCACTGAAGCCAACAGGCACTCCTTTTCAACAGGCACTCCTCTGCAAATATTCATGCCTACTGAACAGAAATTCACTTAAACTTCCCCAGCTCAGTCCACTGTGAGTGTATGCCTCCTTCCCAAGCAATGGCTGTACCTCCCAGCCCCCATGTGGATAGAGACAGCTTCAAGCCTCTGGTATCCATTGTGCAGCTTCCATTGTACCACAGATGGGAACTGGTCAATTTGTTTGTTTTGTACAGGTGCAAATGATAATGCTTTGGCTGTACCCAGACACCTGATGGATGGTGATTCATTGTAAAGGAGAGAGGTGAATAGGCTCATTCATGCTCTGAGGTGTGTCTGCTGCAGTGAATGCTGCTCTTGGCAAAGCAGCACAGCGCAGAATTACACACGAATTGCATTCAGCTTCCTTTGTTCTGCTAGGATACCCCGTAGGATAACACTAGGATTTGACCCGGATACCATGTGAAGAATTGGCGCAGTACAGAAAGAAAACCCTCATGAATCACACACTGCTGGTTATGACATATCCTCCCTCGAACCTATATGGAAAATACTCAAACAATTGCAACCCGTACTAGGACGAAACCCAATTCTTAAAGAGCTCTTCCCAGAACCACCCATCCTGTCCTTCAAATGAGCACCAGACCTCGCTAACATCATCACCAGAAGCAAACTTCCTATGGCCCAAAACATACCGAATGGATCCAGACCATGCCATGACAAGAAATGCAAAACCTGCCAACACATCTCCACCACTCCCACAACAGAACAATCAGCATTCCTGGATCTTACAGCTGCACCTCCAGAAATGTAATATATTTCATCCAGTGCACTAAATGCCCTGATGGAAAATACATAGGAGAGACCGAACAACAACTGCGCACCACAATGAATGCATGCCAGAAATCTATTAAAGACAAGAATACCCAATTACCAGTTGGGGCACATTTCTCACAAGAAAACTAATCTCTCTCTGATCTTTCAGTTCTAATCCTCAAAGGGAATTTACAAAACATATTTCACAGACAAGCCTATGAACTTCACTTCATCAACCTCCTGGATACAAAAAATCATGGATTAAATATAGACATTGAATTTATGACACATTATAACCTGCCTGACATCTGACTTCCCAGGCATCTCTCCACAATATTTACCAGCTCCATTCATCCCACTCCTGCCCCTCTGGCCCACCTCCCCAGCCTCTCTCTCACCCAGTGACTCCTCACTTTACATCTTAACTGACTGGCTTTCTTGCATGCATACCAGCCTCTGGCATCTTTACTAGTCATTCCATCCAGGAAGAGCACACACCAACTGCAGATGCTTCCTCAGCCTGGCAAAGGGTATTTAAACCCGAAAGCTTGCTAAGAAGAATTTTTCCAACTATATGAGCTGGCCTAATAAAAGATACCAGATTTACCCAAAGAACCTTGTTTGACTATGTCCTTAGACCCCCTATACCCTTGTTCTACTACCCATTAGAGTCACTTGTCTCTTTCCTCTGCTCACCACCCCAGTGCCCCACTCATTAGCACTCCTACCTCATGAGAAATCACATTTCATTTTCATTGCTTCACAGAGATCCTCTGCCTACCTCAGGAGTGGACAAACAGAGAGGTTGAGGTCTGTGACAGAACTGCATCTAATGCTCGCTCAGAAGCATTGGTCTGTAGGGTAAAAGATGACTCGAAGTCCAGGATCCCTAACACTGCATTCTGACAGGGCTCCTTTTGCCTGCTCAGATGCTTGCCTACTCATGGTGTCCCACTGAAGAGAACTCTTCCTCTTCCCCTGCAGCAAATCAGCTAGGGGTGCTGTGATTTCTGTGAACTGAGGTATAAACCATCGATAATATCCCGCTAATGCTAAAAATGCCCTCAGTTGTTTGTGGCTCTGGGGTGGACCATAATGGTGCAGGGCTTCTACCTTGTCAGCTAATGGGTGAACACACCCTTGGCCTACCATAAACCCTAAGTACTTAGTTTCTGCCTTACCCAGGACACATTTTTTGGATTGGCCATGAGGCTGACTTGACGTAATTCCTGCAATACTGCCTTGACTGCTTCTAGGTGTTCTTCCCAACCTTGCGTATATATAATAATGTCATCTATGTAGGTGGCAGTGTATTGCTGATGTGGGGCCAACACCAACTCGATCAACCTTTGAAAGGTAGCTGCCACCCCATGTGGCATATAATTCCCACTGGATGCTGAATGCAGTTTTAGTCCTATCTTCTTTCCTCAGCAGTACCTGCCAGTACCCCTTTGCCAAATCCAGGGTTGAAATGAATCTGGTTTGCCTCACTTTCTCTAATAGCTCACTAATCTGAGGCACAGGAAAAGCATCAAACCACTATATGGCATTCACTTTCCTCAAGTCCACACATAGCCGCAATGACCCATCAGGCTTAGTTACCGCTACAATAAGGCTGCGCCATGGGTTTTGGGACTCCTGGATAATACCCTGTTCAAACATTTTAGTAATCTCTGTGCAAATGGCATTATATCTATAATGGGGGATCCTGCTCCATTTTTCTCTAACAATCTGCCCATGCAGGGGTTATTGTACAATGAGTTATTCCCCTTGCACATCTATGAACTTTGCTGAAAACATTTTGAAATTCATTCACTAAACCCCTCACCTGATGTTGCCACCGAGAGCTAAGTTGGACTCCAAGCAGGACCATTACGTCATCTGCCTCTGGCCCTGGATCTGACCCCACCTCCCAACTGAACTCCTCTGGTGGGGAGGGATCGACCAACAAGCCCTCCTGGTCCCTCCATTCTTTAAGTAAATTCACATGGTAAATTTGTCTCTCTTTCCTGTACCGCAGTTTAGAAACCTCATAATCCACGGGGCCAACATGTCAAACCACTTCGAAAGGTCCCTGCCAACATTTCAGGAATTTGTTCTCAGTATTGGGGAGCAATACCAAGACTTTTTGGCCAGCTTGAATGCTCCTTTCCTGAGCCTTTTTATCATATGTAACTTTCTGAGTCTTCTGTGCTACTCTCAAGTGTTCTTGCGCCAGTTCCCCCACCTTCTGCAAGCGCTGTCTCAATTCCCGCACATACTCTGTGTGATTAACACCCTCCTGAGGGCTTTCCTCCCAACCTTACTTTACCAAATCTAACAATCCCCTCAGCTGATGCCCATACACCAAGTCAAATGGGGCACTCCCTAAGACAACTTCAGGGCTTCCCATGTCTTAAATAACAATGGTAGAATCATCAGGTCCCATTTACAGGGCTTCATCTGAACACACTGCCACAGCATATTCTTCAAGGTCTCATTAAACCTTTCCACTAGCCCATTAGTTTGGGGGTGGTATACCATTGTACGTAGTGGTTTAACTCACAGCATCCAACACAGATTCCGCAGAACGCCTGTGTAATCTCCCGTGTCTCTCCCCTGGACATCGTGTGTGTGGATGCCTCTCGAACCTTGCTATGGCTTTTTGGGATGGATGTTCAGGTTACTGAGTTACTTTGGGGCAGTTCCTCAGGGGCCTGTCCTGCCATGTCTTTAATTGGTTTGATTGAATCGGGAGGACAATGTTTGGTCCTGCCCCCCTGGTGCTTTCCCTTGGTCGCTTCCTCCGCTCCTTCTTTGTGGGGCTCTACCTCCCCTACATCCCGCCTACCGCCAACCGTGATGTTGCCACTCGTGTCGTCAAGGGTGATGTCCAGGATTTTCTCAGTGCTTGAGTTTGCAGGGTCTCACGGCCGCAGTTGAGTGGCACTGTTCCTTCCCTAAGCATCTCTCGCGGTCCCCTTTCTCTGGCTATGCGGCGTCCATCCTTGGCACCATCCTATTCCCTGGTGCATCGCCTCTTCCCTGGGCTTGGTCTTTGCTGTTCATCAGCTGCGTCCAACTTACGGTGTTGCTAAGTCCCACAAGGCTCCAGTCTTCATTGGTGCCAGTTGATGCCCACGTAAACTCCATGGGTGGCTTCTCCGGCTCACGCTGGTTGTGGATCCTTAGGGCAACCCCCTCCTGGGGTACCCACCAGGTCTTCTCCCTGGGACCACTTGTGTGCTCCAGTCCCTCTGGACTGGTTGGGGACTCCACTTCCGGTCCCCCCCACCCCCACTGGTCTTTCTGCAGGCCTTTTATCCTGGCCCCAGGTGTCTGGCCAGCCAATCGGCCCTGGCATGCCCATATAAAACATGCCCAAGCTGATGCAGGAGCCATTACCAGCTCCTTCCGACTCGTCCACTTTTTTTCTCTTTGATCTTCGTCTGCACCTGCTCCGCCTGCTGCAGTTTCACTTTCGCTGAGCTAGTCTCCTGGCACGGTGCCTCCCAGCTCCAGCAGGTAAGTCTTTTTCACAGCCTGACATAAAATTAGACTCTTGGCCTGTGACAATCTGTCTGGGTATGCCCACCCGGGTGATCCATTTTAGAAGCTCTTCCACCACCCAGGGTCCCATGATGGCCCACATGGGGACTGCTTCTGGGAATCAAGTTGCATAATCTATAACTAGCAGATACTGATGCCCTGCTGAATTCTTGGGGAGGGGCCCCACTACATCCAGCACAATATGGGAGAACAGAACCCTGATCATGGGCATAGGTTGTAGGGGCACCTGAGCCAGTTTACCCACACTCACCCTCTGACATGCCGGGCAGACCCGGCAAAAACTGTCTGCTTCCTCATATAGTCTGGGCCAAAAGCACCATCTGGTTAACCAGGCTTCTGTTTTACTATACCCCATGTGTCCCCCCCAAAGGATTTTCATGGGCCAACTTCAATAGGGGAACCCTAAACTGATATGGTATTAAGAGTTGGCCTACCTCCTCCCCCTCTTGTGGCCTTCACTTTACCCAACACAGGAACCCTTTACTAACCTCAAATCTGGGCAGACTTGTATAACATCCTGGGTCTACTACTTCCTCTTCCTTTTTCACCACTTCAGTCTCTTTGATGGCCTGGAACTCCTTCTATGCTTCCTGTGTGCTTCAGAATGCCTTACTGCACACTAGTTGCCTCACATCAAAGCTTTCTCCAACTGTATCATCTTCCTCACTCCCTAGCAGGCTGACCTCACCCAGCCTGTTGTTTCTTATAACATGTAAGACTTTGTAGATCTCTTTCCAGTCCCATCCTAAAATCATTGGATATGGCAGGTCGCGAGCCACTCAGACAGGCATCTTCTGAGTGGTTTTCAATACAGTGACCTGAAAGATCCTCTGGGGGTAATAAGTTCCATGTCCATGCATGCACATCATTCTGACCAGGGTGGCCTTCCAGGCATATTTGTTGGGTGCCAGCGTGTCTTGTATGAATGTGTGAGAGCACCCAGTGTCCCCAATAGCTTCAAACCTTTTGCCCCCAAACCATGCTTCCACCACCAGATGGGGCAACAGGCCACTCTTAATCTCCTTCCCTATGCTACAGGGCTCCACTCCTACAGAATACACATGACCTGGGGTTATGCCCAAGTCTTCAAATGGAGAATGTGTCGCTCTAGGTATCATCCGCATCAAGTTGGCACAGTCCTGGGACATGTGTCCTGCTTTCCCACACCAGAAACAGATTACCACATTACTGTTGGGCCTCCTGGGCTCCCAAATCTCTCTATTTCCCAATCTCACAGATTCACAGGGTTTTGGATACCCAGTTACCTTCAGGTTCCAGTCCAACGCCCTCTCCCCTAGAGCACAGTGCCTCAGCCAATGATCCTGGCCTATGGTAGCAGACCCAACTCTGGGTTTCTTCATCCAAATCATTTAGGAATTGTTCTGGTAGGATCTTGTCACAAATATCACTCTTTGAACTTTCCACTGACTTCATCCACTTTGTTGCTAGGTCAGCCAACTGTTGCAGCAAGACCCATGGCTCCTTTTCCTCTCTCTTCTTTTTAGCCCTGAACGGCTGCCAGTAGGCTTTGGGGTTGATATCCAGCCAGTATAAGATTTCTTTTTTTACCTTCTTATTGTCCAGGGCTTCATCTCATGTCATGGATCCATAGGCTGCTTGGGCCTTCCCTATTAGCAATACTCCCAATTGCCCAGCCCAACAGGATTTTTCAAGCCCAGCCAACAATGCTGCCCACTCAAAACTTTCCAGGAATACCTCTGGGTAATCATGTACTGATACCTTGAGTATTCTTAATTCTACTGCATTCTGCTGATGCCAAGCTTATTGCTGGATCCAATTTCCTCCAAGACAAGCTGTTGAGCCGACTCTTGTTGTTGCTGGAGGACTTGTTCCATTAAGTCTAGCATCTGCTGGATAGGATCTACTCTGGTTGCTGCTACTGCCATTGAAACTTCAATTTTCCTAACTTCCCCTCAGCCATTGTCAGAGTTCCTGGTCAATGCGCCAGCTTGTTGTGAGATCACCAAGTACGGTCATGGGCCTCTATGCCCTGTTGACATTCACTTGTCATTTTTCCTCACGGGACGGTGCCAGTCAACATAATTGGATCAGTTTCCTCTCTCGTATCTCGCCTGCCATGATTTTGATGACTTGATTAAAGGGGGAGGGGTGGTGACTCCCTAACCCAACATTGACTGGCACTTATTCCGCTATAAGATCCAACTTAGACACAGAGGGGAAAAAAAAGTAAGTCAAAAAAAGAAACTTGTTGTCCATACTGTGCTCTTTTCCCAGCTGCAGGGGCTTGGGGACAACCTCCCTCTTCTTCTTATATTCACCTGCAAATGCTTGACTGCCAGAGCTGCAAGCAAGTTGCTTTTTTTTTTTGTAATTGACCCCATGCCAGCTTAACTGACCGCCTACGGTGTCTAATTAGCATGGGAAACAAAAGAATGACTCTCTCTTCTCTTTTTTTTCCCTTTTAAGTGTGAGCTCCTCCGAACTCGCAAGACCAGACCGGTCTCTTGCCCCATTCCCCGGGACTTCACTCTTGGGCAGCAGATGACTCTCTGTCCTACCTGCCCACGTAGTCTTCTCCGCCTGCACTCCTCTCCTGGGTCCTGCTCCCCATCACCAGAAGTAGTTCTGGCCACTTAATTAAGTCAATCTGCCTCAACTAGCAAGGTGATAAAGCCAAGCCAGGACTGACCAGAAGTTCTGGCTACAGCGTAGTCATGCTGTTCCAGCCAGGTAAGTACTCTTGGCTAGGGACCCACTCTGGGTAAGTAGTCTTAGATTCTTTACAGTCACTAGGGCTGTGTGAAATTTTGCTGGTGCTGCGATTGGGGTGGGGAAGGGAACTCAGCCTGGCTCAGTTCCCCAGCCCAACTGCAGTGCTGGGGAGAGGAACTGGGCTGGGCCTGGCTCAGTTCCCTCAGCCCAATCAAAGTGCTGAAACAGCAGCAAAACAGTGATACTGTTTCAACTAAATGGAACACAACAGTGTTTTCGAAATGAAACAAAACTCAGAATGAAACACTGTTCCACTGAAATGCCGAAATGGATGTCGAAGCAGAACCCTGCTGTTTTGCACAGCCCTATTGGTCACCCTCTTCAGGCTTCCACACCTTTACCTTCTCAGCTTGCAGAATCAAACCCTGCAAGAGGTTTGGCAAACAGAGAGACTGCAGTGTTTTGTGTGTTCCTTCTTTCTCTGCCAATCTGGTCCTTCCTTATTCTTTTCTTTTTGTGCATGTACTATTTCCATATAATTCAGTAGGGTGATTAGAAATGAACAGTCTAGCACTTAACTGCATCCATCAAATAATGCTAGCATGTAGAACATAATACATGCAACATAGACCTTTCTCT
>NW_017729014.1:4238975-4259985 GCF_001723915.1 Gavialis gangeticus
CTCTGCCAATCTGGTCCTTCCTTATTCTTTTCTTTTTGTGCATGTACTATTTCCATATAATTCAGTAGGGTGATTAGAAATGAACAGTCTAGCACTTAACTGCATCCATCAAATAATGCTAGCATGTAGAACATAATACATGCAACATAGACCTTTCTCTCAGGTCTCCTTTTCCTTAGCAACATATTCTTATAATAGCACCTTTGGTGTATTTGATGGTCATTTAAATTATAAAATGTGCTTGCTATGATGTTAATCAACGCTCTGTGGGCTACACTGTAAAATGCTAATTATTACATGAACGGTTACTGAAAAGCCTATTTGATTTTCCTAGTTGTGCAAGATTAGAGAGATTATCATGGAATATCAGAAAATCTTAATTTAGGCATTAGGCTTTTAGGCATGTTAGCTGCTAGGCTAATATATATATATATATATATTAATTAAGGACCACCAGGCCAGTACTGCCATCTTATTTTATTATCTGGGACATCTGGTTGATATTGGTACTGCCAAAAAGGAATTTCTAAATTGTGAATATAACATGCCATGAACAGACCTTGTTACAAAGCACAACAAGTCTTTCTATCTTGATGTGTGGGTTGCAATACAGAACTGCCCTTGGCTTTACTCTTAATAAGGATGCTCCCTCTCTGAGTTCTTCCATTCTACACTGTTTCTCTCATCTTGGAGAGGTTTTCTAAAATGAGACTGATCTTGACCATTATCTTTGATGAAAAGTGAAAAGAGATGTAGTATAACATTATGAATTACTTCAGATTTTCTTCCTAGGACAGAAATTGACAATCTATGATTACAGGAACTTCTCCTCTAAGGTGATTTTTCAGAACCCACACAATCTACATTGTCCCAGTCACCCCCTTTAGTTGCGCTTTCTGCCTGAATAATAATGCAGACTTTGAAAGAATGTGGATTTATTTTACAAAGCACTATAGACAGCTAGTAAATTTACCAAATGGTAGATATGGCACATTAGCAGGTCACAAGCAACCTTGGGAACTTACCCTTTTAATGACGCTTGTTAGGACATCAGGGGTGTCTCTTACTGTAGGTTTTAGTCATCATCTTTTCACACACGCATCCAAGACAGATGAAGACACCTTGGCTTAATGGTTCTTCCAAACCTTGCAACCCTGCTGAGCTTGGTAACACAGCAACAGCATAAAGTTCAGGAGCCTTATTTCTCCCTCTCCTTCCATTTTTGCAATCTGTACAGGCAAAGAGTTCTCTATCTCTTGCAAAAAGCCTTTAAGACATCTCCCCCTGATACAGAAAATTCTAAATAGAAGCTGCTGTTAAAACTTAATTCTAAAAAGTAAGAAGTGAACTGTGAAGTGTGAATGTCCAACAAAAGCATACATGCACTTATTTTTGTTTTAGAATTCCATGTTCCACTGGTTCTGATAAGAGCTGAAGAGCCCCTTGAGCTGGTAGAAAGATCTTGCATTTTCTATCAACAATACAAAATCTGCAATATTCCTATATTTAAAACAACATGTGTCATCCCCTAACACTAAAATTGTACCTAATCACAGTAGCAGGGATTCAGCCTCATGTGGTTATTGTTATCATTTTCAATTTGTTTTGGAGCTAGGTTTCCTGTGATAAGACAGAAGTTGTTTCACCTATCCCTGTTTTTTAATCTTTTGAGTAGGAGCGTGACTGTGTGATTGGAGCCCTGCTGAGTGAAGGAAACTAGAGCAAAAAAAAGCCATTCCAGCAAGCCATGGAGGCAGGTAAATTTGCGGTGTTCCTGGAGAGAACTTTAAATTTCTTTCCCTCCCCAATAATCGTGGGGAGATGTGTGCTAAAAATTCTCTCTTGTGTGTAACAAAGCACAGATAGCTAGACTCAGTACAACATTTCCCCTCCACTTTCCCCACTGTTCTCAGCCCTCCATGCTCTTCAGATACACCTGAACTGGACACTAGTTGCAAAGCCTTCCCATGAAGGCTACCAAGGGTTTGATGAAGATGAAGTTAACATCCTTTACCTGGACAAAAGAATCACCTGAGCTGCTTGGCGTAACTTGGACCTGAGTGGATGTATCTACACATGCTATTAGTACACATGAATAAACTCCAGAGCTTATTGCTCTGGAGTTTATTGCTCCTAGGGGCCATTTTCTGTACATGTGCCCAGGAGCACAGAACATTGCTCAGGGTTGGAGCACAAGCATCTGGCAGGCAGCCTTCACACTGAAGCACCCTCGTGCCCCTGACACCTGGGGCAGCATCTATATGCGTGCTGCTGATAGGCGGCAGAAGGCCAGGGCTAATAGGGCTTAGCCCCCCAAACATGAGGCAGAGGGTAGGGCCTCAGGGTAGTCCAGGCATGGGCTCCAGGCAGCTGCAGTGGGAGGTGGGGAGGCTAGGGAAAAGGGTAAGGGTGCACACACTCAGACACATAGCCAGGATTGCAGCCCTGGCATGTGGATTACTAGTCAACATGGCAGACAGGCAAGTTTCAGTCTACTCTGTGAAGGGGAAGGGACTTGGGGGACAGATCAAGGCCCCCACAGTGTGGGAGAGAGTAGGGCAGAGGCAGGGGAAGGGTTGGGGTGAATGGAGCTCAAGGGTGGGTTATGGGACTATCAGAACCCAGATGGCTCATTCAAGCACATGGGGGACTCTTGCCACCACGTGTACCCTGGGGGAGACAAAGGGGGGCATGTGCCCCCCCACTATATGCACGGGGTGAGTGTGGGCTGCTGCTGTGGGCTAGGCTCAGCGCCCCATTAGTACTGCCCTGGGAGCAGTATGACGCTATGTGCCTGCCACCATCACCTGTGCCCTGTCCTCTGCCCACCTGGTGGCAGTAGGTACATGGTGTTGCACAGCTCTCAGGGCAAAGGCAGTGGGGCACAGAGCCCCAGTGTGCAGTGACATCCCTCCCTCACCCTGTGCACAGGTTGGGGGGCACATGCTCTGCCTTACCTCCCCGGGGGGGCACACAGCAGTGGGAGCTTCCCCGCATACCTGGACAAAGCTGCCTGGGTTCCAACCCTCCCACAACCCGCCCTAGGGCCCCATTCACACCAGCCCCTGCCCCTGCCCCTTCCCCTGCCCCACTCCCTCCCACAATGTAGGGGTCTCAATATGAGCTCCCACACCCCTTCTCTACGTCAGACTAACCTGCTGGTGGGGGGGGCACACACTAAGCACACACATGCTCAGCCCCCCAAATATTTTCTCCCTTTGCCTATGGTGCTGCTGCAAAGTAAAAAACTCTACAGCAGGATATAACTTCTGTTTACAAATACTATCCAGCTGTGAAGTTAATTAATCTTATCTGGCTTAATAGGGGCGCACATGTAGATGCACAATGTTTATTGCACAGCTAATTAGTCAACTGTTTGGTAACTATCTCATGTAGATGTACTCAGTGTGTGAGAGAATGGTGCTAGGTAGAGTAGAACCTGATACCCATTATCGCAACAAGAGATAGCTTGGGATGTGGGAACACAACTGAACGCTACATGTAAGGTTCAGATATTTGACACGATGCCTAGAGCATCACTTACCTGGATTTTACTTCATAGTACCTTTATAAAGAAACAGACACACCACCAGCTCTCCCAAGCAGCTGTTCCAGTGTGACAGTGTTGGTCACTTTGTGGTGGAACAGCTGATTTGGACTGGGAAAGTGGAGACCCCAGGATGCAACAGAATAGGGCACAGGACACATAACTGGTACACTGATATAACTTATCCCAGGGTACAGTTATTGCTCACTTCCTAAGAGTTAACTTTATCTAGAGGGTATGTCTACATGTCACCCTATGTCTCCATAGCAATGTGCTACATTGCTGTATGACATGCTACAGAGGCATAGCGATCGTGTGAATCTACACATGATTGGCAGCTACTTCCCCATAGTGATGTGCTCCCTTAGCACACCACTACAATGAAGTAGTGGTGAAAAGTAACCGTGTGCCATCCACATGGCTCAGTATGGGTGGTTACTGAGTGCTACTCCTTGTGGAAATACTAAAGCACAGTGCAATAACAACATCACCGTAGGGCAATGTGTAAATGCGCCCAGAGTACAAGAAATTACACTGGCGTATGGCTGCTCTACTTTTACTATATGGAAAAGTCATTTTTTCCATAGGAACTGTCAGGTGTATACACTTATAGTGTTGCAAACAAAAAAAAACCCACAAGCCCCACATGTTCATTCACTCCACTAGCACATGCTGCAGGAATTGCCTTGTAAAAGACATATTTATTAGGGCTGTGTGAAACACCCCCATCTCGTTTCAATGTACATTTTGCTGTTTCAGAGGGACAGTGTTTTGTTTCATTGTTTCATTTTGTTTCAAAGCACTGTCCTGTTTCATTTCATGAAAGCTGTTTCTCTTTCAACGCATTTTCATGTTTCACCCACAGGCAATAATGGGGAAGCATGAAAATACCTAATACTTTGTCATTTCTTACCTGATTTGGATGAAAATTTCAGGGATGGTAGCCCCTTCTCAGCGCATGAAGCCTACCAAGTTTCAAGGAGATAAGTGCAGAGGTTTATCAGAAACTGCACCTCAAACTGTAAAAAGTGAAACTTGTGACACTTGCCAACAGCGGCAGCCTCCTGTCATCTGGGGTGCAGATCTGGTTCCTGCACCCCCAGGAAGGCTGTGGAGCTATGCCAGATTCCTCCTGGGGGTGCGGGCCCCCAGATCTGCACTGGATGACAGGAGGCTGCTGCTGCCATCTGGGACTGGTGCTGGGCACAGCCCACACCTGGCTCTGGGCTCCATGGAGCTCAGCCCGCCAGTGGGAAACAGAGCGAGAGCAGCCCTGGTCTGCCGACCTCCCACCACCGAGCTGCATTCCAGGTGGCTCCGCAGCCCCAAGGAGCGCAGCCCGGTGGCAGGAGGTGGGCAGAACCAGAGCAGAGCCCAGCCCAATAGTGGGAGGCAGGGAGAGCCAGGGCTGTGCTCTGCCTTCTGCTGCTGGGCTGAGCTCCATGGATCTGCAGAACCACTTGGAGGAAAGCCCTGGCTCTCCCCTGCCTTCCACCACCAGGCTGCTTCAAAACTCGAAATATTTAGAAACTTTCAAAACATTTCAAGTGCCCTCATTTCATTTTGAAGCTGTTTCGAAGCTTTTTGTTTTGTTTTGATTTTGCTATTTCAAGCTCGAAATGTGTCAAAACAGCTTTGAAACGAAACACTCAGTGAAATTTCACACAGCCCTAATATTTATTTCTGCAAACAATGCAGATTTCCAGTGTGATTGTGCAATGTCTTATCAAGTGGCTCTAATTCTTGCGATGGAAAAACAAAAAAAGGCATCAGATTGGTAATACCTGACTTCCAGGAAAGAGTTTTGCATGGTAAATCCCCACATAGATTACTGAGCTTCTTCTTATCTTCTCCCCCTCTGTAAGTGAGACACCTTCTGCTTCCCTGTGTTGGTGCTGATATCTCTCCTGCATAGGCTGAGAGAAGGATTTTCATTGCCTTCCCCAATCCAGCTTCTCTTGTAATAAGTGCTAAGTAAAGAATGGGGATTGTCAAGGTAATTAGGTCCTTGGTAACGAGATTGCTGGTGATTTATAAAATGGTGCCTATACTTTCTTTTCCCCTTAACCTAAATTCAATAGTAAGAATGAAAGACCTGTGGAGATTCATGGCTTGTTCACTGGGGCAGCAGAAGTTTTGCTCCTGGGTAAACAATGCATAAGTCTAAAATACAGTCATTCGATAGGTGGCAAATTATACCCAATTAGAAAATCTCCTTAGTACAGTGAGAAAGTGTTCAGAAGAGCCTACTTTCATGTTAGTCTTCATATCAGTTCCTGTAGGGAGGTGGGTAGGACCAGCCCTGTGTTGAGAGGTCAATTAATTTCTGTAGGTCTGGGTGCAAACCCTAGGTTGGGGGTATGCAACCTCCATCATGGGTGCCAGTGTGCCAAGGCATTTTGTTTGGCATGCACACTTCAAGGTGAATGGTAGAGAAGGGGCCTGGGTTGTGCTGCCCCTTGTGGCTGCCCTTCTATCTGCCCCTGGCACACCAACATCCTACAAGGTTGCGGATGTTTTTGGCACTCTGCCCAAAAATGACCCAACCACTGCCCTAAGTGATCTCTAGAGAGAGCTTGGCTGAGTCATGCTGTGCATACGATGGCAGGGCAAGGAGTGCTGTGAATCCAGGCCATCCTCGGACAGGAAGAAATTCTTTGCAAGCCCAAGCCAGTCATATGATTGTAGGAGGAGGTTGCAGTCATGTAGGGACTGAAATTAAATCCGGTACTATAGAGGCTCTCCCTGCCCATCCCCCACCCCCAGTCTTAGCTCTTTTCCAACGGATGTTGAATTAGGCACCATAAGGGACACCCTGCCCAGAGAAGCTAAGCAGAGCTTCTAGTCAAACAGTTGATTTGGAAAGAGCTGTTTCCTTTTCACTGTTTGTTGCAAACAAAAAGTTCCAAGCAGCTTGTAATTGAAATGGGGTTTAAATCCTTAAGTGACCTTCCACACCAAATTATATTCAAATCAGCAAGACATGTTCCCTTTTTAGTCAGTCTGCACAACTGATAAGGGTTCTTCCTGTTTTTGGTTCAGTAACTTCTTTACAGAATCTTATTAGCATTCAGGATCTATACATGAGTGCAGAGACTGCTCTGATGCATTGTAATTACAGTGCATCAGAACGAACTCGATTAATCGAGTCTGATGGAACATGGTAATTACCATGCTCCAGCAGCCTCCTGTGTCTTGTGCAGTGCTGTAGCAATGTGGGGGGAGGACCTGGTGGGACGACCACCCCAGGCGCTGAAGAGAAGGGGTGCCAAAAGGTGCTGCCCAGCTGTGGCAGGGCACAGGACGGAGCCATGAGCAGCTTGTTTGAGGGGGTACAGGGATTGGGGGAGGGTGGCTCCCACTGTTGCATTCATTTCTGGACAAGCATAGGGGGGCTGTCTCCCCTGGATCTGTGTGCAAGGCAAGGGCAGGCTGCTACTACGGGCTTTACACCAGGCACCAAATTTCATTGCTATGGTATTGCATATTAGTGTTTTTGGTTTAAAAATGGTGATGGTCAAATGAGCTTTTAGTTCAAGTGCCCCCACCACCATTTTTAAGCACAGGGACACTAATACATGAGACGCTGCAGCACTTTAAATAAAGTGGCTCTCGCAACTGCTCTAATTAAGGCGCTGCCCCCCACCCCGGAGCATGGATAAAAGTGCCTCTAGAGACCAATGTTGACATGGAGCCTGGAGGCATATGCGGTTTAAATTCATGGATTATCTTGGTGTTTGTGTGTGTGTGTGTGTCTGAAGGAGACATTAAATTAGTGTATATGTGATGCTGTGTATTTGGCCTGCCCCTTTCAGTCTTTTACATCCAAAACCACCACCAGCAGCGGGGTTGTGGGTAAATTTCAGTTTCATCCTCAGTAGTGCAGCTATGTGAAGTAGCAATCCAACAAGACAGTTAATGCCCTGAAAATGAAAAAGCAGAACTGGGCCTGAAGTTTGCAAATATGGCTAAAATGGGTTAATGTTTTCAGACTCATTCAGCCTGGACAGAAATGTAATGTTGTCAGGGAGGACCTGAGCTCTGGAGTATTCCCCAAATGTATACAATTAATCACGTCTCAGATTCTCCCACCATCCAATCTTATCCAAAGAGCTAGGAGGATTCCTGTTATTACGGCCATTGTTGAGATGGTTCTGTCTTGGAAGAAAAATATGTGGCATCTAACCATCAGGGCCACATGACAGGATACTGTTTGCCACCCATATCCTTTTGGGCTGCAGGCCTTATTTTGTTTTTATTTACACAATGTAGTTCCAGTGCTCTTGGTTCAAAGTAATTTCTGGTCACGTTATCCTGTAGGATCCAGTTCTCCAAACTGTGTTCTTGAAGACCTAAGAATCCTACCTTTACCCTCTCCAGCTTGTGGCCGGTGGGTTAATAACAATAGAAACTGGTCTTTAAAGCCTAAACAGGAAGCATAATTTGGTCAGGCTGTACAGGTATAACTAACTAAAGGAACAGCTGCCCAAAACATCAGACCTTGCTGCTCACTCTGGAAGTCATTTTTCACATCTGCAGGAGTTCACTTCCAGCCTGTGCTTATCATTTTAATGATTCCTTGGAAGGAGCAATATGGCCAGTTGTGATCCTGCTAAGGAAATCTGGCAAGAGATACAGGCAGGTAAATGTGACACATTCTGGGGAGTAACAGCCTTCTCAGAACAGTACTGAAACTCAGGCTGCAAGCACACTTGACCAGATACTCTGCTTCAGGACCATATTGAAATGACAGTGACCTTACACAGATTTAGCACTTTCCATCTGGAATGATACCAGGCTGTGCACCAGTTACAACCATAGAGATATCCACCATTGACTTGGAAAAGCAACTTGGTGACACAGAGGAGTGGCATGACAGCACACAGTAACACAGTCCAGCAGGTTAGAATATGTTGTGGCAAAGTGTATGTTAGCCAATTACATCTGGAAGGTAAATATGACCTTGAAAGAAGTTATTGTTATCCTGAAATTGGACACAGTATTGAAATACATAACCCTGATCTTTCAGAGAAAGACTTGGATTTATTTCTAACCCTAACAGTGTTACTGTATCACTGGAAGTATGGTACCCCCACTGCCAGCCTGGAGTACTGCCAAAAGACTAGACCTAGAATAGGATCATGAGGCTGAAAGGGACCTCAAGGATCCAATAGTCCTACTTCCTGCACAGAAATGCAGGATGTGCTGTTCTTGAACTGCCTCTAACAGATGCTTTTCCAGGTACTTAAGCAAATAAAGATGCAGATGGGCTCTTTTTAGGATTTACAAAGGCGCCTCTCCCCTTCTGGAAGGGATGCTCCCAACAATACTTTTGTTGAATCATAAACTCATAGTGAACTAGGCCTGTAAGGGACTTCAAGACGTCATCTAGTCCAATTCCCCTCATGAGGCAGAATCATCCCTATCCAAACCATCCTATACCAATCCACTGTCTAAATTCTTAGCAAAGCCACAAAGTCAACCCTGACAAAAAACACAAGACAACACTGTAACTTGTCACAGGAAACGCAGGTGGACCTGTTGCTGATATATGCTGGAGAATTTCCATGAAAAGTGCCATGGCCCCCAACTACAGAGGGAGATAAAAACCCCAAGAGTCCTTACCAACCTGACTGGCAGGGGCATGGCAGCGGCAAGCAGGGACTGCCCGCAGGCAGCCGCCGCAGTGATGTTGGTGGGGAAGGCGGGCTGAGTAGGGACCACCTGCAGGCAGCTGTGGTGGTGTCAACAGTGAGGATGGTGGGTGGCGAGCAGCAGGCAGCAAGCAGGGACCACCTGCAGCCACTCTCTGTGCTGTTGGTGGCGGCAAGCGGAGGGGGCGGCAGCGGCTTCAGCAGCAGCCAGTCTCAGGGGGGGCACGTGCCCCTCTGTGGCCTCACTACGTGTAGCCTGTGCTGGGAGATCCTGGTGTCATAAAAAACCCACACCTGAAAAAAGCGAGGCAGTGCAACCCAAAACCGGCCTGGCTGCCTGGAGCCAGACTCTGGCTGCTGACCAGGCTCCACGCACTGGATCACCACTGCTGGATCCCGGGAGGCCTCCAGGACCCCCAGTAAGGGTCCCCAGCCAGCCCAGGTGCTGGCCTCAGCCACCACTATGTCACCTGGAGCACCTTGCTGCACACCAGAGTGCACATGCAAGGGCATTCCCCAGGGACAAGTAGCAGCAGCACAACTGTGCCACTGCTATTTGTCCCTGGGAAAATGCACATGTGTGCTTGTCTGGATGCGCCCATTGACTTTAAAGGGACTAAGTCACAGGCTTAAATGTCACTGCATGGTTAAGTGCTTTACTGAATCATGGTCAGACAGCCCAGTGCTTTCCAGGACTGACCCTTGAGCTGCCAGAAGCCTTCCAGTTCTCAGAAGCCAAACATTTAATCCTACAAGTGGGGCCACTGAAGACATTACCAAGAGAAGGTGAGAATGAAAGGTGCACAGAAAGCAAACTTCCATCTTGTCATGTAGGCTATCCAGATCCACAAAAATCCTTAGGAAACTGAGTCCTACTGAAATCTCAAAGGCATTAGACACCTAAGCATTAGGGCAATGCAAAATTTCACCAGCTGTTTCAATTTGACGTTGTTTCGACTCATTATGAGCTCGAAACAGTGAAATTGAATCAAAATGAAGGCCTTCGAAAGAGCCTCAAAATAAAACGAGGCTAATCAAAATGTTTTGAAAATTTCAAAATGTTTCAAGTTTTGAACGAGCCAGCAGCGTGGTGGTGAGAGACAGGGAAGAACCAGGGCGGCACTCCCACCAGCAGCCAGGAGCGCCATCTCCCACCGCTGGGCTGCGGGAAGCTGAGAACAGAGCAGGGGAAGGGAACTGAGCCTGGGCTCAGTTCCCCTCCCTAGTGCTGCAATCGGGCTGGGGGCAGGGAGTCAGCCCAGCTGCAATGACTCCCCATCACCAGCACTAGATCAGACTGGGGGCGTGGAGTTGAAACGGCGCCGAAACAGCCTCACTGTTTTGACGAAGCAAAACGGAACAGCTGTTTTGAATTGAAATTAAATTCAGAACAGAATGCTATTCCGTCGAAACCTTGAAACTCAAGGCAAAATGGAACAGTGCCGTTTTGCACAGCCCTGCTAAGCATCTCTGTGGACGTGGGCCATAGCGAAAGGGATATAGCAGGAATTGCTACTGCCAGAATCTTTACTGTAGTTCAAGAGATGACATCAGTTTCTTACTAGAGCATCTCTCAGCAGCAATACATTTACCTGACTTGCTTTGAGAAAGAAAAAAGCCCTCCCTTCCCCTCCCCTGCCCGAAGCACAGTGTCTGGTTTATGAGTAAAAAAAATAGTGCCAAAGAAGAATCTGAAACAAGAACAGATTTAAAATAATGCAATAAAAGATGGTATTTTGCAAGGCTGTTAAAGAGTGGGAAATGCCTCTCATTAGTTATACAGAGTGATGTGGTTACTAAAGGAACAGACGGAAAGAAAGTTACACATAGCACTAACTTAGCAGATCGTCACAGAACAAGTATAGCTGGTACTTCCCAACATGTCTCTAATGGTCTGT
Organism: Gavialis gangeticus; assembly: GCF_001723915.1. NCBI lineage: Eukaryota > Metazoa > Chordata > Crocodylia > Gavialidae > Gavialis > Gavialis gangeticus. The sequence goes on from NW_017729014.1 coordinate 4,250,075, forward strand.
GGCAATGGAGACTGGTGGAAGTGGAAGCTCAGGCTCATGTGTACAAAGACAAATAATAACTAGAGATCTTGAGAACTATTTTAAAAATTCTGATTCTCTTTTTTACATGGTGAAGTTTCATTGAAGAAGGATTCTGGGCTCTTACAGTTCTTAAATTCATAACTCCTTTATTTGAAGTAAAAATTCTGGGACTGGAAAACACAATTATTTTCAGCACTTGATTAATTAGTAGACCAAGGAGAAGTAAGAGAGAGAAAGACCGGCATCTTACTTGATCCCTCCGGCTTCATGGAGATAGTGTTCAGCAACTGAACAAGACTCTGTGAGCGCTCCACTAACATTTTCAGGTATCAAAGCAGAAATTGTAAACCCTATTCTTTTCTATATCTACCAGCAAAATTAGGGTTGCAGCAAGTCTAACATGCCCAAACTGCAAGGTGCAAATGCAGTGACCACAGGACCCTTCCTGAGAAGCTGTTAGGCATTTTTTACAAGGGTTTTTTTTTTTTTTGGTTTTGCACTCAAAGTGCAAATGAATCACACACCTCATTTCCAGAAAAATACAGTACATGCTTTTGCACTTTACTTAAAAGGTAAAGCTTTAAGCAAACAATAAATTCCAAAGCAGCTGTATTTCCAAATGGCTTTGTCCTGAAAAATCCTTGTTGACTTCCCTCACCTCTCCTTTATTTAATGAAGAGTGTGGTTGGTTGTGACAATGACAGGATCACAAATTTAGCTAAACACCTCCCACATCCTACCTGAGGTATCCATGGGGAAAAAATCCCTAAGCAGATGGATACTGCACTGATTCTGCCCGAGTGCAATGAAAATACTGTGCTCCTATGGCAAAGAAATGCCATTCCTGAAAGAGATCATCTTCCCAACAGTGTAACGTTTGCCCGGGGATCAGTGGAGATGCTATTCATTGCCCCCAAAAGTAGCATCTCCTCTGAAATGAGCCAGAGAAGTGCCCTTTTCTCTCCAGTAAAAGCAAAACTCACAGTGAAGAACCCTGTTTGGTGGCTTTAGTAGAGTCTTCATTTTGTTGCTTTTATTTTGGGGCAAAAAGCAGGTCGAGGGAATGACTGAAGTTAATGAGGGGTTCATAGGGACCTGGCCAGTGAAACAGGACAGCTAGGTTGCTTTTCCAGTTCACACACAGTGTGCAATGTGGTCATGGGCAAGCTGATTCCCATCTCTGTACTTCCCATCTCTGTCCTTCTGATTCCCTGCCTGCCCATCATCTGTTCTACTTGTTATGTGTTTATACAGCGCCAAGCCCAAGATGGCCCTCGTCTCCACTGAGTCTCTAGCTGACAGGACAGTATAAGATGTCAACAGTAACAAGTGCACACAATAATTACGTTGATGGCAGAATCCCACAGATCATTCATTGTGTGGAAGGTGTGAGGAGGGTTTTTTTCAAAGGCTATTCAGAAGAAAACACCACTCAAAATATTAAATGTAATTAAAACCATTAATGGTTTTTTACTTGTCTCTCTTTTAAAAGAAAGACAAGCATTTAAATGTAAACATAAAGTATTTAAATTGAATAACCATTCCCCCTTCAATTAGGAGTTAACTTGAATCTGAACTGTAGGAGCATGTTACCAGGCTGCAAGAAATAATCTACAAGGATAGCTAATAAAATAGATATTTTTTTGCAGATTCCTTATTTGTTGCAGACTTAATGCAGAAAGGGCTCTCATGTGTTCCATTTACCTTATGGTTACATATTCCTTCTGCATGGAGGCTTGAAAACACTTAGGAAGATGGAAACCACTGTTCAAATAGTTCATTTGGCTCTGAACGTTGCTGCCGCAGAATATTAACCTCTAAGACAAGACTGCGTCATTTAGAGTGAATAAACTAAATTAAGCATCTGATTTGAAAGGTTTGCAGTCACACATGGATGTTTATCACATTTCTGGGACATTATCTTAAAGGTCATAAAAGTCTGCCTTATGCAGGTGGACTCAACCTCGGAGTGTGTCCATTTGAAGTACTGTAATTAGACCATAGATAAATTTATTCCAGGAAGCTGAAGACACAGTATACATGGAGAACATGACACCTCTTAGTACTGGGGAGACAAACTAAGCCACTTTGCATTCTTATTTTCTATAAATCCAGGCCAAGATTAACATTACAAATAAGTGGAAAGAGAGTGTAATATGCCTCACAAAATCCATACTGCATGTCATTCCATAAACCAGAAAAAAAGGGTCAAGATGTCTTGCTGGGGGGTGGGGAGGTGTTAAGGAGGCATAGAAATTTTTCCTGGCAGTGTCCACTTCAGTCCATGCATCATTCCTAATGAGTCCTTGTATTTAGATAACCATAAACATTACCTGTTCGTTTAACATGTCTTCGACATCTGTTGCTTTGCAAAATGCTACTGGAAGTGTTTTAGATAATTTGACAGTTATACTTTTTTAGTGGGAAGAACTGATAGATTTTGATGAAGGGGAAGAGATGAGTTAGAGAACAAAGAGATATTCTTTATTCATTTCCATACTGGAATAAGAACCCAAGACTGGAATGGAGCTAACCTAAAATGTTGTACAGCAAAAGCTTTCTTATCCGGCACCCATGTGGAATTGGGGGTGCTAGATAACCAATTATGCCGGGTACCTGAGAGGCCCGAACAGGTGTCTTTCCCCTTTTGGGCTGCCGCCCTTCCTGCCACTTCCAGTGCACCACCACCCCTCCCTGGCATCAGTGTGCCAGGGGACAGGGAGGGGGGCCCCACACAGGCCACTTTGCCCCGGGCTGTGGAGGCTCGGCAGTGCAGGATGCTGTGCCCCGGGCCATGGGGGCTGTGCGAAATTGGAAGTGCCACAGTGGACACTTCTGGTTTCGGTTTTGCCACATTGACCAGCATGCCAGTTAATGGAGCATGCTGGTTTGTAAGGTGCCGGATAATGAGGCTTTTGCTGTAATGTGAATGTAATATGTGTAGCAGCAGGAGGAACCGGGGCAGTCTGCAGAGCTGTGCTGACTGTTAATTTGAGCTGCAGCTCCCAGAAACCCCCAAGGACTGGGGGGCAAGGGAAAAGGGAAGAGGAAGCCTGAAGCTGGAGTAAGGGAAAGAGAGAGCAGTGTGCACATGGAGCCTGGTCACCCCGCACAGAGGAGTGCGCAGCGGAGCTGGAGATCTCCCTGGCTTGGTCAGCCGGACTGTGGGCTGAAGGAGCTGGACTTGGACTTGGGGGCTGCTGCAGGCTGCTGTTTGGGTGCTCTAGGGACTAAAGGCTTGTTTGGGGACATCTCTGGAGTGGGGTGGGTGAGAATTAAGGTATTGAGTGGATACCACAGTGTTGATGTTTCTTTACCTTTAACCTGTTCCTTCCTGTTGGCCCGCTGGCTTGTGATCCTAACCCCTATGATTCTCTCTATAAAAGTGGGAACTCCCCCTTGCTTCTTGTGCCAATTACTGACTGGGCCTGCACGGTTGGCACAATCTGCATCTACATAGACATGCTTCCTGCTAGTTGGGATTCTGTGGGATTCTCCAGGTAGAGATCATTATGCATCACTGCAAGAATCTTTTACTATGCACTTACCACTCAGAACATACACCACACATAAAGGAGTAATTCTATCAGTGTTAAACATTTGCACACAGTATATAACAAACCTGTGCCCATTAACTGGTCTATTGGTCTGCTAATATTCCACAGCTGGGATGTTATGACATGCCTGTATGGTGGTAATAAAGCCCTTTCAGAGCACAAGCTAAAGTAAAACATGAAGAATGTACTAGGGACCATGAAAGAAATGCTACAGAACAATAAATATCATCTTGATGAAGTCTCTGTGCTCATCGCAGCAAAGGTCCAGATGCTCTGCCTCTTTCAACACTGTTAAAAATGAAGCTTTCTAAAACTCAAATCTATGAAAAAGAGAATTTTTTATTTGTTGCAAAAATGTTTTGGGTTTGTTTTCTCCGTCTAATATGATTGCGGAGAAAATTCACCACTGACTTCTGGGAAGGTCTTTTAATTTTTGAAAAGTTCATGGCAAAGTTTTGTGTCTTATAGTGCTATTGTTTTACGTGAAGAATAAATAGACTCTTAAAACCAGTTCTGCCAAGCAGTTTTTTTGTACCGAGGCACTTGACTGTCTCTGATAGATCATGAATTGCTTCCTGCTCAATTAATCTAGTGCTATTTAAAGAGAAATATTGACCATAAAATTTGTGCTTCTGTTTATGGTATTGATTTTTATGTTTTCAAAAAATATAACATGCACAGACACCTCCAATGAAATTTCCAATTAACAGGCTTGCACAGAATATAATTAGTTGGGTATTCTGTTGTTGCTGCCAAAAATCCCGCTACTGCCTGAGCATCTTTCTGTGATATGTGATACCGAGAAACACTCCATGGATAGAACTTGAAAGAAGTTAGTTAAACAGATGGAGGCTAAAAGGTTGTGTATCCTGCTCTAATAACCTGATTCAAAGCCCGTTCAAGTCAAAGCTGTTTGGAATCAGGCTTCCTGCTGGCAATATTGCTACATATTATTGTAAACCAGATTAAGGTTTGGAACAAGGAGATGAAACTCTGTTCCAGCCAGTGACATCTGGCTGTTCTGGATTTCGGCACAAGTATGCCGTTGTAAGAGTTCCTCCAGTCTTACAACTTTGGTGGGTTCAGTTTGAGCATAACTGAGTATAGAACCTGGCCAACGGCCCTGCATGTTTCCCCGGTACTCACTTTTTATATCGCTCAGTCATATGTGTTTTACACACAGAAGGTCAGACCATGTGCCGCTGTTGCTTCACCATCTCAGGATCTCACCCACACACTGATTTCCATGTGCAATGCTGATATACACAAACTGGGATGTGGCCTTATGCACTACAGTGTGTGTTCTTGGGATACATAGAAAATTGAACTTCAAGGAAGAGCAAATTTCACAGTTCTGCTTCCTGGACAGAGAAAACCTCTCCTCCTCTGTTTGCACATTATGGTGCATCCTAGCTAGGCATGGCTCTCACTGTAAAATGGAGCCCCATGTAGGTAAACCTATTATACACCACAGAGTGTAATGAATCCTCAATTGCGTATGTAGCAGAGCTGAGTTTCACAAATTCTGAGTTTCAAATTCTGCTGGAAGATTCAAATATTCCTTTGACCCCTTCATCTATTCCCCCACCCATAAAATGTACAAACTCTCAGTAAACGTGTAATGAGCAAGCAGCCAGACTTTGTGCTAGAGTTTCATTTAAAAAGGTAAAAGCAAAATAGATCAAACCATCCTTTATTCTACAGCCATTTCCCCAAAGCAACATGTTAACCCTAAGGTAAAAATCGATGTTCAAAGCCTGTACCAATTTTCAGAAAGATAAACGTTGCATTTAATACTTTGCAGAAAGGATTGGTCAAGAAACTGTCCTAAGTGTAAATAACACAGCACCAGCATTTGCCAATTATTTCTACATATTGGTGAAGAAAAGACTCTGGATTAGTAAAAAAGAAAATGGCTCGGGGAGCAGACACAAGGCTGAATCGTATCATGTTACTTGCCTATGAGGAATTTGATTGTAGACTGACAACTTGAAAAGGATGCCAGTAATTCAAGGCTTGGGTAGTGTAAAATCAAGCTTCTTTAAAACTAGTGGGGATGTTTCTGCAATTATTCCTCCTTTTTTCAATTGGAGCGTCATTTCCACTGCAAATCTGAGCTATAATAACACCGAGGTCACCTCAGCCCTGGCTCTGAGCATCCAGGCAGTATTTAAAATGACAAAACTTATTGCAGTTATATTTTGTTCTTGACTTCCACAGGGCACATCTACACAAGACACTACTACCTGTATAAGCAAGTACTAAATAAATGTGCAGTAACCAGAGTTACTGCGCAGTAGTGCCAGAAAATGCTTTTTAAGTGATTACACTGCACAGTAACCTAATACTATTGCACAGTAGTGTCTTGGCATGGGGGGACACTGAAATATTTTGTGACCTTGTGCCAATTTTGGGGGAACTGTTTATATAAAAAACCCCAAACAAACAAATCCTGAAAAAGTAAAACGGTTTCACTTTGAAACTATTTTTAAAAACTCTGTGTTTCAATTTGGAATTTCCTCCCTGTGTATTCAAAAATGTTCAAAACTGAAACAAAATATTTTGTTCCACTCCAAATTTTTTTTCAGTTTTTTTTATTTAAACAGAAAGTATTTTAAAATCCTGTTTAATTTTCACCCAAAACAGTGATTTTTATTTGGAACTGTCAACCCCCACAAAACAAAAAGAGTCTATTATTCACCCCACTCTATAAACAAATGCTAACATGCCCATTCATCAAGATAGAATTTCTTTTTCTCTCTCCCGCCAGATGAGCCCAGCAGCATGATTTTTAAATTGCAGTAAATTTATCACATTATGCCCTAACTTTCTGGAGAAGACAGGGCCAATAACAAAGGAGAGCATCCTTTGAAATCAACTGCTTTCCATCTTGCTTATGCAGACAGAAGGAATTCAGTCCAACATGTCAGTAGGTGGAATGAACACCCACTAGAACAAGCTCCAGAGCATCAGAACATTAATTAATTTTCTATCTCTGGTTAGACAGACTGTAGACCAGGAACAAAAACTGGAAGAAATCCATCCCAAATATCTCCCACTAAGTTCCTGCATAAAAAGAATCTCACTTATCTTTGAATTTATATTTGAAACTCTATGAAAACAGTTATTGGATGCCATAATTAAAAACCCCCTCCAATTATCTACCCTGTACCTGATACTAAGGTACGATGCATGACTGGTATCCCCATATCAGCACAGTCCCAGGGCAATAGTGAATGCTATATTCTTTAGGGTGTTCTTGTGTGATTTGTGGTGAAGAGTAAGATAAGGCATTCAAACAAGGTTTCTTTTTAGCCTGTAGCAGTTTAATTACTTGTTGCTAGGATGTCTATTCAGATGGGAAACAAGGGACAATGTTTCTTTTTCCGTTCTTTCTAGTATATGCTAAAAGTCTGTCTAATTTCTCATATTCACATCTTTTCCCCCCATTATTGTGGCAGGATAATATACTGGAAGGAAGGAAGTGAAATAGAAGCCAGTTTTGCTCCTGATAACATTTATTTCAAATGCATTTTCCAGCTGGAATGGAAGTTAATTCTTCTTCATTATAAAACATTAGGGGCTGAAAAGTTTCTGCTCCTTTGAAGTGCTCAGTTTCAGGATACTTTCCAGAAGTGAAAAGCTTCTCATAAAGGTAACTTAGGCCAGGCTGAGCTCTGTGCTTGCATGACTAGCCTGTTTCTGATACCTAAGTTGGCAATTAATGCGTCAGCCTGCAGTGTTGACCTACAATTTCCAGCAAGCTAGGCATGATAGGCGCAGACAAGTTTTGCCTGATCTGGTCCCAGAAAGCAGTCTACAGCCATGACCAAACACAAGTGCATGGCTGCAGACTGCTTTAGAAGTCCCTGATCTCATGACACTCTGAACCCTCGTTGCACGAGGATTCAGATGAAAGTGCTCCAAAGTGGAGCACCTTCATTAACTTGTGTCTGCATGAACTGGGAGCAGGGCTTGGCTGATGCAGCCCAGCCCTGCTCTTAGCATTGTTTTCAGAATGGGAAGGGGGAGAAGGCAGGGGAGGGAGGTCCATTCCAGGGGTTTCCCAACTGCGATGCAGTGGGGTGGCAGGTGTATTGAAAGTCCCCAATTCATGCCCTCCCTACACACACACACACACACTCCAGCATGGCTTGGGAACCTCCAGAATCAATCTCCCTCTCCTGCCTTCTTCCCCACCTATCCTGAGAGAGCACTGGGGGGGGGGGGGAAGGGTGGAGCTAAGGGAGAGAAGCTGCAGGCACACAGCCTCCCTCCCTGGATCAGCTCCAACTCCACCTCCTGACCCAACAGCTAACATCTGCTGTGAAATACCATGAATTAGACCAGTGAGCTGCACTTCTGTCTGTGCCTCATATGAGACCAAGAAATGAGTAAGAACAAAGAAGCAGGGCACATTTTCATGGCTCCACTACCTAGAACTGTCCAAAACAGGGTAGACATATCTGAATGCTCTGCCTTTTGAGCTCAATCCTGCAAGGTACAGAACATTCTGGCCCAAGTCCAGCCAGGTTCTCAGGCAAGGCTCTTTGGGTAGATGTGATATCTTTTATTAGACCAACTGAGTGGTTGGGGAAAGTTCTTTGCAAGCTTTCAGGCATGACCTATCTCTCTTGAGGACACTCAACAAGGACGTTCCTCGAGAGAGAGATTGTACTTTTGAAAGCATATACCATGCGAAGTTTTGCTGCAGTAGAACAAGAAAACCCCCATGAATCGCACACCATTCGTTATGACATACGATCCTTCTCTGGAACCTACATGGAAAATCCACAAACAATTGTAACCCATACTAGATGAAGACCCTATTCTGAAAGAGATCGTTCCAGAACCACCCATCCTAGCCTCTAAACAAGCACCAAACCTCGCTAACCTCATCCCCAAAAGCAAACTCCCTATGACCCAAACCATACCAAATGGACCCATACCATGTCAGGACAAGAAATTCAAAACCTGCCAATACATCCCCACCACTCCCACAATAAACTACAGCCCACTACAGAACCATCACCATTCCTGGATCTTACACCTGAACCTCCAGAAATGTTATATATCTTATTTCTCATCCAGTGCCCCAAATGCCCTGATAGAAAAATATGTAGGAGAAACCATCCAACAACTGCGCACCAGAATGAACGCACACCAAAAATCCAAAGACAAAAATATCCAAGTACCTGTGGGGGCACACTTCTCAGAAGACAATTACTCCCTTTTCAGTCTCCCAGTTCTAATCCTCAAATGGAATTTACAAAACACCTTTCATAGACAAGCCTATGAAATTCACTTCATAAATCTACTGGATACAAAAAATCATAGAGTAAATATAGACATTGAATTTATGACACATTAAAACCTGCCTAACATCGCATTCACCAGGTACCTGCCTGACCTTACTATTTACACTCCTCCTCACTCCTTCCTCCCCTCCCTTCATTCTCTACCCTTTGTCTTACTAATTTCCAGTTATTTACTTTTTCACAAACTTCCTCTTTTCTACCTTGGAGAACTCAACTACAGCAAAGTCTCCCTTACTAACCTTTGGCATTATTTTCCCCTCCTTCTCCTTCTTCCCTCCCTCCTCTACCCATTGCTTTCCTAATTTCCACCTATTTACATTCTCACTGACATCCTGCCACACTTTTAGCTTCTTTCATCCCTTGGAGATCTCAGTACAGCAGAGAGTCCCTATGCCTGAAGAATGGTGCTTGTGCCTGAAAGCTCGCAGAGAACTTTTTTCCAACTACTCAGTTGGTCTAATAAAAGAGAACACATCTACACAAAGAACTTTGCCTGCCTATGTTCTTAGACCAACATGGCTACAACCAAAAACCCTGCCAGGTTCTCAAGCACATGATCATCACTAAGCACATAAAGTCAATGGGATTCCTTGTGCTGAAAGCTAAGTATGTGCTTGACTGTTTTGCAGTTTGGGGGCTTCATGGAACAACAGCCAAAGACAGGAGTGGGTATATCTATCTTGGGGGCTGACCATGCATTCTCATCTGCAATAGGGACAGATCAAAACTGATACAATAAGCAACTTTCCCCTGGGGTCAGGAACACACTGCTGGTTTAGTTAACAGTTTTCTGAGCTAAAAATACTTTTCTTCCTTGATGGATTCTGAGCTGGATAATTGTATTTGCTGTGAAGTAAAGTAAAAAGTAAGTTGCACAAAATTAATATTGATTCAAATTAAGCCATTTATCTCCTTGTGCTTTTCACTCCACATCAAATACAATTATTGCTTAAGCTACTACACAGCAAATAAAATTGCAAGTTAATTTGCATCTTATTTTATTTTTTCTCCCTCA
>NW_017729014.1:4264985-4266899 GCF_001723915.1 Gavialis gangeticus
TAAAATTGCAAGTTAATTTGCATCTTATTTTATTTTTTCTCCCTCAACCCCCTGCTTTGGTGGTGGTGGTGGTGGTGGTGGGTTGGGTGGGACCCACCACCTGAATTAACTGAGATCTTTCCAGCCAAATGAAAACAAGCATCACTATGTGGTGCCACATATTGTTCAGATCTATTAAAAGTACCACATTTCTGAGTGTAACCCACACAAAATATACAAGCCATTTTGTACTGCAAGTGTGTTGCTGTATATGGTTTTACTTGAATATGATTTGTGTATGTGTGTGTATGCTGTGCTGTATGTGTGCATGTTTTCTATATTTGAGTATCTTGTTTTCTTTCCCTTTCTTGGATAAGCTGGAAAGGGACAGAAGATACTACAGTAGGCAAACACCTGTGGATTTCATTAGGCCTATTGTCTGGGGTGCCCCTGTTGTTTACTATAAATAATAGGGCATGGGGGTCAGTCACATAATTGATTAAACTGGGCAGTGGTCTTTTTTAATTAATTGGCTAAGAGAAAAGGGCTGAAGGCCTGGCTGAGCCTTGTTTGGATACTTGGGGGGATGTCACACCAGGTATATAGGAAAAGGGAGCTGGAGAATGTGAGTGCACTCCAGGGAGGACCACAGCAGGGAGGGAGACCTCTCAGGTACAGAGGAGTGAGAGATTCTCTGAGTCTGGGACTCCTCTCCCTTTCTTTGTCTCCTCTTTGCTTCCTGGGTTTTGAGTGGGATAATACCATAGTGGGGTATTAATCTGAGGAGGATTAGAATACACCAGGATTCAAGTCTTGTAGAGTGTGGGTTAGCATTTGGAGCCTGGCCCTTGTTGTGACTGTAGCAGTTCTTGTGTCTTTCTCTAGCTAGATAGCTGAGTCTATCTGCAGTTCAGGCCCAGGAACCAGGATAGGTCTGGCTTCCCTTCTCTTGAGTTCTTTTGCAGTTTTTTCCCCAACTGGAGCTGTGGCATTTGGGACCAGGAATTTTGGGGTGTGGTCATCCCTCCCCCCCCAAGCCGCCATGTGGAAGTGGAGATTGCCACTCTACAGCTTCCCAGGGAGCAACGAGGGGCCCCATGCACCCCAGAAAGACCAATGCTCACTAGCAGCTCCCAGAGATGCAGTGAGATCCAAGGAGCAGTTTATAGGACTCTCCTGCTGAGTAGCAGGTATATGGGTGCTGCCCCCCCCCCCCCAAACTGACCTTTGGGTGAGCCTCCCCATGTCTCAGACTGCCTGGGCAAGGGTGAGTCTCCCCAAAAGGGGTGCAAACTAGAGACTCTACTTTGTAGTTGGCAGTGCTTTAAGTTGCATTTGGTGTTTTCCTTTGATTTCCTTGCCTTTGTTTCCTGTAAAAAATCTGTCCTCTGTGTTTACACTGCTTGCTAGTTTGGGGCTTTGTTTATGTGGGACACCCCAGCCAAATTCAGTGATCCCAGATTTCTGGGTGGGGGGGTTAAGTCATAGTGGAAACTTATTGGGCACCCCAAAATTTGAATCCTTGTTGCTGCCGACTGGTGCCCGACAGAAGGGTTACATGAGTGTCACCAGTACCTTTGCCTTGAGACAAATCGCCTCTCTAATTGAGCTGAGAATGGCTTTCCTTAGACCCAGAGTGGGCAATTATTTTGGCTGGAGGGCTGCTTAATGAGTTTTTGTAAGCTGTTGAATGCCATAAGGGTAGCTGTGCCCCTTGATGGGTGCACTGCCTATGGTCATCTACTTGGGGCCAGAAGTCCTGCTTCAAACCCCTGATCTTTGCCACTGGAAGTCCCCCCGCTAGACCCCAGAAGTACTCCTTTGGGGGGAGGAGGGAGGAGTGCCATCTTGGAACCAGAAAAAAACCGATTATCTACTAAAAGTCAAACACCAACTATAACATTTTAATTTTATTACAAAAATATTTTTGTCATG
>NW_017729014.1:4267007-4272290 GCF_001723915.1 Gavialis gangeticus
GAGGGTGTGGGGGGGTTGTGAGAGGATGTGGCTGTGTGCAGGGGGCTGTAAGGTATGTTGCAGGGGGGTGTATATGTGGGTGAGTTGTGGGGGCAGGGTGTGTGTCGTTTTTGAGTTGTGAGGGAGGGTGCAGGGGTGGGGAGACCCCCCCCACACACACAATCCCCACCATGGCGCACAGCTCCTGCTGCAGCAGCAGCAGGTGGTGGGCCCTTGGGGCACTTGTGGCCTGCGCAGACACTGCTGTCTGGTGGTGCACAGCTCCGGCCGGAGCTGCACATGGTGGCAAGAAGCACAGCCAGGCTGACCCCCCTCTATCATGCGGGGCTCCCCGCAGCACACATGCAGCTCCCAACACTTGTGCACCACTGGGGAAAGCCCCTCACCATGGAGCCAGCTGCCTTCCTTGCTTCGTGTTGCCACAGAAGCAGGGAGTGGGGCTCCCCTATGCTTCTGGGGAGGCCCAGCATCTGCATGTCATGGCAGGGAGTGGGGAAGGTAGCTGACTATCATGTGGGGCTTCCCCCTGGTCGTGCACAAGTGTCAGGAGCTGCACATGTACTGTAGGAAGCCCTGCATGCTAGAAGTGGGCTGGTCTGACTGTGCTCCTTGCCACCATGTGAAGCTCTGGATGGAGCCATGCACCACAGGATGGCAGCACCTGCGCAGGCCATGAGTGACCCAGGGGCCCACCACCTGCTGCTGCTGCCAGTGGTGGGGTCTGTGTGCCATGGGGGGCGGGGGGAGTCTGTGTGAGGTTCCCTACACCCTTCCACCCTCCCTCACACCCACACCCTGCCCACCAAGCTCCATGCTCCCACTGCCCTTCTGGGCACAGGCTCTACCCTCTTGCCAGCCCTTGCTCCATGCTCTCTGCCCCACCCAGCTGCAGCTTCCCCCCATCCACCCCCATTGCAGGTTCGCTACCCCCACCTCAACCCCCACCACTTCCCTACCTGATGCCGGGAACAAGCACTGCGGCAGAGAGATGAGGAGGAATCACTGGATGCCAGGGAAGCCAAGCAGGTTCCCTGATGCCTGCAGCGGTGACAGCAGCAGCCCTGCCTGGAAGGTGTGTGCTGGCTGGGCCAGGCACTTCCACGCAGGAGGGTGGGAGCAAGGTGTGCAGATTGTGGGGGTGCAATTAATTGGTGGGTGCCCACTATCCGGATCCAGTCCATGAGCCATATTTTGCCTGCCTCTACCTTAGACACATGTGCCAGAGCTGCTCTGCATATTGGTCTAGGGTGGGCTCATGTAAAACTGCCACGTAACATGAATGTCTGTGGGGTTAATGAGGGATGATGCAGAAAGGGAAGAAAGCCACAAGCCCAACTTTGCCACAAGCTAGCAAAATTCAAAGGCTTTTCTTTTCTATCACTTTCTTTTGAGTGATAACTGTGGTGAGGAAGGGGCTATAAATACCTCCACCAATTAAAAGACATGTGTATGGCCTTGGTGGAAAAAGCAGCATTTTCTGGGGGCTCTGCTTCATCTTCCTCCATCCTTTCCTAAGTGTTTACTTGGGATTTTCCATTTGTCCCCCACAGGAGCATGTCTGAACCAGTATTAGATAGTTCCAGCGGGATGTGTTTTCACTGTCTCTGGAGTAGTGTATTGAGACTTCAGAAAAATGAGACTTGAGCATTCACAGTTCTTTGACTTAAAATGAAATGTGGGGCATTGCATTAAAAGCCCCTAAATCTTATCACTTCCCCTTCAGTTCTGTCTGTGACCGTCAATGGCAGTAGGGGGGGAAACCAGCTGAGGCTGGAAGAGGGAGTCTGCACTCCTCCATCCAATCAGGAGCCAGGACTGGAGTTCTCCGTGTGTAGTTCTCTAGCTGTATACAATCATCTCTTCTTTCAAAATATCACTAGTAAGAACTAGGCTTTCCTGGTGGCATTTTGTGCTTGTTATCACAGGTTTGACTCAAAGGCAGAAACTAATGATTGGAACAGGAGGCCAGTGGGGCAAAGACGGACCATGCTGAGGTAACAAACCTCAAAAGCAGTGCAATGAAGGACTCTATAGCATTTTAAGTTTTCAGGAAATTTCATTGTTTAAATGTAGTTTCACCTCTGCAGCACAGGTGGCTGCTCCTGCACCCCGCTTTGCCAAATCCTGGATCCACTCCTCACCATGCATGCTCTGCTGGCAGGATCTGTTGGGAAAGGGTAGTTTGATTAAAACCATTCTCTTTTTGGGAGAGCTTCTGGCCTCCTTCTGCACTGTTGTAAAATCCAGAAGTAACTCAAGAGACTAGCTCAGACCAGCACCTGAATCTCCAACCCTTTTCAGCTTCTTTACACCTCATCATCCTTTTATGTACTTCTGTCCCTGCCACAAGGTCTACGCAAGCCAAAAGCAACTCTGCTGTCTGTTTAAGAAAAGGCTGAGTATCAGGAATGGATAAGTGTGTTTGGGGCTAAAGCTTTGTAAAACTTCTTCCCATCTGGGAACTCTTTGGTCAGATTCAAACCCCTGGCAGAGATTGCAGAAGAATGTACAGTGCTCACTGTAGGCGATGGTGGATGCTACATCCAAAGCACATAAAGTGAACACAGCACCAGCTGGATTCAAATATTTATAACCAAGAAATGAAGAACCCTCAGAAATGAGGGGTTTTAAGAAAAAGGCAAATCCAGACTTCATCCTTGACTCTAAATAATTGACAAGGTGATGCAGCTACTGTTAATGGAACAGCAAGTATGGTGTGTTTTCTCTTTTCCAGAGTAAATCATAATACTGTCAAGGGAAGCCAGATCATGGGTATAAGAAAGTATGATACAACTTGAGCCTGTTGATGTCTTTCATTCAAACTGCATCATGAAAGATTTGCATGATACTAGCCGCTTCACACAGGCCTAGTATGTATTTGCAGCAGTACAAAGCGCCAAAGAATTGAACAACATGGTCTTAGTCATACGTGCATGTGTGTATGCACAGATGGCTCAGGTTTGCTGGGGGCTTCTGAGGAAGAGGTTGCAAAGGTACCTTTCTAAATTATGCATTTTTAATTGGTAAAATAAATGAAAACACTTTCCAGCTCCAGTCAGCATACTGGTTTTGGGAACCTCTTGTTTCCTCAGTCAGTATTCTCGGCAGTTTTAGTGCTAGCTGGAGTAGAGCCAGATGAATTTTTTCAGGCAAATATTTTATTCACAGAAAACTTCTGTTTCTGATCAACCCAAACTCTTCATGCACTTGTGCTGAATTTTGTGAGCAATTTTCACTAAAATAAATGTTGAAAAAAGTAAAAAAAGTTCAAATAACATCTTTTAGGCTCTCATTTTGAGGTGTTTCAAAACAAAGTTTCCTTCAATATAATTTTAAAAAGGAAAAAAATCAGAAATGATCTTTCTTCTGATCTACAGTGTGTTTTTTGGGGAGGAGGATTTAAATGTGGTAAGAAAATCCCTCCAAAAATGTTTTTTTTCCTATGAACTATAGCCAAGTAATAAATGATGCCAACATTGGAGTCACATGCAGCATTGCTTGAAGGTTTAGCATGGCAAGATTGCTCCCTGTAACTGGACATATGCCCACCTCTCTGAAGCAGTTAAAACCTGCCCCTTAGTCCTAAGATGTGGCCACCCTCCATTGTGAAGAAGTTATCCTCTATAAAAGTCTGCAGCTGCCTTTGAGTTCCATTGACTCTGAAGTAAGGGTCTTGTCTGTCTGTTAGCTGGAAGCTCAATGATAAAAGGGTAGTGGTTGCAAATGGCTTGGATGGTTCTGGATGAAGATCCCAGGTATTCCCCGGGTAGAAATGCTTGGGCTACTTGCAGCAGGGGATATGACAAAATGGGGAAAGATGGACTAAATAGTAGTGGTATGAGTTGGAGCAATCCCTCTAACAGGCCACTGCTGGGCTAGAACACAATCAGACCTACAGCCAGCTCCAGCTCCATGATGTCCCATCCAAAGACTGAGAGTGCAGAGTCCATACACTGTTCCAGTGCTTTACTACCCTCCTAGTAAGAGCATTTTTCCTAGTATCTAGCTCAAACTTCCTTTGCTGAAACTTGAAACCATTGCTCTCTGTTCTGTCATCTGCCATCACTGAGAACAATTTAGCTCTATCCGCCTTGGAACCACCCTTCAGGTCATTGAAGGATGCTACTAAATCCCATCTCACTCTTTTCTTCTCCAGACTATACAAGCCCAGTTCCCTCAGCCTCTCCTCATAAGTCATGTTTCCCTACCTCCTAACCATTTCCATTGCCCTATGCTGGATTCTCTCCAATTTGTCTGCATCCTTTCCCTAGTGCGGTGAAACTGGACATGGTATTCCTGATGTGGCCCTACCAGTGCAGAATAGAGGGGAATAGTCACTTCCCATGATCTGCTGGCAATGCTCCTACTAAGGCAGCCCAGTAAGCTGTTAGCTTTCTTCACAACAAAGGCACACTATTGGCTCATTTTAATGCCTCGGGCCTTTTCTGCAGAGCTGCTGCTTAGCTGGTTGGTCCCCAGCCTGCACTGGTGCATGGGATTGTTCCTTTCTAAGTGTAGGACTTTGCACTTGTCTTCATTGTACCTCATGAGTGGGTTTTTTTTTTGGTTCAGTCCTCCAGTTTGTCTAGATCTTTCTGAATCCTAGTCTTGCCTTCCAGCATATCTATTACTCCACCCCCCAGCTTGATGTCACCTGCAAACTTGCTGAGGGTGCACTTCATCCCATCTTCCAACTTGTTGATGAAGATATTGAACAAAACCAGCTGCAGGGCTGGCCTCAGGGCACTCCACTTGACACTGGCTGCCAATTACACATCTAGTCATTGATTCCAAGCTGACCTCGACAGGCTCAGGAAATGAGTGGATGAGAACCTGATGGTGTTTAACACCAAAAAATGCAAGGTTCTCCACCTTGGGAGGAAAAACCTGCAGCATGCTTATAGACTCGGCAGTACTACGCTGGCTAGCACTACAGATGAAAGGGACTTGGGGGTCATGATTGACCATAAGATGAACATGACCCTTCAATGTGATGCTGTGGCTAGTAAAGCAAGCAGAACACTGGCTTGCATCCATATATGCTTCTCAGGCAAATCCCAGGACATCATTCTCCCATTGTACTCAGGCCTGGTGAAGCCGCAGCTGGAGTACTGCATCCAGTTTTGGGCTCCACAATTCAAAAAGGATGTGGAGAAGCTTGAGAGAGTCCAGAGAAGAGCCACGCGCATAATCAGAGGTCAGGAAAACAGACCTTATGATGACAGGCTGAGAGCTATGGGCCTCTTCAGCCTGGAAAAGCGCAGGCTCAGGGGCAATCTGATG
>NW_017729014.1:4277290-4292079 GCF_001723915.1 Gavialis gangeticus
TGAACACCTTCAAGAGTAAATTGGATGTTTATCTTGCTGGGATCCTATGACCCCAGCTGACTTCCTGCTCCTTGGGCAGGGGGCTGGACTCGATGATCTTCTGAGGTCCCTTCCAGCCCTAATGTCTATGAAATCTATGAAATTACTACCCTTTGAGCCCCACAATCCAACCAGTTTTCTATCCATCTTACAATCCATTCATTCGACCCTGATTTATTTACCTTGCTTGGGAAAACGTTGTGGTAGACCATATCAAAAGCTTTGCTAAAGTCAAGGTATATCGTGTCCATGTTCTTCCTGAATTCAGTGAGCCAGTCATCTCATCATAGAAGGCAATCAGGTTGACCAAGCATGACTTGGAGGAGGAGACGGTGATTAGGAACAATCAGCATGGATTCACCAAGGGCAAGTGCTTAGAAATGGATTCTTTGAGAACTTGCTCCATGATTTCTCCAGGAACTGAGGTGAGGCTAACTGGTCTGTAGTTCCCTAGATCCTCCTTATTTCCTTGCTTAAAGATGGGAACTATGTTTGCCCTTTTCCCATCATCCAGGACCTCCTCTGATTACCATGAGTTTTCAAAGATGATGGCCAAAGGCTCTCCAATCACATCAGGCAACTCCCTCAGCATCTTTGGGAGCATCATGTCTAGACCCATGGACTCATACACATCCAGATTTTCTAAATAGTCCCTAATATGTTCTTTTCCTACTGTTGGCTATTCATCTTCTCTCCAAACTGTGCTGCCAGGTGCGGTAGTCTGGGAGGTGACCTTGTCTGTCAGGTCTGAGGCAAAAAAGGCATCAAGTACTTCAGCCTTTTCCACATCTAAACACCATGCACCCCCACACATTGTTTAACCCTGCAATGTGATTCAATGCTTTTCTTAAATGATTTTAAACAATATTATTTTTTCTATTTTTGTGGGGACCGTTATCCCCACACGCTATCGAAGTCTGATGGCTTAAATTGCACCATTGTTTCTCAACTGTATAATACATGCCACTGGTTTTCTGTCCTACTCAGTGGAATTCTGGCAATTTGCAGTTAAGTCTATCAACACATTTGCAGCTGCTGCTGTGAAAAATTAATTTTATTTTAAATTAGTACCACATCACATCTCTCTCACCCAAGCTCACAGCTTGAGTTGTGTGGGATATTTATACTAAACCACAAACCCACTTTGTCAGAATATGGGTTTGATGTTCAGTGCCATGGTGATCCTCAGCCCATCCTCACAAAGTGGATATGAAAGTTGTTGTTGTGTTGTCACTGAAATGAGGAAAGTTAGGCAGAAAAAAGAAGTTTCAGAACTAGAGCGTGCCCTGCTCTAGTCAAAATTGTTCTCAGTATTACATTCCCCAATGCTTTAAAGTATCTAATTTAAAGTTCCCTTTCACTCAAAAGAGCAACAAAATTCTAAATGATCTTTGTTCAGCTTGTGAGTTCAAAAAAATGTAGGTGCAGTAAGTAGTGAGCCCTACCTGCAAAATGCACTTAGAATATGAAAGTTGAGCTGGTTCTTTACATTGCATTCATCCACATGAACAATAAAAATACCGTAGGGCAAATTCTGCCCTCATTGCTACATGCATCCTTTTTCCTTTCAGGAGTAGACTGAAAGGAATTTTTAGAATTGCTATTGGGCTGATATTGCTAAATGGACTAAAACACTGGAGACAGGAAGAAGTAATTGAAGTAACCTGGAATAATAAAGTGACCCCACTAGGTCCCTAAGGAACAATCAGTTACTTGAATGAGAGTTCTTATGATTCATTCAGTACAAACTTAGTAACTTATGTTTTTTGCTTCCATAAATAACTGCAGCAGCACTTTTGTATGTTCATTCCTCTGCTGGTGCAAACAGCTCTTGTGGACCTAACTATACAAGAGAAACATTTTCTGTGGGATACTGATTGATTTCTTATTTGATATCTCAGCCTTGTTAGTTCTTTAACACACATAACATTATCATGAAATAGCATTAAGTCTCCAGCTTAAACTAACAGAAGCCAGGAATAAAAAGAGCTTAAGGGAGATGCATTTAGCCTCACTCTTCAGTCTCCTTTCTGGCCTGTCCCCTCATGCCTTCCCAATCTAACAAGGCACACTAAGGTTGCAGAGGACTTTAAGTTCAAAGGAAAGCAAATAGGCTCACTGAGATTCATCCCTGCAGCTCTAACACCTGCCATTTGTAGAGGACAAACTGGTACGGTGACTACTTATATAAACCAGGTAAATCCCTCATGACACCAATGAGCAGGAAGGGCTTGATCCAAAGCCCACCAGAGTCAATAAGTGTGGGATGTTCAAAACCATTTAAGCAGGTTAGGGGCCTATCTCCTGTTGAAGTCACTGGAAGTTAGCACCTAATCTACTTACATGCTTTTTGAAAATCCTGGCCCAGGAGTTCTGCCATTTATTTGAATGGGATTTGGCTCATATCCTAATTGTTCAATCCCCAGCTACGTGTTCATGTAATTCCAAGATTCATTAGTAGAGTGAGTGCATATGTGTTTTTGTAGCGCTACCAGTTGCATCCCTAGTTGGTGAGCAGCATCAGCTGTCTATGATACCTCTGTGTAAAAACAGATGTGGGAGATACAGGGACTCCACACTGAAAACCCAGCCCAACTGCTTAGGACAGGGGCAATCAATTATTCGGGCCACATAGGCAATTCTGGGGAACTGTCTTGGGGCAGTCAGCACCCTGTGGGCTGTATGCTACCCCTGGCTTAGGACCTCTTCAATCAAGCATATTTTTAAGTCCTGCTGAAGTCAAGTACATATACAAATGCTTTCCCAAAATAAGGCTTTTATTTTTATCTTGACTATATGCTGGGTATTTTTGCCAAGTTTTCTATTTTTGAGCACTTCTGTATTTCTGGGGGGTTAGTTGTTTTTCTTTAAGGGAAGTATACTCCAGGAATAAGTGTACAGAAGGTAACTAAGTCCAAAATAATTCCACTTTGTTCATATGGATTTACTGTCATTTCCAAATGTCTATCATGCAAAGACATACTCAGCGACCTTTCCAAATGTGGAATTTATTGACCAGCTAGATGCTGCTTTAATCTGTCTGGAAATGTGCATTAAGGGGTTTTTAAAGCCTGGATTATCTCCATAGGGATACCTTAATGGCTCTTTTGCAGCTGTTACAATGTATTGTGTAAATATTGTAAATAAGTATTTAAAGGCCTTTAAAACAGGAATTATTGACTAGATCGACCATAAAAGATTCAATATCTCACTAAATCCTACTTCAAAGGTTAGTTGCCTAGTAATAACAATTATCTATCTAGTTCATTTGGCTTTTGAGTCTAAAATCTTTGAAATATTAACTGTTTTCTAAAGTCAGATAATACCACCATTTTTCATTATTTATGAATGATGTGATTGTTTAAAGAGTGGCTAATGCCACTTCTGTATTTTAGTTTTTAAATCTTTATTAAGGATTTGTATCTGCCTAACAAAGGGAGCAACAGTGAACTAGAAATCAGTGGATGATGTGCTATGCTTCTATGCTATGCTGTGTTATGATACGATAATACTCTGGGCTTTCATGATCCGAAGCAACTTTCGGTGGTGAAATTGGAGAAGCAGAAAAACAGTGAAATACTTTGCTTAGATTACCTTTGATCCCAAATAACTGCACGTATCTGAGTGTCCCAAGAGAGATAGGTAGGTTGATTCTGATAAGGTTGAATTTGAAAAGCTGTCTTCTTGCATGGTTTTGAGAGAGAGAGAGACCTGAATTTCTAAGGTATTCCTGATTTCTCTTTATACCCTCCCTGTTGTTCATGTCCTATTCGTATGCTGTCCCGTGTTCTCTCACTAACATATTACACATGACTCCCACAGAAGGCAGTGAGATTTACTGGTATCCTGCAGTAGGAAGATTAGAAACCTTAAGGCAAGCTCTCATCTAATCTCCCTGGTCAGCTTACCAACAAATCCTTCCTAAATTAGGATGCTCGCTTACCTCAGCAATTAGGATGCTATTAATACAATAATATCTGAGTGTACAACAGATGGATAAGCACACTGTAGGTAAATATAGCATCGATTTAAAACCTCCATCACGCATCACGCCCCCACACATCATTATATTTTATTTTTCATTTTACATCAGCTTAGTTTATTGACAGTCTTCGTGGTTATTAGAATCAATCTCTCTCATCCCATAAGAGGTACTGTGATTTCCAAGGGTTAACACAGTCTTCATGCATAAAAAAAATTAATTCAAAAGTTCATAATGCTTAAGTCCAAGCAGGAAATGTTAGATCATGACTTTATGACCTGCTTCACAGGCCATTACATTTCACTTGGTTAACCCTGTACTGAGCCCAATCAGCAGTGATTATCTAAGGCATAATTTGTGTCTGGTTAGTGCAGCCCCTCTTTTAGAAAAGGCATCCAGTCTGGACCAGAAGGCAGCAGAATATAACAAATCTGCCACAGTCCTTGGTACCTTGTTGCAAAAGAAACCACCTACACAGTTAAAAAGTCATTCCTAATTACTAATTCAAATATGTCCAGATTCATTTTATACCCATTGGTTCTTTTCAGGCCTTTCTCCGCTAGATTAAAATATCTTCTACTACCCAGTATTTTTTCTCTGAGAATGTACTTAAACACTGCAATGAAATCACCTTGCAATCTTCTTTTTTGATAAGCTAAATAGATCGAGCTCTTTATGGCTCTTGCTGTAAAGTACTTTCCTCAGCCCACTAATATTTTTTCCCTAGCTCTTCCCTGCATCAACTCAAGTTTTGCAACTTCCGTGTTAACGCATGGACACTAAAACTATACTGTGTTCCCACATCTGTCTCACCAATGACATACAGAGGTAAGAATCCCCCCCCTCTTCACATGAAAGAAAATTAAAAGGCAAATCCAGCCCAACAGAGCTTTAATGCCTTAATAATGTACGTAGTTATGTCTGAAAGGAACATCCACCAATTAAGCAATCCACTGATACTGACTAGTTAATAAAGTCTTCCACAAGACCTCTCTTCAACTTGAGTCATCATTTAAAATGTGAAGTGTGTTAAATAAAAGTCACCACATCCAATCAGCAGCCAGGTTAACAGTGGGACAAAGTAATACATTGTGATCTGCTATAAATCTGATTCCTCTTGTGCAAACAGGAGCTGCAAATCCAATGAGCTTTGTCGCTGACAGGGAAAAGTCTAGTAATTCCTGTATTGTAAGATGCATGAACCTGCATTGCTGGCCCTGTGCCTTAAAGACTGGTCACTGCTCTCTTCCCACCTGGAGGCCATTATCCATAAGTGCCTCAAAGTTAAATTTATCTTCCTGATTGGCAGCAGTACTTGAAGGTAAATATCAACATGCATGTAGCAATATGTTAGCAGGGGTGTGTAGTAGGGCTGTGTGAAGTTTCAGATGCTGATTCAATTTGGAGGAGATTTGGCCCAATTTAGTGTTCGAATCTCCAAATCTGAATCAAATCAGGAGACCTGTTAAAAGGTCTGAATCAATTCAAAGCTCTCCGAATCCATTCTGAAAAGATTTGGAAAGCTTTGGCGATTTGGGCAGTCCCCACTTGCTGAAGCAGGGAGCTGGACATGGATTTCATGCTGATAAGCAGAGGGTAGGGCAGGGGGAGCTGGAGGAGGGGGTAATGGGGGGACTCCTGCCAGACCCCATCCCCTGCCGGGGTGGGGAGGAGGGCTGGGAGAGCGGGTGGGGGATGGGAGCTTGTGACACAGCCCCCCACTCAGCGCGGGGCAGTGGGGGGAAGCAGGGATTGCCCCCCCTACCTCGCAGCAGCCAGAGAGTGCAGGCTTTTTTTTAAAGAGCTGGGAGAGCAGGCGGGGCAGCCATTGAGAGCGGGCGAGGGATGGGACCGATTCAGAGATTCGGCCGATTTGGTGGTGGCTGAATCTCTGAATCAAATTCAGCCATATCGATTCGGGACAGTGATTCAAATCACCAAATCGAACCACTGTCCCCCAAATCAGCCGAATCCAAAGTGAATACTACCCACTTCACACAGGCCTAGTGTGTATTTGCAGCAGTACAAATGGTAGTGGCACAGATTTGTGCTGCTACTTTGTGCTGCAGTGCACACCCATGCTTGTGTCTCTCTGCTGCTCCCTGTGCTGCAGACAGCCCCCACTCTGAGGCACCCTGTGTCCCAGCCAGCTGGGGAGTAGCACACGGAGGCAGGGGAGCAGGCAGCCCAGGGCCCCTGCACCCCAGCCAGCCGCTCCCTGGCAGGCTGGGGCACAGTATGCCTTGAGACAGAGAAGCAGGCAGCCCTGGGCTGCCTGCTTCCCTGTCTCCACATTTGTCCTGGCACACAGCACTTTGGTGTGTTTTGTGCTGCTTTTTTTCCCAAGGGTTTTTTTTGCTACTGAGATTTCCCAGTAGCAAATTTTGCCACAGCACTAGCAGTGCTGTGCAGTTTAACTTGCAATACATTCAGTTTGTGATGCAGCAAAGAGGTTTGTGGCGCTACAAACCACATGTACCTGCGTGTCTGGATCCAGCTGGTGTTGCTATACTGAGTAGAGGAAGGTCTGGTCCAGAGTTGGATGGGAGACCTTTTAAAATAATCCAACTGCCAAAGAAGAGGAAGGACCCTCACTTCTGAGTTTGAGCCAGTACTTACAGCCTGAAGTCCCATTAAAATAATGTTATAATGTTAAAATAATACAATATTAAAATAATGTTATAATGTTAAAGTGATAAAAAAGTATGGATTAGCTTCCCTAAACCTGATTTCTTGGTTTGTTTGTTTGGATTTGGGGGTGGGGTGGGGGAGGAAGAGGGGGGTCTATAAAGCAGAGGCATATGAAAGAAACTCATGCTTCCTGTTCGCGTGAGCCCAGAAACAAACTGTTCAGCCATATTCCAACCTACCCAGATCTTTCAAGAGAAAAGGCAGGCAGAGATTACAAAAGCAGAACCCTCTTCCATTAATGCACATGGCTCAAAGGCAGCACCTGAATTCTAGGAGGATTTAATTGAAAGAAACTTAAAAGTTTTCTTAAAAACTTCAGTATTACACCATTCATGCTCTCTAGCAATAACACTGAACAGACCCCCAGGCATCTCGGTTGGTCTTCAGGGGCTACTAATAAGTTTGCTGTTATTAATCCTCAGTATAGATTTGAGTACCCTTTCCATAAGCTATAATGCTTGCTTTTAAATTCATTAACAAACTTAAAACTAATTGCATGCACAAGGGCAATGATCAATCATGTACATACAACCGGTCATTTTGAACATGCAACTGTGCTAAATTACACATGTAAGTAAATCAAAGCAAACTTCAAAGTCCCGGGGAGATTTGCAAGGAAAGAATTTTAAATTTGCATGCAGACCAATTTGCACTGGATGTACTTCTCTGCCCATTCACTTGGAGAAGAGGAAAAATACCATGTGGCATGTGACCAGCCACAATTAAAAAGAGAGCTGGGATTTTTAAGCACCCCGATGAATTGAAGGAGTAAACAGTTCTCATAAATATTTGCCAAGCAAATGCAAACAAGCAGATTTGTGAAAGCTGTGATCTTCCAGGATCAGCAAGAGGCAAAATGAATCCACTACCGGTTTGGGGGTTTTTTGCTCCTTGATTTCTCACTATAAATGAGCAGGGAAGAACAAACACACAATACCTACGACAGGAAGGTGAATTATCAACACAACTATATGTAATGAGCCTGCTAAATCAGAAACAGTGCTGGCATCTATCAGTTTTATTCCTCTTGCATAATCCTGAAATAGCCATCTTACGCATTGCCATAAGCTATTGAAGTACTCAACTATTATTTCCAGTGTAAATAATAGCTTACCATGCTGCATTCCTTTGCAATAGGTATTAAAATGCATCTCTCTCCTTGAATTGTTCTATCCTACTGGAGTTAAATTCCAGACCTTTCAGACTGGTATCATATTGCCACGGAAACTACATAGCAGAACAACGTTCACTGGTGTCTTAAAGCAAAAGGGCTCTTGATTTGCAGTGGATGAATTTCAGCAAGATATTTTTCTTTGTCAGCAGGGGAGCAAAGACTAATTTCTTTAATACACTAATAAATTACATGGCTGATTTATCTCTGATAATGTCAACATGAATATTAAAATCCTTCATAAAACATAAATCTATCAGACTTCAATAAAAGTGATACCAGGAAATCAAAAAATCTCATTAACAAAAACTGAATTAGTGCTTAGGGGTTTATGTATAATAGCCAGAGACACCATTTGTGGTGTGATCACCTGAATAATAAGGCTTTCAAATTGACCATATTCTGGCATTGGACTAGAGTGCTAAATCAGAACTTGTCAAAACCATTGCCCCTTCCCCACCTTTCCAGCCCATCGATCAAGGTTTATGTGTACATGAGTAACAACTAGATTATACTTCATTTAAAATGAGTGTAAGGAAATATTTCTGCCTGGCTGTATTTCAATCAAGCAAATGATGCCAAATACATGGTACATTTAGAAATCAATGCTTCATTCACTGCTAAGCTCTCACTATATCAAGACTGAATAACTGGGTTATCTAAGCAGTTTCAGATAATATATAGAGCCCTGTGTCAGCTGCTTCTAGTTTTAACCCAGAGGAGAAAGGGAAAACCATATCGGAGTATCTTTGCGACAATGTGCACATGAATACACAGAGTGACAGCCTGTTTCAAAGCCCAAAGCAAGATTCCTGGTCCTTCACTGGACTTTGGACTGGTTCACTATGTTTATAGAACAGGCTTGGGGCTGAAATGAAATTTCTCTGCCAATCACTTTAAAATAAAATGATTGGCAGAGGTTCTCAAATTCTGATGCTTAAGCAATGTCAAATATTGCTCCCTGGACAAGTTCCTCCTGTAATGGGCATAGGCAAGACATAGGGAGAGCAAAGGGGGGGCATGTGCCCGCCCTGAGATTGGCCACCACTGAAGCCGCCACCAGCTTCTGCAGGTGGTTCCTGCCACCCCCTCACTGCCAATGTGGCCACTGGCGGTTGCAGGCAGTCCCTGCTTGCCACTTGCCACTACTAATAGTGTAGACGGTAGCTGCAGGTGGCCCCCACTCACCACCTGCCGCTTGCCAGCCCCCAACCCCTCCACCACCGACATCACCGTGGCTACCTGTGGGCGGTCCCCACTCAGCCTGCCCTCACTGCCAACATCACTATGGCTGCCTGCAGGTGGTCCTCGCTCGCCACCACCATGCCCCTGCCACCAACACTGCTGCCTCTACCTGTGAGCAGTCGCCATGCCCCCTCAGGCTCCAAGAGCACAGACCATTCATGGTAATGGGAGAGTCTCCACCAGCATAAAGACCTTTCTCCTGCTGTAGGCAGAGACCAGGTCATGTTGAGATGCAGGTGGTTGAGTGGCAAAGTGTGACTCCAGTGACACTACCTCCTGGAGTACTTTTTGCTAGCTCCCTGGTGCCCTTAGCTTATGGTAGGGCCAGGTAGCTGACAATCAGTACTATCCCACCCAACCTCTTCGCAAGAAGCCTGAGCAAGACTTACCTGGGCTAGGGACAGACATGCAAAAAGCCTGAGCCTGAATTGATTCAATCTCTGCAGGTTAGTTTAACTTGGCTAGGCTAAATCACTTTTAACTGCACAGACATCCCCTCTGGACTGAAAAGAATGCAGGCACATGCTTGCAGTGCTCAAGCTAGAAGTCAGGGGGTGCTAGAGCAGCCCTCCCTTTGATTCTACAGGGCTAAGATGGGGGAGGGGTGTGTGGCCAGGCCCTGGGAGGACACTCTGATTATTCCACCCCCCCACCACCACCAGCTGCCCAGCAGGGAATGTTTATCACCCTTTACTCAGTGTTTATTAATCCATTAAGAAAACAAGCCTCTCTCCATTAACTAATGGTGCTTTTCTTAAACAGCTCTTCCAAGGAAAGACATTAAGCTACCTGCTGATTAGCTCCAAAAAGCCTGTCTGTCTTTTTCATCTCCCACAGCAGGGAAGGTAGTGAGCATGTGATCTGCTAGCTAATGCTGAGGTGTCCGCATAAGGCATGGGGGTGCAGCAAATTATTCCTGCTTAGCAGGGAGAAGCCAGGCAGATGCTCTGTGCTTGCAAGTCTCTGCCAAACTCCAGCCAGGGAGCAGAGGGGAGGCGCCAGCCTGGTTGTGGAGCAGAGAATTCCGCCCAGCCCAGAGAGCATGCCAGGATGCTGGGGGAATCTGGTTCATCTAAAACCAGCAAGAGGTCTGGGATAGACATTGCATAAAGTGGCTTGATCCAAATCAGTTAAGTCTGATACTACCTTCAACCAGGTTTATCTCATACCAGTTTCAGCCATTTTCAAACTAGTTTGTGCACTGAATATCTGTTCTGTTACAGGTTTAAACCAGTTTCTGATCACTTAAGCCAGTTTATGTGTAATGTTTGTCCCTAGTCCTGGAGCCAGGGTTTGAATTACATCTTGGGCTGGGTCTGTGGCAGCCAGAAGGAGCTGCCGCTGCCACCTGAGCTGCTTAGAAAAATGCAGGATGGGCCACGGGCTCTCATTTCTTATGGGTCGGCTCTCATCTCTTACGAAAGGGCTCAGCCTCCGTGAGCCTCCCCCATATTTCAAGAATGTCATAATATAGCCTTAGGTTCAAAAAAGCTGCTGTAAGACATGTGGATGAATCTACCTCACTTGAGTTGAGGAAGACACAAATAGGATTTGTGTCTACAAGAAGGAGGGGAAATGTAATTACCTTAATTGGTAATTACCATATTCAAGGGCAGATCCTCAGTGGATGCATAATGTCACAGTTTTGTGAACTCAAGAGGGGCCAATGGCAGTTTACACTAGCAAAGCATCCCATACCTTAGTATTACTTTTGGGACAACCATAAACAAATTACCCAAAGGTTCACAAGTAAGAAACAATGGCAGAAGTTTGAATGCAAATCTGCTGGATCTCTTCCATTCAGGAATCAGATAGGAAATGCATTTCCTTTCTCATGTGTTTTCTACCATTTCTTATTTCTACTACATGATAAGTTCCATAAGAACACCAGCATTTCCCTCACTAGTTGAACTCCAGATGCATTATCATAGGCAAATATGAAAAGAAACAGCAAAGATTTAAAAAAAAGGCAAGGGGGGCATAGTATCACACTTTTTTGCCCAAGTTTGGACAAGAGTTTTTATGAAATTCTGCTCTTCTTTCAGCCATTCCTAGGTTCTACTAGCTCAGAAGCTAAAATCAAAATCCAGCAGAATGGGGATATCAGTAGTTTTCACCTTTCCTGGACAGCATGACTCTGTAATGCAACATGTCGGATCAAATCCATCACTGGCTTTTTCATGTAGCGCCATTCAGCACAAGTTGATATGACCCAATAGGATACATCCACACTCAACAATAAGTTGGACAGAAGTGCATCTCTGAGATTAATGGCATAAAACAATGCTGTTTAGTGTAACTTGTTTTGGACATCTTGATTATAAAGACTCCATTAATGAATGTTTTATCAGTTCTGCTTTCCTACCACCTGGTGTTCTCAGTAACACTGGCATGTGTGGGCACTTGGGAAATCAACTTTTGATTCAAACTAATTCTTATTCTGTCCAGACTAGTGATACCGTTCTTGGTATCACTGCTGTCCCTTTAAGATGGTTCCTTCCACTTCCCTGTTTCTCAGGTATTGGTATCTTTTTGGTTACCCAGTGTGAGCTGAATTGGAAATGAGAGAGAACATGCTGCAGTAATATCAGCAGACAAGTTTTCAAATAGCCTTCAGACTCCATTATCAAGAAAAAAGAACATGCTATTCACAGTTTTGACTGAGTTCTGTTTCTAGCACAGCACAGCAAGTTAGGAAAAAAATTGCCCGTGAATATTTGTCTGATTCTAAAGGTGAATTTCAATTCAACTCTATCTGTAATCTCTTCTCATCAAAGATTCAAGCATTTTACTTTTCTAAGACAAATGTACAAAAAGGAAATAGTTAGCTTGCATGTCCTGCTTTTTAGGCAATTTTCAAATTTTTTTATTCATCTGTAAAATTTGTAATTAACTGGGGTAACTAACCAACACACCATGAATTTTTAATAGCAAATATGATAATCAAATATATAATTACAAATTTCTGCTGTGTTGGTTTTTTTCATCAGTTACATAAGCCATATCATGTCATATAAATTTCATATTTAGCATCTAGATTCAGGTGATTGGTGTTTTATTAATATACTCAGTTGATGGCAAAATAGTGATGGCCTGCAGTCTAGTGACTATCCAATGAAGATATTCACAGTAAATTAACAGCAGATTTCAGCAACCTATCTGCAGATAATTGAGGAACAGGGAAAAGGTTGTAACCTCTTGAACGAACTCCTTGTTGAGCACATACCTGGACTGAGTTCCTGGACTAGGATTGGATATTCTCAAATCATGTACTCCTGAATTGACCGTTCTGACATCTCTCTCATGTCATGTCTCTGCCCTCTGGAACCAAATAACATAGCTTTTTAAAGGTAGGCACAAGTAACCTAACCCACCTAACATGCTCCAACAGTGTCCCCTTTGAACTAAACTCCTTTAAATGGAGGCAAGAGCAGGCAGAAACCACAAAGAGGAAGAGAGGTTGATACTACTGACTCTGCCTGCTCTTGCCTCCAGTTAAAGCCTGATCTTGCAAACTTTCAGTGCAGTGAGTACAGAAGTGCTTGCTCCTGGGAGTGAATGGCAACTACCTCCTCCCACCAGATGCGGAGCAGTACATGGGGTGACCCCCACACCTTACTCTGGGAGTACTTGGGACATGGGCTCCTTCTCCTCCCCACAATGAGGGCTTGCAGAGAACTGCACCAAGGAGCCAGACAGGGACTCCAACTGGTCCAGGTAACCACAGAAGCTGCAGAGACCCGGTGCTGCTCCAAGACCTTTCCACAGGGCAGATGTGTTGCTCTCCACCTCGTATCATGTGATGTTTTCCCTGGCCATGTCTCACCGTATCCATAATAATCTCTTCACTGCCACTCCCCTCCACACCTGACCCTTTTGCTGTTTTTGGCCCTATTTTGTCCTCTTCTCTGTCTTTCCCCTTTTTTCACAAGCAGTTGCTCTCCTCCTCATTATACCTACCCTGCAAAAATATCATGGCCCTCTCCTGTCATTCATTGCCCATGTGTTCAGCCCCTGACACTACCCTGGGTCTACCTGGTCCAAATGGACCTGCTCTGTGGGGCAGGGCCCATCTGGGGCAGGAGCACAATAAGGGCCCCTTTCCTAGTTAATTCTCAGGCCCTGGTATAACAGACATGATTACTGATCATAACACCAGTTCTGCAAGCCAGGTCTCCCTCTGCATTTGTTTTACAAAGAGTCATGCACCTTTATGGCACTATATTAAGTAGTGATAAACAAGAGAGACTGCTAGATTTCAGCCCAGACACATGGATTCTGCTGGCAGAGAGCTTAGCTTCAGTTAATGAGGAAAACACTGCCACTTTTCCTCCTTGAAATGAATTCAGCAAACAACTCCCTGGAAGGCAGTGAACAGCTGCTGAGGATCTGCAAACGGGGACGTGACAAAGAAAACTCAGGCTGTGATAGGAATGAGACAGGGCCTTTATCTACTGTGTTCCCCCTCTCCCCCGTCTTGTTTGTTAATACCATCAAGAAACTCACTTGAACCTTCTAAGTTTGTCTTCCATGCTAGCCCCACTCCTGGTAAACTTCTACAGGGTTTTTGTAGCGTTAGTTTTCTTGATGCTGTCAAAAATATTCTGTTCCTCTCAATGACTCATTTTCCTCCACACCTCAACAGAAACACTGAATGGGCCTCATAGCAACTGCCAAATTAGCGTATCTTCCTAAACCAGACTTATTATAAGATGAAAGTCCAAGTGCTCACACTTGCTTGCACATTCAGTTTTAGCTTTCCAGAGGCTAAAAACACTGAAACAAATTAGATAGAATATTACTTTTTGGGGTTCTCTGACATCAGCAAAGTGAAAAACGGTATTTGTTTTTCAAGGTAAAAAAAACACTTTTGTTTTCTCGCTAGAATATCTGCTAAGAGTGAATTTGACAGGGGGATCAAATCATCGTGGCATCAAAAGGAAAGCAGCTCTGTCCATATAAGTATTCCCTTCTAGCTCATTTCATTCAGCTAAAACATCAGTTTGCTGGCTTTGACTATGAAAAGGGAATCCAAATTTAAGACTGGAATAGGGCTAACCCATTCTAGCAAAGAGTCTGTAATGAAATGCAAAGCAGCTCGACATTCAGATTAATTTATAATGGGGCCAACAAGTTGATAAATTTCAGAAATGTTTAGGGTCAAATTTGCCAGTTCCAGTACTGTTTAATGGAAGCTAGGTTTCATTGTGGGCATAGATGACTGGTAGGGGAGGTATGGGGGGCACATACCCCATCCTGACAGGGCTATCCCCACTTTCAATGCTGCCAGCAGCTTCTGTGGGTACTCACCAGCCCCAGCCCCACTGCTGATGCCACCGGCGGCTTCTGCAGGTGCTCCCCCCAACTCAAGAGGCACCAGTCGCCCGTGATTGTGAGGAGAGTGGAGGCAACCAACTGTGGGTGCCCTGCCCTTTATGTCATCACTGATGCCAATGCAGAGAGCACCCCTTGGCAAGGAGGAAGAGATCTGATTTGATGCTGGTGCGAATAGCAACATCTGGTGAAAGGTAACAGGCTAGGGAGGATCTCAAGTGGCCTAATAAATAGATGCTTGTAGAAATTCAAGGGGAGCTGGACATCTACTGTTATTGTCCCTGGAACATCTCCCCCAGTGTCCCCCTCCAGCGTATGTTACCACTC
>NW_017729014.1:4297079-4298617 GCF_001723915.1 Gavialis gangeticus
AATAAATAGATGCTTGTAGAAATTCAAGGGGAGCTGGACATCTACTGTTATTGTCCCTGAAACATCTCCCCCAGTGTCCCCCTCCAGCGTATGTTACCACTCAGTCACAGTTCATGAGTGCTTATTGTTTCAAATTAAAATAAACCATGATTCTGCCTGTTTATATTCTAACCAATACGCTCTTCTGCTGTGTTTCAGGGAAATGGTAGCGTTTAACCCAATGCTATTTTCTTTTATCATTTTCAAAGAGATGTTTTATTGTCTTATTTTTCACCTTTACAGTTGGCCTTCTGCTTCTCATTTGCTGCAGCTCCCTCACTACTGGAAGGAAAGCAGACAGTCATCCAGTAGTTAACTGCATGGGACATGAAGATCCCTCAAGGCTGTCTCCCCTTGAAGAGCAGGAGGAGCCAAACACTCCTATGCTAGGTTGCATCATAGATCAGCTGCTCCTTCACAGCTCCAAGTCCTTTAAAGGGGAGAAACCCAATGCAGAATGGCCTCAAGATAAGTGCACACCCAGTTCAAACTACAGGAGTATTTTAGCTAAAGACACTCTGTTACAGGTTGTGTCCTGTGTAGCAGTTGTTAGTGTAGGGTTTAACTGGCCCTATCCAGAGGAAGACAAAATCAGGAGTTGACTGCACTGATTTCTATGAATGAGAAGCTGGGCCGGCTGGCAAGAGTTAGGCAGGCCTCCAGCAGAAGTTTTTGAAGGGGATATTCTGAGTGGGGCTGGGATTTACCAGTGGTAACCAGGACTAGAGGAGTTCTTGCTTTAGGGCTAGGAATGAGAAAAAAGTGATGACCTCTGGAGTGTGACTCATATGAGTCACTCTAAAGATTTTGTCTGCAGTAAGCTTTCTTTGGCTGGGGATAAGTCCTGTTGCATTTGTGGTTGGCCCTTTAAGGGCTCGGGCTTGCTTTGCTTCACAAAGCCCCAGAAGTGTTTAAAGTGCTCCTCCAAACTTGAAAAATTTCTTCCTGCAGCTAACTGGAGATCAACCATTGCACATGGCTACTTCTTACAGTTTGTATGTAAATTATGTTCACACTTCTGTTTGACTTTCTATACTCTGCAAAACAGGCTGGGGACTGGGAGAGAGGTTTTCAAATAGCCATACTTTAATTTTCACCTTTTCATAATTGCTTGCACTTCTGAGTGGGAATGTTTTTATTGTGGTTACCCTATTGATTGTATAAATCTGTATTACACTGCAGCTGCAGAACAAACTAGAAATCATTTACTACATAAATATTTCACAGTCAGGTAATGGAGTGAAGAAATGGATATCTTGTAACCCAAGGGTACCTTCTGGGCAAAAGAGACTTTCAAATACTGAAGTGCTTATTCACTGGTATCTTCAGCGCTTACTATATAGCATTTGTTAAATCAAGGCCACACACTGTTGTTGATGGCCTGCTTTCTTCAGATCACCCCTGTCCTGGGGTGGTTATTCTCCAAGGATTAGATTGCTGGTGGGAAGATTTCTCAGCATTAGCCATCATAATACCAGGGAGATGTGGACTGCGCTGAC
>NW_017729014.1:4303617-4338298 GCF_001723915.1 Gavialis gangeticus
AGAGACTTTCAAATACTGAAGTGCTTATTCACTGGTATCTTCAGCGCTTACTATATAGCATTTGTTAAATCAAGGCCACACACTGTTGTTGATGGCCTGCTTTCTTCAGATCACCCCTGTCCTGGGGTGGTTATTCTCCAAGGATTAGATTGCTGGTGGGAAGATTTCTCAGCATTAGCCATCATAATACCAGGGAGATGTGGACTGCACTGACTTCTGCCAAAAATCCTTTTTAGAAGAAAAGGCATCTTTTTCCACCCGGTTTAAATGTACCCTTTGGCCTCTGAATCCAATACCCTGGCATCCCAGATGGAGCAATAATCCTCTAGTTATTGCTACTGCCATGAGATGCTGAAGAATATATATAAGGTATGCATGAGATACTGCCACAGAGATGGGAAGTGGGGTCTGGTCCCAAACTGAGGGAGGGAGACGTTCCACACAGGCTTCTAGTCTTCCATGGAAGTGCCGCTGCCTAAATTGTGAACACGCCCATGCCATGCCTTCATATTTCCCAGTAGACTGGAATGATACCTTAGGGTTTAAAGTAGATGTTTTAATAAAAAACTATAATAGGGTGTTAATAAGCAATGAGTACTTCGGTCATTTCAAATACACTAGCTGAGACATGCAAACACATAAAGGATGATAAATGGCCTCACTTTACTTTGAAAACAAACATTTTCATAGGTAATCTGCTTTCTTTGGAGAAGTTTGGTCCAGGAAATAGAGCACTAGACTAGGGCAGGAGGAGCCAGTACTCAGTTCCTGTTGCAGCACAGGCATCCTGGTCATTTGATTGCTCTGTGCCTCAGCTTCCCCATCTCACTGCATGCTGGCTTGAATCTGAGGTCAGACTGCACACACAGCAGTGCAGTTATTCCCACTGAACATAGCTTGCTGCTCAGATGCTGCAGTAATGGGGGTCATATCAGACAGACAGATCCTAGCAACCAATAAGTATCTTCACAGAAGTGCTCTTTCACACACACATGCAGGCAGAATCACCGAGTACAGAATGTCACCATTATCTCTGTGGCTTTTCCAGCTGAGAAAGCCTGTGAACACTTCACCGCCCAGCAAGAGCTCCCGCTCTATTTCCAGGTTCTTTGGAAGCAGCACTAAATTTTCTCTTGGTCGGGGCAAAGATGGGAAGTGGGAGCAGGGTGTCCATCATGCTCCTTCCATTCGGAGTGCTTTCCTTGTGATTGAGGAACAAAATTCTGGCATATCTGAACCCTAAAGAAACACATTGATTGATGCTAAGCCAAAATGTATGCATCACAGCATTGCTGCTGGCTTTTCCTTCTCTCAGAAGGGGAGATTTGGCATTATCTTATCCCCTTATCCAGATCGTCAGCTGTCTGGATGGTGAGACCCATTAGCACGCAGTCCTTGTCTCTGGGGGTTGGCTTGACCCAGTATAATGTGAATGTAATGCGTGTAACAGCAGGTGGAACAAGGGGGCAGTCTGCAGAGCTGTGCTGACTGTTAATTTGAACTGCAACTCCCAGAAACCCCCAAGGACTGGGGGGCAAGGGAAAAGGGAAGAGGAAGCCTGAAGCTGGAGTAAGGGGAAGAGAGAGTAGCGTGCACATGGAGCCTGGTCACCCCGCACAGAGGAGTGCGCAGCGGAGCTGGAGATCCCCCTGGCTCGGTCAGCCGGACTGTGGGCTGAAGGAGCTGGACTCGGACTTGGGGGCAGCTGCAGGCTGCTGTTTGAGCACTCTAGGGACTAAAGACTTGTTTGGGGACACCTCTGAAGGTGTGTGTGTGTGGGGTGGGGGAGAAATAAAGGTACTGAGTATATGTCACCCCAGTGTTGATGTTTCTTTATCTTTTATCTGTTCCCTCCTTTTTAGCTTGTGACCCTAATCCCTATGCTGTTCTATAGTGGGAAGTCCCACTTGCTTCTGGGGCTGCAGGGTTGTACACAAACCCAGGGTGGCTGGCAATACGGCAAGACAATACCCCTCATCCTTCTCAGTTCCTGGAGAAGGACTCCTGAATTCCCTGAGGCTTATCACTATTCAAACATGTTCACACATATGTTATCTTCACCTTTCTGGTGCTGCAGAGATATGAAGAATTGTGCATAAAAGGCTGGAAAAGATACTGGGTTATTTTGAGGGTGAAGGAGAAAGGAATGGCATGAAGAGGCTCCCTGGCATGTGTATACCCCAGTGCTATTTACAGGTGGTCCTCAGACTTACAACACAATTGGCTCCTCAAAACTGAGCCTTAAGTCGAAATGTCGTACTCAGAACCAATTTTCCCATAGGAACAATGTTATAAATGGGGGATTGGTTCCTTTATGATGCTCAACACAGTTGCGTCCAGCTGGTAACCCTATTGTGGGGGGGAGGGAGGAAAGGGCATTGGAGGGGCAGTTTAACACCCCCGCAGAGAGGGAGGGATTGCAGCTGTGGCTGGGACGGGGTCTCCTGCCCCACTGCCAGTCCAGGAGTGCACAGGGGGTCCCCCGGATCTGCGTGGGGCAGGCGTGGCCGGGGCTGCACTCCAGGTGGAAGGCGCTGCTTTTAGTCTGAATGACTCCTTCCCCTCTTCCTACAGGACATCTCCAGTGCATTGGTGAGAAGGCAGAGAAGGCCCCAGGTTCCCCAGAACATCATTCCTCCTTTCCTGTGACACAGCTTGCTTTACCCCGGCAATCACCTTGAACTGAATTCTCCCCAAGAGCCCACTGACATGCCAGAACAATGTGATCTGTACTACACTGGAAATGCTCTGCAGAGCACTTTGCATCCCAGCTGGACTCCTATGCAGGGTTTTGGCAATGTACATACACGCTTTCTATCCCTTGTGAAATTTCATGTGGGTTTAGTTGCAACTGGTACTAGACTATCATTTCACCAGCCACGCGTGTGTCATTTGCTTGGTTTTGTCATGCCATGTCCACCGCCCTTTGCTTACCATCTGGCCCTATCTCCTCATCAATGCTCAGCAAGTTATAGACACTGCTACTGCACTTTGGGCAGCCTGCTGAGAGAGGGGGTACCTGGAGGTAGGGGCCATCACTAGAGGCTCACAAGACAGAAGTGAAAGGCAAGAAAGCATCACTCCATGCCTGAAGTGGCAGGGAATAAACCATCTTATTCTTATGTATTGAACTACACTGGTGGTGGCACATTGGACCAGCCCAGAGCTCAACCCCAGGGTGCCTTCCCTCCTGCTCTGCTTACTGCTGAGTGTTTCCCCTCCCACCCCTCTGCTTTCCATGCCCAGCTATTTCTCCAGCTCCCATGGCTCCGTGCACTTGGAGCCTCCCTGACGTTACATCTGGCTGCCTGAGTTCCTGCTACTCCATTGCCTCTCTGTCTCCCGCTGTGCACTGTCATCTCCCTGGTTCCTGCTGCACCAAGGTCTGTTGCTTGTGGCCGGCTCACAACCAGAAACAGCAGAGACCCTAATTGTTGGACAGTGGGTGGTCCCTGGCTGCCTTGCTGTGTGCAGGGCAGAGTCCTGTGGAGTCATGCTGCTGCTTCAGTGATTTCAATAGCTGGGTGGATGCTTACAGAAATTTTTTCACATGGGAGAGTTTTACTGCTCTTTGCAACAAATTCTTGGCGTGTACTTTAAACACTTGTACTATTATGCCATTATCTGTGCCTAATTTTCCATCTCATCCCCTAACATTTCAATTTCTTCCTTCACTGATCTCTTGCTTTAATAGTGCTCATAAACTTTGTTAGAGAAGTATCCATTTTTACATGCATCTTTCTAACTCTCCTCTATCTTCCAGATCCTTACTCCTCCCTCCATCTCTCTCATTACCCTCTCCGCTTTTGCTGCTTATCAGTTGTCTTTATGCCATAGGTAACTGGTGCCACCTTAGTCAGGGGGGCACATGCCCCCACTCCGACTAGTCCTCCCGGAAGTGGCCTCAGCGAGCGCAGTGATCAGCCAGCACTTGCGGGGGGGGCACCGGCACCAGTGTTCCCCCCTGCCCATCACCTAAGCAGCGAGCACGGCTGACAGGGGGTGCACTGGCGCTCTCAGGGGATGCACGTGCACCCCCATGCACGCTCTATGCATTGCCACTGCTTTATTCTCAATCTATTCCTTCTTTTGGTCCTTTCCCTTATTTGGAAAGTTCAGTGCTGCCGTTTCCATTGCCTAGTGCACAGTTCTGCCTGTTGGCATTGCTACCACAGTCAGTTTCCCTTATCGTGAAGCCCCCCCCCGGAGCTGTAATGGGAGGTGAGCAGACACCATAGAGTTCAATACAAGCTCTTTGCAGCATGGTTGTAAGACTCATTCATGTCTGCAACCTCCATTTCTAGCCATTTAAACCACTGGCAGCAGAGCATTAGCATTTCAATGGCAACAAGTTGCTGTAGCAGGCAGGCAGAAGCGTCAAAAGCCTCTATGAGGGTTGCTGAGGCAGAAGTATCACAAGCTGGGAAGGCTTTAGAAATAGAAGAAACTCTATGACCTGTTGATTTCCAACCCGCCCCCAGAAATCCATACACAGATGACACTGGCTAAGTACAGACATACAAAAACCCAAGACATTTGCTTTTGACTCCAGAAATGCAGGCACATGCCTGCAGTGGCCCAGACCAGAAGCCAGGGGCACTACAGTGAGCCCTCCTTTCTCTTCCACAGTGGCTGGAAGCGCCACTGTCTATGATTGGGGAGAGGTTTAAACCCCCACCCTGGCGTGTGGGGACCCCAGCCAGGGTATGCCTGGAGGGGGAGTGGGGAAGCAATCCTTGCCAGCCTTTTCAGATAGAGGGGGAGGGAGTGTAGCCAGACCCTGGCCCCCCACTGGCACCAAAGGGTCCAGCAACAACAGTGAGGTCATGGCCAGACCCTGGCCTTAGGCCTGAGGCAAAGCAGGGGGAGGGAAGGGGGAATCGCGCAGAAGCAAGGCTGGCAGGCACCTCCAGTGGTCCTCTAGTGTCTAGTCCAGCCCCTGCGAGGAGACTGACCAGACCCTCCCCTACAAGGCTTGCTCGCAGCACCTACAACCAAGAACACCTGCCAGGGGCACTCTGTACTACTGGGAAAAAAGCCACCAAGAGCTTCCTGCAGCCATTCCTCCCTCCTCTCCGCCCGCCACCCCACAGCAGGGCCCAGTGCTGCACACCTCCAGCCCTGAGCCCCAAGACAGCACTGTGCAAATGCTCCCACCAACCTGCAGCAGGGGAAGAGGAGGAAGAGGGGGAGATCCCCGCCTGCCTCGGTGGCGTGGCTTGGCCCCTCAGCATGTGCCCTCAGCAGTGCCTGCGGGCCAGCCCAGCTTAGCCCCACCGCCCCACCCCAACCCAACCCAGCCCCAGCCCTGAGTGAGGTGAACAGGTAGGTGGGCTGGGCCAGGCCATGGGGGCAGGGCCTTTCCCAGCAGGCTGCAGCTCAGGCTGGGACTACAGGAGCTGTGCCCCCAGTTTGCTCACCAGTTTGCACCTGCAGCAAGGAAAAGACTCCGGAGCAGAGGGATGCTGGAGCAGGCATCCTGGGATGCTGGCAGACTGTGAGTTTACTTAAACCAGGAAGGAGTCTGGGACAGAAATTCTGTGAACTGGTTTGACCTAAATCAGTTATGTCTGATTGGCATTACACCAGGTTTATCTTAAATCAGTTTGGGCCCTTTTGAAAGCATTTTATGTACACTGAATTTCTGTTTTGTTCTTAAACCAGTTTCTGATCACTTAAACCAATTTATGAGTAACTTCTGTCCCTAGCCATTTTGATCTCATTGGCCCCTTTGCAAACTGGCTTGTTTACAATGTCACCACTGCTGAGAAGCTGCCTCATGTAGCTGTTCTTTGCATTGAGATGTCTTTTTCTGCCCTCCCCATCTCTTTTCTCAGTCTCTACAAGTCACAATGTGAACTCATCTCATGCTTTTTACCTTAAGAGGTTGGAGTGCCTTAGCAGGCTGGCCAGCTCAGTGTTGACCCTCCATAATCCCAGTGGTGATACGTAGGGGGTGCATGGGGATGCACGTGCACCCCAAGAGCACCAGTGCACCCCCTGACTGGCCACGCTCACCACTTAGGCGACAGGCAGGGGGGGCAGACGAGAGCACCAGTGCCCCCCCCCCCGCAAGTGCCAACCGGGGTGTGGGAGTGCCATGGCACTCCCAGAAGCGGCCGCAGCAATCGGTGGGATCGGCCAGTCGGTGGGATCAGCTATGGGCCCCCCCCCCACCTTCCGGTTGCTGGTTGGTCACTGGGTATATGTCCACCCTAACTAAGGTGGCACCAATCGCCCATGCTTAGCTGAAACTCAGCAGGAACCTGCTCCACAGCCCTTTGTAGCACAAGTCTGTCCACTTTCACTTGACAGGCTTGGCAGCATCAACTCCAAAAGCTTTCTTAATTTCACTTTGTTTCAGAAAAATAAAAATCATACTCCAAAAATGTTCCTTTACGTTTGGACATATGCTCATTGACTGTGAAAACATTTCTGGCTGCTCACAGGTAATTAATTAGCAAGTCCAGTTTCATCCCAGCCCAGCTTCAAAAATAATGTCCTGTTTGACTGTGCTCCATATTTCCACTTCAGCCCGACTGTCAGCCGAATTTCAAGAGAGACCAGTATGTCAGGCTTTGACATATTGTGCCAGGGGAGGGTTTCTATAGCAACATCCACATTTGGAAACACGCTCCCCAGCTCTGGGCTCCTTCTTCCCTTTCAGGCTTCACTCAAAAAGCAGAAAGGCAGGGAGCCCGCCTGGATGGGAACATGCCACAATTCCCCGAGAGAGGCTGCCTGCATTGTACCGCATGCTGGCTGCATGCATTATTAATGCTACATTTATATTTCATACACTCACGCATCTGTTTAATGTAAGTTTGTTTATGCGTTTAGGCCCACGTGATAGCTCCGAGAGTCACTGGAGCTTGGTTACAGGTGGAGAAAGGGATGGCTGAAGAGTTTGGGCAGAGGCTGAGGGAAGTTTTGGATGTCCTACCCTTTGGTGAGGACTTTCTATGTGGCAGTACTCTGCTATAGATGCAGCAGGCTCTTCTCCCCAGCTTTGCCCTTCTACCCTGTAAGAGTACCCCCAGAGACAAGGCTCTGGCCATTCTCCCAGTCCACGCAGAGTGACTCAGTCTGTGCCAGAAGCGTTTTTACTTTTATGGAAAGGGTGGTCAGTAGGGATTCATAGGAAAGTAGGGCTAGATCACAAGATCATCTAGTTTAGCCATCTAGTTCAGTTGGGGACAAAGAGAAATGGGCCTCTGCTATTAAAGAAATAATTCATTTCCTTGTATCCACAGCAGACTATCGTCTTCAGTGGCTGATCCAGTGTAGTGGATACATAACACACGCAGCGAATCAGTGAGTTAATAGAGACATAATTTGTAAGGCCTATAGGGACCATTATAATCATTTGCTGTGTCCTCCTGCTAAGCCAAGCCAACACATTTCACCCAGAGATTCCTGCCCCCAGGCCATAGTTTGTGGTTCACATGAGTAGGAATTAAAGAAGGGCAAAGAACTGAAACGAAGTGTTTTTCTCTCTCTTCTTTTGTGGTGCATGTAGAAGATAGAGCCCAAGTGAGGTATGGTACATTGGCAAAGGGGTCCCCAATGACATCTTTCCATATGCAGCCAAAATGTAGGCCTGCTTGGCATATTATATAAGCAAAGAGACCTAATGAGGCAATTTCAAGCCATGACAAGCTCAACACTACCTACTCCAGGCATTTCATTATAAATACAAGGAGGTTATATATTTACACTGGTAAAATAGCCACCTTTGCTTGCTTACTTTACATTACATTCTTAACCTGTAAATTCCAAATTACATAATTAGCTGCATTATTTATGTGCAATAACATTGTTACTGATAACTTCATTGATTTGGAAGGCTGGCACTGGCATGATGCTTTTTTTAAAAAAAAATCATGATTACTTGTGCAAATATTTGCAGTAACTCCTGCACCCAAAATTTTAAAGCTTGGTGAAGAAACTTTAATTGAAGTGGCCCCACTGCTGTGTTGAAGCCCAGGATGCTGAATACACAAGACTCTGTGGGTGCTTTAATTACA
Source organism: Gavialis gangeticus (assembly GCF_001723915.1). Lineage (NCBI taxonomy): Eukaryota > Metazoa > Chordata > Crocodylia > Gavialidae > Gavialis > Gavialis gangeticus. The sequence continues at coordinate 4,311,645 of NW_017729014.1, forward strand.
GTGGCTCCTAAGAGCTGCTCTAATTATAGCCTGACACTCCCAACCCTGGAGCACATGTAAAGATGCCCTGAAAGCCAGGCTTTCTCCCCAGGTTCCCACGAGAAGGATGCTGCTGGGATTTTGACATGTTCTTACCCAGCAAACACAGTCAATAGCTCTTGGCCATGTTTAATTTCTTTCATCATGAAACCACGCTGGGATTTGCCTGAAGGTCTGTACCATAACTGTGTGGCTTTTACATGCACATAAAAGCCTCCCAAGGAACACAACCTTGACATGGTGGAGAGGCCCATGTACTACCAGTGACACCAAAAGTAATGCCGTTTGGAGTCTTGTCCTCTTTGTAGGGTCATCCATAGTGAGAGTGAAGTCTGCAGAATAATAGTGATCCAAAAACAAAAATGAAAATCTTTAATGGTGCAGCAGGCAGATGAAGAGAGTACTTCACAATGGCTGCAAAAATGGATGAAGGCTGTGGCAGAACAGAAACCTCTTGTCATCTAGGTTTTCCTTGCCATTGGATTACAGTTTGGACGTGAAACCAGTGTACAGTTTGGCAGCTTCAGTCATGACTGAGCAGGCCCATTTAGGATCCACTCTGCTCACCCTAACTAGGAGGGGACTAAAAAAGATGCTCTAAACATAGTTTGTCTCACTTCATCTGATTGGAAAACTACATCCAGTGGGATCACTCTATCTGTGATCTGAATCAAGAAATGGAGTTTGCAAACTGGAGCATCTACACCCTGATGGGTAACCCTAACAATGACTGATCAAAGTCGAGACACTACTAGTGGCCAGAGAATTTGCATACTTTGAAGTTGATATTGCTTTTCTTAGTGACACCAAAATGCAGGGAAGGGACAGCTCACAGATCATGGTAGTGGCTACACTTTCTTTTGGAAAGGAAAAGCTTAAAAAGACAGACACATCCACAGCACTGGTTTTGCTATCAAGCCAAGATTATTTCTTAGATGCCAGAATATCCAGCTGGCATCAACGAGTGTCTCATGAGCCTTCATCTTCCACTGACCAATGGACAACATTCAATACTCATCAGTGCCTACATCCCAACCCTTGAGGCAGATGAATGAAACAAAGGAAACATTCTGTTCTAAACTCACCTAAGTCCTGTCATTTATCCTCAGTGAAGATAAGGTAATTCTTCATGGCAATTTTCAGTGCCAGGGTGGGCAGAAACTCTGAGCTATGGAAAGGATCAGTTGGAAAGGAAAGGGGTGGGAGAAGTCAATTCAAATGGAATTCTTCTCCTGAGAAAGTGTTCAGAACACCATCACAAACTCCCCATTTCATCCAAGTAACAAATAGAAGACAACATGGATGCACCCTGATTCAAAATATTGGCACCTGATTGATTATATCATAGTGTGTGCCCAGGACCACCATGATGTCTGTATTACTGGTGCCAAGATCAGCACAAAGGACTGATGACCGTCATCTGATACATTCCATCATATCCTTCCATATTCTCCCAAAGTGACATAAGCAACAGAAGCAATCGAGGAAGGGATTCAGTACTAATTGCTTAAAAAACCCTGCTAAGAGAGAATTTCCAGCAGTACCATAGTGTGAAACTCTCCAACCTCTCTGATGACCTTGACACCATTGATTACTGGAAGAGACTTAGGAAAGGCATCCATGGGGCATGTGAAGAACGTCTGAGCTTCTCCACAAAGATATAATAGGACTGGTTTGATGAGAATGATTAGGAAATTCAAATTCTTGTTGATGGAAAAAAGAGAGCCTCCAAAGCTTTAGCAGAGTGACATGATCCCTGAACAGAATGAAGACATATCACCACATTAAAGCAGAGACCCCAAGGAAAATTTGGGAGAAAAAAAAACAAGTGGTGGGAGGACAAAGCAAGAGAGATCCACATGTTTCTGACAGCCATGGTATGCATAGTTTCTTCAGTTCAACCAATGCTATCTAGTGTCCAAGCACACAAGGCAGCATCCCTCTGAGTTCTGAGAACAGAGCAAGGGCAGACCATGTTCTTTGGGTGAATATGGTATCTTTTATTACACCAACTTAAATAGCTGGATTTTTTTATAGCAAGCTTTTGGGTTTAAAAACCCTTTGTCAGGCTGCAGAAGTCTCTGCAGTTGATGTGGGCTCTTTCTGGATGGAATGAATAGTAAAGAAGCCAGAGGCTGGGCGAGTATGCATATAAGGCAGTCAGTGAAGATGTAAATTAAGGAGTCAGTGGGTGAGAGACAGGCTGGGGTGGAGGATGGGTGGAAAGGGGGGGTGAATGTAGCAGTTAGATAATGGAGAGGTACCTGGGGAGTCAGATGTCAGGCAGGATGGAGGATGGAACAATGCTCTTTAGAGACAGCTCCATCATTAGTGCGTGATGGAAGGAACACTTTCAAGAGCTTTGGAACTGAGATTCTAATGTCAGAGAAAATGCCATCAAAGTCATTCAACAACACCCCATTAAGAACTACCTTGCAGACCAATCAACCTATCAAGAGGTCGTGAAAGCCATTGAAGAGATGAAAAAAACAAAGCATGTGGTCCTGATCAAATGTTGTAAGCATGGGGGGAAAAAAGAATCTCACCAACTATTTGCTGTTATTCTGAAACTCGGGAAACATCAACAGATTCCCAGTGACAAGAGTTTCCCAAATTGTAACCATATTCATAAAAGGAGATAGATCAGATTGCAGCTATTATTGCAGCATTGCACACCTGTCCATAGCTGAGAAGTTCCTCCTCAATAGACTCACTCTTCTTGCCAAGGAGATACTACCTATGTCTCTGTGCAATTTCAGACAAAGCAGAGGTATGATAGGCATGATTTTTGTTGCTAGCCATCTGCAGGAGAAATGCTGTGAGTACCACAGAGATCTTTACGTGGCATCCACTGACCTAAAGCCCTATGGGAGATCCTGATAAGATTTGAATACCCACCAAAAATGTGTTACCATCATCAGACTTGACTCACTGTCAACTTCACAAAAACCAAGATATTCTACCCCAAACCAACCAGCTTCTCCCATACATATTACAATTAGAGGGCAGTCTTTGGAGAATGTTTGAGTATTTCCCCTACCTGGGTAGTCCAGTCAGTCAGTCCTGAGGCTGCACTGACTTTTGTGGCAGCTGTGGTGTGGCAATAACTTTCCTCCATTCTTCCCCGTCTTTTGCAATCCTTGTACAATCAGCCAGTTTTAATCCCATCTAGTCTTTGATGTTGGTGGTCCAGCTTGTCCTAGGTCTTCCTCTTCTTCTTCATCCATCCATAGTACTCTGCAGGATGTTGCTGGCAAGGGTGCGAGGACTTCTTGTTACATGTCCAAACCACTGCACCTTTCTTCTTATGATTTCAAGTAAGAGTTTGTATTTGCAGACTTTTGTCTGATTTGAACTTTCACTGATTCATTTGTTCTATATGCAGTGTAGCACACAGCACTCTTCTGAAGCACCTCGTTTCAAAGGTCTCAGTTCACTTTTCCAGTGGCCTAGCGAGTGTCCTGGTCTCACAGCCAGAGAGTTGTTGAAATGACAGCAGCATGTAGTAGGTTGAGTTTTGTTTTCAGAACTTTTAGTTTGTCTACTGAAGACACCCAGGGTAAGAATGGTCAATAATGCTACTGGGTCCAAAATCAAGATCACTAAATAAGAAATCACCATTGGGATATGGAATGTGAGAGCTCTCCATGACATAGAAAAACTTGAGGAACTTGTTATTGAAATGAATCGCTGCAAGTGAAACATCCTTGGTCTTGCTTAACTGCCATGGACACATTTAGAACTATTAACAGGGGAAGGACACAAATTCTGGTACAGTGGAGTGGAAAATGATCATGGAAGAGGAGTTGAATTTCTCATATACAAAGGCTGAGTCAAATCAGTCTTAACTTGAAAACCAATAACCAGCCAAATCATTTGTATCCAGATTGCTATGTCACCTAACATCACAATCATCCTAGTATATGCACTGTCTGACTGCACTGAAGAAGAAATTGAAATGGCCTATAACAAACTTGATGAAATAGTAGCAATGATACCAGAGAAAGATATTCTTATTGTCTAAGGTGACTGGAACACCATAACTGAGATAGCCAGGGACAGCAGAAAAATATGGATTAGGAAACACCAATGATAGAGGACTGAGACTGCTGGAATTTGCACAGCTACACAACCTTGTACTTCCCAACACCTTCCATCCACATACAACATCCAGAAGAATAACATGGTACCAGGTGGTATCTACAACAACTACATTGATTACATTCTCATGTCCAAACTATTTCAATCAAGCATCAATCCAAACAAGACTCAAATGTTTCCAGGAGCCGATATTGGCAGTGACCATAACTCAGTGATGATGTCAGTCAAACATAAACTGAAGATCACTAGCAAAAACCACCAAGAGTTGGATATAATCTAAGAAAACTAAAAGATCCAGCAGTCAAAGCTGACTTTGAAATAAAAATAGGGGCAGGTTTGAACCACTTCTAATGCTAACTGACTTACAGAACATTACAGATGGCTTCACTCAAGCACTCAGTGAAACTGAGGAAGAAGTACTTGAAAGAGCAAAGAAGAAGAACTAACCATGGATGAATGACAAAATCATGGAAATGTGTGATGCATGCAGAGAACTAAGAGCTGAATGCTTTCAATCAGACTATAATACCCTCCAATACAGAGATGCAAACAAAAAAGTTATACATTACATAAGGAAAGTGAAAGAGAACTGGATCCTAAACAGATGTGAAGAGATTCAAAGAGTCTCTGAACACAACAGTAAGGAAGTTTTTGAGAACCTGAAACAGATAACCAAGATGTATCAAGCAAAAAAATCTTCAATAGAGAATAAAAATGGTGACTTGCTCACCAAAAGCAGTGCAATACCTAAAAGATGGGTGGAGTATGTGAAAGAACTGTATAATCACAGTATCAAAACATTCCTAAAAGTAATAACTCAGTTTGAGGAAGGAGGATTGGGAACTGTAGAAGAAGAAGGTAAAAGCTTAGATATCACCAGGCATCTTGATTTTCTCTGATTTAAAAAAGAATCCCCAATTTTTGGTTAAAAAAAATAACCCCACATTTTTCCATGATTAAAATGAAATAGCACTATATATTGATTTATATATTAATGGTGTTTCATTTAAATCATGGGAAAATGTGGATTTGGGGCTACTTTTTTTTAACCATAAATTGGGGATTTTTTTAAATCGGAGAACACCAGGATCCCTGGACATCACAAGACAAGAAGTAGAAAAAGCTATCAGAAGCATGACAAATGGAAAAACAACTGGCCTAGACAATATGCCTGCAGAACTATTAAAAACAGGGAACAAGACAATTGACATACTATAAAAAATCCGCAATATGATATGAAAAAGGAAAAGCTGTCCAGCACAGTGGGCAAAATCAATAATAATCCCTATTCCAAAGAAGGGGAGTATACCATGTACAAACTACCACACTATTAGCTTTATCAGTCATCCAAGTAAGGTGCTTCTTAGAATAATATTAAACAGGCTGAAGCCACAAATAGGGACTGTATTAAAAGAAAAGCAAGCTGGATTCAGATCTGGAAGAAGCACCACATATCTTTAGTCTTAGAATCATGTGCAGAAAGTACCATGACCACCAAAAAGAACTTCATCATAATTTAATAGGAAAAAAAGCTATTTCTTAAAAAAACTTTTGACAGGGCATGTTGAAAAGCACTTTGGTTGACAATGAAGAAATATAACATCGGTCCCACACTGATAAGTCTTACAGAAGAACTGTACAATAATACAAGTAGTGGAGTCCTGCTTGACAGCAGCACTGTGGAAAGGTTTGCAACATCAGTAGGAGTATGCCAAGGTTATCTTCCCTCACCATGCTTATTTAATTTATACCTGGAACAAATCATGTCAGATGCCTTAGAGAACTTCACTGGAACAATGTCAGTTGGAGGACAAGAAATTAACAACCTTTGTTTTGCTGATGATATTGATCTAACAGCTGAAACTGCAAAAAAGTTTTAAGAAAATAACAGAAAGGATGCATAAGGCTATGAAGAGATATAGTATGGAAATTAGTGTGGAGAAGAACAAAGTAATGATAACATCAGCCAACAGCAATGATGATACATCAATAAAAATTGGTAATGAGAAGCTAGAAAAAGTAACACACTTTAAATACCTTGAAGCAACCATTATAGAAGATGCTACACCAGAAAAAGAAGTAAAAACAAGAGTAGCTATCACCATTGGACAATAGCAAAGCTGAAGAAAATCTGGGCTTTGCAGCAACATTGCAATGAAAACAAAACTCCTGGGTAGTTACATTTCCCAAAAGTAAACATAGATGATATGCAATACTGAATAAAATCTGCCAGTGCTATCTTTGAATGTCTCCATAACCGTGTCTTCGATGATCAGGACATGAAGACTCAAACCAAAATTCTCATCTACCAGGCTGTTGTCATCCCTACCCTGTTATATGGGTGTGAAAGCTGGGCAATATATCAGAAACAACTAAAAGCCTTGGAATATTACCATCAGTGATGTCTTTGAAAAATCCTTGATATCAGTTGGAAGGACAGAAGAACAAATGCCAGCATTCTGGCTCAAGCAAACACCACCAGCATTGCAGCTATGTTTATACAGCACCAGCTCCATTGGACAGAATATGTCATAAGGATTTGTGACAACTGGCTCTGAAAACAGGTCCTATACTCCCAACCCATCAATGGTCACAACTCTAGGTGTGGGCAAAAGTAGAGATTCAAGGACACCTTGATGGCCAAACTGAAGAAATTTGTATTAATATCAATACCTGGGAGACAAGTGCTAAATTGTCCCCAGTGGCATTGTGAAATCCAACAAGGTATCAACCATTCTGAGCAAACTCACTTCACTATGGAGGTAAATAGGAGCAAGATACAAAGGAGGAGCTTTTTACCTTTAACCTGACATCATTGAGATCCACTCCTTCCTTCTGAAACTGTATGCCATGTCTGCAGTTGAACATGCGGATTTCAGATTTGCCTCTTCAGTCATCTGATGATTTCCCTATCTACATGAAGACTGTCAGCCTTGTAGTGAGGGACTGACAATGACAACAATGTACATAAAGTCCTCTGTGTCTTTTTTTATTTGTCTTCAGCAGAGAACATGAAAAAGTACAGACTTTGCACCATGAATCATTAACACAATACTGTAACAGACCTCAGTAATCCTATCTCAGGAACACATGTGGTGTCATTGAAGAGGCATCTCTCAGAAGGACGTCTCACACAAATCAGCAATGGAAACAAGGGGCTATTTCTAGCTGAAGCTGCTAGTACTTTGGCTTGCATCACTGGGTAGACACCCAGTGCTCCTCACTCCCCACCACACCAAGCATCTGAGTGGGGGGCCCTGCTGATGGCTAGAAAATGGTAGGCAGAGGTTTGCTTTTGGGAAAGGGCTTGTAGGTAAAGTAGATATGTATTAGAACAAAGCACTGTTTGTATTGGCTTGCTTTTTGCCTTGGGGTCTGACAGTTACTGAGCTATCATCCAGCAGCTCAGGAGCATTAAACAATGAAGGCTACTATTACCATTGATTTGTATGATTTCCTACTTCCTAGCCTAGCAAGTGAGATTCCACAATACCTTTTGCTTTTTTCTAGACCCTTTTATTTTATTATTATATTCACTGATTTATTCTTTTCAGTTTCATAATTATATTGGATATTACACTATAGAATCCATATAGGAAGGCAGATACATACATTTTTATTTCTATACATTTATATATGGCAGCATATTATACTATAAAGTTTATATAGGAACACAGATACATATATTTTTATTTCTATACATTTATATCTTGTAGCATATTACATTATAGAATTTATATAGGAACCCAGATACATTTATATATTTGTATAAAAACAAGACACTATGAAACTCACCATGAAGCGTGGTGGAAAGGCAGCTGGCAAGCCTTCAAGGAGGGGTGGCAGAGGGGGTAGAGGGAGAGGTGTAAGTTCCCCCTCTTCCCCCCAAACTGAGACACAGCCTCTTTCCAACAACTAGCCAGGTTGAGGCTTCCAGAAGCAGAAAGGAGAGGGGAGCAGTGCTAGTGCCACTGCCTGTGCCTGAGACTGTATCCCCTCCAAGGGCACCGGCCATAACCCAGCCCCCTCACCGCCATGACAACAAGCACTAGCACCAGCATGACAGTCTCCTCCATCCCCATTTCCCTTCCCATGCTGAGCCTTCCAGTGCCAGAGGAAGAGCTGGAGCTGAATATGAGTGCCCTATCAAAGGAAATATTGGGGAAGGAGGGGGAATAAGCTGAGTCTGTGCTCCACACCCCTCAAGTTTCCCCTAAAGCCAGGTCTCCTTCTCCAGAAGGCACTTTGGAGGAGGCTGAGGTAGAGGTTGCAGAGGCAAGCATCTCAGCTTTGTCCACTCCACCTGTTGCTGTGCCTCTTCCTGCTGAGGAGGGGGAAACTGCAGCATCCACACATGTACCCGCACCCCAGAAGTGAGCGGGTAAAGTGGTCTGGGATCATTTTGACCTGGCAGACGATCCCACATATGCTATCGGCCTGCACTGCCGAGCCAAAACCAGCCGAGGCAAGGAAACAAAACACGTGAGCACCACAGGGGTGCTGATGCATCTCTGCAGGCACTACCCCCTTGCCCTTGCTCCTCCTCGGCCTGGCACCAGTGAGAGCGTGCCCAAAAGAAAGTCTCCCTCTCACTCCAACACCTCCGTCCCCCCTAAGCAGAGGCAAGCTACCTTGGAACGGCAGGGGAAAGGTGGACAGAAAGGGGTGTGCATTGCAAGGGCGAGCAAGATCACCCAGAGCATTGGGGAGATACTTGCTGTGCGTGGCCAGCTCTTCACCGTAGTTGAATGGCCAGGGTTCAGGCAGTTCATGGCACTTGTGGCCCCATCCTACCAAGTACCCACATGCACCACCTTTAGCAGGACAGTGGTGCCCTCCCTGTATGAAGCATGCAGGGAATACTTGAGGGAGGAGCTGCACAAAGCAGTTCTGCAGGTGGCCTTACACTTCATCTTAGATATCTGGAGCAACCAGGGTGGAGATCATGCCTACCTCTTTCTTACAGGGCACTGGTACAACCAGTCAGGCTGTTGGTGGGCTCTCCTTCAAGCCAAGGTGATGGATGAGTCCCACAGGGCAACAGAGATCATGGGGGCCATGAACTGCTTGGTGCAGCGGGTGGCTAGCTGGGCAGGGCGAGCTCACCTGTGAGTTCACAGTCACTGACAATCGGGCCGATATGGTCAAGGCAGTCCATGTTGCCAACTTTGTTGGCATCCGCTGTGCAGCACACAAGTTCCACCTCATTGTCAGGGATGCCTTGGAAGGGACAGAGCTGCTGGTGATGGCGCCAGCACCACCAGCAAGCTCATTTCCAAATGCAGGAAGGTGGCAGGCTACTTCCACCAGAGCATCAAGGGGGGCAAGATGCTGCAGGACAAACAAGCAGAGCCAAACATCCTGTAGCACAAAATCATGCAGGATGTGAAGATGTGGTGGAACTCCACATACTGGATGCTTGAGAGGCTGATGGAGCAACAGAAGGCCATCCATGAGATGACCTTGCTTGGGGAGATTGGGATCAGCGGCCCCCTTAACAGAGCTGAGTGGGATACCATCTCCCAGACCTTGGTGGTCCTCAAGCTCTTCCTTGAGGCCACTGAGAGCCTCAGCGCTGGCAATGCCCTTCTTAGCCAGTTGATGCCTGTAGTGAGGGAACTTCAGAGCCAAATGGAGAGCTTCTAAGGGATCAATGTTCCTGCCTAGGGCAAGCCGCTGTCACCAGATGTACAGGCACTGGTGAGGCGGCCTAAGGAGAGCATCAAGAAATGGCATGATCCCTTGTGGCCCAGTACAATCCACATTCTGGCCACCACATTTGACCCAAGGGTGAAGGGCAGTATATGCAGCAGCCAAACTCTGGATCAGTGGCCAAAGGTACTGGTGAAGAGAGTCAGGGAGGCAGAACGGCGGAGGCAGGGGGATGTGGAAGAGGGGGATCCACTGTCCCATGTTAGCACGCCATCCCCCAGCCAGTCTCCTCCTCCACCAAAGGTGCTGCCAATATGGGCCAAGGGCATGGCTTCCACAGTGGGGTCCAGAGGCACCATACCCCACCATCAGGCAGATAGGCAGCCACCTCTGCTTGAGTACTATCTCACCGAGGGCATGGAGCTGATGCTGTGCGACTCTTGCCCTACTGGGCAAACCACAGCCAGAAGTGGCTGGATCTGGCCACGGTTGCCCAGGAACATCTGTCCTGTCCACCGACCAGTGTTCCGAGTGAGAGGGCATTCAGCGTTGCTGAGGATGTTGTGACACCCCACCGCACCTGATTGGATCCTGGTTTGGTGGAGTAGCTGGTGTTCCTCAAGGTGAACCTCTCGCTGCTGGGGTTCCCCAAGCTCCGGGTGCAGACAGAGTGAATGCCACCCTCCTCACTGTCTGCACCTATTTCCTTTTTTCAACCCGAAAGCTGACACACCGCAACCTGCTGGACATCTGGCTCCCCAGGTACCTCTTCACTTTTATCTGCGCTGCTACATCTCCCTTGCCTCCCAACCCTAGCCTGTTCCTCACCCCCTGACGCCTCCATTTCCATTTTCACTAACTGGCTTTCTTGCCTGCATTGCATGCCAGCCTCTGGCTTGTTTACTATTCCTTCCGTCCAGGAACAGCACACACACAGACCACCTGCAGGTGTTTCCTCAGCCTGACAAAGGGTTTTTTGACCCGAAATCTTGCTGTGATATACTTCTGTAACTATTCAGTTAGTCTGCTAAAAGATACCAGCTTAGATTGACCCAAAGGAAAGAACCTTGTCTGCTAGTGCCATGTCCTTAGACCAACACCCCTAGCTCCTGACCAGGATGCAGGGCCTTGGGCACATCTAAGCCCCAGGGCTGGGGCTGACAGGGAGAGTTCTCTGGCAACCGGTGGAGAAGAAGCTCCTGCAGGAGAGGAAATAAGGGCTGTGTCACAGTTTGACTCCCTGAGATGCTGCTGGTGCTACTGTATTAGTGCTCACTAAGTTATTTTTATTACCTGTTGTCATTTAAAGTGGTGGACTGAGCTGAGGCTGAAGGAGGGGACCACATTTGGGCACACTACCGTGTCGCATAGAGGCCCCAGCACCAGTGAGGGCACGCCTTACACACACAGTGTTACCCATGTCATGAGTTTTGCTTGTCAGCAGCCTGAGATACAGTTTCCCAGAAACCCCTACACCTATCTCCTTGAAAGCTGGCAAACTTCATGGCTTCAGCAGGGACTACCATGCCTGCAGTTTTCACCCTGCTGTGCCTTAACACACACACGTGAAACAAGTTTTGCTTTCAAGACTTTGAGGTGCAGCTTCCCAGAAACCTCTGCACTTATCTCATTGAAACTTGGCAGACTTCATAGGCTCAGATGGGGCTACCGTCTTTGCAAGTTTTATCTGAATGAGGCAATAAATGACAAAGTTATAGGCAGTTTCATGCTTCCCCATTATAGCCTATGACCGAAATGTCAAAACAGCATTGAAACAGCGAACCAGTTTCGACGAAACAAAACAGAACAGTAGTTTCAAGATGAAACAAAATTGGAAATGAAACACTGACCTGTTGAAATGTTGAAACGGAAGTCGAAACGAAACAGCCTTATTGGAAGGGACCTTAGGCGGTCATCTAGTCCAACCCCCTCCTCAAAACTGAACCATCCCCAGTTAGATCGTCCCAGGCAAGGCTTTGTCTGCCTGAGTCATAAAAACCTCCAAGAATGGAGATTCCACCACCTCTCTGAGCTACCTAGTCCAGTCTTTTACTACCCTCCTAGTGAGAGAGTTATTCCTAATAGCTAACTTAAATTTCCTTTGCTGCACCTTGAGACTATTTCTCCTTCTCTTCCCCAAACTAAATAATACCAGTTCCCGCAGCTTCTCCTCAGAAATCATGTTCCCCACCCCCTCTAACCATTTGCATTGCCCTCCACTGGCTTTCTTCAATTTGTCTGCCTCCTTTCTGTAGGGGACATTGGGGGAGGGGGGGCAAAACTGCACATAGTACTCTAGATGTGGCCTCACCAGTGCTGAATAGAGGGGATTAATCACTTCCCTTGATCTGCTGGCAACACTCCTACCAGGGCAGCCCAGTATGCCATTAGCCTTCTTTGCAATAAGGGCACACTGTTGATGTCGTGCGAGCTAAACATCTTAAGGCAGCTACCCATGCAGAGATTTTACTGCTGACCTTGTGAAAGTGAAGGTCCGCACTGGCCTGGAATGAAGCAGAAGCACCAGGGCTGGTACCCCCTATTGTTGTCGGGCGCTTATCAATCTGTCTTACATTGAGTGGGGCCATAAATCTAGGGAATTGTTAACAGTTAGTCCAATCCCTCAAGGTCACATTGCTTTCCTGAGAGAGGCCGGCATGTTTACCGGGATCCACATAACACAAACCCAAACATGATATACACTGAAAGCTTTTTTTAAGCCCCATAGCCAGGGTGTAACCAACCTGCAAAACTGAACATTTTCACTGGCTACACTCCAGGCACCATTTGGCAGAGCAGCTACAAATGAGCACTGCTGCAGGCAAATGAGAATTCACCCTAGAAACTCCTCTCCCCGCCTCACCCCACACTCCCTCCCTCCTCCTCCTCCTCCCAGAGGACCAGAGAAGGCTCATGCCTCCAGGACCTGATGCTTGGGTTTCCCAGCCCTCCTGGCTCCCATAGCAGGGAGATGGAGCCAGGCCTCTGGGTTTTCTCAGGCTGGTGACAGAACACAGAATTTCACAGCATAGCCAATGCTGGGTTGTGAGCAGCTGCATAGATTCTGGCCCCAGGCTGGAGAACGGGTCCAGACAGGGGACTCACCATAGGTTCCTCAGTGTCTCTCTTGTCTGCAGACTCTGCATTTGTACCTGGGAGGCCCAGACATGGAATCCGAGATACTGAATCCAGGATCGCTAGCCAGACACTTACAGCGCACCAGAGACATGTGCGTAGACAGTGCTGGCAACATGAGGACCAAGGGGGACCATCGATGCCAGGGGTTGGAATGGGCAGATTGGTGACAGCTTGCACCCATGGTGCCACTGCACTTTAACGAGCTGCCTAGGCCCAGGAGCACTCTGCGAATGTCCAAGAATTAGGTATATTGATGCTCACCCACTGTTTGAGGGAGGTCACATGTGCTGCTATGGAGCTGAGAGATTCAGAGCCAGGGTAAGAAGTTTATGCATAGGGTCAAAGACTGCTTGGGATTCAGCTACAACACCCCAGAGAGGCATCAGCACCACCTCTGGAGGGAGACTGTTGCCCTCCCATGCCAGAGTGATGGGGCAGACTGTCACCTACCCCAGCCCACCACAGACAGCCTCACTGTGAAATGCCTGAGAGCCCCACACGGTGGCCGTGGGGTAACGCTCCACTCCACACATTGATTTGGGGGATGCTGGAGGGCAGCAGGGGCCTGAAACAGGAGATATGGTACATGGGAGCCAGTGACCCATGGTCTGAAGAGCCAGGAGGGCACTTGGCAGGGTTTGCTCTGGGGTGCAGCAGTGCAGGAGGGGGTGGGGCAGGACCAGGCTGCCCAAGACCTGATGCCACAGCTGGCATTGGCTCAGCCCACCTTTCAGGCCCAACTCGCTATACCTGGCCACTAGGGGTCACCAGCATAGGCACAGGGTCTGAAAGAAAATTGCAGGGGGTGGGGGGCACATTCCACCAGCCTATCCAGACAGCAGTAGGTCTGGGTCCCACTGCAGAGAATGGCAGCCCCGGGGCTCTGCTCCAAGTTCGGAAGTGGGCAATGTTCCACAGCTTGTCTTTATTATGCACACAGAAAGTTTGGCAGCTGCAACATTTAGTTAAACTGAGGGGAAGCAGTTTTGCACAAGGCATTCCCCCTGCCACCACAAGTTTTCATGTTTAAGTTGAGCTCCCCCCCTCCCCACATAGCATAACTGCTTGGTGCAAGCAGGGCCTTTCCCCACTCTCTCAATGTCAAATGAGAAGTAGGTTCCAGGTTCCAGAGTGGGCAACATCACACGGTTTTTGTTTATTAAACACACTAACATGTTGGCAGCTTCGACATTTGATTAAAATGAGGCATGTCTCTTCCTCATGCCACCTTACCCAGCCCCTGGTGTCTGTTCCTGGGGGAGCTGGGCAGGGAGAGGGGAAGGGGAACAAAGCCTAGGCATCCTGGATCCTTGTCAGTGGTGCCTGTGACATGGGGTTAGAGGGGGCTGGGACATGAGACCCACGATGCCAGGACATGGGCATTCAAAGCCCTCTAGCCCTACTCTTCGGGGGAGAGATCCTGGTCCATGAGGGTGGGGAGGCAGTTGGCCAGAGTTTCATGGATCTAGATAGCCTGCCATGGTGTGGGGCCAGGGTCACATAGGAGAGATGCTCACCCTCTCCCTCACCCCTGCACCACATGTGGTCATGGTGCCAGGCCCAGTCTGTAGTTGAAGTACTCTTCCAGCCATCCAGCTGTCCCCCATAAGGCCTCATGAGCCAGGGCAGAAGAGTATAGGCTGGGCCCCGGCAAGGATTGGGGGGCCATGACATCACCGATGATAAAATCAGGGACCCTGGGAGTGTAAGGCCTGCTCTCCATCACCCTGGGGAACACGGGGAGTTGTGCAAGAGGCAGGCATCGTCTTCATTGGCTACATGAAAATCGGTGGCCCAGCTGTGCCCCAGATGCTTGGGTTCTATGGGTGTGTGTGGCAGGTGAGCAGCCGTGATGTCCCTGCCAGCCTTTCAGGGGTGGTTCAGCCATTCGGCTCTGCTCAGGAGTCTTCAGCAGGCCAGGGAGCCCACAGGCCATGCTGGGAGCCCCAACACGTCCACTCCCCCCGACAAGGGCTAATGAGTTCTTCCTCCCCACCTAACCATGGGTACTTAAGAGTACAGCTTGAAAGAGTGTTTATGCAGCAGGCTTCTTGAATGCCTGTACTTAGCCTGAGATATGTGTGAAAATCTCTACACTCTTTGAACTGAATGATTGTGTGTTTCTCTTTGGTGCTATTATGTGTGATAGGGTACCTCCCTTTGTGGCTGATATTTGGTCATATCAGACACATAGGCACCACCATGAGAGAAATTTGGATAGCTTTATGAAGCTTACATCACCACCATCATTTCATCAAAGCAGTCTATCTACATGCCTTCCAAAACACTGACAAAATACAAATAAAAACCATGAACAAATCTATTCTGCCACTTATAAAGTGAATCCCTCCAGAATATCCCTCTGGTTTGATTGAAAGCAAATTGACAAATGCAGCATTTCTGCTTATCTGGAACTGTGCTCATGGCTAATTGCTGTGATGTTCAGGTTTATGACCTGTAACATGAATATTGCTCTTTTCATGGCTTCACAAAGCCAGTTTATAAATGGGTTTGTCCACCATCCACTCTGGTATGTCTACAGCTGTTGTTCTGGATGTCAATGTGGAGTCTGAGGCAAGAGAGAGGGAAATATGAATGAGAAATAGGTAAAACATAAATGTCAAGCAGTGCTTTTTATAGACCAAGGGCACAGTGCTGCCTAGCCTTTTAAACTCTGTGAGGTACAGAAAGATGTGCTGGTAATTGAAAACATGTAACCTGGGGGTAAGAGTAGAATTCAGCTTCCCTTATCATCAAACAATTGTAGAACCTGCTTGTTTACATCCTTAACACTGTGATGCATGCATTGTTTGGGGGGGACTTGTATTAGGCCAGCTTGCCTGTTTGCTTCGCTGCATATTGAAAAGTAGGTATCAGCATGAATCTTCATTTTCCATGCTGATAAGTAAATCAGAGGTCACTCCACTGAAACAGCAAAGTGACACTGGTGTTTCAGGGACTGGAATGAGGGCTTTCAATGTCAGCATGGTAGCTCTGGCCTTACACATGTATATGAGACGAGCAATGGGCTCTTCATCACTTTTCTCAGCAGAATGGCTCCATGAGTTACTACTAAAAGTATCAGATCAGTGATGACAGTCTGAAGCATTTCTCCTCCAGGTAATACCCCTGCTCATGTAGAAAATCTTCCAGAAAGACATTCACTGTGCTGTTTCAAAGCCAATGAACCACCAGCTCTCTGGTGTTAGGGTAAGCATCTGTTAAGGGTTTTGGGGCAGACTGGGTAGATGTCACACACTTTCACAACATATAAGAGTCTCAGGTGGTAGAAGCTGGCATCACCCATTGAATCCAAAGGGACAATCCTGACTTAGACCAGCTGAAAATCTGGGATAGAGGTTTTTTGCAGAGCCTGTGGCTCCTAGCAACTAGTGAAGTGGACAGAGGGCCAGAATTAGGCCCATGGCAGACGTTACACTTAAGACACTATTAACCAGTTAATTGTGCCTTAACGTGCAACCCAGCCATGCATTCAAGCAATTAATGGGGCAATAAAACATGAATCCAGCCACAAAGTTATTACACAAAATATGTCTAATAACTTTGTGGCTGGTTACTAGGGCTCTGTGAAGCTTCGGTAGCCAATTTGATTCGGAGGAGATTCAGTCCAATTTGGCAGTCAAATCTCCAAATCTGAATCGAATCAGGAGACCCATTAAAAGGTCTGAATCGAATTGGAAGCATTCGAATCTATTTGGAAATATTCAGAGAGATTCAGAAGGCTTGCAGGAAACAGAAACTGAGAAGAGGGAGTGGGGTGGGGTTGTCTTCGATATATGGAAAAGGCTGGGGGAGGAGGGGAGGAAGACTGCTTCGATATTGCAACCTGTAGCTGGCCAGTGACCGTGATCTTTCTCTGAGTTCCCTTCCAATCCCAGTGCTCTGGGGGAGGGATGTAGAAACAACATATAACGCTGTGTCTGAAGTGATCTGTGCCTTTTGTGAGTTGTGTCTCTCTTGGAGCAGCAGCATCTGAAAGCACCTGGCTTGCTATCTAGTCTCTTGCTAGCTAGTCTCTCTTCTTGTAAGTTGTATCCAATTCTTTCCTACTTATCCTTGCCTAAATTTCCTCCTGTTATCCCCATCCATTTCTTTCAACTTATTCTTCCCCCAAAATCCTCTTATTTGTTCATGTTAGTCTGTCTTCTTCCCCCCCACAAAAAGAAATCTGTGTTTTCCCTGACAGTGTGTCATCATTGTGCAGGAAAGCACAACATATATTACACACACACACACATTTTGCAGCACTCCAAATATTCCTGACTCCTTTCACCAGCACCTCCGTCCAGTGATTGAGCATTTTACTGCTGCAGGCGCCCCACTTCATCCGCGGCACACGCATGCCCGCCACCATGTGGACTGTACATGACCGCAACTGATCCAGCTGTTTTTTCATGCCCTCCTTCATCTGCTTCACCAGTGCCTGCACCTTTGGTGAAAGTGGCTTGCCCCAGCCAGAAACATCGATCCCCTGGAACTTCTCCACTTGATTCTCCAGTTTTGCTTTCAACAGTTTGAGGTGTACTTTCACAGAAACCCCTGCACCCATCTCCTTGAAACTTGGCAGGTCTCCTCAGAAAGGGCTACCATCCCTGTTGTTTTCATCCAAATCTTCAAAAACATGACAAAGTTACAGATATTTTAGTGATTCCCCATTATAGTTTATGGCTGAATACCCAAATCCGAATCAGCCGAATTGAATCGGGACAGTGATTTGAATTATCAAATCGAATCACTGTCCCTCCAAATCGACCAGATTCAAACCCAAAGCGAATACTTGATGCTTCACACAGGCCTGTTGGTTACCATTGTGCCTAAAACTGAACGTGTGGCTGGATTACATTTTAAGACAGTGCAGGTAGAGCATGGGATAATGATCATGGGCAAATGTTGTGCAGTTGGGATCTAATCCACAATCCCAAAAATGTGGCATGGCAGGAGGTGCAATTGTTAGGATCATGGATTAGATCCCATCATGCTGTCATATGACTGTCAATCAACAGCCTGAGATATAGATATTGCTACTCTTTAGGAAACTCAGGGGGATTCCCCAGTAATAACCAACACTGACCTGTAAGCATAGCCTGGTCATATCTTCCCTTCCCAGACACACTGCTACAAGTGGTTTTCAAGGAAACAGCTGGAAAGGAGCCCATTGCAAACCAACTTTTGGAAGTGGATCTGGGTGCAATACAGAGCACTGGAGCTGCACCCAAGCACTCTTAGGTATTCAAAGGGATCTCCCATTCTGCGCATTGTCCAAGGTTGATCCTACCTAGCTTTTGGAGACCAGAGGGATCGTAACATGTGAGGGCAGCTCTGCCAAAAGGTGAAATAAATTGGAGCAGGTACGGAGGCTGGAAATATTAAATGGTAGACAGAGCTTTGCTTTCAGAAGAAACATGCATCCTAAGTCCAGCGTAAGCAGCTTGCTTACTTCTACTCTCTGGTTAGGGACACTAAGAAATATATTGACCAACACTCACCCGCTGGCACAGGTAAAGGATATACTCACCATTTGGATAACAAGCACCAGATGAAGCAATCAACTTCTCTTTGATTTGAACTGACTGAAATCAATGGTTGCAGGAGGAGACAGTGGTCAACCATGGTAAAGCCCTCTGACACGTCAATAAATGTTGTGCCTTGTCAGGAGACTTTAATTCACCGAGGATGAAGTATTTCCTCCCATGCCTTTGTTATCTGAATGACCACTTCACACAGGAAAGTATGAACATTGGGTGGTGTGTGCAAGGGCTGTGTGTACTTCATCTGCTCTGGCATGACCCAAGTCTGACCTTCAGCAAACTGCTAATAATCTCAGAAACTCCAAATTCACTAGTCTCATAAGGTCCTTGAGGCCTTGTCTGCAGGCTCCCTTCTTTTCTTGTACCTGTGCATTGCTTGTATACCTCTCTGGTCCAGCCCTGATTAGGTCTGTGTGAATAGGGAACTATTCAATTTGGGTTTGGATTCGGCTGATTCAGATGCCAGCAATTTGATTCGGAGCCCCGAATTAGTTTGCCGCTTCAGTTCAGCTGAATTGGCTCTGAAGCCAATTTGGAGGTTCGGCCATAGGGAATCAATGAAATACCTATAACTTTGTTGTTTTTTTGTCCAATTTGGATGAAACTCACAGGGGTGGTAGCCTCTGCTGGGAGCATGAAGCCTGCCAGGTTTCACAGAGATAGGTGCAGGGGCTTGGGGGAAACTGTACCCCAAATTCATGAAAGCAAAACTCAAGTCACGTGTATATGTTAAGCCACAGCAGGGTCAAAACTACAGAGATGGTAGCCCCTGCTGAGGCCACAAAGCCTGCCAAGTTTCAAGGAGATAGGTGAAGGGGTTTGGGGGAAACTGCACTTCTAGCTGCTGACAGGCAAAACTTGTGACATGGGCGCTTGTGCAACTGTGTCTGTCTTGGGGCAGCGTGGGGAGGGGGGGGACTACTGCAGGCCTGGCTGCTAGGCCCTGCTGCAGCCACAAAGCCTTCCAGCTGTTAAGGAGATCAGTGCAGGGGGGTTCTGGGGCCCTGCACCCCTAGCTGCTGACAGACAAAACTCAAGACATGGGTGCTTGCGCAACTGCTTGTCTCTGTCTTGGGGCCCTTGATTGTCTGTATTATTTCCTCTCCTTAGTCTGTGGTTTTGTAGGTGTTAATCCTTGCTTGTTAACTCATTACATTAGCTAGCTACTGTGTACTGAGTTGGTCCCTGAGTGAATCATGATTGATTGGTAACTGGTGTGGTCATTCAGATAACAAAGGCATGGGAGGCAACTGAAATGCTCAGAACTCATTTTAAACTCAGGGAAGAGGCAAAGATTCTTCTGTGCTCATGCTGGCAAGTGTAGTACAGGTGAGAGGTCATATCTCAGGAGCAAGCACTGACAAAGCACCATTTTTCAGTGAAAGCAAGTTGGGGTCAGAGGAGATGCATTGTAGCAAGCATGAGAGAGCTGCCTGAGAAGCACCCTGCAGGCCCTGCTCTAGATGACAGCTGTCCATGGCAAGCAAAACAAGCTGGCAAAGAATGGATTGATTCTCAGTCTATCATGTTAGCTTTGTGAGCCAAAACTCACAGGAAGTCGGATGCAATTTATTCATAGCTGGGAACTGGTCATTTTGGCTGACAGGAGTGTTTTCTCTGGGGATTACAATTTGACTTAAAAATCTGTTAAGTACTTGCTGGTCAGTCAGATTCAATCTGTGCTCCTCATTCATCTTCTTAGCCCTTCTTTTGAGAAAGCAGTCTTCTCTGAGACTTGCCTTCCCTTTTCAAGAGAAGCAGGTTAGAAAGGGAGCAGGGTTTGGCCAAGCTCAAAACAAAGGAAAAAACAGCAAAGCAATGAGTGGTTCTGGTGAACCCCAATGTGGGGCTCACTGATGGAGTATAGAGAAGTGGACATGGAGCAGTCCAGTGCAGGGATATCATATGCGGCCATTTCCAAGGCTTCCCCCATAGGCCTCTCTTACTTTTCCTCCTTTTCCTTCACACCAAAACTGAAGGATTTTCCTCTTGCTTTTTATTACTGGATGACTGGGGCTTATATGAAGAAAGGTTCAGGGTAAGCAGAGACTGTGATGTAGCTCTTCACTGTGCCATGTTCATTTTTTGTTGCTAGGTATTCATCAATGACTCACACTTCACAATTTACATCAGGAAAAAACAAACAGCAGAGCTGAAATTAGTTGTTTGCTCCCCTAGCCTCTATCTTTTACATCCTTTTCTACACTCCCTATTGACGTGACTGCTGTGGAAACCTGAAGAAACTCTAGCCTGGTGAAAGTCTATCAGGAAACTAAGACACGTGCATTCTTTTGCCAAGCTTCTCATGTAATACCTAGTCCTGAGTGTAAACAGAGCTACATTTATGGAAAGGATTTCATTTTGGTGGGTTTATTAAGCACATATATAGGCATGTCACTTTTGGCAGGACTCTGCCCAGGTCAGCAAGTCTGTGAGATCAGATCTGATCAGCCTCAATAAAACCAAGATTAACTCTAACAACAACCTGGCCTTTGCAATCCAGCTAAAAACATGCTTATGCACTTCCTGCGCCTGGGTTCTAATAAACCACAGTTGAATAAGGCGCCTTGTGCTTAAAGAGCGGAGCTGAAATCAGCTATTTGCTCCCCTAGGCTACATCCCCACGTGCAGGGGCGTGTGTGTGCAGAGGCACAAAATGTAGCGCCACAAATTTGTGCCACTACTTTTTGCCACTGAATACACCCCTGTACATGTGTGGTGTTGCCCCTGCACGCTTCAGGCAACCTGCCAGTTTTCAGTTCGCACACCCTGCTTCTTCCAGCTCCCGGCATGCTGGGGAAGCTGGGGCAGACGTAGAGGAGGGGACATGCTCTGGCCAGGAGCTAAAGCTTCTCCCTGGAGGACCTCCAGTTGTTCTAGTACATACTCCTGGAGTGTGTGCTGCAACACTTTTTTTTGCCATGTTTTTTTTTTTATATCAGGAGTTCCCAGTATCAAATTTTGGTACCTTGCTGCAAATTTGCAGCACACAGGTTTGAGACCCTGCAAACCACATGTATGCACTCACCTGGACGTGCCCCTAGTCTCCATCTTTTCTACCCTTTCCTATACTCCCCATTGGGGCGGCTGCTGTGCAAACCTGATTTCAGAAGCCTGTGGTCTGTCAGGACTGTTTTAAGATGACAAATGATTTTGCATAGATTTTATTTAGTTTTATTGTTTTTTGCCCCTTGCAAGGGAGACCTGCAAAAATGGAGCAATCAGGGGCCCAATCCTGGACCTCAAAGTCAAACAGTCTCCCTTCAAAAGCAGCAGTCATAACCAAGTGCTAGGTTGTAGGTAGCTTTAGCAAGGATAAAACTGTGGAAAAGTCCTCACCCTTTAAATGATATGTTCCTGCCCTGAAAGCTCAGTGCATTGGCAGGTTGGCCCAGTGTTTATCCGCTGCTCCTCTCTCTCGTTTTGCTGTGGTGTGTGTTATCATTTGCTAAATACATTGTGACATCCTATTTTCCTCGGCCTGCCGCTCACAGACCTTTGTGCTCCTTCATATCCTCTAGGAATTCACAAATAAATCATTAGCTTGATATACCTTGAAATGCAAGATAAGCTTTAATATCTTCTGACAAAGGTTCGGTTGTGGGTAATGCCGCTAATTTAGGGCCTAATTGTCCTCTCTATTATGCAGTGTAGCTCAGTTTGCTGTGCTGGGGCTCATCACACTCAACACCTGCAATTCTTGCTTTGATAGTCTTCATGCAGAATTAGGATAGGATATTGCAATCCAAGCTTGCAGATCAGCAAGGGGAATTCATATATTATTGCCTTTATGTAGTGACTGGCTCCAAATGCCATGGACAGACAAACCAGATCAGTTTTGCACGTACTTATTGAGGGGGGCAAGGCACTCCGTTTTAGTGCCTGAAAGCATTTTTTCCTACCTCTCCCCATTTTGTTTAGCTGTTCTTCCATTAGAATTCCTTCTCTTAAATGAATTTCTGCCATAATTCAACTCTCTGCTGAGAGAGTCTGCAGCTTAAAGCTGCTTATTACTGCAAATTGCCTTGAAGTATTAAAGCACTTTCACAACATTAGCTGTTTACTGGGAGCGCACCTTCCTTAATATTAGCAATATACTCAGAGAGGGGGCCACCTCTTGACCAGAAAGTTCCCGGCATGCCTCAGACAGAGAATACTATAGGAATTGATTTCAGATAACCATTGCAAAGCCATATATATTTCCATTCTCATCGTGGGTGTAACTGGGCATCATTCCATTAACACCAATGGAGCAAAAGCAGTTTCCCTACACCAAGACCCTAACCTTCAGTCCCCCATCAGACTGAAGTCAATTTTCAAAGTGTAGGCACAGGACACAGCATACAAATCTCATTGGCATTAGCGAGGAAATTAAATTGCACATGCAACTCCCTCTCCAGTGCTTTGATGTTTATTTCATTCAATTGTGCTAAGTCTATTAAAGTCGCAGCTTCTGGCTTTACTGTGTTAAGATGGGGTTGTATCATATCCCCCAATTCAAGGAGAGGCAAACATAGCACTCGAGAGAGGCAAACATAGCACAAAGAGCACCACTGGGAGGAATTCACCTTTTTTGGGTACTGCCTGGTGCCTGCATTCATTTCAAGTTTCATCTGTAGTAGCCTATGCAGACCACTCTAAAACACATGGTCAAGCAATGGGGCATCTCTGCTGGATTGAGTTGTTTCCAATATTTGACCACTAGCTGGCAGACACCAAAGAAAATACTGAGATAGAATCATGGCTAACAGAGAGTCCATTACAAGTCAGATGGGCTAATGTCTGTGCGTTGAATGAGACCATTAATGGCACTGGAAAAGGATATGATGCATGGAGATCTTGAATGTAAGATCTATCAGCTCAGATGATGAACTAAAACTTTTAATAAGAAATAACTCTCAAGTTATAGTGCATTTCCAGCACTTACTGAACTGAAGCTCTGTCTTTTCCTTCAGTAGAGCCCTGATGCCTATTCTGGATGATTTAAGAATGATCCATCTGGAATTTGATGCAGACAATTTGTAATATCCAGCCAGAGAAGCTATAGAAACCACAACAGCAAGTTTAAATGATTTTAGCACCACTCAATCATCCAATACCAGCCAATCTTCCTCAAAGATATTGCTGAGTCTACAGGGGAAAAAAACAGCCAAATGGACTCCTTGTTACCATCTCCTACTGCTTTATCTCCAGTCTCCAGTTGTTTGTGTTGGTCTCTTGAAGCTCCAGGTTTTGAAGTCTGGAGTTTGCATGAGAAGTTCAACTTCCACTTACATTAACAACAGCAATAAAAAAGTGTCTAGTCTACAACTCTGGATGCAGAGGAAATCTCACCTGAGCACACACCGAAAGACCCTCAAATCTCAGAATTTTTAAGCCAATCCCATCATTTAAGAAGTTTCGCTTAGGATTTTTGCACTATGAAAGATGGCAATATGAGGGAGTGCAAATGGCACTGAGTTGAGTATTTCTAAGGAGCAAAACATCTTTCAACTGTTGTTTGCAAGTGGGCTGGCTTGATTCCAGAGCAAGTCAGCATTAATCCAGCTACACTTTGCTTGTGAACAAGCAACCACTTGATTAACAACCATGAAGCCAACCTTACTTAAACAGTAGAGTGTCAATTACTCACCACTGGGTGGAAATAGTATGTTAAATCTCCCTCTTCATCTGACCATGGTAACAGATGCATCATTTTATGTCAAAGAAAGTGGAGAGGCCTGAGATGAGACACACAGGAGCCATTTTCTCAGCAACTGCTGAAGCAGAAGCATTTACAGAAAGGCACAGGTTATCCCCTTTGAATATGTGGGGTGGAGCATGGTTTCCTGTATACCACTCCATATTTTTCCAGTCACTTTTTAAAGCTGATGTCTGTTTCCCCAGAACTGAGTGTTTCACTACCTTTGTTCCTAAAAAGCATGGCAACCAGGATCAAAGGTAGCTGCCACCTACATCTGCTACCCAAGTGACGTTGGCACAGTGTGAGTGTTGGGTGCCACCAGCTTTTATTGTTGCCATTGTCCATCTCAGCTATGTCCAGATGAGTGCTGGATGGCATCTTGCATATGGCATCAGGAAGGGTGTGAGACATTTGTAGCTGCGAAAATCCCCCTGCCAACACATTCCTTGCTGGATGTGACAGGATAATGGGATATAAAATTCCACACTTTAAAACATTGCTCCCTCACCCTGTCCATTCCTCTTCTTCAAAAGCCCCATAAAATGTATTAGTTGTTTGCTAAAAAAATTATGCAAACTCAAAAGTTGCCAAAATTGGTTGTTTTTGCAGCGTATAATGCTCTGTGTGGGTGGTTACTACCTGTTCCTGGAAAAAAAACAGAGATTTGTTTTTCAAAATACTATGTTGATTGATGCTTAAAATATCTTTGGCAATTTCATCTCCCTAGTATAATTATAACAATTAAGCCTGGATAACATTGAGTCCTGCTTTCTAGCAGAATAACGTGCCACTACCAAAGAAAGTTTACTCTTTTGTAAAGCTTAATTTTCCAGTCTTTTCCTGGACTTGAGAGAAGCCATATCGTCTAAGTGCTAATAGGGAACTCGCTAGGGCTCCTCCCTTCTCTGTGGGACTCTTCTACTGACTTGCTGCATGACCTCAGGCAAGTCACTTAATGGTTCTGTGCCATGATTTTCATCTGGCAAGGAATTCATCTGTTGGAATTCATGCTGTCCTGATGTAATTTTTGAGCCTTAATTAATTAATGCTTATAAAACACTTTGCAAGCTTTGGCTGTAACTTTCAGCTTCATGGGTACATCAGATGGCATATTTACTTCACTCACTGACCACATTTCCAAGAACTGCCAGCTCAGAACAATGTCAGAGACATTTTCCTGCTCCAAGCTGAGAATCACAACCAGAGAGAAAAGGATCCAAAAATAAAATGTCACAATGGCCTATCCAGTGACAGGGGAAAACAATCTGTCTGGGTCAGAGTCCAGCTGTGCACTAAGTAGATGCTTCATCTGGAAATGTTCAAGTGGGGCTGTGAGCAGTGATCATGGGAGGCAGAGTCTGAAAACAGGATGCGTAGCAACATGTGTATACATGCAAGAGCTGGCACTGGGGAAGGTCCTTTCCTAGCTCTCAATTTGAGCATGGAAAAGTCTTTGCTGTTAGACTAGCAGAAACAGGCAGTAGGGAAAGTGGGCTGTGGGAAAAACCCAAAGCATGGATGGGAAGAGGGAGAAGGGTATTTCCATCTGGATCCATGCCACTTCTCACTGTCCCAGAACACAGCTCCAGCACATCTTTGCCTGTGCTTTGGACTCAAGGACTTCCTGGTGCCTCTGCCAACCTGAAGGATGCACTCAGTTCTAAGTGTCACACTCGGTCATAAATGTCCTTTGGGCCCTTACTCCTTAGTGCTGACAAGGGGCACACCACTACCCCAACTCAGCAGGAATGCCACACTTGCTTAGCAAACTCCTCCTACCTCTAAGGGACTGCAAGGTTAGACTTGGAGCGTCTTTCGGGGAGGCAGAGGCTGCTAAATGTAAAAGCTCTGGCTTGGAGCCTGAGAAGCACACAATCTCTCCATTCACTCCAGGACACCTAAAGTCACAAAGTGCTTGCTGGTCTCACATCTCAAGGAGTCAAATGCACATGTTGCTAACCCTCATGGCTGAGATGAGTCTAGGGCAAGCACAGGCAAAATATGGCCCATGAGCTGGATCTGGCCCACCAGGCCATTCTATCCCACCCAGGGCCCCTAAAAAATTTAGAAAATTAATGATTATCAGCCCCTGGCTGTCAAAGATAACAAGGCACCAGCAGCAGCAGGACCCAGGAGGAGCCAGCAGCAGGACCCAGCAGTGACACCAGCAAGGCCTGCCCAGCTCTGCTGCCCCCCAACCCCAACCAGAAGCTTTTGCCATACAGCCAGGAGCCATGTGCTGTTGGTGGGGCCGGGCTGGCTCCTGCACCATGTGGTTCCTGGCTGCATGGCTGGGAATGCATGGCACAGCAGGAGCCAGGTGGGACCCATGGGGGCTGGGCCAGGAAGGCTGGCTCCTGCTGCACCCTGCAGTCCCAGCCATGCAGCCGGGAACCACACACTGCTGGAATGGTTGGAGGGTGGGTGGGGGAGGAGCAGTGTTGGCGGGTGGGGTAGAAAAGGAAGTGGCAGGGGAAGGGCAGCACCAGGAG
>NW_017729014.1:4338578-4339294 GCF_001723915.1 Gavialis gangeticus
GTGGCAGGGGAAGGGCAGCACCAGGAGACATGGGTGGTGGGAGGGGGGAGTAGCAGCGAGTGGGCAAGTGGGCGCACAGTGCCCCGGGGCCAGAGCCAGTGGCAGCAGGAGCCAGCTGGGAACCACAGGGGTCAGGCTGGCTCCTGGTGCATCCTGCAGTCTTGGCCATGCAGCTGGGAACTGCACACTGCCAGAGTGGAAGCGGCAGATGGGAAGGAAGGGAAGGGAAGGGAAAGGAAGGGAAGTGACCAGCAAAGGACAGCAGCGGCAAGTTGGGGGGAGTGCAGTAGAGTGGGCAGGTGGGGGGGCAGGGCAGGGCCTGCATCAGTGCCCTGAGGCCGGAGCCAATGGGGTCCCAGGGCAGGGTGGGAGGAGTGTGAATCCCAGGCTGGCAGGGGCTCTGTGGAGCTGGGCCAGCTCAACCACTCTCCTTGCGGGCAGCCTGGCCACATGCAGTCCTAGGGCTCACAGAGACTGTGCACCACCAGGGGTCCCTGCCTGTTGTGGGCCATGAACACCCCAAAGCCTCACCACCTGCTCCTGCCACTGGTGGCAGAGGCTGTGCACAGTGAGGAAGGGGAGCATGCTTGTAGGGGGGGGGTCCTACAAGCACACCCCCTCACACACCCCAGCTACCCTCCCCCTTCATACATGCCACAACCCCCAGCCACCCTTCCCCCCCACACTCACAGCCCCTGCAAAACCCCATACCCACC
>NW_017729014.1:4339557-4341722 GCF_001723915.1 Gavialis gangeticus
TAGAATATAATTTGGGTTTTTTTCTGGTTCCAAGATGGCAAACCCTCTAGCCAAAAGAAGTACTGCTGGGGGGCAAGGGGAGGGACTTCTACTGGCAAAGGTCAGGGGTTAGGGGGCAGGACTTCTGGTTCCAAGATGGTGACCAGGGGCTAGGGTACCCTTGCAACCCTTCGATAGCTCACCAAAACTTGTTAAGTAGCCCTCGAGCTGAAATAATTGCCCACCCCTGGTCTAGGGTCTCCACAATCAAGCTCCAGTGGGTGATGCCTCAGGAAGCCAGACAAGGACAAAGTAACAAGGGATATAGGGTTTTTTTCTCCTCAAAAGACTCCTCCAATGTACTTGGGCTATTCAGGAAGCAAACAGAAAGACTACCAGCCATGCAGGGGATACTTAGGGCAGTAACTTTGGCCTAACTAGCCCCATAGAAACCATGGTGGATGAGGAAAAAAATGGATAACAGAATCATGATATGTCTGTTGGTTTTTTTCTTCAGCATTATCGATGGTCTAAACCCATTAGAAAAGCTGTAGTCCACACAAAACACATTTAAATATAGAAGAGCTTACAATGCCATATTGCTCCAGTCATTCATCTGCAGCCTCAAGCCCCACAATATCTGATCTCCTGTACCACAGGGCTCAGAATAATATTTTTCATTTGCTTTTACAAGAATGACATTCACAACAACTCAAGCTGGTAAACACTTCCTCAGATGTGATAAATAGTAAGGAGGGGAATGAGATCCCGGCACTGTATTTCATCCCCCAAAATCCTGCTTGCCTCTGGAAATAAACAGAGCTCCCCTGATTGATATATATTGCCTCATGCTTATTCTCATTCCTTTGGCCTTTTCACTGTCGTGCTGATTTAAATTTGGCTCCAAAATTGAAGAGCATCTCATTCTGCTTTTTGCTCCTCCCCATGTTTCCCTATACAAGAGAACAGTGCTCCAGGCATTTGGACAAGCAGAGATGTGGTATTTCTGGTCCCACATTCCAGCAGCCACCAGGTCCCTGTTGGCCGTAGCAGGGAATAAATATTGCTATTCCTTCAGAAAAGATTTTGTTTCAACCTGGAAAAAAATCAAAACCAAGATTAAATGGGTGAACTTTATGGGTAAGTTACTTGATGAATCACTTAGGGCCTTGTTATACATTCATTTTAGGCAGCTCCTGGTGCTCTTAACCCCTGGATTGTCCATGCATTAACAACTAAAACTAGTTTTATGAACACTTCATGCAGCTTAAAGTTACACCCCTCCAGGGCAGGTTTCATCTGTTTTACCCAGCTCGTGTTCCACTAATGTGTGGCCACTCCCCGCAAATGGGTGGCCCAAGTTGCAGTCCTCCAGAATCCCAGGATGCAGTGTCTCTTCTTTCACCCACCTGTTCTGTGTGAAACTCTACTGCTCAGGGGGTGGTTCTGGCACCAAGCCAACTCCTTCTCCTGCTCCTTGTTGCTCGGCTGACTGTGATGTACAGTGAAGACCTATCTTTGCAAAAAAGATGTTTTTATGACCAAAACACTCGTAGCATCTCTTATGTAGAGTGGCAAAAGGCATCTTCAAGAAAGAGCAGGCCCAATTCTCAGCAGATGTAAATCACTGTAACTCTGGGGAAGGCACCAGAGATGGGCTGATTTATACCATCTAATTCACATCATTTACACCAGCTCCTCAATTA
Source organism: Gavialis gangeticus (assembly GCF_001723915.1). NCBI lineage: Eukaryota > Metazoa > Chordata > Crocodylia > Gavialidae > Gavialis > Gavialis gangeticus. The sequence continues at coordinate 4,341,243 of NW_017729014.1, forward strand.
TTATCCACATGGGGTCAAAGGAGACAGGCTTTTAGGGTACAGAGTGTCTAATAACAGGGTAAGGAATTCAGGGAGGCTTGCTGTGCCTGTAGCCTGTGCTCCTGTGCACATCATGGGAGCAGGCAGTCTGCAGAGTTGCAGTAAAACATGGTACTCTGCTTCTAACACATCCCAGCATCATTAATGAAGCAGAAAAGCAGCCGAATTAACATCACTGGAGATTTCCAAAGCCCCAGCAGGTCTTCCTGCTCTATTCAGCTCTGCTAGGACAGCAGAACTAGTCTGAGACCACCAGAGTGCTGCAATTATTGTAATATCATCCCCAAACCCCACAAATTTAATTAGCCCACTAACCAATGAACTATGTTATTGTGTTAAGTACCCCAAAAATATTAGTGTTAGGACAGGTAGAAATGCTTATCGTTAATACAGGAAAAGTTCTCCAAATGTTCAAAGAGGTAAAAGAGCAGGGGGTCACTG
>NW_017729014.1:4346722-4349740 GCF_001723915.1 Gavialis gangeticus
CAGAGTGCTGCAATTATTGTAATATCATCCCCTCACCGCAACCATGCTGCTAGACCACGCTGCTGTTCAACTACAGCCTTTCTTACCGTGGTTTAGAGTGAGCAAGTTTATAGATTCCAGCACAGCAGGCAAATGGATCACTTCTCAGTGAGACAGCCCCCCAAAGCAGGAAAAAAAAAAACAGATTGGAGGGAATTAGTAGGCTCACAACATTAAGCCACCAATGCATCTGTATTATTGGTTAGCATTAGCGGCCCTCGTGTTGCGACATAGTATACCAGAGCTTTCAAGTCTGCTTCCTCATGTGGGGACCAGTAGCAGCATGCAGAAGGCAGACCTGGAGCCAGGACAGTTGAGTGGGAAATATAAGATGTGAAAAGACATAAGCAGGTTGCATGCCACTTGCAGAGGCCCAGACATTTTTATTTTTATTTTCACAGAAACAATTTGCCAATGAATGTTTTTATCTGAGGAGTTACCAGGCAGTGTTGGATCAGTCTCCCTGGCAAAATGACACCAAGCTCCAAACAGCCATGACTGGGGCTGCCAGGAGCCAGTGTTATCAGCACAGCCATGCTGTGCTTTCAGTGAACAGTCACTGACAGTGTGGCACAAACAGGGCAATGACTGGAACAGGGTAAATAATGGGGGAAATTATCGGTGGGAGCACTAAAATCTGAACTGCTGTGCAATCAGTCATGTTCTACTGCTGGGGGCATTGCCTGGGCAAGTAAGCCTCAGGGCTGGCGCAGACGATGTAACAGTGGAGGAAAGTCTTAGTACTTGAACATTTATATTCCTGGGTGGATTACTGTCTTAGAAACTTACAGCTACCCTTTCATGTGCTGGCATCAGTGAGGTCTCCCCATAGCACTTACTCGTGGTTTATACTGTATTTCTTTGATGTCATCATGGAGTTTTTAGACCTGTTTTGTTTTCTTTCTTTCTTCATTTCCACTGTGCTTTGGCCACTGAAGTACAAGGTATTTGCAAGCACTTTGGGGTATGTCTACAGCACAGCACCAAACCATCTGGATCCTGCAGTGACTCCTGTTGCTTCTTGCATCTCCTAAGCATGACCCACAGAGGATACAGGAGGAGGTTAGGAGTAGTATGGTAGGGGGTGACTTGCTGAGACCCCTAGGTGTGCTGTGGCTTCAGTAACCAGGGCAATTATAGATTGCACAAGGAATTGAGGCTGCACCTGCAGAATGGTATAATAATAGGTTCAGGCTGAAGAGAAGTGAAAAGCACACATGGAAATTATTATGGTCTGTCTCCTAAATTTGCGTATACCATTTTAGAAGGGAAATATGAAGCTGTTGGCAATAAATATCTGGGGGTTTTTTTATGTAGAGTACTTATGTGGGGTACGCAATTATTAAATTGATGCTTGTCTCAGGGTAGAGCCGTTTGTTTGAAACATCTTTAATGATGTTTAATTAACACCACTACACTTGAATGACTGCCCTGGTTCAGTCACTTCAACCCTTCCCTTGAGGGATCTCAGAGCAGGGAAGGCGGCGTATCACAGGAGCCCTGGTGCACTGCCTACTGATTATGCCAGTTGTGTGCAGCTTAATGGCAGCCAGTAGATCCAGCACTTGGAACCTGCTGGGAAAAGTAACACATGGTTTGATCTTCCAACCAGCAGGTGAGCTTTGTGCATCCAAGAACATATGGGGCCTTCTGAAATAACTTGGAAACCTAAGTCCTATAGGAAGATCACAGCTGAAGGGCTAGCCTGCCTTCATCTCTCTGTGTTTGCTAAGATGTAAGGCAGAGCTATGTGGACTCAGAGCTCTGGCACCTGAACGAGAGGTAGGGTAGCCACATGGGCTCAATCTGGCAGAGAAGCAGAGCATGTCAGCCCACATTGCTAACACCGCTGCACTGCATCTGGGTCAAGCAAGTGCCTGCAGAGCTAGGGCAGTGTGTATAGGCAATAGACCTGCTTCTTACATCCTCCCCCAGCTTTCTCCAATCTGACCCAGAACTCTGCATTGAGGGGGGCCTGATTGCTTCCTGCCCCTGGAACAGCTGAATTGTTTGTGCATCTATGAGAACATGGTTCGGTGTCTTTGACGTGCTCAGAGCCATAACTGTCCTCCTTGTCTGCCAGGAAGAGACAGAAAAAGAAGACTGGAGGGACAGTTCTGCAGGTGAGGAAAGCTTAAAAGGTTTGAGATGGCTTCCTTGGCCCGTATTTCATTCATTCTCCTTCCCAGGAAATGTCAGTACATCCCAGCCCCTGCCATGGTGGTCTGAGTTTATTTCCTTCAGGTGCACTGCATTACTTTTTACCTTGGTCTCATGTTTGCTAGCAAATGAGTTTATTTTATTTGTGTCCAGGCATTTTTATTGGTTCTTTTTAAAATCCAGTAAAAATGACCTAACTGGATGCATTGTTTCTGCTTGTTAAAGACAATGATAAGCCTCATTCATCAATCTGTCCAAGGACATTATGCCTCCTTAGGATTAACGAGGCACCTTTTCTTTCCCTTTTGAATAAAGGGTTATTTCTTGGTCATTCATCTGAGGAATGTGCAACTCTGAAAGAATGAAAAATCCTCTTGGAAAACAAGGCAAGGCAATTGGTACAGCATTGTGCAAACTACAGATATTCAGCATGAGCAGAGAGAAGCCATTCACAAGGGCCACTGCATAAATTACCGCAGTGCTAACACGGCTGCAAGATGTGCTGTGCGCCTGTAATTGATGTGGCCGTTAATAATTTTGCTACAGAATAGAAGGGCAGTCTTACTTCTGCCAAGCCTGGTAGTGCCTGCTTCACATTTTCCATCACTTCCGAGAGAAAGACCCAAGACATAAAGAAAAATGCATTCTGCAGGCTCATACCTCTTCTGTTTTATAAGCCAGCTTTTCATATGCAAGCAAAAAATGTGTACATGCAGCTGCTATATACACACAGTCCAGTGTCTGTACTTGCTTAGTGTACTTGTGTTTTGAAACAAGCCTGCGCACGTACAAATCAGTGTAAACCTGATATTAGTGGGC
>NW_017729014.1:4354740-4360731 GCF_001723915.1 Gavialis gangeticus
TTCTGTTTTATACGCCAGCTTTTCATATGCAAGCAAAAAATGTGTACATGCAGCTGCTATATACACACAGTCCAGTGTCTGTACTTGCTTAGTGTACTTGTGTTTTGAAACAAGCCTGCGCACGTACAAATCAGTGTAAACCTGATATTAGTGGGCAGTTATCCAGATCTCGTGCCTCGTATTCCTATTGCGCATGAGAGTAAAGAGTGTATATTCACATAGATGCATGCAAGAGGAGACAGTGGAATTACTGAATTTAGTAATAATCCAACCCAACCCACAATCCCTTCATTTTCGCATGTACAATTTTGGGGAAAGAAGAACCTGAACTTTTTCGTTTGAGTTTTATTTATTTATTTATTTATTTATTTGTTGGAAAAAGTGTAAATGAAACTAACATCCTTCTTTCACTTTTAAGGATTTTTTTCTTTTCTTTTTTTTAATCAAATTTTTGTTTTGGTCTCTATGCTCCCTCCTTTGACTATTTCTCAATGGCCACAGCAGCTAGGTTTGGGATTTTATTTTTTTCAGTCAACTCCTTTTTGAAAATTCCCTAAATTATTGACTTGGTTAAAAACCTTTTCAATGGAGAAAACTTTAGCATTAAAATTGCCATTATGTACCTGGGTCAATTAAGTTAAGGTGAGTGGCCTTTTTTAATGTAATCTAACCTCCCCCTAACCTCTCTGAGCATCTATACCTAGCAAGTGTCCTCAACACTTCCATTCTGACAATGGGCCCAACTTCCCACAGTCCTTGGCCTCCCCTACACATCCAGCGCCCTCACCCACACTGTGCCATACAAATAGGACGCCCCTTTGAATAAGACCGCTGGCTTCTCCTCCATTATTACAAATCACATCAGCTGTGAAACTGGTAAGAAACTGGTCAGAGGGGCACAAAGGATGAGCTGACACTGACAACGAGATTCATGTGGAAGAAGCTAATCTAGTCAAGCAATGCTTGCAGAAATGGGGCCCATCTTCTAAGCAGTTTCTTGTTGCGGAAGGCTCTCAAACTTTTTTTTTCGCAGACCACTTGAAAATTGCTGAGGGTCTCAGCGGACCACTTGAACTTTTTTTTGCTCTCCAAATCAAAGCTCATAATTCATATTTTAATATCAGTAGCCTTATCTTATAAGTACAGATATTCTCAATTGTTCTGCACCCTTTCTGTGGACCACCTGAATGGAGCTTGTGGACCAGTGGTGGTCTGTGAATCACAGTTTGAGAACCTCTGCCTTAGATGGTGGATGGGTGCAGTGTGACTCAGAGCTGAGCCTGGCATGCCTTGCTGACCACAGCCCTGCTTGCAAGCATCTGCGTAAGAGAGTGTTCCAGCAGGCCACTGCCAATTGATCCTGCAATGCCAGCCAACCCTATGCATTGCATGCTTAAGTCTTGGCTGGTCCCTGGTGAAGGGCAGAGGTGCCAGGACCTCAGACTGGCAGGCTCAAGCCCTCTGCTGAGCTACATGAAGGTGGGTAGCAGCACTGGGAGAGATAGGTCAGACTTGATCTACATGACAGATAAGTCCAAGGGCAGCTCAGTGCCCATTGCTGTTCTGCCCTCAGTGGTTGGAGGAGTCAGCTGATATCACCCAACAAGGACAGTGCAATTGATGACGCCCTAAAACGCCTGACAGGACTGAGAACTGGGCAGCATTTTGAGGAACGCTATATCAGAGGTCAGAAGACATGGACCCCAGAGCACGAGAACCTCAGAGGCTGGGGCATCACAATGCAGGGGTCGAACCTCTAGTTGAGCATGCAGAAACCACATGGACAGGAAGTTTCTACAATTCTTTGTTGGCAGCATTCACCACAGGTCTGTGCTTGCACTGTTGAGAAACGAAACCATGCACTGTGGGCTCCTGGAAACATGCTGCACAGAGTGAGAGAGCACAGAATGCCTCCTGCTTGGAAGCCAGTCCAGCCCCTTGATCCTTAGCCAGCGTGAGCTCCCAGCCATTGGCAAAACAACCAAGACCAAGAGACGACTCAGCTCAACCAACAGCCAGAGGTTGCAGCCCATGTCTGTTTTTCCCCCTGTCGAATCACAAATACTTTGTCTGGGTTCCCTATGTGAAAAGTAATGTTTCTTTTCTTAAAAGACAATTTCCTGCTTATTTATATATATATTAACTTCCAATTCTGGGGAAGAAATCACCAACATGAGTGAAGGGAATGAAAGGGAGTAGCTCCTTCAGCATTCATTCCTTCAGGTGCTCAAATTATTGATAACACCTTTGGTGAGACTCATTCTTTTACTTTACTGAACCCTTAAGGAAATGTGAATATAGGAACCTATAGTCAAAACTCTGCATGTTTTTCTCATATTGTTTTTTTAATAGCAACATCAGAGTACTAAATATACATAGGGAAATTGGTATAGGGTTGCATTTACAGTGCTTTCCAAATACACAGCTTTGAAATACAGAAACAAATTAAAAACCACTCTGGAATAAAATAGTTCACCTGTCTGGAATCATAGCCAGTTGACTCCCTCCAAAACCCTATATGTCATTTATTAGTAGTAAAGTGGCACAATCTGTTTAGAAAAGGAAAGTACAGTGTTAAAACTGACACAAAGGTTTAAACCCATTAAAGACCTATATGTGTGTAGCATATATGAATATGTATAGAATAGATATGTGTGCGCATGGGTGTATGCAATTTTACACACACACACACACACACACACACACACACACACACACACACACACGGTAAATAGCATTCACAGAAAAATAAATGGTTTTCCATGATGTGAACCTTTGATTACAAAGTAAAAGTTTTCTTATGTTAGAAAATGTTTTGGCAAAATGAAAATAAACTGTAAACTTTACTGTACATGTTCCTGCAACCAAAAAACCCAAACCCTTCAGAACCTAAAGTAAAATAGTCTTGGTCAGAAAACTGTGCCCTTAGTGTATGTTTTGTGCAAGATAGTTTTTTTTTCTTTCCCCCTCAAAGTAAATATCTCCACACATGGCATTTTAAAAATGTGCCTACAAATGCTGAGACTAAAAAAATTGTGACAAGCATCATGTGACTTTGCAGTACAAACTGGACCCAAGTCAGGCTTTTAAAATGATCAGGGATTTCTTGCTGGTTTTGAAAATCATTTCCAGGTTTCATACCTGGTTGAACGAAAATTCCAACCACATTCATCTCAAAAGGGGTGGGTGATTTTGTATATTTTTTAACAAAATATATCAGGTGTGTAAGATATTTCTTGTTTGACTACCCTTTTAGGTGCATTACGCTCCTTCGTAACATGTTGCCAATGGAAAATAAGTTAACTGAAATCCATCTGAAGTTTCAAATAACCTTTGGACTGGTTGACCTTTTTCTATTTGTTTTACTGACTACACTGGAAGTATACTTTAGATCTGAGGACTCTGTAGGAGTGCTGCTTCTGAACAGTTTTCAATTAAATAAATCATGGATCAGCCACTTCACCAGCAGGACAGATACAGTAGGGGGAAAAAAGAAACCTTTTAAAGTACAGCTAGATCCCTGGATAGTTGCAAAAATGCTTTCCCCACATTGAAACAATGTGTTTTTTTCCCCCTCTTTTGTTTGGAGGCCACTAAATCTCATCAACATTTGTCCAGCCTCTTACCACTGCAGAAAAATACACATCTTTCCATCTCTGAGTGGCACTAAGACTAGTTGCTTCCTTTTGAATACATATAGTTAGTTTGCAAAGGAAAAAAAATAATGTTCTCCTACCTGCCTGCACAATAACTAGTGATAAGTAAAATTCTGGACTGTGGCAGGATGCTTATCTGAGCTGGCCTTGCATAGGCATACAGGCAGGAAACCCAGACTGGTTTGCCTTCCAATTCCAGATGACACCAGGAGGCACAGAAGCATGAGCAGTTCAGGAGGTCAAGCACCTGACTCCCATTGACTTCAGAGCGTTTGGATTAAGAACCAAGTCCCTATGTTCATGTTCAGATTTTGCTCTGATTTAGGGAAAAAAAACCCACCTGAAGTCAAATAGGGGCCTTTTTCTGAGTGAAAAAGAAAGACTCCTGCAAACTTCTGCTGATGCAATCGATCCCTGCTGGCAGGCTTGAGAGGAGGAGTGACCCCCAGGATTTTTGTACAAAAAAAGTGAACCAAACTTCTTTCAGAGCCTTGGGCTAAGATCAAATTGCCAGTTGTGTTCAGGCAAGTGTTTGAGCATGTCCCGTGTATATCTATGCTTAGCACTCCCACCCTTTTTCTTTAAAGATGCACTTGGCTGAGAAAAGATCTCTCTTAGGGGATTTTATAACATTATAAATGGTGGCTATCATGTGTATTCATGGGCAGAAGGAACCAAATGGAATTTCAAAGGGACTAGCAGAAGTTTTCTGGTATAGTGAACAGCACATCTCTTTGTTGGAACTGCTCTGTCTGTTATGCATTGGAAAGAAAATCACATCTATGTTGTTGAGAAATGGCGCATGCTGGGCATTGAGATGCGCACATTTGGCTTGTGACCCAGCCTTGGTGTCAGGTATGAGTGACGCGCACATCTATCACGGCGAGACATCAGTGTGTTATCAGTAATGCAGCTATGATCTCTGAGGGTCCCTACAGATTTGCAGACAGCTTGGCATTCCATACTACAGGATTAACGGTGTAACAGCTGTAATAATACTTAGTTCTTATACAATGCTTTACAGGTTCAAAGAGCTGTACAGACATCAGCTAATTAATCCTCACAACACCCCTGTGAGGTAGGTTTGGTCAGTATTATTATCCCCATTTTACAAGTGGGGGAACCCAGGGCAACAGGTCCAGCACTTCACACCTAAGCCACTCACCGAGTCTTTGCTGCAGCTGTGGTTAGGACTCCAAGAAGTCTCGCTTCCCTGTCCTGCACTCATACATGCCTGATGCACCTCTGGACACACGGCTAGGACCCCACATCGGCAGTACCATGCTCTGATATTTTGGGAAAGTGTGGTCAGGGTCATGACCCGATGAGGTGCTGAGTGCCCTCAGCTCCCACTGAAATCACATGACAATGGGGCTTACAGAATTTGGTCCAGGAGGTGCTAAGCACTTAGAAGAATCAGGTCCATGGAATATAAACTGCAAACGACTCCAAAAAGAAACATTCTAAAATTTGCATATGTGTGTACATATGTGTGTGTGTATATATATGTGTATATATATATGTGTGTGTGTGCGTGTGTGTGTGTATGTGTGTGTGTGTGTATATATATATACACACACACACACACACACACACACACACACATACACACACACGTATGTATATGTGTGTGTATATATATAAAAGAAACATGTATGCAGCAACACAACTCGGTCTCAGGGCTCTGTATGTAAACAGCCAGTCTTGGCTGTTCACCATGTCACCAGATCCCTTTGGAACACTATCCTTTTTGAGTATATATGGTTGCTTATCTATATTTATTATATATTCATCTATTCACAAGAAATATATACCTCTGATTCCATAGCATGACACTGTAGCAAAGCATGACCTCCCAGGATAGACTGCATATATTTACAGGAGATTTGACTTGACCTCCTTGCTCAGGATTGGGAAGAGATGTTGCCTCAAAGAATATGAATAAAATCAAATTGTCAAAGAACACAATGCTGCATTTTGAGGTATGGTAATCACACACTCGATGGAATGTGGTTTGGCTCCAGAACAGGATACAAACTGTGATCTTAGAGCCTCCTTCTATAATCATGAAGATGAGTAGTTTTTCTCCTAGGATTAAGTCCTATAGAACCCAAAAGAACGACTCCCAGGCATAAAGGGACTCATTCTGTAAGTATTTGCAGAAACTTGCTCATTTGCTGTTAAGGAACTTCACACCAGATGTTCAGCTTGTGTAAACTAGTGTCAGTGGAACTGGGCCAGGTACCACCAGCTGAGTATCTGACTTTTGCAATTGCTCCTTATAAAGGAGATCCATACAAAGTGATGGCATGTGACTGCTGATTTTGTAAGGTTC
>NW_017729014.1:4365731-4371935 GCF_001723915.1 Gavialis gangeticus
CCTAGGAGTAAGTCCTATAGAACCCAAAAGAACGACTCCCAGGCATAAAGGGACTCATTCTGTAAGTATTTGCAGAAACTTGCTCATTTGCTGTTAAGGAACTTCACACCAGATGTTCAGCTTGTGTAAACTAGTGTCAGTGGAACTGGGCCAGGTACCACCAGCTGAGTATCTGACTTTTGCAATTGCTCCTTATAAAGGAGATCCATACAAAGTGATGGCATGTGACTGCTGATTTTGTAAGGTTCTCATGGGGAAAATCGGGCTGTAGGAAAAAAAGAAATCTAAACAGAATAACATGCCTGCTGCTTTGTATCATCTGATAAAGTGTGGGGTGGACATGTTCTTTGTAACATAACAGCTAAAAAACAGACATCCCACTCAAAAATATTATTCTATATATTTTTTTGGCTACCATCAATTACAGGGAACAGATTAAATGCTTTTTTTCCCCTTTAACCATACAAAAGGTCAGGACGCTAGAGTCCTGCATGACAATCAGTGTGTTTGCAGTGCTCTCCTGCTGGTGGTTCTACAGGTTTCTCTCTTTCTTGGTTTGCTCAGCATGCATAGGGATGTGAATATTTCTCTGATAAAGTGCAAGTGCCATTGGTCCTTATAAATAAGGGAAGATTGTGCATATAGTTTTGCTTCTGTTCTGTCACTGACTGGTCTCACAGTGACTGATTCTGTCTCTTTGCAGAGTAAGTGGAAAGCTCATGAAGTTAACATCTTGCTTGAGTTAGATGAGGTCAACAGTATTCCCTCCCTTGCCTTTGTTTGGCAATTTTTTTTATTGGATGCTAATCCCACAGGAGTTTTGGCCCTTCTTGTGTATGGTAGTGCAGAATATAACATTCACCCCCCTGCCTCCACCACCACCACCCATAACTGTATCTTCCTCACTTATAACACTCTAGTAAGGGACTCAAATTCAACAGATGCATAAATATATAACAATACTTCAAACATTTTTGAAAGAGGGAAATGAAATATATTTTATGATGTCAAACTGCTATTAGGATTACATTAGAATACCCACAAGAACTACTCAGTGCAGCCAACAGATACAAATAAATAGAAGATCAATGGGTAAAATATAACACACATAGATAGTCCTCATGGTTGAAAGTGGATCAATCCAACGTTAAGTAAAAGGAAGAGAAATTCATATACTCTGTGATGGTGAGTTTTGGTTGTTTGTGTGGACTGCATTGTTTACACTAATAAAATACAAAGTCCCCAGTATACTGAATCAACTGATTGCACCAAAGTAATCACCCAAAATCACATTAATCGTGCAAGTTTTGGTTTAATGGTTTGCTTTTTTTAACTCTTGCTTATTAAGTATATCATAAAATGTGATTAGTGCACAGACAGTATGTTTAGTGCACTAGGTGGTGCTATGGACTGTTTAAAGCCAATTGTATGTTAATTATGATCTACTGCCACAGACAGAAATGACTGAAGTGGAACTATGCCGCATCAATACTGTAGGCTGACTGTCTTCTCACTTCAACCTGCTTTACCCAGGTGTAACCCCACTGACTACAAAGAGAATTACACCTGACTTTCTCCAACATGCAGGACAGACCAATCTGACCCAGCTAAAAAACAATAATGATGATTAGTAGAATTAATAATAAAGAGGTTAGTCAATTATGCTTTAATTTTGTACTTCTAAAACAATCTTCTGTTGTACTTTCATCATTAGGCCTGGAACTACACATTGGATGGACAGACCACCTCAGTGAAATACAATTGAGATGGAAGAACAATATTCTGCTGTGGCCATTGTTTAGTATTCTGTTGGGGAATGTGGAAAGATCTGACAAGATCTGTCTTTGACAGCAGTTGTGTGTAGGGAAGGTGGAGGCAAAGCACTTGGGGAGGTAATGTATGCTTTTTTTCCTAAGAAAAGTCTTTTAAAGGAGCTGACTCCTTCTGTGCTAAATTCTCCCCTATGCAAAAGGCCTGGTAACAAAGGTTGTGCATCACTGAAATCCTGTTTAATCCCTCAAAATAGGGCATAAACAGGATTTAAGTGCTGCAGAGGCAGTGCACGTGGGTACTTTTAATCCTGTGCACACTTACTCTTTTTGTCTACAATAATCACCATGTTTCTACCTTTAAAAAAACAGGTCTTGGGAATTATAGACCAGCAAACCTAACCTGGATACAGTGAAGTGTCTAGCTGCATACAGCACAGTAGAAAACTTGGGGAAGTTTATATAACCCTACAGGCTTGTCTAACCCTAGAAATGTTTGAAATAATCTACCTGATACTAGATTACTTCGCCCAAGAGACATCATTTACCTGGATGTGCTAAACAGAAAAAAAAATTGCTAGGTTCCCCCAGAAAAGAGGATGGAAGTCAACATTTTTATAATCTACTACATCCTGGGGGCATCTACAACATGCCAGGACTGGGCAGTACTGGCAGCGCACAGGTCATTTCCGACCCTACTGCACAGTAGTGGTAGCGTCATAGTTAGTGCCTGCTGATGCTATGTCACCATAGCGACGAGCTACATTGCCATAGTTTGTCATTATGGCAATGTAGCATCCTATGTAGATGCGTCCGCTGAATAGAAGCCATCTCTATGAGCAACCTCCCTGAAGTCAAGAGGTGCTACTCAAGAGGAATGAAATTTCACCTGAAGGATATAAATGGTTCTTAAATACAGAGCAAAATTTTGTCAGAGGATACAAAATGACTGGGTGCTTTAGGAAACTGGTCCCACTGTATGGTTGAAGGAGGTGGAAGGAGGTAAGTAGGTGGGTGCTGTGGCAGTCAGTCTAGGTGTGGAAAGTGGAGGTTAAGTATATAAAACTCATTTGATAGGTGGCTTTGTAAAACTTGTGAGGTCCATTTGAAAGGTCTGGGGTGGACAGAAACACTGTACATGTCAAGCAGCACAATGACAGGTAGAATTTAACATAAGAGAACGTAAGATAATACATGGTGACAAAAAATAATCTATGCTCGTCCTTCTTACCAAATACCAGACTCTATGTGTGATCCAGCTTAATAGGAAGTGGTGTGTCTGATTTGAAGCCCCTCAAAGTTACAGTCATTCCATTGCCTTCAAAGGGCTTGGAGTCAGGCCCATATGTCCTAACGAGGGAAGGGAGCAGGGCCATGAAGATTTCTTTCCAGAGCTGAGCAGAGCAGATTGTAAATAAAAAACACCTAGTAGTGTAAGAAAGGGATAGAAAATACTATGGAAGCAGGAGGACTTCAAAAGTGATCATGTTTTTCAGGGCACTATTAATCACATAAAATGTGGGACGTATCCGCTTTCTTCTGAATACTTCCCATATTAAGTTGAATACAGAAAGTGAGTCAAGTATTTAATATATAAATATGAATGTTGTTCTGCATAATTCCAACAAATTGCCATTGCTTATGGAGGCAGCTTACAAGAAAGATCCTGCAACCTTGGAGCTAGAGTCTGGTTAACTTAGGCTTTTCTAAATGTATATTAAGTTCACTGCAATTCATTTCACTGAGGTTTCTGTAGGTTTGTACAAGCGTAAAAGAGGGCAGAATACATGCCTTTAGTCATATAGACTACTTGGGGTAAATGCTTCAGTTAGAAATAGCAAGAAGAGTCCATTCAAGAATAAAGTAGCTAATATAAACATTTGAAAAGATGTTCTTCAAATGGTGGATGCCCTCTTCTAGGCATGGGGGAGGTCAGATTTTAGAAAAGTGAGGAGTTCCTGAAACTGTTTGCAAACATTGCCCAAAATATGCTGGCAATGAGACATCTTTTAAGTTGTGGAAGCTGTTCTTGGATCGATATCAGCTACTGTAAGTAGATATTCATGGATTATAGTTATTTCTGCTCCCTCCTATTTAAAGATGACAGCCAAACCTAATTATCTTTGGCTTGACCTAGCTACCCAGCACGTCCCTATTGGCTGCACTAATGATCAGAACCTAGTCCCACTGGAAAGATTTGTATGGCAAGTTTTACTTTGTAAGTCATTATGTTAAAAAATAGTTCATTACCCTTGATCAAAAATTAACCCCCAAAACAAAAGTGCCGGGACTGGTTGAGCTGGTACAAAGATGAGCTGGTATGAAGACATTTTAATGCCATCATTTTTTCCCAAACAGCTGTGTAGGGCTGTATTTATGTGCACCTTAATCCAAACCCACTGAAGCCAGTAGAAAGGCACCAAATGATTTGGTGGTCTTTGGATCCAGTCTAGTGCCAGTTCATTGTGATAGGCCAGAGGATTCACAAATTATTTTTTTTTTCCCTACCCTCAACTGAATGAGTATGACTATTTATGCTCTGCACAGAGAAGTTTAAATTCAGTTTCCACAAATACTCTCACATCTGACTTTAAGGTTCATTTCTGGGAGGGTTTGTGCCGATAAAATTCACCACACAAACATTCATAGTAAGCCACATCGGAGGGGCTGACCACAACCAAGATGGATTCATCATTCAGAAGCTGGCGGAAGATTTGCAGCCAGGTTTTTCCAGTAGCTAGGGAGGAAAGGCAAAGCCTGTGCTTTCCCCCCGCAGCACTACAGGAGTTGTGTTTGAAAGGCTGACTCATAACTTCCCACGGTAAGATGAGACGGAGTTTAGTGAAATGCAACATGGTTTCAAAAGTGGGAAATTCTATGTTTTTCCACAGAGAGAATAATGTTTAGACTCACCTCTGGCCAGCACATATGTATAACACCATAAATATACAGATAGAGACTAAAGCGCTACAAAATGAAGGGAACTTCCAGTTGTTTTCAGGCCTTTCTTCTATCCAAATTGTGAGCATACGAATTAAAAAAATAAAAGCGTTCACTGCTCAGTTTTCGTAGTAACTTCTTCCTAGCTACAACTTGCTTTCAGTAACAATAGCTCTTGCCGCTGTCCCCACTTGTCTGCATTTGCAAAGTCTACCCAACATTTATTATCTAATGAATGGCACAGATGCTGAATTCAGATTCCATTTTTAGGCTCCCTGCAATCCAATACAACCTATCTTTTAGGTTTTACAGTAATCTGGGAAGGTCTAGGATTACTCGATCACTTTGGTGCATGCATTTCTAGTGAAGGTGGGGAGAGGGTCTGGAGGTATGGATTGGTTGTTTGCTTATTTTTTTTTTACAGGAACAGAATAGTGTGTGATAATTTTTGGTAACCCTGGCAAGCACATGAAGGTTCACCTGGAGTTGACACTACTTCAATGCATATATCTGGGATATTTGGAACAAAGCTTGATTTTAAATTTACCCTCCAAACACAGATCACTCTTTCAGTTCATTGCTGTTTCACAGCAGCACTAGCACTTGAGTTGGGGGGTTCAGCATGCAAATATCTGTGTGGCCAGGTTCATGGGATTTTCCACTGAGACTTCACTCCTTCGAAGTTTAAATTTGGACTTTGTTGTAATTCACAAAAACAAGAGTGCACTTTGTGAATTTGAGCCTAATGCATATTTTCAGTTGTAACCAAAATACTCCTGGGCTCAGCCTAGAATACTATTACGCACACTTTTCTTTTGTGAACTGTCAGAACCACCTGATATTTGCACTGTGAGCAATTTCATAAAATCCTGCTTTCGGCCAAAGACAGTCTCTTCCCATTCTTGCTGGCCCCCTGGCAATTCCACCGTGGGAAAGAGAACTGTTATTTTCACAGACCTTCCAAACCTCTTCAGCGAAGCCTCCATTATCAATTGGTTAGTGGGCCTTACAAATAATATGTTCACTACTGAAAATGTATTTCAAATGTGTGTGTGTGTGTTATATGTTTGTGTGTGTGTGTGTGTGTGTGTGTATATATGTATATGTATATATATCTTTATACATATAAATATATATGTTTGAAAGGCAAGCTGCCGAAGTAGAAAACATCAGGTTATTTAGTTCATACTAAGCATGTTAAGGAAACCAGATTTGTAGCCCATGACACAATTCTTTTTTAAAAATGAACATTTAAGATCTTCAAAAATTGCTACAGTACAAAAAAGTGTGTGTGTGTTGTATATATATATATATATTTATATATATGTATATATGTATATTGACCAGAAATATTGACTCTATCAGAAGAGATACCCCACCCCTATTTTCTGTAATATGTCTATGTGTAATTCACTTAGCTTCGGCTTGCTGCGAAGTCTTTCACATCAGTACATGGCACATAATGGTATTATTGGCACAGGTTCAGAATCACAGT
>NW_017729014.1:4371992-4372342 GCF_001723915.1 Gavialis gangeticus
TCAGCTGGAGGCACCTGTCAGCTGCCTGTTTAGTCTATGGCCAAATCTCCAAAGCGGTGCCAAATCTTTCGGATCTGATTCAGCCAAATCAAATTGGGACAATGATTCAAATCTTCAAATCAAATCACTGTCCTCTGAATTGACCGAATCCGAATACTTGCCGCTTAGCACAAGTCTAACCTGTATCACCTGTGATCACTGCCTGTGAATCACTCCATATCACACAGATAAGATGTACTGGGCTCTTGTGCTCATTAACTACGGAGCTGTTGCCTCCACAATGCGTACTTCATTTACTTGCCTACTGTCACATTCCCTGCATACGCTGCACAATATTAACTCACTTCCAA
>NW_017729014.1:4372994-4374251 GCF_001723915.1 Gavialis gangeticus
TGTGTGTGTGTGTGTGTGTATATATGTATATGTATATATATCTTTATACATATAAATATATATGTTTGAAAGGCAAGCTGCCGAAGTAGAAAACATCAGGTTATTTAGTTCATACTAAGCATGTTAAGGAAACCAGATTTGTAGCCCATGACACAATTCTTTTTTAAAAATGAACATTTAAGATCTTCAAAAATTGCTACAGTACAAAAAAGTGTGTGTGTGTTGTATATATATATATATATTTATATATATGTATATATGTATATTGACCAGAAATATTGACTCTATCAGAAGAGATACCCCACCCCTATTTTCTGTAATATGTCTATGTGTAATTCACTTAGCTTCGGCTTGCTGCGAAGTCTTTCACATCAGTACATGGCACATAATGGTATTATTGGCACAGGTTCAGAATCACAGTCCATATCCCAAACTTCAGATGTTCGGTCCTTTGCCTCATTTCTTCTTGACTTCATCCTTCTTCACAGAGATTCTTTGCTTGCACATTTTTTTCTCTTCTTCAAAAAAATGCGCTCTTTGAAAATGCAGTTACCTATAGGCATGTTCATTTTTATAAAAATATATTTGGCCCATAGAGTGCTGCTCTTTTAGTCTCCTACCAGTAAACAGAAGGTACAGGTAGGTACAGGTAACCCATTAATATTTTTGTCTGTTTTGTTTTTTACAGGTTCACCAACGGAATCCTGTTAAAGATGAAAAGAAAAATAGAGGTTAAATTATAGCAGGGAAAATTAGCAAGATGTCTCATTCATGCACAGTATACTTTGCTGTGCTCTTTTCCCCCATTTACAACCACAATAGTTAAGAATGAGTCCTGTTAGGATGCTGGAATCTTTCAGTGTCCCTTCAGCATAATTGCACATCATGATTTAGGAGAAGAAATGGAAATGGCAACTGGTAAGCACCCCAGTGAGATCAGACCATGGGGCAAAGCATCATGTTAATGATAGTCTATTGCCCTGCCTGTGACATTTGTATTAGGGCTGTGCGGAGCTTTGGTAGCTGATTCAATTCAGAGATTAGGCTCGATTCGGGGACCGAATCTCTGAATCCGAATCAAATCAGGAGACCAATAAAAAGCTCTGAATCGATACGAAGCATCCGAATTGATTCAGAAAAGATTTAGAAAAGATTTGGCGATAGACTAAACAGGTAGCTGACACAGCTGCCTCCAGCTGATAAGTCTGTTGGGGTTTGAGGAGGGGGAGGGAGGGACTGGGGCTGGGGCAGCAGTGT
>NW_017729014.1:4374591-4411914 GCF_001723915.1 Gavialis gangeticus
AATACTTGCCGCTTAGCACAAGTCTAACCTGTATCACCTGTGATCACTGCCTGTGAATCACTCCATATCACACAGATAAGATGTACTGGGCTCTTGTGCTCATTAACTACGGAGCTGTTGCCTCCACAATGCGTACTTCATTTACTTGCCTACTGTCACATTCCCTGCATACGCTGCACAATATTAACTCACTTCCAACGGCTGCCTTCCTACTAGGCTCCTCCTGTGAAGAAAAATGTAACCTGGCTGCTAGACTCATGACTGTAGGAGTAAATTGAGTCTATTAAAGTCATATTGGCTGGCTGGGGGAGGGCTGCACTGTGACAGGAGGAAGAGAATCAGTTACTGCTCAGGGAGGCTGCCTCAGAAGGAAAATCTATGCAATAAATGCAAAAGGCAAGGTAGATTTGCCCTCATAGACTACTCAATTGAGTCATCCTCAGTAAAGGAAGAGGGTGATCATGACATCCAGAGCTGACAGATTTGGCGGCTCCCTAGGGCTTGTAGAATCTAGCAAAAACAAGTGGCTGAAGCCCTTGTGTGTGAATGAGAGCCAGCAGGTAGCAGTCATAATGCTAAGAATAACACGACTACTGAAACAGCTAGCAAAAAGCTTTCCTGACAGTGTTCTTGGACACAGCGGCAGGTCTCAAAAAGGAATGTTGCCATGTGATTTTCAGCCCAACCTTGCAACTTCCAGAAGTTGGGGTAGTTTGGATAATGTTCTTAAGGTTTGGGCTCCAGGGTCAGACAGGAAGCTGATGTCTAGCCCAACTTTGCACCTGGAAGCCAAAGATCTGGCAATCAAAGAGACTACCCCAGCAGCCAGTTCCTGCTCTACTGATGCCTGCAAGCTCAGTTGTAGAAAGTGTGGTAGGAGTGGGTCTGGCCAGGGGAATAATGTCCTCTGTCTATTCACAAGTGGTAAAAACCTCCTTAGGGCTACATCTGTCCAGTCTGGGGGCTACAGTCTACTGGGGTAGGGGCAGCAGCAGATAAAGTATCAGGGCTCACTACCTGTGGCTCCGCACCTGATGTGAGTTCCTGACTGTTGATACAGTTCACACTTCATTCCCTATAGCCCTGCGTAGTCCTGTTTGGAGATTGATGCATTGTGCTTATTATTTTTAAATAAGCATTTGAGATTGACTTATCCACTTCACCATCTCTTGAGGAGTTTCAGCTTTGCAACTCTCATGTCTCAGTGTGTTTTGGGGGAAACTTTTGAATAAGGAGGCAGATTTCTATCAACGGGGAGCTGAAGAGGCTTTTGGCAAGTAGTAGGAACAAATAAGAGGCTTGGGCATTCCTGATTTTATACTTTTATCTCCTCAATATGTTTTCCCAAACATAATTTATTTTTGATCATCCTTGAATTCTAGTGCTTTTCATGCTCTGGCTAAGAAAATTATGGAGTAGCCCAGCAAATGAGAAAAAGAAGATGAGTACTAACAAGATTTTCTAAAGTTTCAATGCCCTAAAGAAATCAATAGAAAATTGGTTAAACATCAAAAGCACAGAGTTCCTATTGAAGTTTCTCTTAAGCTATATATTTGTCCTTGTCTTAAAGATCTCTCACTACACAGTGTTCTTTAAGTTTTCTCTGAGGACACACTGCCTCCCATTGTGCATATGCCCACAAAAGAACAGCATATGTTCTATGTACATATGTGGTTTGCGTAAAAGCACATGTATGAATTAGCAAAAATGAGGACTGGTATTCATACGTGTATCTGTAAAGATGATATAGGCCTAGATGTGTTTTTCCATCTCTGTGTATATAGGCATGTATTTGTGCCATGAAGTAAGTGCACATGCTTATGAATATGTATATATACAGTCATGAGGTCTGTGTGTATAGTCTGTGATGTATGTGTGTGTGCAGTTCTGCATTCACTTGAGCATGAATAAGTGTATGCCTGCAAGACATGTACATTTGCTTATGCTTGTAAATGTAATTTTCATAAGAATTTAAGTTAAACGCTTCCAGAATGTGTTTAATTTAGATTTAACAAGAAAAGCTTCTATGCTAAATACTAAACCATTATTAAAATAGTTATAGAGGATTAATAGTTATACAGGAGATAAATAATCTTTCTCTGTTATCAAACCTTAATTAAATCTTTAAAATGATTGATATTCATCTAAAATACAACAACTACCCTCCCAAATCAGCAGGGTCTCCCCCACAAACCCCTCTGAAGATTAAGACACTGGTTTGCCTCTTTTTTGCCCTAACTGGTTGTTTCTGTTGATAGTAGAATAGGGATGATGCTAATGACTTCCCTCTAGAGCCACTGTTTTTGGACACTATGCACACTCAATGGGAAATGCATATCATTGCACTGGGCTTTAACACAAAGGAAAATCATCTCTATGGCTAGGAAGAGAAGGGAGAGAAGTTACACATAAACTGGTTTAAGTGATCAGAAACTGGTTTAAACCTGTGACAGAACAGAAGTTCAGTGCACATAAACCAGTTTCAAAATGGCTGAAACTGGTTTGAGATAAACTTGGTTGAATGTAGTATCAGACTTTACTGATTGAGGTCACATTTGGTCCCGCTCACTGCTCAGGCAGCAGGGGAGATGGCCAGCCCCTGCAGCAGCCTTAAATGAACAGGGAAACAGAGTGGGATTTAATTTCCCTCCCCTGTCCTACCACCTGGGGTACAGGAGCCCATGTAAGGGTCCCCCCACACCCCACACTGCTGCAGTGGCAGGGGCATGGCCAGATGCAGCCAGCGTCCACAGCCAGGGTCTGCCAGCCCCCAGCCTCTGCTGCTCGCACCCACCCACGCAGACCCTGGCTCGGGCTCCCTAGAGGTAGAGAGGAGGGAGAGGGGAATAAACCCCCTTCCTACCCCCTTTGCCTCAGGGGCCCATATCAGCTGGTGTCTGGCCACACCACCACCCCTGCCATTGGAGCAGCGAAGTGGGGAAACCCTGACACCGGCTGCTCCACCCCAGCCTGGCAGACCCTGGCTTGGGTCCATGTTGGTGGGACAGGGGAGGGAAGGCGGAATTAAGCCCCACTCCATCTCCCCTTTGTTTGAGGCTGCTCCCAGGGCTGGCCATGCCCCCAAGTACTTGAGCAGCATATGGGGAGGGTGGGAAATGCCTGGCAGGGGCTGTTTCCCCCTCCAGGTACATCCCAACTGGGGGCTGTGCATGCCAGGGTAGTCGTTTAAACCTCTCTCCAGTAGTACTCAGCATGCCGAGGGCCTGGCTGTGCCTCCCCCCATCCCTCCCCCAATTGCCCCAGCTCAGTTTCTCTCCAGCCAAGCACTTGCCCTAGCATGCCCTGGCTTCTGGCCTGAGCTACTACAAGCGTGTGCCTGCATTTCTGGAATCGAAAGTGAATGTCTATTCACTTGTTTGCTGGTTCAATCTATACAGGTTAGACTAATCTGAAAAAATTTAATTGATTCAGGCTCAGGCGTTTTGATGTACTTAGCCTATCGGTTTGAGGAGCATCCCAAGCCAGCTTCTGCAGCCTCCTTACAGCAAAGTAGACAGCAGAGTTTGGTCCTCCAGCCAGAGACCTCTTAGCTATTTCCATCTTTGGTAGGTTTGGGTATTCATTGAATCCTACTTTTTTCTTTATCTTTCTCAAAACCATTTATTTGGTGGCTTTGTCCTGTTCTCCTTCCTGTCTCTAACACAAGCCATCCAACTCAGCAGCTGGGAACGACTTTCCAAATATCATCTCTCTCTCATGTAAAACTGAAATCTTAATTAACTAGTTTCTTTAGAATACTTAATCTCTGTTAGCAGGTCTATGTTTGAAGCACTATTATTTCTCATAAGACAAGCCTGGATGTTTTATGATGACTCATTATCTGCTAATATTAATACAAAAACATTTACTGCTGTTAGGCAGAATGAGGACATCACAGCAACTGCCTGCAGCTTTCAAAGCAGAGAAATACTGTACAGTCCTGGAACTTATCTCTTCCTAGTGCAAAAGCTGTGGCAGTA
This sequence comes from Gavialis gangeticus, assembly GCF_001723915.1. Taxonomy (NCBI): domain Eukaryota; kingdom Metazoa; phylum Chordata; order Crocodylia; family Gavialidae; genus Gavialis; species Gavialis gangeticus. Next base: position 4,378,572 of record NW_017729014.1, read on the forward strand.
TCCAGTCTATCCTATCACTAGTATTTTGCAATCTCAAGTGGTCATTTATATAATCATGATGCTTCACATTTACATAGCTATGTAAAATTGTTATTTAATTAAGGTACTCCTAGAGATAATATTTTTATTGCATTCAGAAAATACCATTTGTGCAAACTAGGTCAGCACTTGAAGTGCCTTATAGAATTTTCTGTGATCTCATTCCACTATTTTTGTCAAATAGAGCAAGAGGCCAGGATTCAGGACAAGAGCCACATCAGATTTCAGTTCACCTTTCTGGATTCAGCTTCTATCAATGAGATCTTTGCTCTGATTTTTGAACCAACCCCAAAAGTCAAAATGAAATTTACCCAAAGCAGCCAAGCCATGTCTTATTCCAGGTCAGAACCAGCAGCATACTCTAACTTTCAAAAATTGCACCAAATATTAGAATATGGACTAGGCCTTAGAAATTTCTGTTGGATTAGCAAACCTTAGAGACTCACAAACTGGGCCTGACTTCCAGGTTCGTAATTAGAACTGGGTGAGCATTTTGTCAAATTTCAACCTTTCTTGGGCTGTACATCCTCAACTAATGGCATTTATTTTTTTTGTCTTAACGTATTCCCATAATTTTTTATGTGAACGAGCTTCAGCCTTTGAGTTGCTCACAACTATTAGTAATTCATGTTGTTTTGAATATATAATATCAGAATTTCAGCATCAACCTGTGTAGGTCATGGTTTGGGTTTTTTTTCTTTCTTCTTTTTTGCCTAGCCTAAATGGGCAAAATTGTCACAATCAGCTGCCCAGTAGAAATACTTGCATTTAATAATTCAGTGTTCACTTATAACTGGAGTTTGGGGAACTTTGCTGCTGGCAAATTTGCCTGCTATCATATTGGCAGAGGGTGAAATACACTATTTGAAACATAAAGAAAGCACATAGGTTGCATTGTGCATAAGGGTAACTTTTACCACCAGCAAGCAGTCCAAAGGGGCTAGAGCACATGCACAGCAAATCTGCTGGAGAATTCAACAGATGTTTCATCATGAGAGAAATTTCCCTTACTGCAGAGAACTAGAACTAGCGTGATGGACCACTTAAAGCACTGCCTGGACCCTCTAAATAGAGGTTTTGATGCATGAAAAGGGGTCTATTCCTTACATAAATACTCTTCAGGGGATGTATTCCTCCCAGAAAGGCACCTGACGTTTCCACTCATAATGGAACAAGCTGAGCTTTTCCTGGTTACAGACTCACCCACAGAAGTTCTGTGAAAACCCACATAACCCTTCTGTTTCTTCTTGACTCTGTTAACTTCCCCTGAAGCTTCTTCCCCTATCTGTGCCTTGGTTTAACTCTGCAAGCTGGGATGTCAATAACAATCTACCAGCCAGAAGTGCAGGAATTCATTCCCTAAATGAAAGTAGCTGGGGAGACATTATTTTCTAACAACCACCTATTGGCAATTAGGATTATGCAACTTTCCATGATCATGCTGATCCAGTGCTCCATTCCCTCTATGCTCCAGAACCTCAGTGAAAGAGGTGTAAGGGCACGGAGGAAAGGAAAGAAAGATCTAGGCCCTTTATGTATTGGACTTTGCTTTCTCTAACAACATTTTCCAGCTATAGAGTGCAGCCAGTTAAAGTTGAGTCAGTCACCTTCAGGCTACTTTACTAGTTCTATAAAATCCTGCAGTGAAAATATTCACTTGTACAGCAGACTGCTGGGGTCTGTAAGAACTTCTAAGTAGATTTTCCATCATTTTCAGTACTAGTAATAGGAGGCGGTTGCAGTCTCAATCTCTCAGCTTTTCCCTGCACTTACACTGTGCTGTCACTGGACAGACTAACAGTAATGACAAGGAACGATTCATGAGTTAAATATCTCATACAGTACAAGCAACCAAGCCATTCTTTCCATGAGCATGTTGTCCTTAAGATATTTAATTTGGTCCTGATAAAATCCTGATCCTGCAAACTCATGTGAATCAGGAGAGCCTTTTGCATGCAGGCCATTCCATAGACCCTGGCGCTAAATGATTCAATTGGAATTTTCAGGGGTATTTGAAAAATAAGTGGGAGCTGGGCACCTAGGCTAGGGACAGACATTGCACATAAACCGGTTTAAGTGATCAGAAACTGGTTTAAACCTGTAACAGAACAGTTGTTCAGTGCACATAAACCAGTTTGAAAATGGCTGAAACTGATTTGAGATAAACTTGGTTGAATGAATCAGACTTAACTGATCTGGGTCAAACCAGTTTATGAAAATTTGTCCCAGAGCCATTCCTGGTTTAAGTTAAATCAGAGTCCCCCAGCATCCTGGCATGCTCTCTGGGCTGGGCGGTGCTCTCTGCTTCATAGAGCAGGGCTGGCCCCTCCCCTCTTCTCCCTGGCTGCAGCTCCGGCAGAGACTGCACATACAGCAAAGTCTGCCTGGCTTCCTCCTGCTCTCTCCCTCCCCCTCACCACTCCCTGCTCAAGCAGGGATTCTCCCCTCCCCTCTGCCTTCCACAGACCCCTCTCAGTATTAGCTAGCATACCACATGCTGGGTTCGGCCTGTGCTATGTGAGACAGAACAAAGGCGGACAGGAATGTGTTGACTTAGGGCTTTTTAGAGCTAATCAACAGGTACCTGGCAATGTCCCTCTATTCCTGCCTTGGAAAAAGTTGTTTAAGAAGAGCTTGAACTAATGACAGATGCTTTTGTTTTCTTAATGGATTGATAAACACTGATTTAGGGGTGATAAACACTGTGTTATCAACTCGCTGCTGGGTGTAGGGCGGGGGGATTTCTCCCTAATCAGAGCATCCTGCAGGGGCCTGGCCATGCCCTCCACCCTCCCAAACTCAGTACTATGGAAGGGAAGGGGCATCTGTATTTCTGGAATGAAAAGGGAATGTCTATCCACCTCCAAATCGGTTCAAGCTTTGCACGTTAGACTAATGCTTTCTAGAGCACCTCTGCCTAGGAGTGTGAAGGCTGAGCTCCAGAAATGTCAAAGTAACAAAGTGCTACAAATCTTCCTTGGAAATCTTATCACACAGTATTTCTGATAGTTCCTCCTTCCAGTCAGGACAGCCTGTCTGCAAGGCAGAGACAAATGTGCATGCAAAATAACCAGCATAGGGAGAAAAATAAACAACTTTTCCACTGGTTTTTAAAGACATTTTGTTTGCTTCAGTTTGGAGGTAATTTCATCTGTTATCCAGACTGTGAGACCATCCTCAGACAAAAGCATGCACATGCCACTGAAATCTATGTAGTAAATTTATTTTAGAAAAGCATGTTTAAAATGATTCAGTCCTGTAAAAATATGCAAGCATGCGAAGAGTGTATAGCTTAAAATTAGGATTAGCCTTGCATCTGTTGCAGGGGAAGTCTTATCATATTAATATTAATGGCATGCAACATCAGCTTCCAGGACTTTATTAATATTTTAAATATTATTAAAAGCCTAATGTTCCAAGTAAATTTTTTATAGATTTTCCAGAGCATGTCAATAGACATTTTATGGGTTCCATGAAAATAAATCGATGCTAAATTTTAAGACTTTAACAAAGCATGACAGACTTGCCATGGAATTATTTTTAAAAACCTATTGAAAAGAATTGAGGCTTTAATTTCTGGTACAGAATTTTATAAAACCTCAATAAATACCAGCAGAAGCTTCATAGATTTCCTATAGGAGACAGTGTCCCGGAGGTAATTATTTTACTTAATTTCTATTTTAAACATGAGGGTTGCTGGGGATATTTGGATTAAAAACATTTTTCATTGCTTGAAGGCAGAGTTCGTGGAAGCCACAGAGTTTATTATGTAGGGATTTTGGGCAGTCGATTGACACTATTTTTCTGTAGGGCCATTGGTGAATTGTAGTTCAAAGCTAATATTGAGGTCTGTGGTTCTAAGGCAGGGGTAGGCAACCCCCAGCACGTGTGCCAGAGCATGCCACACAAAGGCATTTTGCTTGGCACTTAGGCATTGGGAAAGGGTCCGGGGCTCCACTACTACAACAATAATCCGGTCTCTTGAGGCTTCTTTGCTGTCCACCTCTGGCACACCAACATCTTACAAGCTGAGGCTGCAGGCCAAAAATGTTGGCCAAAAATGTTGCCAACCCCTGTTCTAAAGGAAATGTACTTAGATCAGCTTTTCAGTTTATGTTCTCCTACACCCTTCCTGGGCTTTTTACCACTGACAGAAGCGCTGTGCATCAGCATCTATTCTGAGTGAAAACAGACACGGCTGTTGCAATTATAAAATATATTGTTAGGGACTGAAGGGGGAGGGATGAGGAGGAATCCCCACACTAACTTTAATGAGCCAGGATGTCATCCCAAATCACTCAGGGAACTGGAAGGGATCTCAAGGATCATCTAGCTCAACCCCTTGCAGGGATGCAAAATATGCTATTCCTATACTGTCTCAGTGTGATTACTATCCAGCCTCTTCTTGATAACCTTCCGTGAAAGAGATGCCACTGTTTTTCTGGGTAGCGTGTCCCATTGTCCTACAGTTCTCACAATTAGGAAGCTTTTTTCTGACATCTGATCTGCTTTAAGGTAGTCTAGACCCATTGCCAGACGTCTGTCCTTTGTAACAAGGGAGAATGGCTGCCTAACAGGTGTGCAGTTTGGAATTAAATAGCATTGAAATATATTTTTTTAAACCCAAACAAACAAGAGGGAGAAGTCCCGAATTGGAGACTCTTCTTTCCTTCTCATTGAAGGTGGAGGGCACGGAGGACTGACTATAATGAAACTTGGGTCTGAACCAGCCCATGTTTTAGTTTTTTGGATGAAGTAAAATCTGATCTGAATTCAAACACTCCCCAGTGGAACTTAGTGAGGGTCTCCTCTAGAAATATGCTGCAGACAGAACTGCTTGGCAAATAAGAGGCATGGCATTTGGGGTACATTTCCCATACAAAAATGAATGAACTGCAGTTCAGAGCTTCATTATTTGACTTGCCTCCCCTCATTAATGACATGGGGGCTTGGCCAATCCAGGCTGTCATCCTGCATCACCACAAAAGAATATCTGCACATGTGGTAAAAGAGTTGTTGCCTCTACTGAATTGGGGCCCAGTGCTATCACAGAGGGCATAACTTACAAAATGGGATGTGTATCTCATATTGTTTTACAAATGCGATGGAAATGTCTTCCGTCCATCTGCCTCTGATTGGTACAGAGATTTTGCCACAATAAAAATGAAAATCCTCCAGTCATAAGAGAAGTTCTCGGTTGCCACATGTATTTTGAACTGCAAAAGGAGTGTGGTTTTAATGTGCATGATAATTATATTATTGCAGACAAAGAAGATAGACTGTGATAAGAATCCTGATATAATATTTTTCTCTCTGTTATCTCCCACCCTAATCAATGCACATAGACAGGTGTGCATTTCACCTTGCCTGGCCAGACACAACCATACCAAGCTGCAACAGAGACCATTAACTTTTTATTCTCTTTCCATTCTAATCTAATTACATTTCTGTGTTCAATAGCTGAGCATAATGTTAAACAGGCTATTCCGAGTAAGTTGCAGTTAGGGAAGGTTGGAAATTTCATTTAGAGTGAATATGTGATTCATTACAGCAGGGATTTGGGATTGACCAATTAATTTGCCTGAGTGCGTGGCTCAAACTGGCATTGCTGCCCTACACTAAAATGCCATATAGTTAATCCTAATTGCTTTTCCTCCCACTGCTACCTGCAATGCCACCTTCAAAAGAAAGACAAGGAGGAAGAAATGGCACAAGATAAAAAAAAAAGAAAATATCTCCTAAAAATATATTCGTATTAGTTTGGTTGCATCTTTCTCCAAGCTTTGAACCTAGATTACACAGGCAGAATAGGTGATGGTAGATATGGTTTTCTGCAGAGGGAAAAAGAAAGGTTTTGCTGCTACTGTTGCAGTGAAAGCATGAAAATATTGCTTGTTCCAAAATCCCAGACAGATGAGCTCTGGAAAATTGATGGAAAATGCATAGAATATGTGTGGTCACTAGTATGAAGTAGACTATCTGGCATGCAACACAGGGTTAATCACTAAAGGAAGCCATTTTAGAGCACTGAAATTAGCATCATTTGTTAAACCTAAAGGAGGTGTTACGGTGGGCCAAAATTTGGATCCAGAGATGAACTACTTCAAATGTTTATGGCATTTTTGCATGTGGGCATTCTGGCGTTGCCCTCTAACATATGCCCTCCAATGAAATCTGGGGCTATGTTCTTTAATTTCAGTTCATGCTCATCTCTAATTCAGGATAAAAGTAAAGGTCTCCTGATAGCAAATCTTCCTTTTAACTCAGAAGACATTTACCATCTACTAAACAGACTAACTTAAGCAAGTCAAATACAAGAATCAACAATTTGGTTAGCATTACACAGGGGATACATTGGTGAAGGGGGTCTAGCTACACATAGAAATGTTCAGAGGTACAAGAGCAGGGATGGTCAAAAAAAGAAAAGAGTTCTTAAGAGTGGTACGTACCAGGAAATAGCCACATGGCGTCTGCCCTGCCCCCAGGAAGTAAAACAGACTTCGGCCAGTCAGCAGGAGATTTCAAACCATTTCTCAGACACAAAGGCCACAGGAATAAGATGCCGATCAGAAGAAGAGGGTCTGCAGCGAGCAGAAAAATGGGCTTGCGCGTGCTGGTACATAACACACAACAAGCAAGCCTAGTCAGGCCTGCTGCCAAAATCAGCTTTTTTTTTTGCTTTTTTTTTAAGGGAAAAAATAATCTCTAAAATAATGCTTTGGATGGGCTTATTGGCCTTTGCAAAGTCAGGCTACCACCAGGAAGATGATGATGAATTGCGATGCCATTTTTATCCCCCATCCCATAAATGAAATAAAGTAACTCTGAACCAAGCCAATTATTCAGGGTAGTGGTTTTCAACCTGTGTCCCGTTGACCCCTGGGGGTCCAAAGACTATGTCTGAGGGGTCCACAAAAGTTTATTATGATCACTCAAAAGCATATGACTAGCCACACTTACAATTCAAAGGGGTCTGCACCTCCATTAGAAATTTCCAAAGGGGTCCACACCTCCATTACAATTTTTTTAGGGGTCCGCCAATGAAAAAAGGTTGAAAACCACTGATTTAGGAAGTCGTAGTCTGAACATGGATCGCAGTATCTCCCTCTTTTTAAAGTATTTCTCCTCTTGCTCCTTTTCCCTTGGACTGCTTTTCTCTTGTTTCCCGTTCCCAGGTGTAAGTAACAGGGCATAATCATTAGCTCAGCATTGCTATGGCACACCAAGGTGGCTCACCTGGAAAAATACAGAGTTTGTGGGAGCCTGCTGGTAGACTAATGGGACTGCCCTCATTAGTTACTTAGAAAGTGACTGCTCTGGTTCAAGTGGGCTTCGAGGAGAATTGTGGAGGCCAATAATTTCCAAAAAAAGCATTACTTTAAGACAAAAAAGCAATGAACCGCTTCCAACCAATGCTCACATATCAGGGACGGTATTAAAAGCAGTGCAAAAAATCGACATTGCCAGTGTTCCAAACAAAACACAGACAAGACAAGAAAACAGAACAAAATGCTCCCATTCATGTCCCAGCATTGGTTGGCTGGAGTTCATGTGAAAACCAACATATACACACACTCAATGAAATGGTTTGAAAATCCTTGCCAATTCTTTGCCTCCCAATACCTGTGGAAACCCCAGAATATGGCAACTAGCAAATGTCATGCACGCGCATGCGCGTGCGCACACACACACGCAAAGGTATTCAAAGGTACTTAAAAAGAAGTGTTTTACAATGGCTTTAGTTTAGGCTTCTATTCTTCATGCACTTAGGATAAGGACTCTGTGCATTAAATGTCACTTATAGTTCAATGAGATTATATATTTGAAGAAGTTTTGGGGGGTTTCCCCCCTTCATTAAAAGTCATCAGGCTTTTTTTCTTCATCTGACAGCAAACACATTTACTGTGTGGAGCGATTTAGGTAAATCTCTGCACCAATCATTAATGAATACCTCTTCCTAAAAAACCCATGACTAAATCAGAACCAGTGCCCCATGCAATTAAACTTTGACTGAAGGCTAGTATCTTCAGTGGAAAGAGGTCACTTACCAAGTTCTCCAGTCAGCCTCCCTTCCCATACAGACAAGAGACAGAATGATGTCCCAATTTTTAAAATCCCTCCATCTAGAAAGTCCCATTGTGTTCCCTTGCTTAATGTATCATTATTTCATACCAGATAACTATTCACATGATTCATTCATGCAATCTATTCTTTCATTAATCACAATTCCTCATTTGAAATTGAACAGCTGTTTAGATGCTGCTTAAAAAGCAGCATATAAAAGCCAGAAGACAAATTTGAGGTAGATTTCTTTGTTGAAGTAGGCAAGGGGAATTGAAAAATGTGTGGTGCTACAGACCAGCACAGTGTAACAAGATGTGTTCAAGGTGAAGCCAACTGGCATTGCAAGGACAATAGCTCCACTACTTAGAGTTGCCATGTGACAAGCAATATAAATATTAGGTCCTATGCCTGCTGGTCACAAAGGCTCTGAGTAATTGTTTGTCCTTAGTTTGGAGGGTGAGTTTTGCATTAGTGGTTCTACGCAGCAGGTCGTGCAAACCAAACCAAAGTGACACCTAGCAAATATACCTAATTGACCAGTTAATTTGGAAAAAGAAGAGGCACATTATGGCTTTAAATAATAACTGGAGTTTCTCTGTGCCATACTCTTCCTAAGATGGATTTTGTCATTGCTGGATTTATTATTCCCTAGAATTTCTTCCATAGGTAAAATTAATAAAATGAGACTAATAGCTAATGCAAATAAATGTGAGTCTGTAAGTGTGCATGGGAACTGTGATCAATGCCTGTCTTACCTGTTTCCATTGAATGTTGTTTTATAATCCCCTGGTGAGTGCAATGCCTCCTCTGTGTACACAGGCACAGCTGTCCTGACACACTCATGGGAGCACTGCAGTGTCTCGTTATAAGCTGTAAATATGTCCAGGTTACTGGGCACACGAGCTGGGGTGAAGTCCGTCAGATTCTGGCAGCTCTCCTCCTGCTGATTGATTTTGCGCTGGTGGCTGTTTCTCCTGGGGTTACCACTTTGTGCACAACTGGGGTGTGGGTTAAAAAAAAAAACAAAGGAAAGAAAAATACAACTCCAAATATATCTGTGACACTTGAAGAAAGAATTACATGATCTGTTATTAATTATACATCATTCAATATTGGATTATAATTTGTGGGCAGTTTGGAAAGATCAGCCACAATCAAGCAATCACCCTTTATTTACTCTGTAATGATCAAATCTAAATGTTAAATGGAAGCCTTTATTATTAGAAGAATTACTGAGAAAAGCAGCATGCCCTTATTTTCAGAGTGTTAGAGCCTTCCTTCCACAGAGAGAATAAGCAAGTTAACTCCTTTTACTCTAGGGCTAGAAATAGATGTTGCTGAATGAAGCAGATCAGCTGTGCCATGATGTGGCACATGTAGTTGGATTTTCCCTGCTTACCCAGATCCACCCTCGGAGATTCCAGCTGGCCTGGGTAAGCAGGTCCCCGGCATGGAGACATGGGGCACTAGGGAGTCCCTGGGCCCTGGGTCCTGTGCCTCTAAACTGGGACCTGCAAGTTGTCCCCACTTAAGGAAATGTGTCCCTGGAGATCCCAAGGTGTGTCTCTGCAAGTGGGGAATCTCGATTTCCCCATTTATAAAGCAGCACCATGAGATTCCCCAAGGCGCCTCTGTAAGTCTCAAGCCCCCAGAGCACCTGCCCAAGTTGGCTGCAGAGTGCAGGCAGCTCAGGCTGCCTGGAATCTCTTGCCACAGAGCTAACAGATATTCTCCACAATAAAGAGACAGAATTTATCACTATTTTTTGTCATGCCACTGAATTTCCACTGATGTGGCATGACAAAGGGTAGGGAAGTCTATTTGGCTGCCACTCCATCACATTGCCTCCCTTGTAGCTATAACATACCTGAGGCCTCAATACACAACTTGATTAATACTAGAGCTAAGGAAATAGATTACAAGGACACAGGAATTTAGGCTTGCATACTAGAGCAGATTTCTAAGCAGAGTAAGGTTTCTTCCATTTATTTATCTTCAATTGTCCAATGTTCCCTTCCCCCAATTCCTTCTTTACATGCCATACTGATCATATGCTGAGTCTCTGATATTATTGAGCTGTGCGGATTAATTATGATTGGTCAGAAAAATCATGTATGGTTACATAAAATTTTTATGGTGGCACAAATGTGACCCCAAGCAACATCTGTTCCTACCCTCAGAAGCATCAAAGGGGTAAATTTACCGTGACAAATAACTTCCGGAAATGGCTTTTTTGTAATACTAGAGTTTCGGGACCTGTTGGAAGGGCACTCGGAGCCCAAAAGCTGGTCCAATAAAAGAAAGACCTCACTCAACAGAGAAACCCTCAGACTCCGAACGTGTGCAGAAATCATTCAGTCACTGATGTTTAATTCCCATGGAATAAGACCTGGAAGTTTCATTCTGGAATTTCAAGGGAAATGTAAGTACAAACTAGGGCAGTTGCTGCACATGCAGTACAGGCCAGTTACTACCCAGCCTGTTAGAGCTCCATAGTATGATACTGTTCCCTCCTGTGTACCCCCCAGACTCAACCCTGTGCTTGACTCCTAACGCCTAATGCAAAAAAATGGGTCCTCCTACTCCATGTGGCCAGCCTTCCCCACACATAGCCACATCTACCCTATCCTGGGGCAGATTAACTAGTATGGGGACTGGCTAACTAGCACTGTCACTCAGCAGTGCTAATTGGCCTACCTGCAATGCCCTGCAGAGGTGTCTACATTGCTTACAGTTCAGGAGGCAGTCAGTACAAAGGGTGCTGCTGCCATGGCACAGTATGTCAACCCTGAAAGACAGCTGTTAGTTTCCTAACTTTTAGCATTGAATTTAATGGCATGCAAGGTTGCAAGATGGCTTTGCCCAGCCACCCAATGAAATATCTAAATGTGGATTTATTTAAGAACATAATGTTCTTCATATAGGTTTGGTAATGCTGGCTCTAGGTTTTAAGTGGGACCTCAAAAGTACCTGAGGAAGTTGGGTGCCTAAGAACTAACTCAAGGATGAATGAGAGTTAATTACTTGACAGTTGTAAATGCTGTAGCACATCCCATCAAATTATTCTATTGCTGGACCCAATGCTGGCTTAAGCATCTAAGTGTGAATCAAGTTATAGCCTCGGGCAAATCCAAGGCTCCATCACTAATGCATGTGCTGGTGCACAAGATAACCTCTTCACAAATGGAAGGAACCATCTACCGAAACCAGTCAGTGCCCATAATAGGGAAATGGCACAATTCTTTATAAACTTTGCACAACAGAGAGTCATCACTCATCCCCTCTTTTTAAAGTGCTTTGCAAAGTGGATAGACTATTAACATAATCTTATAGCAGTGAAAACAGTGTGCCTGATGCTGCCAAAGACTGAGTGTCTTTGGTGTCCCTGCCTACAAGTCTCACTACTCCAACACATTGCCTCCTTTGTGGCTATAATATACCTGAGGACTCAAAATACAACTCGATTAATTTTAGAGCTAAGAAAATAGATCACAAAGACACAGGAATTTAGGCTCTTTTTGCATGCTGCAGCAGATTTCTATACTGAGTGCGATTTCTTCCATTTATTTATCTGCAGTTGTCCAATGTTCCCATCCCCCAATTTCTTCTTTACATGCTATAATGATCACATTCTGAGTCTTTGATATTATTGTGCTGTGCATATTAATTCTGATTAGTCAGATAAATTAGGTGGCATTGCACAGGTATTTAAAGAAAGTGATAGAAAAGGGGCATATGTGTGGCTAAAGCTTGCTCCCATACAAATATGAGCAAGTATTCGCCAAGGCTTTCTCAGTATTGGTACATCTCTAAGACATATCAATCACTTTTATTATATGAATTCTTTCTATGAGTGGACACTAGAAAAGGTCTGTAAAAAGTAAGCAGAGAATTTTGATTGACTTGCAGAAGCCATCCCACATTAGAGATGCCTAAATTATAGTAATTGGACATAAGCCTTCTGTTACCTTTAAGCACTATTACAAATCAGGAGAGAGATTTAAAACTGGGTTCAATTCACTCTTTGTAACACATGGTCAGAAGAAGCTAATACCCTCTAAAACAGTCAGTTCAGTGTGAGAGACAGTGAACAGGTCTGGATGAAAATGGACCCTTGAACTAAACCCCAATTAATTACAGGATTAGGGATTTTGCCCGAAGTTCACTGGCATCAAGGGTCTATTGACTTCAGTGGACTTTAGGTGAAGGTCTGGATGTGTCTGACCTAAAATGCCAAAAAAAATAGTCTGTCCTTGTGGTGCTGGCTTACTGGCCAAAAAGTAAGTTTCCCAAAACAGTCTATTCGAGATCGGTCCTCCACACCAGGAGGCTGGATAGCTTTTTGATTATTACTGACAAAGCCAAATCCATGAACCTTTTCCAGATCAAGCCACACCTATGCTCAAGTGTTCATATGGATTGTGGTTGCTTTTCCATTCATTTAATTTAAATAGGCAGTTAGTAAACTCTAACCCTGACCCATCCTTCTCTCGTCCTGCCTCTCTGCCTTTCCCATCAGGGTCTGGAAGCCCCACCCCTAGCTTGTGATGCCCTCCAAGATAGCAAAGCATTCAAACACATGGGTATCTCTGTGCATGACAGTAAGTCTCACTGATTTCTGTGGGATTCAATAGCGTGGTTTGCTATTATGTGTAGTATAATCCCAAAGTGGGATTATACTACACATTCAGCATGTACTGATTTTCAGGAGGGGCACTTGCTTGGTACTTTTAGGAAATCAGTCTTATTTGAGGGGTGTATTTTGTAAAACTGGGGCTTCCAAAATTATTACTGACTTGCAAAAGTCTTGGTTATGAGAAATATATTTCTGCACCACTGTCAGAAATGCTTCCTCTGAAAATATTGTACCTTTACCCATTTTCATTTTGGAAGAACTGTACAAACTTTACAAAGACTCAAAATCCAGCTGTAACATTTTGCTCAAAACCTTCCCCATGAAGAGAGCATATATTTATAATAGACAGACCTATGGAGGGGTTTTCTTCTTATGCCTCTTTGATAAGGGGATTCCTTACTCCCTAACTTTCTGATTTATTTCTAGATTCTATCCCTGATTTTATTCAATATCCTGAAGAAAGCATTGGGATCATATGGATAAATTACATGATGAGACAGCTAAGCTTTGAAGCTATTAGAGAACATACTTGCTGGAGGAGAAAACTACAGGTAGATGAGAGGACTAAGAATGGTATTGGAGACAAGCAGAGTTTGACTGCAGTTTTTCGGATTATCCCAGAGGTGTGGTAGTATTATTACACCCAGCAGCATTGACCTCAAAGTAGGCCAATTTCTCTGGGAAAACAGGTAAAGTCAGGAATGCCTGCAGCAAAGGACTAACCTATTTTACCATATGCATAGCTGATGCTAACGAATAAATGAGAGCAAATTAAGCTAGAACATGAGCCCATGAACACTCCAGGGGACGTGAAGCATGTAAAACTCGCTGCATTCAAGAGGCTCAGAAGGTGAGTTTCAATCCCTAGAGTTGTAAAAAAAAGGCCAGGAAACATCATTATTAAATGCTAAACCAAACTTTTGTTTGAAGGAATGGCTTAGACCCAGGCAGGAATTCAGAGCCCAAACAGCAAGCCAGAGAAAAAGTCAGGCAGCTCAAGACAGAGTGAATTATCCTGGTCTCCCGAGAAGAGGTTGCTATTAGAATACTCAAGACAACTAACCTAAGAGGGTGCAATATTATATCATGGCAGTGGGAAAGCCAAAGGGAGCTAGGAAGTTTAGCTGAAGTCTTCAATTCTGCCAATATGCAAAATCCCAAATGTGGAGGCTTTTTTGGCACTTTGTTTTAGGAATCATGAGAGTGTGTGCTATTTCAAAGCCTGTCTAATGTGTCTAACAGTGCAGATATTTGTTTGGAGGGTGATGACTTTTTTCAGTCTTGCAGATGTAGCTGCCTGTGATGGTGATGGGCATGATGCCAAACTCTAAATAAGAATTTAAATAAATAATAAGGCTTAGATATCAAAGTAGCCCAGGGGCGATAAACAAACACAGAATTTCAATGCAAGCATACGGCCCAAATTCCCTTGCCTTCTTTAAACAGTTCAACTTAAGCCATAATTTCTAGCCTGCTCTTGCACCTAATAGCTGAAACGTTGTTTTTTTAAATTCGCAATTGAAATCGTTAGCTCTGCCCCCGCTCCCAGTCTTGCCCCTTCCACACACTACAGCAGCACCCCCAACACTCAAGCCAAGCAGATGGACAACAGACCTTACCAATTTTTTAACACAAGAGTTGTTATCAGAGCAGCTATGACCATGATGAGAGACACTGTGATGGTGATAATCTGATGGACTGCCAGACCTGTGAAGAAAAACCAAAAGAGAGTAGCAATAGGAAGCAGAAGGGATCCAGGAGAACAATGAGCCAAAACCCCACCTGCAACCAAATTACTCAGTAGGCCCTTGGAGCTGAACCCATGTCACATCTTCTCCATCCCGTGAGGCAGAGCAAGCAACAGGCAGGGCTTTAATTCCACATTAGGACTGGCAGGATGACATCAGGATTCAAACACTGAGATGGTGGATATTGCTGCTGGCCCCTGAAATGGCTGTGTAACTCTGTACCTTGCAGGCTGCCCCAGTATACAGACATGAGCCTACCCCTGCCATGTTATCCCAGACATACCCAGAAGGCTCCCATTTCTGATTCAACCAAGCTTACTGCTTGGGAAAGTCCTTATACCCTCTAACCTTAGAGTCTGAAGGTTCCTACTGTTGCTTCTGCACTTTCCTGCCAACAAGCTCTCGGGGCTCTGCTTGTTGCTTCTTCATCACCCACTTCTTCTCCCCTTGCTCCTAGTAGCCAGCAAGTTTATGCTTCACTTTTCAGTCTCCTTTGATTTCTGGGCATCTCTGATCCACTCTTTGGGGTTGCCCTTGCCCTGCCAAAGTGATTGTGTCTGGTTGCTCCCTGTTACAGCACTGCAGACAGGCCTAGCCTTCTGGGCTAGGGACAGGCATTCAAAAAACCTAAGCCTGAATTGATTCATTCTTTGCAGGTTAGTCTAACCTGGCTAGGCTAAATCAGTTTTGTAACCAGACAGACATCCCAGACATGCAGGCACATACCTGCAGTGGCTCAGGCTAGAAGCTGGGGGGACTAGAGCAGCCTTCCCTTCCCTTGTACAGTGCTGAGCTGAGGGGGGCTTGGCCAGGGAGGGGTCCCCCTCTTTGATAACAGAACATTTATCAGCTCTGTTATCAGCATTGAACACCCCATCAGAAAACAAAGTCTTGCTCATTACAAGCTTTTCTTAAACAGCTTTTTTCCAAAGGAAGGAATGCAGGGACATTACCATATGAGCTGTTGATTACCTCCAAAAAGCCCTAAGCGGACACTGTCCTATCTGCTTTACACAGCATTAGCTAACATACCATATGCTGGCTACAGTCCGTGCTGTGGGAGAGAGGAGGAAGAGATCTCTGCTTAAGCAGTGAATGGTGAGAGAGGAAGAGGGGGGCACGGGGAAGCCAGCAGACCCTGCTGTGCAAGTGTCTACTGGAGCTCCAGCCAGGGAGCAGAGGGGAGGGGCCAGCTCTGCTGTGGAGCAGAGAGCCCCGTCCAGTCCAGAGAGCATGCTGCGATGCTGCGGGTGTCTGATTTAGCTTAAACCAGAAAAAGGTCTGGGACAGGCATTGCATAAACTGGTTTGAGCCAAATCAGTTAAGTTTGATACTACATTCAACCAGGTTTATCTCAAACTGGTTGCAGCCATTTTCAAACTGTTTTATGTGCACTGAGCATTTGTTCTGTTACAGGTTTAAACCAGTTTCTGATCACTAAAAATGGTTTATGTGTAATGTCTGTCCCTAAGGGCCCACACCATGTAGCACCCCATAGTCCTGCTTTGGTATGAACCCAGTCATAGGCCTCCATGGAGGTTCTCCAGCATGAAGAGGCTGTGCCAACATATCACCCTTTGTCACTGGGCATCCCCATGCAAGTCACACCAGCTAGACTGACAGACTGCCTTCCAGAGCAGGGAGGGAGCATGGGAAAATCACTTTATTCCTAGAAACTCCACTGCATCTCAGCATTTCTGGGCTTAGCCTGGGCTGAAAAGCATATGGCATCAGTCCTCTTCCAGCTCCCCCAAGGATAACCCAGGACATCAAAGGCCTTACAAAGAACAAGGCAATGCAAACTTCTTCCACCCTAGCCAAAAGCATGCAAGAATGCAGTGCACCTCATTTCTCTTCATCTCAGCCTCACAGAGAACACTGGCAGCAGGGCTGCCAGTAAGTGCCCACTGCCAGGGTGGGTTTGAGGACATGGTACCTTTCCAGTATAAAACAGACACACTCAGCCTCCCAAATCATTTCACTTGGGGTCCGTGAGGAGCCAGGAGACAGGAGAGACTTGGTTCTCCATCTTGCATTATAGAAAATAATCTTTAAACCAGGCTCTCATTCTCTATCCTCTCAACTCTGTTCCTTGTCAGTCTGAATTAGGCATGAAGGACTGAAGAAATGTAAAGACAGATATCTCTGGAGGGAAAAGGAAACTTCTGCACAATCTTGCGGTGGGAGCAGGATTAGCTATAGGTAATAATTACAGCACTAAGTGCTATCACTTAGAAGGTCGGACAGGCTCATTTTCTTTTAATTCACCTTTCACGGGCTATAATTTTGGCTTGTGCATCATTCCTAATGAATAGTTTGGAAACAAAAACATCTCCATGTACAGTATGTTTGTGGTTTTGAACTGCATTACAGTTGCAATTTTGTAATGAAATGATTTTGATGGCTGCAGCTCAAGGATGTGTTGGGTTGTTTTTTTTTTTACAAACAGATGTGAGAGCTCTAAGAGTATCACTCGGGTAAAAGATGTTTTTAATAAATAAATAAATGTTAGCATGACAGTGAAATGAGTGTGTGTGTGTATACATAGAGGTCATAGTTTCATAGTACTTAGGGGTCAGAAGGGACCTAAATAGATCATCTAATCTAACCCCCTGCCACTGGCTGGAGCACACGGTAGGATCACATGACCCCAGACAGGTGTTCATCCAACCTCTTTTTGAATTTACCCAAGGTAGGAGCGAGGACCACCTCCCTAGGAAGTTGGTTCTAGATCCTAGCTACCCTAACAGTGAAATAGTGCCTCCTAATCTCTAACCTGAACCTATTCTCCAGGGGTTTTTTGTCTTTTAAAGGGCCAGAGCTGGGGCAGGCAGGGCCGCCATGGGGGCACTGGGAGAGCAGGGGAGGGTCGGGGGGCTTGTGACAGAGCCTCATATGCAGCGTGGCTCTGTCACATATGCAGCAGGGCTCTGGGAAGCATCCAGTGAGTCAGGGCTTTTTTTTTCAAAGAGCCGGGAGCTGGGGCAGGTAGGGCAGCCATTGAGATCAAGCAGGGGATGGGACCTGTGTGATTCGGCTGGTTCGGCAGCAGGCGAATCTCCGAATCAGATTTGGCCAATTCGATTCAGGACAGTGTTTTGAATCACTGAATCGAATCAGCATCCCCTGAATCAGCCGAATCTGAATCCAAAGCTAATACTAGCCACTTTGCACAGGCCTACTCAGTACCACTAGTTCTCCCTTCCTCCCTCCCTCCTCAAAAACTTCTTGCTTTGGGATGTATCTTTTATATGGCAAACTATCTGAGGCAATGAGTAGCTGTCCCTCTGCACAGCACTGTCAACCTGAAGTTCCCCTCTAGTTGAGACTCTTTGGTGCTACTCTTATAAAAATAATAGTGAACAACTATAATAGCACCCTGAAATGGATTTTATCTTTCCCCCTAGCTCTAACATGACATCATCAAAAGCACCTTTTAAACTTTTATGTGGCATCCAATCTAGGCTTTGCAGATGAACTGCTCTTGAAGAACACTGCATTACTGAATCAATAGCTGCCTTAGGTACAGCTGCTGTTCCCTTTTTCCAAAGTATAACAGCCTTGTAAAATATTCCACCATCATTATAATCCTGTTGCTTGTATGATGCTGGATGTAAAGGCACCAACATCCTGACTTGCATGTTTAACGAGTTGCGTTGGTGGTGTTGCAAACTGCCTCCATTTTTCATTTTTAAGCCTGTGCATATATTTTGTTACTTGCCTGGCTTGCTTTTAACAGCGTGGGCTGCAATATTCAACAGAGTCAGGAGCACCCCAGGGAAAGACCACGGCTCAGAATACCCCCCTTTTCCTCTCAGGGCCAGTCATTGGCATACACTTTCCCCAGACCCATAATGACAATGCGTCTGCCCGTGTCTTGCTTAACTCAGTTTCCACATCATTAGAGCATGAAGCTTTTCAGGCCCTCCTGATCCCCCAACATGCTCAAAGTGCTACTAATTTTCTGAAAGCCTCATTGAAAGCTGTTTCCAACCTGAAGAAGAGTGGGAGACAGAAACTCAGCACGACTGCAGAGATGTAACAATACCTGACAGCTGATCTCTGTTGTGACATTTCTTAACTTCCGAGGAGAGATGGAAAACGCCCTTCTCACTTCACTCAACATGAGAGGTGTCATAACAGAGAGCAGTCGCTATGCAGCTTGCTTGCTTCCTTTATGTCTTTCTGATTCTGCAGCCCTTATTCATGTTAATCAACTATTTTCTATGAGGTCAATGGCATTTACTCAAAGTGGTATAACGCCAACTTTTCAAAGGCCCCTCTGGTAGGGCATTCATTCTTTCACTGAATTGCACCAAAGCCTTAGACATGTATCTTCAGCTGGTGTCAATAGGCAAAGCCACTCTATTAACAGAACAGTCCTGATTATATATCAACTGAGAATCTGGCCGTCTGTGTTCCAGCTATTCAGGTATACGTATGGCTCAGCATTTATACTTTGCTCATCTAAGCAACTATGCTCCATGCATGCTATTTGTTATTACTTATCTTGTTTTTTTTACTTAGCCCTCTACTGCAGCACCATACTTTTGCATCTAGCAGTCTAATGGGGGAGGGGAACCTTTACTTAACATTGCATTGCAAGGATAAAACATTGAATCTGGCCCTAGCACATACAAAGTGTCAGTGAGAAGTGATATCTTTTTAGGAAATGGAGCAGGTTCCTCTGCCAAGATGTATTCAAAGTATAAATCAAACACTCAGAAATGTGAACCTTGATGGTTTAATATAATAAAACCAAGGTCACCTTTGCTAGCCTGATTCACCAACACATTCACTGCTCAGATAATGATAGCTTACAATGGGATCATTATTCCCCCTTGCCCACCCTCCCTCCAACACACACACACTCTGAAGTTGGTTTGTTAGATATGCCAGAGAAAAGTGCAGAATAGGGGTGCAGGCAGATACAGGATGCCCTGTCATGAGCAGACACTAGAAGGGAGCAGCAGACAAGGCATCAGCTCAAAAGTGAAGTGAACAAAATCTGGCAAGTCACACAATCGGAAAATGCTCAGTGATGATCGAGGAGAGCATTTAGCCCTTCGTGCCTGCCTCTCTCAGCCAGATTTCTCCCCACTTTCAATGCAATAGAAGCACCCAGTTATGGCAGGCCAGAGAGGGAAGCTGGCCAGAACTGCAGGTTTTAATTCTTTTTTTTGTATATCCCTTGCCTTCTTGCTCCCTGTCCCCTCTTTTCATAAACTGCCTTCTATGAGCACTTAGTTTCTGTTGCTCTGCATTTTGGTTTGTATAATTGGTAGCGTGGGATCCCATTGCTCCCATTGTACATTTCCTCCATTTCATACTTCGTTCCTCACAGCTCCCAGAAGCACCAGATTTCCAGCATTACAGCCTGCAGGGCACAGACAATGTTGATCGTCTTTTGCATTTAACTTCCTGCAGATTTTTTTCTGCTTTTTTAATTTAAGAAACAAATAAACAAGCTGAACATTTAGCAATTTGGGATTTTTTCCCCTCCCATTCCCCTTTGCTCCCCCCCAGCTCAAATTGTCCTGAAAGAGAGAGAATAATGGAGAAAAAGGTGAGAAAGATATCAATTAAGTGCCCCCACTCTCCCCACACGCAGCATCCAAATGTTCAGTCTTTCATTGGGAGAAAAAGAAACTTCAAATAAAAACAAAAACTTTCCAAATAAAATTGCTTGGAAAATAACACTATGCTTGTTTATTTGGCCAAGCACAGCCATAAATACAATCCCAGTATCATGGATAAGAGTACTGCCACACTGAATATATTTCAAACAAAGTTAAACTAGAAATGAGTTGCCTTTAACATATTCAACAAACAAAAAGGTAGGTTTACATTCTCATGTGCACATTTAACTCATACATTGAAATATCTCACAATGTTTCAACAAGCCATGCTTTTGATGGGAAAAAATTCAGTCAACTCTCAAGATTATTTCAGTAGTCCAGTCTGAAATACAGGCGGTTCGCTGAGTTAATCTGAAGTCAGACAGAAGGTAGGGCATGGTGGCACTTTAGAGATTAACTGGTTCAGAGATGCATGAGATTTCATTTTTGAAACAGTTTTTGAATAGGCACCTGCTGTGGCTCCTTTATCCCAGTCCAGTGCCATGCAGGCCACCAAATTGCTTCAGGCAGAAGCCTGCAAGCCCACAGACTATGCGAGCAGCCTCTCTCTGACTTTTGCAAGAGCCCTGGTGCAAGACCTGGGGCAGGGAAAGGGTGTCAGATGATGGGGCCGCCATCCTGCCATGGATGCTTAGGCAGGGCTGCCACAAAATAGAGCAGCTTTCTGTCATTTTCCTGAAGATGTTCAGTCTACTCTGTAGATCTCCTGATCTTGGTTTGTATAATCTAGATGTTTGGGTCTGAGTCTAAAGCTTCATATTCAGGGTCTAATCTGACAAAACTCGTCACGTGTTCATACATGAAGGAAGGAGAGAAGGAATGAGCTGGAGAGCCTGGCTGTTAATCTTTGGAGCTCTGCTGTTTGGGAAAAGCTGGTAACAGGAAAGCAGTGATGCATAAGAAGCCCAGGGCTTGAAAGCAGAATTAGAGGCATGTTACATCTGGCTGTTGTATCAGCAGGGAAGCAGATAAACCACGTACCCAAGAGTTAGTCAATGCCAGGAACAGGTTTCCTCAGTAGCAGCACTAGCAGTGGAGGTGGAGGGGGAACTTCCTATACTTGTACATAGGGAAACACAGAGATCAGGCTCTGAAAGAGGCATACCTCTCATGACGTGTCCACATTCACTAACTTCACTGACTGAGCCTACAACATAGCAAGGTGCAGTGCAACCCATTGCTCTCCTGCCTACCTAACCCAGCTGTGCCCACGGGCCATGATCTTGCTGTGCTGACAGCCAAAGCCGACATAATGGCCGAGCCCACTGAATTCTGGATGTACGTCCATTCACAACCCTACTGGGAAATGTTTTTAACACAGCATCAGCACAGACTAATCTGTGCCCAGAGTATGACGCAGTGCCAAAATATCAAGGGTCATCTCTGCTAGGTGCTGGCTGATTGGGTTGCCCTATCGATTCAGCTCTTCCTATATTATTCTCATCATTATCACAGCAGTGCTTAGGTTTCGCATGAAATAGGAAGTCCTGCTATGTCAGGCTCTACAGACACCTCCAGCACAAGTCACTCCTCAGTCCACAGACACAGCAAATACAGAGGATGAGAGGGGTAAACAGTGAAGTGGTTCAGCAATGAAGCCACTCTCCTGAGCCTCATTGCTCTGGCCCCTGGTTGTGGCCAGATCAACATTTCTTTCTAGGAAGCGAGCCATTGTATTTCATTTTCAGGACAGTTCCAGTGACTTCCCAGCTGTTTCTGGATTCCATCAAACTTTTACTGTCAGGCATTATTATTTGAGCATATTTAGTGGCTCTTTGTGATTGCACATTGTGTCTCAGTGCAGCTGAGAATTGGCTGTCATGCATATAATGAAAAATTATACAAGGAATAATAGCCAGAGACAGATGGATCAGCAAGTTATAAATCAATCGATAGGCTTTCGTTTTTCCCCTGACAGTTGCATTGTTGTAGTTTGTAATAAGAACAGCCCCTGCAGACTGATGTAAATTGATAATCCCTCTACCTCAAGCCATTGTTTCTTTAATTGTACACAATACAATGTAATAGTGTTATGGACAAAAAACACATTTAAAATTTAAAATATACATATATCCCTGAAGCAAGAACAGAAGGGTTCCTCTCAGCTAGGAAAGCATTAATTTTTATTGACTTCTTCATGGGAGGGTAGGGGGATGGGAATGGGTTTAAATTATAGAAAAAAGGTGCACAAGGCAGACTTGCTTTGTGAACTCAGGAAATATCTCCAGGCTGACAGACCTGGCAGTTCCAGGGAGCAACTGGAGCCCTATCTGCAAGGACAACACTGTGAATCATAAGAAGCACATGCACTGCTCACACTGATCATGCCCACACCAAGCCCACTCCTTCCCATTCAAAAATAATGTTCAGCTGTCCACAAGGAAATACCCATCTTGTAGCTGCCACTAGCAGAGTCTATGGAGAACCGCACTCCCTCTTTCCTGCTCTAACAAGATGGGAGTTGCTGCAGATCATCCCTAACCCAGCGCATCACCAGCAAGTTGGCTCAGCTTCTGCTTGTCTGCTAGGGCAGACTCTGTCCCACTCCACATACAAGCCGTCTTACCGTGTATGGGCACATGAGTCTCCGAGAAGCCCCAGATTCTCAGCCATTTTGACTTAAGAAATTCTCTGAGCTTGTCTCAGATCAGGCCTGCTGTCAAGGCCCCAGGTGCTGGCCCATCCTGCTTTTCCCTGGGGCTAAGTGCTGGAAAAAGGACAAATAACATAGTTCTAGCAAATAAATCCCCCAGGCCCTACTGCTCTCCACCGCTACCATGAACACCCATTTGCAGGATGCCCACCATGTCTGTATGTCTTCTTTTTCCTTCAAGGAAGGACCTTTCGCATCCTCACTTGAGCATTTGAGATGTTCAGCCCACCTTCTAGACATGGTTGGGCTCTTCATTTAGGTTTTATCCTTCTGTGTTTTGTCCTGGTGGTGTTTGAAGGCCAGCGTCTCTCATTTACAATGAAGACAAACCTCTCATCAGGAGCTTTCTCCAGAAAGTGCAAGTGTGGGGCCTGCCTTCTGGCACTGCTATCAGAGGCACACTGCCCCAAGGAGAGCTTCTACCATGGAGCAGTGGATGCTTTCAGGGCTAGGAACAGACATTACACATAAACCGGTTTAAGTGATCAGAAACTGGTTTTAACCTATAACAGAACAGACATTCAGTGCACATAAAACAGTTTCAAAATGTCTGAAACAGCTTTGAGATAAACATAGTTGAATGTAGTATCAGACTTAACTGATTTGGATCAAACTGGTTTATCCTCCCCCATTGCAGCAGGAGTCTGCCTGTCAGCCTAATGGGGAGCAGAGGGGAGGGGGCTGTGGCAGTGGCCCCTGGGGCTGGCAGACCCCAGCTGCACGGCAGAAGGGACCAGAAGGGATGGAAGGAGGAATTAACCCTTCTCCCTGCCCCCTTCACCTTAATGGGGCCAGGGCCCAGCAGCCTGCGCAGAGCACCCCCCTCCCCCCGCCCCTGGGCTGTTGGCGTGGTGGAGGGGGAGGGGGAAGAGTACTCCCCAGCATGGAAGAGAGCCCCCCTCCCCATCCCAAGGGGGGGTTGGGGAAGAGTCCCCATTTGGGACCGGGCAGCCTTGCTGTGCCCCCTCCCCACTCCACGGTGGAGGGGGTTGGGAGGAGGAGGGGGAAGAGCCCCCCCCCAGCACTGAACAGAGCTCCTCTCCCTGCCCCGCAGTGGTGGGGAGAGGCAGGAGGGGGAAGAGTTCCCCTCCGGGGCCCAACAGCCCGGTGTGCCAGGACCTCCTGGTCAATGCCCCCCCGGCCCTGGCCATGCTGGCCATCTATGTTGCCAGGAAGCAGGCTCTGGCTGGGAGAGTCCCCGGGGACTGTGGGGCCGTATTCCTGGGTTCTCCGCTCTCCTCTCTGAACAGAGCACCACCGGGCAGTAGTCGCTGGCTCTCTGGCCATCTTTGAGGGTAGGTAGGTGCTGTCTGGGCTGCTCTATTCAGTGTCCCCCAAGGGTGCACTTGTTTTGACCCTTTGGCCACCTCCACATCCTTTAGTCATTTTTTGCCCCCCATACTCAGTTGTTTTTTTGTCCCCGCTAGCCCCCAATTAATGGAGGCTACTAAGTAACATGGTGGGCTAAGCCCAGGACCCTGCCAAAAAACGCATAAGTTTGTGTGCTGGGATTGCTCCCAGCTGTCAGAGAGCCACTGGGCAGGGCAGAGCTCTCCCCTCCTTCTCCCCCCCACCCCCCAGTAGAGGGTCCCTCTTCCCCCGCCCTCCAAACCCTGCAGGCTGAGGTAGAGATTTAAACCCCTCCTCAGTCTAACCTCCTCAGGCCTGGCCATGCCCCACTGAGCTCAGCTTCCCTGCTGGAAGGGAAATGCTGCTCTAGCGCTCCAGGGCTTCTGGCCTGAGCCACTGCAGGCATGTGCCAAATGTCTATCTACTTGCAAACTGGCTCACTCTCTGCAGGCTAGACTAACCTGCAAAAATTCAATCAATTCAGGCTTGGGCTTTTTGAATGTCTGTCCCTAGCCCAGATGACAGGCTACTTGGAGAGAAGAGGTGTCTGAGGTTTCCTCTCCCTTACTGACTTACGTGTGTCATGAAAGCTACCTATGCCAGAAAGTGGTTGGAGGAGGTTAAATCTACTCAGTTAACTCCTAGAGATAATGCTGTGAGTCACCAGGGAGCAAGAGCTAGAGGAGACAGGAACTGGCCGGGACGGACGCTGACGTTCTGGAAGCACTTGGGAGTTTAGCATCTCAATTTCACATCGCTCCAGTCTGGTCGCTTGTTGAAATATCACATGTAACAGCTACTGAGCCATAAAAGCTGAGGGAGGGGAAAAGAAGAGGAGAAGGTGGGGAGGAGTCAGCTCTAGCCCTAGAGAGATGGGGAAGAGAATCAGCCCCCAGCCAGGGGAGACTGAGCTGAAACTTGTCCAGGGACCAGGCATCAGGACTGGGGAGAGCCTGTGTCATCCCACGAGAAGCTGATTCCCCTCCGGGTTCAGCGCTGTAAAACCAGGGACACAGGTGCCAGGGAAAGAGTGGGGAGAGGTTGGTAAGCAAGGCTGGTGAAGGGGAAAGGGGTGGGGAAAAATCCCAAACATCTAAATGTTCAGCTTGTTTATTTGTAGTCTTCCTGAGGAGCTCCCAGCACCCTGAGGACCCCAAATCTGGCACATCACCACGCCTTAGGGTGCTGGCATGGGTTACACATGTCAGGGTTTCAGCTACAAGCCAAGAATCACGTTACAAACCAGGTACACAGAAAAAAGGGTACACAGAAAGAAGCATGGGCTCAGCATTTCCCAGCTCCTGCTCAGCATCATGGGGGGATTCAGGTAAGAACTCAGGAAAGAAGCAAAAGTTCTCACTGGTTTAAAAGGGACTGATGCCCACGTCATGAGGAGAGGGGGAAGAGGGGCCCGGGCAGTGGTCACTAATGGTAGGTGGAGTCATCATTGGGTGCAGGAGCATGGGGGCAGTGAGGAGAAGTGATTTGCTTTTAACCACAAAGCAAGTCAGGGATAGAGCCAAGGCCCCACCTTCAGGCTGGCCTGGTATCCACCAAACTGTACTTTCACCTTTGGCACCATTAGGCATATAAGAGGGTACATTTCAGAACCAGACAACACACAGCTCCTCACATTGGGAGCCTACATGAACTAGGCATCAAGCAGACCAGGTTAGATGGCCAGGTTTTACTCACAAAGACCTTTACATTAATAAACAGAGTGACGCTCAAGCCAGAACGTGTAGCAACGATCCCCTTTGCCAGCAGTGCCATAAGACACATCTCCTTCCAGATTTCAGGGAAAATGAATTATGGGCAACTCCAAGGTTTAGTGACAGGATGTGAGGCCACTCTCCATGTCTCTCAGTGATTCAAGAGTGCCTGCAAATCATCACTGTCTGCCTGCATCTAGTCCACAACCAATGTGAAGCAGGTTGAAACTTTCACCTCAGTCTAGTTCGATGCAGAGACTTCCAGTTCTCAGTGCTTTTTCCTCCCCCCATCCAGGCTCATGAATGTCGCGTACCCTCAGTGGCTGGGGGGCACGGCAAGCTCCCGCAGGCGGCCGCAGCACTGTTGGCAGCAAGGGGTGGGGAAGCGAGCGCCGACCAGCAGTCGGCAACCACCTGCAAACGCCACTGGCTGCATCGGCAGCAACCAGCAGCAATCATGGACTTTTTGCAGACGCCGGTGGAGGAGGCGCGAGCAGTGACTTTCCACAGGCACCACCGACAGTCAGCGGTGCCTTTTTGCAGGGGGTACACCACCACACTCAGGGGGTGCGCGTGCACCCACATGCACCCCCTATGTGTCGCCAATGCCCAGGCTGAGAAATGTATCATTCCTTCCCTTACAGAACCGTAAGGGTGGTAGTTTGTCAGCATACCAGCAATATCTTAATGGCAAGGAAGTGAACACCAAGAGATGAGTTAAAGCAACTTTCCCCCTAGACTCAAGCACCTATTTTGTAAATGACCCATTTCCTTCATTTACAGCCAATTACATTTCAGTGGCTTAAGCAAACCATGACAGGGCTCCTCAATGGAGTGCGCGTGAATAGCGGCTGCTGTCAAAGGCAATGAGCAGGTGAGTGGAGGCAGAACGTAATGCACTCAGGATGCTCACCAAATGAACAAGGTTTCTAATGATAGGAAGAAGATTATCATGGTATAAGTGGCATTTCTACATTAGCAACAAGTAGGCAAAGAGCAGCTCAGGCACAGTTATATTACTTGGACAAATACGAATCATGAGTGGCTACAATTTAATACAGCAGCATCAATTTGTATGGTATATTATTCCTCCCCTACTTGGGTAACTTAGCACTGGTGAGCCACAGAGATAGCAGCTTTGTCAAATCATCAGGTCTAATTTACTTATAGAGCAAGTCCAGAGGGGAAGAGAGGGGCAGTGAAAGAACGCAGCAAAATCTTATCTGTGCCTAGCTAAATGCTTCTAAACGCAGCATGGTCAGCTCCAGCTGATTATCTGGAGCAGACTGGGGCTTTAATGCAATCAGACAACAGGAGGAGGACAGTTATCTCAGTGTTTCATTAAAACCTTTATGGAGCAGGGGAAGGTTGGTGAAATTGCTGTTACTTTGAAAGGGGGTAAAAAAAAGTCTGGAAGCCAAATAGCAATATCCTCCCCATGGAGGTTTTCCAGGCTTTTCTGAAAGGTTTCCTGGTGGGCAGTACCATTAAGGGAAATAGCAGACACCATGTTTACACTGCTAGCTGCTATTTTATTAAAACAGTAAAGATAAAGAGACACATAAAAGAGAAAAAAAAAATCCAAGCAACAACACATTTTCTGCCTTGCCTGCATATTTGGTCAGCATCTTCGTGAGCAATTAACAAAGGTAATCCTTCCCATCTAGATGGAGTTAAAATATCAGCAAAGAGCCACAGAACAACAAAGGGAGACAGGACTCTCATTCAGCAGGATGTTAAGATGGGGGAGAGAGGGGGGCAAAGAGGCAGCCAGTTCCCCTATTGTCATTATTGCCAGCATTGACAGAGGCTGCATACAGACATTTGGGGAGGTTAGACTGAGTTAAAAATAGCCACCCGATCTAAGGTAAGTTGGGATGGAGCGGTGGGGGTTGGGAGGACTGGGTGAGCAATCAAGATCCGGGGTGTGGGGGAGTCACAGGGGTAGGCAGGGTTTGCAGAGAAACTGGGGGCAGGAGGAGTCCATGGAGGGGATCAGATGGATCAGGGGAGCAGGCAGGGTCCACAGGGGGATCAGAGAAACAAGAGGGTTTCTTGTGGTCCAAAAGGGTTTGGTGGGATCAGGGGGCTTGTGGGGTCCGCAGGGGAGATTTGGGGGATGACCAGGAGTTATATCTAGCCCCCCAACCCCCTCTACCCTCAGACAAACATATTTAGCCCCCCCCATGAACGAAACCCCCATCTCTCATACCCCTCCCCCCACCCCAACTTGTGGGATAGGGGGTTTGATGGGCTGGGGGAAGCAGGGCTGGCTGGTCCATTGTAGGGATTGTCAGTCTGGAGATGGTGGGGGGTGCTAAAATAGCTTGGCGCCAAGTGCCACGGAGGGGACAGGAAAAGCACAGCCCTGGGGCTGGGGCCAGTGGCTGGACTTTCCCAGCTCCAGGGCTGCACTGGGAACTGTACAGAAGTTCAGTTAGATCAGTCTCACCAAGCTAAGTTAGAGTAAGTTAGATCGGGTAGGCTGTTTTTAGACTAATCTAACTATCCTGAATTTCTGTATAGCTTGCATGTAAATCCACCTAGCTGCTGTAAAGTCCACACATGGGTGAACTAAGTTAGATTGGGTAGTTATTTTTAACACAGTCTAACCCCCTCCTAACCTCCCAAAATAATGTTATACAGCCAGAGTCTTGTTCATTGCTCTGTCTCAAATTCCATCAGAGAAGGAAAGTTAATCAGGGGGTGTGGAGCGCGAATGCATGGATCTTTCAGCCTTCCACCTTGTCCAGTGGGACAAAGCATGAATGTCTTTGCAACACAGGGAGCACTGAACTCTTCATTTCTATATTGTTCCTGATCCTCCAAATTGCTTCTTACAATGGGCTGTGAGAAATGTACTGAGAGATTTAGACAGACAGACAAACACATAGATTAAAAAGAACCCAACACACATGAGTTAGAAAAAGTGTCAAGATAAGGAGGGAACAAGTATATTCCCTGACTGGGAAATTATTCAGGATTTGGAGGCAAAGCACAAGTTGCTCAGGGTCTCAACCAAAACCTTTCGAAGTCAATGGGTGCACAAACCATGATGTTGATGCTACTGTGCAGTAGCAATAAGCTACTGTGCATTAGCTCGTTGCTACTGCACAGTAGGGTTGGAAATGACTAGTGCACAGCCAGGACTGTGCAGTAACAACTGTGTAGTTGGGCACATGTGTAGATGCACCCAATGAGAGTTTTTCTATTCAATGAGCATGGCTTCCCTAGCACTTTTTTCATATATATGCCATGTAAACAATTCCTCCCTGGCAGTGGGTTGAAGACAAAGTACAGGAGACTCCCCTGGTAGCTACCTAGTGAGGGAGACTGGCAGGTCCACCTGGGTCACCCATGTTAACTGAACAACAGGTGATATTGTATTGTGGATTCCAAGATCAAAATAACAGGCCCTTTAGATCAAAAAGCCTCTGATGGTTCATTAAATTTTCATGTTAAAGCATAAATGCCACACATGTCCCAAGGTCAGAAGCAATGCAAATATGAGAGGCAGCAAAGCGCAACCAATCCAACTGTACCACATGAAGAAAACTTGGATTTGCTCCCAGTGAGAGACTGCTGAAAAGCTGATAAAAAGAAGAATATTCTAAAAATACAATACAGCATCTTATTGCTAGATCCTTGTGAAGAGGCAGTAGTGAGGGCAATGAGACCTCCTGCAAGGATGGGAGCTAGGAAAGAGGAGGCAGAGACAAAGAAGAACTTAACAACTTCATTCAGTCTTAACAGTCTGGAGCACCTGGCAGCAAAGGGTCTGCAACTCTGAGCAGAAGGTGCAAGGGTTTTAAAAAGGCCAGACAGAATAAGTATTACCAGATGTGTTCAGATATAGGAAGTACAATCTCATGCCTCAGGTTATCACCATGGTGGTCAGGAAGAGTCCTTTACCTCTTATGTATGGCTCTCCAGTGATGTGTAGGAGAAAGTCAAAGGAACTGAAGTTTCCTTCATTGAAAACATTGGCTAATGCAGAGCCAAAAGCAGGGCCAGAGGCTGGTGAACTACTTTATTGGACCCCCTGCTAGGACAATACTCAGGTAGGCAAGCAAGCAGAGGAATGCCTACAAGGGAATAACCCAGGGCTTCCTGCTGGATCCTGCCATGCCACAACCTTACTGTAGTCATATACACAGATGTAGGGTCTCTTCCATTTACACAGCTCCTGCCACCTTCAAAAATATGACAGCTGTAGTACAGTATATAGATTGTTACTCCATCAGCACTGAAATGCAGCCGTCCCTGGGACACGGCACAGTGGCAGTTTACCAGTGCACAGCAGCTCTATGCTGCCGGTCAGGGAAAGAAGTGAAGAACATTCTCTCCAATTGGATACATAAGAGACAATGTAATTATTACTTATGTTGGAGTCTGGTAAGAGGACAAAGTTGACTATAGGGAGTTGCACTCTGATTCATGGGTGTTGAAAGCAAACCATCCTCTTTGGGTTCACTTAGGCTTTCCAATCTGACAACCTCAGACCTAGAAAAGGATTTTCTGCCCTCACAGACTTTCACCTATGAACTACCCTCTTCCTCCTCGTCATGCTGACTCCATCAGATTTTGGTGCTGCTGCAAGGTAGGATACTGGCATGGGCCATAGCTACTCAGGAATGCTCTGGATCAAAGTCAAGTAAATAGGGTACAGATTCCAGATTGCATGATAGCTGCAAACTGTGTCTCCAAGAGAGAGAGAAATGTCCAATATCTGCTTTTTTTTCTGAAGGATGATCTGATATGGGAAATGCACTTCCTCTTATTTGCTGAATACAACATCCTCTCCCCTGTGCCCTGAAAACTTGCATGGTATGGTGTATAGAAAAAGATGCAACATACCAAATCCAGCACATGATGCTAACAGATGGGGCATTCGTTTCTGTGCTGCCAGAGGGCAGTCTCGGGGAGGGTGAAGTGTGAAAGAAAGAAGGTCAAGGAGAGTAAAATAAATATTTTAAATACTGGTTGGAAACCTGTCTGTCTGGGGGAAAGGAATTTGCAGTGTCAAATCAATAGCTTATAAAATAAAATGACCCCATTGAAAGACAGCTTTGGATATTTTGCAGCTGTGAGCCAGCAAGTTAAATAAAAGGACTAGGTACCCTGAAAATTAAACTCCTGGAGCAAATGATGGGAAATCATTGAAAAAGGGAATTATTGTGGGGCATTTTTATTAGTTAATCTCCTTAGCTTGCCTATCACTGGGCTGTTCAATCTCTACTGCACATGCAGGTCTGAAGAGTCGTATCTTACACACAGTCCAAAAAGGGACCCGTGTTAATTTCCTGTGCTCTGGACCACAAGCTGTTCTGACTGATCAATTAGTTCTAGTGTCAAGGAGTCAATCTTATTTCACTCAGCATCAGCTGAGCTCCCTAGGAAAAGGACTTACATCACAAAATGAGCTTTGAGTCAGGGAAAATGAGTTTAACTCCTGACAACCTGAATGCTAACAGCAAGTGAAGCCAAGCAGGGGAAGCGCGGGCATAAATAAAGGATAGACATCAGAACTCTTTGCAGGTAATTAGTCATTACAAGTACTAAACTTAATGCACCATAATTATGGCACATTAATGAATGTGTAGCCGTGCCCAGTGTCAGGACTTCTGGGTCATAGTCGTGATTCTGGAAAGGAGTATCGTCTAAAGGACGGTAAGTCAGCAGTTCTGAGTTCTACTCCCAGTTCTGCTGTGATTCCCTAGGTGGTTTGAGCTCCACATCTTGCTTTACCTGCCTCTGAAACACATATAACTGCTTCTGTCCTACAAACCTGCTCTAACTCCTGTTCAAACAGAGAACTATTCCCATGCTAATTATAGGGGGGTCAGCCCAAGGAAGAAGTTAGACATAGTACACTGCTGAAAGGGGGATCATCACTATAGGTGGAGCAAACAGAAGCCCAGTTCTCCAAAGTGATTTTTCAAACACCAAATTCCCCAGTTCACTTTAAGGGGAATGTGTCAGTGTTTATATTCACAAAGGCAGCTGGCAGAGGTTGCTTCCTTCCCTGGCATTACAAGAGATTAATGCAAAAAGTGGTGGAAATGAGTATTACAGAAAAGCCCTGTTAGCATGAGTGGGGTATGGGGGGTGCTAGATATCTAAAAATTTCAGTTACCTGAGGCCAGCTGTATCTGGCCAGACTGGGGCGCGCGGGAGGGCGTGGGAACGGGAGCTGGAGCAGTGGCAGCGCAGGGTGGACGTTTTGGCCGGATGCAGAGCGGCAGGGTAGTGGGTGGTGGTGGTGGTTAATAGAGAATTCTGGTTAATAGAGAATTCCAGTTAGTAAAGTGCCAGATAACAGGGCTTTTACTGTATT
Organism: Gavialis gangeticus; assembly: GCF_001723915.1. Classification (NCBI taxonomy): domain Eukaryota; kingdom Metazoa; phylum Chordata; order Crocodylia; family Gavialidae; genus Gavialis; species Gavialis gangeticus. The sequence goes on from NW_017729014.1 coordinate 4,410,750, forward strand.
ATGATTATAATACTGATATTGTCAGGAGTGGACCCCAGCTCTCCTGAATCTGAGTCCAGGGCCTGAACCATGACATGATTTTTCCCCTCTGATGTTGATTCTGAATGGTAACTCCTATGTTCATCAATATATTTGTAATCTTATCAGAAGCCATCACGTAATGTTTTTCAAGCTCGATTTGCATGACAAGAAATCAGGAGTTGCCTGACTTCTCCCACCCCTTGGTTCATCCTGCCTAGAAATATTGTCTTTATGCCTTTAAACATGGACCTTCTTTTACTTATTCCATTAGCAAAGACTGTCAGTTTGAATCACTGTGGGTAAAGCCCCAGCAGCTGAGTCTGAAATGGCAAGATCTGGTTCCATATGTCACTTCCTAGCTCTCAACCAGCTGTGTATTAAAACTTGATACATCAGAGAGTGTTACTGCACAAGCAGCTCAGATATTTGCAATGAGGTACTTCACCCTGGATTAAGCCATTTCACTGTGTTAAACAGTTTTATGTTACCTTCAGGCTCTAAACGACAACCTGTGACATTACGGATATTAACTCTGGCAGTTTTCATATGTGGAAACTTGAATGATTTTTCTCATTTTTCACTATTGGCCAAGGTAAAAATTTGGAAACTCCTTTCCATGAACTGAATCATGCACACTGGAGACTCAACAGATTCCGGGTAGGAGCAAAATGCACTTTTTCAAAGGTTTGTCTCTGGTACATATTTGCTAGTTCCTCAGCAAATACAAATGGGGCTGGAGGAGGAGCCTGATTTGTAATGCCGTATGTTAACCGGTCAAAGATGATTATCATGTTTTGCTGAACGTGAGAAATAAATTCATTCTGAATTTGCATGAAGTTTTTCTATTCTGCAAAAAGAGCAAAATTTACAGACTTACTTCCAGAGGTGCACTGATATATCAGTCTGATATAGGATCGGCACCGATACAAAGAAAATTGGCTGTATCGGAAATCAGCCCGATGTGGCTGATAATTTGGCTGATAAATGCCCGTGCGTGTGCGCAGCCACAGCACAGCATGCAGACAGCAAGAAGCACAGCTGGCAGCTTGGAGAGCGGCATGCAGCAGGTAAGTTTGTTGTAGTGGGAGGCGAGGGGGGAGAGAAGAGGTGTGGGGGGGGGGGCAGATCAATGCCCCCTGGGGGG
>NW_017729014.1:4411994-4412289 GCF_001723915.1 Gavialis gangeticus
GGGGGGGGGGCAGATCAATGCCCCCTGTGGTGAGAGAGGGAGTATGGAAGGGGCTGGGGCTAGGGAAAGCACTGCCCAGCTGGGGCAGAGTGGAGCATGGGACAGAGCTGCAGCTCATCTGGGAGGTGTGGAGGGTTGGCATGTGTGCCCCCCAGATCTGCGTGGGATGGGGCAGGTAGGCAAGCAGGCTGTAGCTGTGGGCTGGAGCCGGGGCTGTGCTGAGCTGTTCTCAGCAGGGGCTGGGCTTGGGGCAGGTGGCAGTGGCACTGGCAGGAGGGCTACGGGGGGGGGGGGG
>NW_017729014.1:4412340-4428069 GCF_001723915.1 Gavialis gangeticus
GGGGGGGGGGGGGGAGCAGGGCTGCAGCCACCCCAAGTTTCGTCATAGCCCACCATTGCCTGCCCGGCACAACCCCAGCTCAACCCCTGCCTCCAACCACTCACCAGGAAAAGCCAGGGCTGCACCAGGCAGGTAGTGGTAATGCTGGAAGCGGGGTCTATGGTGAAATTTCAGGTGGCAGCAACCTCCCCCCATAGGCCCCTCCCAGTGCTGTTGCCGCCCACCCTAAGCCCAGCCCCTTCTGAGAACAGCCCAGTGCAGCCTGCCTGCCCCACCCCATGCAGATCCAAGGGGCACATGCCCTCCCTCCTCCATGCCTTTCCAGGGTGCACACAGCCATTGAAACCGTCTCCCCTGCACACACTGTGGCTCCATCACACGCCTTGCCCCAGCTCCAGCCCCACTCCCTCTCTCACAGTGGGGGGCATTGATCTGCCCCCACCACACCCCTTTCCTCCGCCCTCCCCTTCCACCACAATACACTTACCAGCTGGATGCAGCTGTATTGGAAATCAGATCAGTACCGACCCCAGAATCTGTGCACCCCTGGATTTCACAGATTTCATAGATCTTTAGGGTCAGAAGGGACCTCAGTAGATAATTGAGTCTGTCTCCCTGCACTGAGCAGGAAAGAGCACTGGGGTCAGGTGACTCCAGCCAGGTGCTTGTCCAGGTTCCTCTTAAAATCTTCCAGGGTAGGGGAGAGCGCCACCTCTCTTGGAAGGCCATTCCAGATTCTGGTAACCCTTACCATGAAGAAGTTCTTCCTGATGTCCAATCTAAATCTGCTTTCTGTCAGTTTGTGGCCATTGTTTCTAGTTACCCCAAGAGGTGCTCTGGTAAACAGAGTATCTCCTATTCCTTGCTGCCCCAACCAATGTACTTGTAGATGGCCACAAGATCACCTCTCAGCCTTCTCTTGCAGAGGCTGAAGAGATCCAGATCCATCAATCTCTTCTCATAGGGCCTTACCTGCAGGCCCCTAACCATACGAGTAGCCCTCCTCTGGACCCTCTCAAGGTTATCCACATCCTTCTTGAAGTGCGGCACCCAAAACTGGATGCAGTACTCCAGCTGTAGCCTTATCAATGCTGCATAGAGGGGAAGTATCACCTCCTTAGGCCTGTTTGTGATGCACCTGCTAATGCATGAATCTGTTCCCTGCCCACCCGTGTGTTTACTTTGCCTCATAATTTGGTGTCACCTGCAAATTTGGACAGCGTGCTCTCCACGCCCTCATCCAAGTCACTGATGCAGATATTGAACAGCACTGGTCCAAGGACCGAACACTGGGGGACCCCACTGCCCACATCATTCCAGGTAGATACTGACCCATCCACCGTTACTTTCTGGGTGCGTCCCATAAGCCAATTCGCCACCCACCTGACCGTGTAATCATCTACATCACAGTTGCTTATTTTATTTATAAGAATGGAATGAAACACTGTATCGAAGGCCTTTTTAAAATCCAAGTAAATGATATCTACCTCGACTCCTGCATCTAAGCATTTTGTGACCTAGTTGTAAAAAGAAACAAGGTTAGTCAGGCAGAGTCTACCTGCCATGAATCCATGCTGGTTGCCCTTCAACATTATTTTTCCTTCTGGACTCCCACAAATGTGTTCCTTAATAATTTTTTCAAAGTTTTTCCCAAGGATAGAGGTGAGACAAACTGGCTTGTAGTTACCTGGATCCTCCTTCCTCCCTTTCTTGAAAATAGAGACCATAAGGCCCTTTTCGAGTTACCTGGGACCTCTCCTGAGTGCCACAAGTGCTCAGTCTTGCCAGTGGTTCTCCTATGACACTGGCTAATTCCCTCAGCACCTTAGGATGAAGAACATCTGGGACTGCTGACTTAAACGTGTCCAGCCCCTCAAAGTGTCCCTTCCCTAGGTCGGCACTAACTGTTGGTGGGCTGGTGTCCCTACTTCCCTCCTCACTTTAACAGTCAATTCCCACTCACCTGGGCTAGGGACAGACATCACACATAAACCAGTTTAAGTGATCGAAACTGGTTTAAACCTGTAACAGAACATACGTTCAGCGCACATAAACTAGTTTCCAAATGACCAGGGCCTGGCCACTCTCCTTCTATGCTCAATACTGTGGAAGGGAGGAGAGAGCTGTTCTAGTGCCAAATGGCTTCTAGCCAGAGCGATTGCAGGCATGTGCCTGCATTTCTTCAGTCCAGAGGGAAAGTCTGTACAGTTGCAAACTGGTTCAACCTAGTAGGTGTCAGGCATGTGTATAGTGCTGGTGGCTTGTCTACTTAAAGAGACCCAGTCCTCTGAGGGGCTGTTACACCTCATCTCTTGTTGACATCAGTGCAACTGAGGATGGCCAATAGTTTCAGGAGGACATGGCTTCCATTGGCTCAATTCTGTAAGACCCAGTATGCTTCCTCCTGTCCACCAACGCTGCTGCCATGAAATCACATGCTGTCTTGGAGAATCATCAAGCTCTTGAGAAGGAAGGTCCAACTAAGGGCTAATGGGTGATAATGGGAGACTATGATCATTAATAAGGAGAGCCGGTTGGTATTTTTCCTTAAATGACATTTTTAAAACTAAAAATTGTATTTCATAGAGACTGGACTTTGGGGCAGAAAATGTTTCTTTCCCCTGATTTTTTCTTTTTCTCAGTTTTTAAAAAAAAAGTGTTCAGTTGTTCAGCTCTCTGGCTACTTCAAGGGCCTTCTGCAAATTTCAAGGAAAATAGACAATATTCCATTTTCATAAAGTAAATTCTCTGTTCCTGTTTACCCCCCATTTTCTTTTAGCCAGGTTTAATAGCTAGTTGTTTATTTCCCTGAGATTTCTTTCTTATAAAACAAACCAACTCACAAGACTAATGCCAAGATCAAAAGTATTCTACCTTTCATAGATCAAGTTCTCTGAATGCAGCTGAGTTTTATGCCTAAGTTGGAGGCCTGTAATTTCTCTACTCACTTCCACCATTAGCTCTCTTGGAAGAGACATAACTGTTTCCATGTTTAATGGATACTGTTATCATCATCTTTAAAAGACTGACATACAAATGACACTGGAAAGAACTTTGTTTGCATTAGTAATTGGAAGCATGCAGATGGAAAGCTTGGAGGAGAGAAGGCCATACTCCTCCTTTCAAGTTAATTTGTTGTAAGTGTTTCAGATTATGTGTCTATACCATTTGAACATATTGTGTTGAAATCTATGTTACTCAAGGGCTTCTCAGGTATTTGTGTTCTTCTTCCTTCTAACCATGAAAGAAAACAACAGGTTTGCATCAGTAAGAAAAGAAGTACAGGTGAATGGTGTCATTACCACACATACAGTGGTTACTGTATAAGGAAATGATGCCTCCTGCTGAGTAGACAGGGTGATACAGAGTAAACGATTCTCATCTCTACAGTTTTTTCTGTACATATACTAAAAATCACAAAACGATTTTTGTAAATGCAAAGCATGGCTAACCACGTAGGAGGCACCAAACTACTAGTCATTGTAGTATCATCAAATTTTGTAAATGAATCCTGCATAGGATCCCAAAAGGACAAAGGTATTGCTCAATCTTTCCTAAATATTTTTTTTACTTACTCTTGTTTCAAATAATGGTATAGAAATTTGATACTGAGGTTCAAGCTTTGAACTTTTTGGTGCATGCACAAAATGGTTGATCATGGTAAGTCCCTGGAATGGTGGTGTTATTTGTAAATGGTACTTACAAATGGGAGGCTACAGGCATATTAAAGCATGCTGCTGGGTTTGGTTGTGAATGCTGGATTCTGCCCAAGCAATTCTGTTGCTCATTTATGAGTCTTCACCTCCGAGGGCTGTAATACGCACAGTCATGAGCACAGGGGGTGAACTTACTATGGTTTATGACTGTCAGTTTCTACAAAAATGGGTCATTGTTAGGCAGTTGAGGAGAGCTGAGCTAAACCCTGTGCAGTTCCTTGAAATTATCTCTTCTGTTTAAAGACGGAAGCTAGTAGAAGTTTAATTGCAAAGCTCCAGTGTTAGGGCAGTTATTTTTTAATACTACGGACACAGGTGGTAATTGAATTACACGTTAACTACTGTACAATAAAGGGGTTCTAAAAATTGCAAAGCATGAACCATATTATAATAATAAATACAATAAATACAGGCCATTTTTTTCTAACACACAGAGCAGTATAGGTCTCACAGGAAATACCCTCTAGCTGTACAAAGTTTAATTACCTAATAGTCACAATGACTGCAAATAGTCTGTTGTTCCAACACAGGGTATTTGTCAGTAAAACTGACTTAGTGACCATATACCTCAAGGGTAATTATAAGGAAGGTGTGTAATAGAATTTTAAGTGTGGCCAAAAGTTTGCACTTATTCAGCAGATGGAGATTTAAAGCCTCAGATACCTGGAGGAAATGGAGGATATTTTTTCAGTTCTCTCTCTTTGAAGTCTGCAGGAAAAAAATGCCGGACATTTTCATGCTTTCATGCTTTATGTTGCCCTGGTGCAGCTGGGAATTGATGGTCTTGTCCCAGTGATGCCTTGTTCCAGTGATGCCAACTGGCAACTGTGAAGTGTTTTGAGAAATAGGCAGGAGGGTTTCCAATCCCCAAGCCCATGCCACAGTGCTTTCTTGGGTAACCAGTTTCTGTCTTTGTTTTACTGGATGCATTCATTATGGATGTGAAGACACACTGCAGAGCAACATTTGGTTTCTGCAGTGCTCTGATCAAGTTGCTTCTCTAAGGATGAGAAGTGCCAGTTTGAGCTATTCCCAAACTTGGAAAAATGAGCCCTGTGATTCCTCACTGATGCACCATCAGTGGTGGGGGCTGTTACTATGAACAGGACTAAGAAGGGCAGGATTCCATGATGCCATGCTAATAATTCCTGAGTCCTGGCTATACTCTGGATCTTCTGGCAGCAGCCACCCATAGCACGGTGATTGTAAACTGCAAGTACAGGCTTTGCCAAACATTTACAAACCTCTGTCACATTTTTTATACTCTCCATTCAAAACATTTAGCACAGATGACAGCCTAAGGACCCTGAAAAGGAAGTCATTACTCTGATGGTACCCAGCAAATATAGTTCTTGGTCAAGCAATGAGGAGTAGCCCAGCTTCTGATTTTCTCACTCCCACCAACTGTCAGGCTTCAGATAAATTTCAGATGCATAAGGTACTTTAATTTGACTTTGCCAGTCTTTAAGATGAACAAGTCATATGCTGACTGAAAGAAGCTCCTGCCTTCATAGTCATGGACGTAAATATAAGCACATCTACTTGTGTTCCTGTTCACAGGGACACTGAAAGCATACAGTTGTCTCTAAAATCCATTCCCAAATCACCTAAAGCATCTTAAGACAAAACACACCTTCCACACTGGAGGCAAAAGATAATTTAAAACCCCCCCGAAGACCAGAGAGCTCTCACCCTTTTCATGCTGGCGCAATCTGCTGGTTGTCATGCTTGTCCTTGGGAATGGCCACTGAACGATTCAGTGCCAATATAATTCATTTTCTGAGAAAATCGATTTGGCATTAACATTTTTGCAGAGCTCTTACCATAAAAGGGAGCATGCGCTGTGGTAATGAGCAAGGAGCACCAGTTCCTAATTAAAAACAAAGAAAACCTCTGTCCCCCAAGGCCTTCATTTCAAAAGCCTTGGTTAAAGACCATATTTTGCATTTTCCCAATCAAAACAGATATGTTCTGTAACTCTAAAAAGACTCTCATAGATGCCTCCAAGCTGCATAAACTCCTAAAAAAACAAGGGTAGATTCATTTTATTTTTCAGAGTACAGATCTTGATTTACAGGTTAATGGTGAGGAAATAGCAGATGCTTTGCATACCTGCTCCCTGTCAGCAGTGAGAGTGCCTCACATTAAACACCTAAGTACTTTCCAGCACATATTTTCCACTGATTGCTGCTTCTCAGACTGAGCTAACCTGAGTTGTTGTTCTTCCCTCAACTGTTTTGGGAAATGCTTTTTGCAACAACTCTGTAAGTGATTTAAGGCTTTTCTCATGGTTAAACTATATTGAATGAAGTTTGATGTCAAAAGCCAAGTCTGTTAGGCTAGGGACAGAAGTTACACATAAACTACTTTAAGTGATCAGAAACTAGTTTAATCCTGTAACAGAACAGAATTTCAGTGCATATAAACCAGTTTCAAAATGGCTGAAACTGGTTTAAGACAAACCTGGCTGAACGTAGTATCAGACTTAACTGATACAGGCCAAACTGGTTTATTAATCTTCTGTCCCAGACCCCCTCCTGCTTCAAGTTAAATCAGAGTCCCCCCAGCATCCCAGCATGCTTTGCAGCCCTGGGTTAGGCTGTCTGCTCTACAGAGCAGGGCTCCTCCCACCCCTATGCTCCCTAGCTGGAGCAGTGAGGGCTGGCTCACTGGCCGGCGCACTGCCACACCCTCCCCCCGCCAGCAAACTCCTGCTGGGGTCTTGGGCCAGGGAGGGGAGTTAAACTTTCCTTCCTCAGAATATGGAGCTGCCCTGCCCTACTTACTGTGGACTGCAAATCCGAGAGGCACCTGGAAGCAGGAAGAGGAAGTGATGAGCAACCCTGAAGAGTCCTGCTGCTATGATTCTGGATTGCAAATCCCAGAGACCTTGGGGGTAGCAGGAAGAGGAAGCAAACACACAGCCCATGCTGGCTACGTACCAGAGAGCCATGCTTTAGCACCCACTGGCTTCTGGCTTGAGCCACTGTGAATCAAAAGTGAATTTCTGTTAATTTACTTACTACTTCAATCTTTGCAGCTTAGAATAACCTGCAAAGACTGAATCTATTGAGCCTTGGGCTTTTTGACTGTCTGTACTTAGCCTTAATGTGCCACAGCACACTGCAGGGAGTGAAGAGGACAATTCCGTAGTGGAGAACACTTTAACAAACTTGCCTGCTACCGACTGTGTATGTCTGTGTGTATGTGTTACAGGTGCTAACCACATGCCTGACAATAGAACATAAGGTCATAGCCTTAGTAACTCCATTTTTACCTCCATATCCCTATCCCATGGCTCTCCTCCCCTTCCTACCACAACACAAAGTATGCATCAATTTTGCCACATACAACTTATCCAATCTCCTGCACCTATCTTCCCATAACCCAGGACCTCCATACCCCCATATATCCTGCGCTAATGACTTCCAACACATGCCACCTCCTCACGGTCCCACCTTATTGTAACCCTCTCCTATCTGGTACCCACAAGCTTCATCTATCCTGTGCTAACAGCACATCCTCCTGGCCTTCTATTCACAAAGCAAACAGACCTTTCACAGACCACTAGCTTTATCACATAGACAAGGACACCCCAGCAGTCTTCATCCTCTTCATGCTGTAACCTCTTTTCCCTCAACAAGTTCACACCAGTCTTAACCACATCACTCATTCCTGAAGGCACCCCCACCAAACCCATTATGTGCTCTCTGTTTCCAATCCCTGCTTTCTAGTCCACAAAGCCTGCCTCTATACACTTCTACCCACTAGCTCAGTCCACATGCAGCAGGCAGCCATTCCCTCTCATCACTGTCCCATTCTCCTCTCTCCTCCTGGAGCAGTGATTTGTAAGAATACCTAATGAGCTCAGCTTACTGCACTGTATTAAAATGGATGTCTCCAGAGCTCTCTTTCTAATAGCCTGTGTGAAACGGCTGTCTTGCCTACTCTTATTATAATTATGTCATCAAATCAGAATCAGCATGCAGTTTTATTGAAGCCAGGAGGCCAATTATTTCTCAATCAATTTTAGCAGGTATGTCAGGGGTTTCTTTTGGGTGGGCCCTGCAGGGATGCAGTTGACCCTCCCTGCCCTTCACTTTGGAAAATCACTTCAATGTCACTTGTCTCTTGTATCTGCTTCATTCAATTTATCTTGGAAAATTGAAATCAGAGAAAATAATCATATGCCTTTCTGGTGTTGAAGCAGACACAGAATCTAAGGATCACAAGGTTAGGGAGATGCATCCACTGTCCTGTGAAAATGTATTCATTCTGTCTGAGAAACTGCATGAGGCCTCTGAATCTTCATAGACACACAGGCTCCAATTATTGCACAAATTTTGGAAGACTGCATGGGAACACATGCAGCACTGGATTCTTAATGGACCAGTAAGTCATAGAACTTCATGGTCTGAGATACATTCCTATTTCCTAGTTTCCATGTTTCTAAACTTAGTACAGGAAAGTAGCAGCATTACAGGCCTCTTCTCCATGACTTTGCACTTCCTGGCATCAGGATACTTGTGCAAAATATGTGCATGTGGTGGCAATCTGGAGAATAATGAATGTGAGAATGCTATCTGACCTGATGACATGTAGAAACAAGACAGTACTCCCAGTTTTGTATAGAGATAGGCCACACTGTCAAAGGAAGGAGGTACAATGTCTGGCATTCTGATAGTGAAACAGAGGCAGAGAATGAAAATAACTAATCCGTGGCAAATTTGACAGAGGTAGAATTCAAACTCAAGTGTAGCACTCTTGCCACTGACTTGCTGTGTTACTGTCAGAAAGACATATACCCATTCCCTCATCTTATTTTCTTCATCTAAAACATCAGGACTTAACACTGGCTGGGGGTTTTGCAATCCTTAATTAGCACATGCAAAATGCTGTGAAATCCTTAAATGAAAGGTGCGGTAAGAAAGGAAAGCATTATTACTGTGGAATAATTCCCAGGCCTTTTCCATTTACCAAACACTCCTGGAAAGGATATTTCTCACAATCTACTGCATTCCAGTGGCTTCCTTAATGGAAAGGATGAAGGTGGAAAAAAAGAAAGAGGAAGTCTGGGATGGGGGTTGGATTTCCAAAAGAGAGGCTTAGGGCATGAAATGGCCTGGATGCTGGCTCAGCTAGACGATCCACCCTGACTCCTGGCCTCCTATTAAAAGAAACATTGGAAGCATTCAAAACACATATGTGTGAGGGAAAAGGAATGGTAACCAGTAGGGCTCTGTGAAGCTTTGGTAGCCAATTCGATTCAGAAGACATTCAGCCCGATTCAGCAGCCGAATCTCTGAATCCGAATTTAATCGGGAGACCAATTAAAAGGTCCGAATCAAATTAGAAGCCTCCAAATTGATTCAGAAAAGATTCAGCACTGCTTCAGAGATTCAGCCACAGACTAAACAGGCAGCAGTCCTCACCATGCTGGACACAGCTGCCTCCAGATGGTAAGTCTGTTGTCATGGGCGGAGCGGGGAGGGAAAGGGCATGTGGGGGGCAGATCAACAACCCCCCCAGTGATGGGGCGATTGGGGCCGGGGCTGGGAGAAGCTGCCCAGCCGGGGCAGTGGGGGTGCAGGACTCATGTTATTAGGCTAATGAGCAGTTAGTCTGTCATGTAGACGCACCCACTGTGAGCCACACAAATGTTGATTGACTTAGTGCCAGCTTGCAGTCACCACTTCAATTTGATCACCACATCTGTGGGGAAGGGCCAAACTTGAATGGAAGAGGTTGGCCACACCTTAATGGAACAGGTTCTGGGTTATGTGGATCAAGAGATAATTCTGCTCTGGAGTTCTGTAACTTTGATCTGCATAACAAGTGCTTTAAACCACTTAAAGGTGTTAACATGCAGACAACCCAGGGATTAAGAGCTCCAGAAGGCACCCAAAATTAACATGCAACAAGGCCCTTAATACACTGAATCAGTTATATCACATTTTAGGAAAGTCATGTGTAGGAACCGTATATTCGGATAGGCTTTTTATGGGGGGTGTTGATAATGCCAGTCGAGATGTGTTGACAGGTTAAGTATTTCTTGCCAAGGCAAAGCTGTGTTCCACTTTGATGTCTGTTGGGCAGTGGAGAGTTTGATTCCGGTGAGAGTTGGACAAGGTTAGGAGCTGTGTCAAAGCCAGGAGCCCTGCCCACCCCAGCTTCTGGCCCTTTAAAAAAAAAAAAGCCCTCACTCACCAGCTGCTGCCAGGCAGGGGGTGATACCCACTGCCCCCCACCACCCTTCACTGTGCTGCATGGGGGGCTGAGAGAGTGGGCAGAGGTCAAGGGCACTCAGATGTGCTGGGGGAGCAGGCAGGGGATGGAGCCTGGCAGGGGTCCCCCCACGGTCCTCTTCCTACTCCTCCAGCCTCCCCTCCCCTACCTCCTACCTACCAGCTTGAAGTCCAGGTCCAGCTCGCTGCTGCAGTGGACAGGGACTGCCCGAATTGCTGAAGCTCTCTAAATCTTTTCCGAATCAATTTAGAGAACTTCAAATCAATTCAGACCTTTTAACTGGTCCCCTGATTCGATTTGGATTCGGAGATTCGGCTGCTGAATTGGGCTGAATCTCCTCTGAATCAAATCATCACCTGAAGTTTGCACAGCCCTACAACTTATGCTAGGTGTGGATCAGGCCCCGCAGGTCTTAAAATGGAAAAAGGAGTAGCTAATGTGAGAGAGCAACAGACTTGAAAATTCCCATTAATAGAATCTGTGTGTAGCATTCCTGGGAAGATTCCCCTTGTGGACGACTCAGCAGCTGCTCTGTTTGGGTTCCAGCACACCAGACACACGTGCTTTAAGTTTCCTGAGTCTGAGCACTGGCTTTTTCCTTGGCTTCTCTAATACATTTCCTTTCTCTGTTACCTATTCCTGGGGAAAGGACTTCATGGAGAAAAGGGTCTAGGACTCTGGGAGGAATTTAAAACCCTTTCCAAGTACTCCAACTTTCTGGACATTCTGGATTATATGTACCTCTCAAGGGACATGTGGCATTTGAGGCAGAAAGACATGGGGTTTGCCTCCCAGCCAGCTCTTGTTTTCTTTTGCTAGAGGCCTAGACAAACCAGTACATGCCAGTAGGCCAGGGCGGACAATTATTTGACCCCATGGGCCGCAGGAGCTGTTGAGGGCGGGCCTGCCCCCCACCCCTCCCTGCAACTGCCTAGAGCCTGCATGCCCTGCAGCTCTTCCCTACCACTGCTGCCACCACTGGCCTAGGCTGGAGCAGAGCAACTCCAGACTAGCTGGGACCCATGTATATAGCCCTGACCCTGGCCCTATCCACCCCACACCTGCTCCAGATGCACCACAATGAGCAGCCAGCTGGACAGAAGCTGCTGCTGGATGCAGGGGGAAAGCGTCCACCTCCCCCTTGCTGTTGTCAGGCCCTTCTTGCTGTAGCAACCCAAAGCCCACACCCGGGCTGCCCTGTGGTTCCTCTCCCCTGCTACTGTTGTCCTGCCAGATGACTTGAAGGCAGTGCTGGTGGCAATGCCAGAGAGGAGCCACAGAGAAGCCCAGGCACGGGTTCCAGACAGCCGCAGCAAGGGGCTAGCAGTGGTGAGAGGGAGATAGCTGCTTTTCCCCCATGCCCAGCAGCATCTTCTGCCCAACTTCTGCCACTGGGTGGACAGGCTCTGAGAAAGCATGGGGCAGGGCTGTGTGCACAAGTCCCAGCTGGTCTGAAGCTTGTCCGCTCTGATTGGGGTGGGTAAGGAGTAGGCTAGGACAGTGTACCTGGGGCCCTGCCAGTCTCCACGGGGCTGGGGCCAGCAGAAGGAGCCACTACTGCCTGGGCTGCCTAGAACTGGAGTCCAGGCACGGAGCTGCCCCAGCCCCACTGTGCGCCTGGAGGTGGCAGGGTCCAGATGGCATCTGGGCCAGGCAAGACCAGGGGACACACTGTGGGCCAGATAATGTCCCTCTGTGGGTCAGATCCAACCCTTGGACCATATTTTGCCCACCCCTGCAATAGGCTGTTTGCTGTAGGCATGATTATCTTCTTATTACGAGAAGCATAAGACAGTGCATAAAAAGATAGTTATAAGACATAAAGCTATGGGCATTTCATAAGATCAAAGCAGAATTCACAAGTTGTGCATAAGCTGATTTCCCAAATCATTACAATATGTTAATTGACTGAATGCAATTTGCATGCATCTATCTACTCAACAATGCAACGAGAGCAGGTTTTGTTTCACAAGAAGTCTCCAACTAGCAAGAAACCCCTGCTTGTCAGTTTGTGTGTGCTCTTCTTGTTATGACAGATATGACTTGAATAAAGACCCTCTCCATGGTCAGTTGTTTGAGTACCAAAGATACGAAAATCAGTTTCCCCTGGCTGAGGCAGCAAGGAGCTACGCTGAGTTTGTCTCCTCGCTGTGTTACTCTTTGCTTTACAGCTCCACAGTATACAATGACACAAAGGATCTGCCAACACTATTCATTTTCTCAAGACAAGCCCCTTTCTGATCTATAGAGGCTGTGCCCTCTAAATAAATGAAGTATTAGAACTTCATTATGGGAGATGTGTTTTGTCAATAAAGGTTTCATGACCCATCTTGTAGCAATCATGGCCTGTTTCCTTGGTGGATCAATAATATATTGCTACATTTTTTAACTAGTACCTCGCGCTATTTAATATTTCTAGGATAAATTATCTGTCAAGCAGGGCAAGCAAGAAAAAATATTTAGGAAATAAACAGTAAACTGATTTTCCTTTGAAAAGATAGTATCTACTAAAACATGCTCTGCCAAGCTATATATTCTCTTTCTACTTTCTTGTGCATGTATCAGCAGCATTCATAGGTGTGATACATGCAAATTTCACTAAGCATTAGCAGTAACAGAATACAAGTTTGTGCTCCACATACTGTCTCTTGCTTATAGATAAATGCTGGGGGGGAAACTAAGCACAAGGCAGGTAACAGAGCTAAACATCACATGTGCAGAGTTGCTACCACATCATATTCGGGTGAATAAAAGCATCTCTGATTGTGATAATAATTAATATTATTTAACATTTAATATTAACAAGTGCAAAATGACTTCCTTCCTGAGATCCCAAAAGAGCTTGACAGACTACTTGCAAGAATCACTCCACCCAACCTCTAAAAGGAAGGCAGCTGCTGTCTAAGGACAGCACATACCATTAAGGCTGGAAACTGAAGAAAAATCTAATTGGGGCAGCAGGGTTGAGTTAGGCTGGCAGAGATGGTGGCGTATCTACACTGCATTCAAAGGTGCTATTGCTGCTTGCAAAGATGTAACCTCTAGTCTGGTTAGCCACAAGCTGCAATGGAAGGATGGCCTTAGCACAGGATGCATAACCCCATCACAGGCCCTGAATAGGCCCTCAGTGGCTGAAGGCTGTCCTGCTGCACTTTCATTGCTATCTTTACTCCTGGGCGGTAAATTAAAGTCGGTTCAGGACAATTTCCCTCTCTACACTCACATCTCTGATGACCAGGGAAGCCTGCTGCTGGTCACCCCCAGTGGAGTTCAGCCAGGCCACCTACCCAAAGAGCTTGTATTAATTTTTTTTAAGTATTTTGGGCCCGGTCTATTCTTCCTACAGCAATTCCCTTCAGGGAACCTCCTCCATAATGCTGAACAGCTGTTTGAGGTATCCCTGCTGTCACTAGCACACTGTTGGTCAGTTTTCTACCAATAATGCTCTTGTTTTCCTGGCTAATTCACAAGTTAAAATCAGGCCTTTTCATGCCGCCCCCACCCCCCCACACACACACATTTTTTCAGTTCAACCCAGTATGTACATTACACACACCCAATCACTTCTACACACATGCACGTATGCCGAATATTGACCTTAAGTATCTTTGCAGTGAGGCACATTTTGTAAGCCTGATTGTTATTGCACCAAGGAAAATTCACTGCTCAGGTCTACCTCAAGTAAAATTAATGTGGGTTCCTGCAATAGCTGACACTTGTAATTCCTATCCCTAGGTGGATTATTACACAATCTGTTCTCCTCCCCCACCTCCATTCCCCAGGGCTAGGGACAAGCATTACACATAAACCGGTTTAAGTGATCAGAAACTGGTTTAAACTTGTAACAGAACAAATGTTCAGTGCACATAAACCAGTCTGAAAATGGCCTAAATTGGTTTGAGATAAACTTGGTTGAATGTAGTACCTGACTTAACTAATTTGGGTCAAACTGGTTATGCAATGTCTGTCCCAGACCCCTTGCCAGTTGAAGTTAAACCAGACTCCCCCAGCATCCCAGCATGCTCTCTGGACTGGGAGGGGCTCTCTGCTCCACAACAGAGCTGTCCCCTCCCCTCTGCTCCCTGGCCTGAGCTTTCTGGCTCACCCTAGCAATAGGCTCCTTGAACTGGTTGAGCAGAACTTTTTGATCCTTTCCATTTTTTTCCTAGCACTTGGCATCAAGATGAAATCATTAGAGATGGAAAGCAAAGACAAAAGGATCAGGAGCAACAGAGACCCCACTCTGCCAACAGACTTCTTTTCCTGGGGGTTGCTTTCACTTCCCTGAAAGCAAAACATATCATGTGAGCTTTGCCCCACTTCAATTTCTGCCCACACACACAAGACTCTAGCTTGAGTTAAGAGGGGCTTTTTAGCACACAAACTACCTGGAACATCAAGTGAAGGACCTGACCCTGCTGGCACTAAAGGCTTGCACTGGGTAATGCAGGGGGATGCAAAAGCTGCCCAGATGCAGAGACAATCACTCTGACAACCAATGGCTTCCCCCAACATGCCTGTTCTCATTCCATCTCACTAGGCTAGAACAGCTGGAGCCACTCAACCGCGCTCACCTAAGTTAACTCATGCCGTGAAACCCAACCCATCATGTATCTGGAGAAAGCATCTCACCCAGTGCAGTTGCCTTGTTGGGAAGGTCCTTGAACAGAAATACAGCAGTGGAAAGTGCTCTTTTAGCAACAAGGTTCTGTCTAGATGTGGTTTAAAGGATGGGTGTCCGACTTCTTAAGCAATGTGCTCACACGAAAACTGAAAAAGGGAGCATGTACAGTGCACTAAACCCAAGGTGAAGTGATTGAGCTGGGTCCTAGGGTAACCCTGGTCAGGACAAGGGCACTGATGGCAAATCAGAATGTGTGAAAGCTCATCTTCACTTACAGAAACTGCCTTCTTACCTTGGGGTAGCATGAGTGCGCGTGTGCACACACACACGTGTTAACCCTAGGTATAACCACCAGGAAGACAAAGCACTAGGGTTTTACCATGGGAGAAACTCATGGAACTCACCCTTGGAGGAACTTGCCTGAGATTCCTTCAGCAAGTGTCCACTATGGTTAAACTACAGAGCTGTGTCTTCACTGTGGCTTCACCTCAGTGGGGCTGATGTGCGTTAAGAACCCCAGTGTAGGAAGGCAACTCACTTAGCCATAAAAAACAGCCCTCAGTAGCAGACTGACAATATGACCTACCATTAAGCAAGACATGCTTTTTGCCTTGACTGAGGGAAAAGGAGACACGGGAACACGGAGCAAACACCCAGCAACGTTCCTAGAAGCTTTTCTGGTATTTGGAGTTGAAATGGATGTAAGCATAAAAGATCCTTCTGTTGTTTAGAGAGATTCTTGCCAAGAAAAGAGATCCTGGATACTTTCACCAAAGATGCTGGGAATTATCTTCTTAGATACATTCTGCGTGTTGCAGCAAATACCACCAGTTCATTGATTTCCAATAAAGGCACCTGAGAATGAAAGGGGTGAGTTTGTGCTTACGCTCTCATTTACACACATGGGTAGACAAACACACATCGCTGCTAGAAATCTGATGAAAAATGTCACTTTCCATATGTGAAGAATCCTCAGCCCATGAGTGCA
This sequence comes from Gavialis gangeticus, assembly GCF_001723915.1. Classification (NCBI taxonomy): domain Eukaryota; kingdom Metazoa; phylum Chordata; order Crocodylia; family Gavialidae; genus Gavialis; species Gavialis gangeticus. Next base: position 4,427,915 of record NW_017729014.1, read on the forward strand.
ACAGTTTTGTGCCCCTCTGATTCCACATTCTATTGTTTCCAAGTTTCTCAATCCTCACGCAAAGCCAGATCAACCGGGGAGATGATGTATAGACTTAAAAAGAATTTTTGAGAAAAATCTTGTGGGGGGGGGGGGGGGGGGGGGGGGGAAAAAAA
>NW_017729014.1:4428247-4437147 GCF_001723915.1 Gavialis gangeticus
GGGGGGGGGGGGGAGAGGGAGGGGAAAAAAGACCAACCGCATTTCTTGTGCCTCACAAACACAAAAGTTCCTTTCTCCCTGGTGCTATAAGGCAGGTTCTCTGCTTGCCTCACTCTGATAATTAATTGGCATTGCAATCCTGAGTCTGGCAGAGGCTTGTACAGAAGATCAGGCAGGTCGTCCTGAGAGCCCAGGCTTAGAGCTGAAGTACCATAAAACACACCTCATTTACGAAGAGCCTGAGCATGTAATAAGCTGGGTAGCACTCCTATAGTTGGGGCCTTCCACCTTTTTGCTTCTTGTAAATACTGCTAGGGTGGTATTTGGTTCAGAGCTATGAAGGGGCAGCACCTAAAGAAATGCAGTCTTTTTTTGTTGTTGTTCCTTTTCTCCAGAGGAAAAAGAGCAATAGCTTGTCAATAGCACCTCCTACTCCTTCCAACAGACCAATGGGTGTTAAGTGCACGGGCTGCTTCCAACTGGAAAAGAAGCAGAGTTTATTAATTAATAACTGCTTTCACTCTTACCCACACATCTCAGGCCTGTTCCAATGCCTTTTCAAGTATACAGACTCAGATTTTTGATCAGGCCAGTACTGCTCCCATGTACACACCACAAGGCTTGCCCTCAGCTATAGCATAATCAAAGGAAAAAGCCTAATGCAAAGCTACAGCCAAGAGATGTTTGATGCACAGAAACACCTGAGGTCTCCCCATGCAAGAATGCAATGAAATGGCAGGAGCAGCTGAGGATGCTTGACAGACTGACAACTTTTAGCCAAGGTTGAAGAGGCCAGGGGTTGTAGGGAATCCAATAAAGTGTAAGTTGGTAGTCAGAGGAGGCTGGGGAAGGGTTTGAACCAAGAAGGAAGAGCAGTGTATTTGTTGTGCCTGGGGTCAGTAACCTAGCCAGAGAAGTAGTACTGAGAGTCAGGTCGAAAGGGTCTGTGCCCCCATACTGAACAGGAAGCCAGTGAAATCTTGGTACCTGAATAAAAATGCCTTTAAAGCCATCCCCTATATTGATGTAAACAGGGAGGAAAGTGAGCTGACAGACCAATTAAGAATAAGTACAGGCTCATTTCTGGTTAACTTAAGCATGTAAAAAGCTATTTCTGGCCTTGGACAAATGCTTCCATCAACAGCTGTTATAAACCTGCAGAATCAATAGATTTTCCAACCAGAGCCTGAGAGCTTGTCTTTTGTTTCCTTTTGTTCTGTCTGCTGAAGCTTCAGCTTTCAGGTTGTAGCATGAGACTCAAATGAAGAGTCACAATCCAGGGCACTGCTGGTGTATGAGCTGCTCCATGGACTGAAGATGCAGCAGGTGCAATTTAGCATTCTTCCATCACAGTCAGTGGTGCAGCTGCCCTAAGGCTAGGGACAGAAGTTACACATAAATCTATTTAAGTTATCAGAGACTGGTTTAAACCTGTAACAGAGCAGAAGTTCAGTGCACATAAACCAGTTTCAAAATGGCCAAAACTGGTTTAAGATAAACCTGGCTGAATGTATATCAGACTTAACTGATTTGGGTCAAACTGATTTATGAAACTTCTGTCCAAGACCCCTTCCTGGTTTAAGTTAAATCAGAGTCCCCCAGCATCCTAGCATGCTTTTCAGACCTAAGCTGAGCTGGGCTGTTTGCTTCAAAGAGCAGGGCTGGCTCAGCCCCTCTCCCCTCTAGCCAGAGCTCCAGCTGGCTGAGAAGGGGGTGCCGGACTGCAGCTGGGAGACAGCAGCATCTGCCTGGCTTTCCCCTGTCCCACCCTCCCCTCACTGGTCTGTCTGGCTTCTCCCTGCCTCACCCTCCCCTTGCTCACTGCTCAAGCAGGGATCCCCCTTCTCCCACAGCAGGGACCCCAGCAGCACGGACCCCAGCCAGCATCTGGCCATGCTACCCCCAATGCTAGCTAATGCTGAGATGTCTGTGTACATGTCTCCAATTTCACTGGAAGAAAGGCAGACAGGATAGTGTCTACTTTGGGCTTTTTGGAACTGATCACCAGGTCAGATGGTAACGTCCACTCATTCCTTCCTTGGAAAAAGCTGTTTAAGAAGAACTTGAACTGATGAAAGAGGCTTTGTTTTCTTGATGGACTGATAAGCTTCCTGCTGGCTTGCTTGCTTCAAAAAATGTGTCAGTGTTCAAGAGGGTCATGGACAGGTGTGAGAAATTACTTGGATTGCAATGCATGGGACCTGTGAGTTCCCGTTAGTTTGCTGCAGACTCAAACGAAGAAGCAGGGAGAGGGAGATTGAAAAGTTCAGTATCATCAACAGATGTATGCACTCCCCTCAGCTCAGCAGTGTATAAGGGAAGGGAGGGCTGCTCTATCACTCCTCGACTTTTAACCTGAGCCACTGCAGGCTTGTGCCTGCATTTCCTGATACAGAAGTGAATGTCTTTCCACTTGCAAATCAGTTCAAGTGCTGCAGGTTAGACAAACCTGCAATGAATGAATTCAAGCTCAGGTGTTTTGAATGTCTGTCCCTAGCCCAAAAAACACCTTCTAAAAGTCCAGACCTGGACTCTAAGCTCTTATATCTGATGGCAATTCAGGGAGGGCATCATGACAGGGAGACCTCCTAGGCTACTGAAATCCAGATTTGTTTGTGATGCTGATGATTTTTTTGCATCATTCTGTTGCTAGTATGATGGAGACCACAGGGAAGGGTAGTCAACTGTCTCCTTGAGGAATCTAAATAACTCCCATGGATGCAAATAAGAGTTATGGAACTTGTGGGTCCCTGGGCAGAATAAGAGTCATGGAGTCAGTCCAACTCTGAACTGGACCACTCTGGCAACTTGTGACAGGACCTGATCCTCAAATCCAGCCATGCCACCCCCTAGTAGCTCCACTTATCCCACCTTGCTCCCTGGCCCCCTCCATCCCCCTTCCTAAATCCTGCCATGCCTTGATGTTAAATATGATTAGCTGGGAAGGCTGCCTCTAAGAGCCAAAGTAGCTTCTTTCAGTGACTTCCTTGTAAACACAATCTTTCAGAACTCTTCTAAATGCAGTCCTAAATGCAGTCTATCCAGCTCTGCCCCTTCTGGCACTACCTCTCTTGTTCAGAGCCCTGGCCTTATTGGCCCGAGGCCTAATCTGACCCTAAGCATGTCTTAAGGGCTCTAATCGTGGTCTCCATCCACCCCCACAGCCACACCTAAGGTATCACTCAATTGCAGTTCCATGGGCCCTCCGGCCCAACCAACAAACTTGGCCCCCCAGGTCTTAAACCGTTGTTCAGACCTCAGCCTTACTGGGTTTGGCCCTTTTCATCTAGCTGAGACCTTCAGCCCTGGCCTACTACCTCAGACTTCAGCTTTTTGGTCTCTGCCCACAGCAGGTCTTACAATACAAATTGTCTTAAGCAACCTGCTGCAGGAGCTCCAAGCTGCCCCTATAGCCACAATTCAGTCCTTCAGTCTGAATAAAACACAAAGCGCAAACCACTTGTTTATAACTCAAATACAAATCACTCCTTGGGTCTCTAACTACTGTAGCACTCCCACTCTAGGGACCTGGCTTGTTTCCCACCTCCAAGGTACCTCCCTTTTTCTGTCAGCCCACTGCATTTAGAGCTCCTTTCTCTGTACCCTGAAGGTATAAGCTGCCTGTCCTAACCCACAAGCTAGCCCTACATGCACCTAAGCTTTGCCCAGTTCTCTGTTAACAAGGCCCAGATGCTGCTATCTTTCTAATCATCAACCCAGCATTCTGCTGCCCACAGTCTGCAGGCTGGGTCCTGAAGCCCATTTTACTAGGCTACTCACACTTTTTGCTCTGTGCATCCAGGCTTTCTGCAAGCTGCCCTGGCTTTGCTCTCCCTGCCTGCTCTCTTCTTCCCAGTAACAGGGGTAGGGGTCCCCTGTTACACAGCCCATGCTAGCAAACCCATTTTGCAGTGTTTCACACTCCACCTCCTCTGGGGTGAAGGTCCACAGGATGTCCATCTGGACTGTTCAACTGCATTTAACTAACTAGAAACAAACAAACATGATACACTGTTTAAAGAGTATCCTGTAATGGAACAGAACAGGGACTCTTCTACTCTTCACAGCCACTACACCACCCCCAAACACATTTTGTTTCCTTCTCTTCCCATTGCTTGCAAGGCTTGTGGTATTTGCTCCCATAAAGTTGCTAAGAGGCTGCCCAACATTACTCAGTGGAAGATGAAAAGGCTTACGAACGATGACTCATGACTGAAAAGATGAAGTTCAGACTGATGAATAATCAATCACTCCAAACTGCCACAGGCTTGTCTCCTGAAGAGTGGTGGAATATGGGCTTCACATAAATAATCCCCAGTGTCGTGGTTTGATGGGCTTGTGTACCTGCAGCACAAAGCACTGTCCTCTGCTTCTCTGAATCTCCAGCATACCTCCACTCCCAGGGACATCTCATGGGTGATGACCCCAACATTGGCCAATCACACTTACATTACAAGGAAATGTGAGAAGCAAGGATTTCCCCGGGAAAGACTTTTATTGTATTAACTGTATAGTTGGGATAGAGTTAGACAAGTTTTCAAACCTGAGCCATTCTTCATCCAGTCTCAAATTTCTTTAACTTGTGGATTTTCCTTGTAACACATCACAACATAGAGGGACCAGGTTCCAGACATCCCCTACACAGCTCACCAAGACTGATGCATCTTGCTGTGGCATCATTCCGCCACACCACATGTGAAGAAGGCAGAGGAAACCTCCTCATTACCAGAAGACAGTGTCTTCAGGAAAACACACTATAGAGACAGGCACAATGCTCCTACAGATGGGGAACTCTGTCTCACATAGCCTGTGCAAAGTGACATGGCCTTTTGCTCTTCACTAATGAAACTGCTTCTAGACAGACCAGTGCAACCACCTTTGGGTGCCCTGCTGCAACATTCAAGGACCAGAGAACTTGCAAAGCCAACTGCAATGTTTGGACATCTCAACCAGCTGCCAGCTGTCCCCAGAGGTACATTTACACCCTCTTCCAACCCTTGAGTTTTCTCACACTTGTCTGCTGCTTCTGGAGTTCCTAAGGCTGCAATGGATCATGATGTCTTAGCGAAGTGGATCAAAGAGGCTGTTCTCTTCCAGTTGCTCAGGGTTTTCTTTTAAACATACTTTATCTTTAATTAATTCCTTTGAAGCCTTGTTCAGGCTCTGTCTCTTTGCATACACAGCACCCCCTCCCCTGGCACCCTCTTTTTGAGGATGGGGTCATTTCTCAGTAGGAGAGCAGAATGTTTCTCTATTATTATTAATTCATATACAGCCTTAGTGCATTAGGATGGAGTGAAAAGTCTTGGATTCTGATGGATATCCCTGGAGACTAAAGCCTTCTGTGCCTGCCTTACACATGCAGTATCATGTGCCATAGTCAATGCACTTTAACTCACCTAGAAGTGCCTTTGAGGGGTCACATACCATATACCACACTAGTAGAAGTGGATGTTGATGAACCTTGCGACCAGGCAGTCCTCCACCTCTGTTCCAGGACAAAATTCCTAATTAGTACCAGCTGCAGGGCTCATGTTTGATAAACATACCTGTCAACTAAGAACTGGATGGAGACACCAAATTCATTGCACATAAGCCATCACCTCAAACAGTCATTAAGAGCAGCAGATGGCACATAAAGCCATACTTGCTTTATACAGCTTATGCCTTATAAAGAACTTAAAGGTTTAATTGGCGATTACTTTGTTCTAATAATAATGAAAGGAAAGCTTCAGAAAACTCAGTGAGCCCAATCCATGCTAGCTGGAATTCTGACAGCCAGCTTCTGATTCCTATTCTTTTTTTTTTAGCCTAGCCAATAGTAAAAGAGGATAGTCAGCTTTCTATGAAAGACACTAGTCTTTGCAGATAATGTCCTTTGCACCAGTCTGATAAAAGCTGTGTTACAACCTTTATCTCCCGTAGCATTATAGAATTTTAATTATTCCTCTCTTTACATGCTCCTTCATAAAATGATTACAACAGCCCCAAAAGAGGAAGCGTGTTTTGAAAAGCATAAGCATAAACTACGCGTGGGTGAATATGTTGAGTCCCCATCTGACTACTATCTGCACTCCTGCCATGCACAGAACAAATCAGAGCTGCACTGAGGTAAACATGCCTAATTTTATTTTTTCTCGCTAGAAGAACAAAAATGCCAAATCCTCACACACCCAAATTCACCATCACCAGCTCTTCAATTCATATTATTTTCTGGACATTAAACATAATCATTTTTCTATCTTTTTCCTACTTATCAGCAGAATATTTTCTATTCCATGAGAATTTACCTTAAGCTTGTTTTGCAGGGAGTGGGTCACAGATAAATTGTTTTGTTTTTTGTTTGCCCCTTATTCAGCAAGACAAGAGGGAAAATATTGCCTAAGTCAACTTGTTGTAATGTACTTTTCTAAATAAAACCTAACCATTTATTGAATAGAGCATTTTATCCACTCTGTCTCTGGGTATCCAAATGTTTTATACAAATCTTCAGGTTCTGTTATGTAACACATTTTTGTACAGATGAAAATGAAAAGACAAGGAAGTCATTTAATTGCTACTTGTTAATAAGACACTTGCAAAAGCAGGAGGTGGAAAATATAAGGAATATCTGTGCTATTTTTACAAAAAGTAAACAAGATGCCATTCACCTATTTGCTAGGAGTGAGAGGCGGACTGCCTTTCTGGTACAGGTGTCTAAGGAATGGTTATCAGCCCCATAGGCATGTCTTGGAAGGAAGGAATGAACTATCTAGAACTGTCAACATACAAATGGTATTTCCTCAGAAACAGAATGAAAGGCCAATGTGTGGATGTAAGCTTTTAAAGACTGGAAGCCAAGGGAGACCTTGTGAAAACAGTGTGAGCAAAAATTGAAACAAAGAATTGGTGTCAGGAAACTCTGTGTTGCGCTGCAGGCAAAGTGGAATCCTGGATGGCCAGGGAAACCAGAAATGCCAGAAGTATGGAGGTGATGATGAACCTTGCATTTCCATTCTTGCCCCAGGACCCTGACAACCTGTGTCCTGGCTGGCTCAGAAAAAACACCATGTTTTGAAAAATCTGCCCTGTATTGCTGAAAACATCTGCATAGCCATCAAGGAGAGGAAGTCTCTGACATGAGCTCAGATTCTCTTTGGTTTGTTGAAAGAGGCTACATGAAAGCGGTACTGCTAAAGCCTGAGCCCGGACTCCAACCAATAGAGCTACCAGGCTCCCACTGCCAAAAAGGAGAGGCACAGCTAGTACACGTCTGGAGGGACTGTAGAAACAAGCTCATCCTGTGCATGCATGACAGACTATGGGAAAGGAATCCTAGTTTGGAAAAGGCTGTGGGCCACCATATTAAGTGAATATGTGCTCTGTTCACCATTCGTTGCAAAGGACAGCTTTTCAGACACGTACCATCATAAAAAGCGGTAAATGGAAACCTTTGGCTCTCATTCAGGTCCATGGCTGGGGCTTTTATGTGGTACTAGAATAAATAACAAGAGCAGCGGACTGCAGTGGAACTATTCAGATGCTTATAGGTGAGCAGATGGCTGTTTGGGAATTGATGCTTGAGCATGCAACAGGGGAGTCTGCCTGACATGCACAGAAAAATTAATCATAATTTCTGTAGAGTAATCCTCCCCTCTCAAAAGTACGGAAGTCTGAAAATGAACAGCTATGGCTACAACTGAGCCAGGAAGCCTGTTCTGACTCTCAATTATCCATGCCAGTTACAAACCCCAACCTGGTCACCTGGGTTCTGAAACAACAGTAGCGAGATTTATGATGAGGATATCACATGCAATGTGTTTATTTAAAGCTAACAATCTCAATGCTAATTTAGTCCCATGATCTTGCCTCCATGAGCTTCTAGTTTCTGTAAGTAGAAGCAGATGCAGTGCATTTACAGGGCTACTAATAATGTTCACCAATATCTCTATAGATTTACTGCTAATAATAGCAATATATATATATATTGCCAGGCCACACTGAATATAGACCCACTATTAAAGAAATCAAGGAGGGGCAGGCAGCAGAGGAAATAACATCTGGAACTGATATCCTGGGATGTAGCAACTCCTAATCCCCAAGGAAATACCCAAAACTGCTACTGCCAGCGTGCACTGAAAAGTGAAGGCATCATTTATGTATATAGGTACTTTAATTGTAGGCCTTGTCATAACCGACAACATTAGCTGGATGTGGGGCATGTAGCACCTGGGGCTGACCTACTTAGATGACCTAATTAGCAATAAGAATAACCTACTGATCAGTAAGAAAGTTGAAAGACAATGTGGGTAACAAAGTAATGGGGGAACAGCTGCTGTGAAGGGATGATTGGTGGGAAACTGTGACATAACCACATATGGAAGTTTGTCAATCATGTAAAAAAAAAAAGTTGTAAAAACTTATAAATAGCCAAAGAAGCTGCTTAACATGTAGGAAGCCAGACAAGCAAACAACACCTAGCTAATGTGATTGCAACCCCCCGTGCTGTGAAAACGCCTGGCTAGCCATGCCATCACACATCTTTTGGAAGGCCTACATAAGGATACTTTTATAGACTGCTTGGAGTTTTTGGTACTGCCTCAGTGTTTAAAAAATTGCATTTGATATCAAGATAGTCTCACTGATCCATTTATTCTGTCCACACCACCCTTAATCAAAATTAAGTACAACAGATTTGGCATCCCTGGGTGGGCACAAATGGACAGAGATTGGAACTAGGCCTGTGCAAAGTGGCTAGTATTCGCTTTGGATTCGGCCGGTTCGGAGGACAGTGATTTGATTTGCTTTGGCTGAATCTGATTCAGAGATTCGGCAGCAGCCAAATCTCTGAATCAGTTATGCCAGGCCCATCCCCCACCCCTCTCCCAGACTGGCAATGGCTGCCCCAGCTCCTGGCACTT
>NW_017729014.1:4437585-4441496 GCF_001723915.1 Gavialis gangeticus
GGGAGAGATCAGATGCTTATGTGGAGCAGGAAAAGCTGCTATACATGGCGACTGATCCACTCATCAGAAACAGCCCCCCAAAACCCTAACTTTAATTGGGATGAGTTTAAGGAACCATTAATATAAGATTTCTCAGTGGGTATATGAATGTGTTGGTGAGGTGGAGCAGCAGAACTTCCGCTCTGAGATATTATGCAGGGATTAGAGATGGTTATGAAATTGGCAGCAAGTCTAAGGGAAAAAAGAAAAGGAGGAAAGGTAGCTGCAGTTACCTTTACTAATAGTGGGCCAAAGAAAGATTTTAAGGGGCAGAAGGGTAACCAGGAAGGGAAGGAAAAGAAAAAGCCAGTTGATCCCCTCAAGGTAGAAGTGTGATGTAGACTACTGCATTACGAAAAGAAGGCTGTGATCAGATGGACAGGTGTTTTGGGCTGCTTGAAAGACCTGTTGAATGGAGTGTTCGTGAGCTGGTCATGTTCCAGGCTTATCAAAAAAAGGCCCACACGTGCTCCATCTGTGTTGGACCCACCACAACCAAGGATGGTCCTGCTGTGTATCAAATTGAAATTCAGTAAAAGGGGAAAGAAATTAAATTAAAATGGATCCATGCATCACAGTGAAAGGCTTGGAAATGGGGAAACACTTCTAATAACAGTAACTAAATTTGTAGCGAGGTATGAGCCTTGACAGGATCTTCATTTTGTTTTGCAGATTGAGGATGCATTTCCTACAGAACATTCACCAGAGAAAGAGACAAGTTGTTTTTACTTCCATCCTAATTTGGACTACCATCATGGTTGCCTTACAAGATGAAAAGTGGCCTGGTCTCAGACAAGACATTTCATGGCAGACCATCTGAGCCAGGGTTTCACCAGCTTCCTAAATTTCTAGTACTTCTTTTGTTTCATGATAACCAAGGGTCATCTTGCCTGATGGGTGGAAGGTAGACAGGCAATCAGGCATGGTCAACCCATGGTCTAAAGTAGGGGTGCACCGATAGAGATTTTGGGGGCCGATACCTATAGCTGATATTTAAGAAGGCATATTGGCCAATACCAATCCAATACAGCTGCCATCAGCTGGTTAGTCCGTTGTGATGGAAGGGGAGGGGGAGGGAAGATCAACACCCTCTGTGGTGAGGGAGGGGGCAGGCGCTGCCCAGGTGGGGCAGGGGTAGGGTGTGGGAATGAGCCATGGCTTATGGGGTGGGCAGGTCCCACTGCTGTTTGCACCGCAGGAGGGCAAGGGGGACATGTGCCCCCCCAGATCTGCATGGTGCAGGGCAGTCTGCACCTATGGGGTAGAGCTGGAGCCAGCACTGAAAGGGCTCTTCTCGGTGGGACCTGGGCTCAAAGTGAGCTCTAGTGGCACTGGGGGGAAGCCGTAGCCACTCCAAATTTCATCTCAGCTCCACTCCCAGCCCCACACCACCACCTGGCACAGCCCTGGCTGAATGCCCCTCTTCCACCCAAGTGCCGGGAAAAGCCGAGGCTGTGCCGGGCAGTAGGCAGCAATGTGGGACTGGGAGTCGAGCTGCAGCAAAATCTGTGGTGGCTACAGCCTCCTCCCAGTACCACTGAAGCCTACTTTAAGCCTAGCCCCCACCAAGAAGAGCCCCGGCTCCATCCTGCAGCTGCAGCTTTCCCCATGCCACGCAGATCTGGGGGCACAAGCCCCACCGCCCTCCTGAGGTGCAAGCAGTGGCGGGAGCCACCTCCCCCAATGAACTGGGTCTCCATCTTGCACCTCCCCACCTCCTCCCCGATTGAGCAGCACCTGCCCCCTCCCTCACCACGGCAGGCATTGATCTGCTCCCCCAAACTCCTTCCCTCCCCCTCCCCTTCTGACTTACCAGCTGGAGGCAGCTCTCCACACTGTCGGCTCTGATCTGTGCTGTGCTATGGCTATGCACAGGAGGGCACTTATCGGTCAAATTACTGGCCCCATCAAGCCAATATCCAATATAGACAATTTTCTTTATATCAGTACTTATCCAACATTATACCAATGTATCAGTGCATTTCTAGTCTATAGTTACCTACATGAGAATTTAAGCATAGGATGCTGGCTGAGTGAATGGAATAGTGCCATCAACCAAGGAATTGAGCTGTGGGAGTGTAGTGGAGATAATAGTGACAGTGAATGAAGAAACTGCACTAATCGCCTCCCGTGTTGGATTAACTTTAAAATGTCAGGAGGCATTACATGTTGGAACAGAAAGCATGGTGCATTTGTCCAACACTTAATATGAATCCACAGTAAGCCCAAACCACCACAACCTGAGCCTAATACCAAGTCATGGTGTTGGATTCTAAAATGGCAAGCTCCCAAGCATGTCCTGTTGGACAAAGGATTTCCACAGTTATGCAATTTAGCCAATGGGATGTCCAAAATTTAAGCCCAACTCTGTTTAAGGAAAGCATTGTTGTAAATTTATTAATAGACCTTGTGGAAAAGCTCACCAGACTCTACAGAATTCTCAGATGCAGGCATGGATAAAACCTGGTATACTCAAAAATATGGTATTTGTAATGATAATGACACCACCTCAAAGTCATGGCTAACAAGAGTGCTGAATATCATGTTGACTCCTGATCATGGAGGTCTGTGGATAATTAGTGAACCTGGTGGGTATACTGAAGCTTTTTGCATTGTACCTGCTCTCACATCCAATGTTATTAGTAGTCAAGAAGGAACAAGTGCAGGAATTAATCACTGAACCTGTTAGATCTTTAAAGAAAGTCATGTCATCATTAGACTCCACCAATGTCTCTTTTGTAAAGCCCAGTTGCACAGTGTTTACCCATATGTTGGGGACTAGATGGTTTAGCTGGCTGCAGAGTCAGTACCCACAGCATCAGAGCTCACATGCCAAATGTGATGTTGCCAGTGTGTTAGGTGGAGTGGGAGCTGGACTTGGCACCCTTAATTCTATGAATGCAGAGGTTCTGGCTAATAAGCTAGTGGCAGTGTCAATTCAAATGAAAGATTTGGCTGCACTACTAAATTAGTCACTGATTAAGCTGGGCATGGGCCAGTGGTTCACTGGTAGCTTGTTGCCAGAGTGGGAGAAAGTCAACAAGCAAGACAATCTAGTTCTGTTAAAAGCACTGGGAGTAGCCCAGGAAAATGTGCCCTTGGTCTTGGCATGCATTCAGAGTCAAGGATGGGTCCAAACTATTGTAGCAGCCATAATCCAAGAAGGAGACAGCTGTACTTTACCAGCTGAAATTCTGAAAATTGTGTGAGATGTTGCTTTACCCCGAGAGCCTCAGCTCATGACATGGTGAAACTTAGTTAATTTAAACTATCATGAAAGGGGCAACATGATTACTGCATATGTTTCAACTTTGGCAGAAGCATAAGTCCAAAAGATTTACCACATTGGTCCAGTGGATTTAAAACTAAATGGGTCCCTCCTTATCCCCATTACCTCTAGGAAATGGGTAACACAATATGGAAACCAGTGGAAAACTGAATTTAGAGGAATACGTAGTGGAACAAGGTTTAAGGTTCATGTGTGAGGATCATGCCCTGGACCCAGTGGATACTTGTCTAGACATGATTGTCAGTAGCTGTTACTTTGTATTGATTACTCAACCTGTTCAAAGGAGTTCCTTCATTATATACATCAGGCAAGGATGTATTCGTGTACATGCAATCATTAACTTTTGTAACCATTAATGAAATGTATAATGAAGTGTATAACTAGTGCATAACTAACCATAGTAACTTTTGTAGTCCTAATGAAACCAGTATAAATGGATGTGATTCTATTTTTAAAACTCCAGTGTTTACTGTTCAATTGTTACAGCTCCCAGCCCTTTAAAAAAAAAAAGCACCATTCACCGGTTCCTGCCAGGTGGGGGAGGGCCGATCCCTGCTGCCCCCCCCCCCCAGCCCCCGCTTCA
>NW_017729014.1:4441645-4461959 GCF_001723915.1 Gavialis gangeticus
TTTTTTTTTTTTTTTTAAAGGTCCGGGAGCTGGGGCAGGTGAGGCAGCCATGTGGGGAGGGCTGGGAGAGCAGACAGGGGTTAGGGGGCTCATGGCAGAGACTTCCACATGGCATGGGGCAGTGGGGGGCAGCGGGTATCGCCTCCCCACCTGGCAGCAGCCAGTGAGCGGGGGCTTTTTTTAAAGAGCTGAGAGCTGGGGCCAGGCAGGGCAGCCATGGAAAGCGGGGGATGGGGCCTGGCAGGGTTCCCCCCCATGGTCCCCTCCCCACTCCTCCAGAACCCCTGCCCCCGCCCCCTACTTACCAGCTCCGAGTCCAGCTCCAGCTCCCTGCTGCAGCCAGTGGGCACTGCCTGAATCAACGAAGCTCTCCGAATCCTTTCCCAATCGATTTGGAGGGCTTTGAATTGATTTGGAACTTTTAATTGGTCCCCTGATTCTATTTGGATTTGGAGATTCAGACACCGAATCAGGCTGAATCTCCTCCAAATCGAATCAGCACCTGAGCTTTGCACAGCCCTACTACTTAGCAATAAGAAAGCTGAAAGACAGAATGTGGGTAACAAAGCACTGAGGAGATAGCCACTGTGCAGGGGTGACTGGCAGGAACCTGTGGCATAACCAAATACAGAAGTTTGTCAATCACATAGGAAAAAAAGTTGTAATAGCTTAGAAATAGCCAAAGAAGCAGCTTAACACTTGGGAAGCTGGAGAAGCAAACAACATCCAGCTACTGCAATTGTACCCCCAGTGCCATGACAACACCTGGCCAGCAAAGTCATCATGCATACATAATCATACCTTTATATACTGTTTGGAGTTTTTGGTATTGATAAAGTGTTTAATACATTGGATTTGAGATGGGAGTAGTTTCACCAATCAGTTTATTCTGCTCACATCGACCCTTAATCAAAATTAAGTATGACAGAATGGATGATGTATTTTCAACTGATCCATACAAAGTATTTCAAGAGAGTATTAATGCCTGCATGCAACTACATATACTATTAATCCCATGGTAAACCTTGAAGAGTAGGAACTATATTTGTATACCAAGGTGAGCCAATGATCCAATCTGTGTGTGCATGCTCATGTATGAGAGAGAAAAACAGGGAGAAAGAAAGACATTGTCAAGAGCTCAACAGCACTTCATTTGCAGAATCTGTGAATAGGTGTGGGAGAAGGGAACAGTTTTAGCTACAGTACAGCTAAGTTTCATCATCTCTTTGCAGCTCTGTAGCCTTTTCATATGGATCTCCTCAAGTATCAGAGTTTCAGTTGAATCTTTCAGGCAGAAAAAAATAAAGAAGCATTTACTCTCTGGGTTTGTTGTAAAAAATGAAATGCTTTGGCCTTGAAAGCAAAATTCTCTTTCCTTATCCATTTTGCTTATTGTAGCACTAATGTAACAAGACCACAAGACAATGATTTGTAATGTCCACTGAACCAGATAAAAAGTACAGACAAGTCACCTAGTCTTTATTTCTAACTTATGGTATTTCTAAGCAGTTTAAATACTTCAGCTTTCTCAGCTTCATGGAACAGAGTAGCAAGATCTGAAAAAAGTAAAGTCTTATAGATGCATATCATTATTTTAAAAATAGGATACTTTAGTCAGTGCTTAAAGACACAGTTGGTTGCTTCCTTTTCGTGTAGAAGTGACGGGGGATGGAGGGAGACCCACTGCTACTATAATGTATCTTCTAGTTTAATACAGCTGCAGCGTATAAATTTTTGCTATCAGTCACACATCACAGGCAAAGAGAACAAACCAGCAGGGCCTGAGACATTATCTGCAGCTCTAATGGGAAGCTGAGAGGTTGAAATAGTAATATGTATTGATATAGGACTTTTTTTCAACTGGAGGCTAGATTAGATGATGGAACAATATTTATTCTGTCAGCTTCTCTTTTTTACACCAGTTCAAATCCCTAAACTAGCACTGGGAGTCTGGGAGAAGCTTTTGCTAGACTTTGGCTTAGATGCTGTGTTTATACACACACCTTTTTCCCTTTCATTTCTTAGGATGTTCCAGGTTCCAGCAAACATTTTTGTTCTACCTTCCTTGCAGAATCTTGGACTTGATGTTTCACTGTATGTTGATCCAGTGCTGAGTCAGGAACCATGGCATATCTACAGAAGGGATTTTTTCTAATTAAAAAAAATTACAAGCTTTCATAGGGACTTAACCTAGAGGTGAGTAAGAACTGAGTGGAAAGCTTCCAAAAATTGTCTCTGAGGTGGCCAGTGTGCTTAATATGGATGAAGAAAACAAAGGCATATTCACGGTTTAGGCTTTATTCAATTTAGAGTAGATAAACTAAGATCAAAAAGGTCCTTTAGCCATTGAAAGTGGTTTATTGTATTCACTTATTCAGCAAAAGAGGTTAATTAATGAAAACTCTAATCATTCTGAAACACTCCCTAATGAGAGTTAAGAGCTAAAAGATTAAAGTCAGCTGGAGAGTTCTCAACTCCCAGGTGCCTCTGAAACACTCCTTGAATTTAAACCTTTGAGGAATTGGGGTAGGGATGGGAGGAAATTATGGAGAGATTGGACAAAGCTGGCTGGAAACTCAGGTCCCTGGGTACAACCTACCTGGATGCAGAGCCAGGCAGGGACTTCTAAAGTAGGTCAGCACAAGCTCTGCGAATCCAGTGTCTCTTGCAGAGCCCTCCAGAACCACTCAGCTTCTGCAGTCTCCAGTCCAAGGGGTACTTGAGATGATAACCCCAGATTCAGGTGCTGAATAGAAAGTTCAGGCTCTGGATTTTGCTCTTTCCTTTCCACCGGTGATGTCCACTAGAACTGGGCACAGGTTGCACAACTGAATGAGGAAGTTAAGAGTCTGGGTGGAAGAGAACCAAGAGAATCCCACCCAAAAGAGTACTCAAACACCAACAGACTCTCCCTATGCCTGAAGAGGGGTGTTTGTTCCCACAAGCTTGTAAAGAGCAATTTCCCCAACTATTTACCTGGTCTACTAAAACTTATCATTTGAGACCTACATCTTCAAAAGTGTGTAATGAGATAGGGTTGTTGGTCTAAGGCCATAGGCAGACCAGGTTCTTTGGGTAGGTGTGATATCTTTTATTAGACCAACTAAATAGTTGAAAAGATTGTTCTTTGAAAGATTTGAGGCACAAACACCCTTCTTCCGGCATAGGGAGAGTCTGTTGGTGTGCTCTCCTGGGGAGAATAGAAGCCCAAAGAGCCTTGTCATGAGATAGGATGCTTTAAATTCTGGGAGCTCAGCCTGAGATATCCAAAAGGGGTCTTTAATATGCAGAAGAGGACATACTGACAGTAGGAGTTTCAAAATACCACACAAAATAGCTAAGTGGCCAAGCCAATAAGTTTTGGAGATTTCTTATGAGGTCCCAGTCTCAGATTAATTCATGGCAGAGACCTAAACTCTGGAGGGTAAAAAGTGCATGTTTATAAAGGTGCAGTCCAATGATTTCTAAGTTAGTATCAGAGCTAGAAACAGAACCCTGGAGTCCTGCTTCAAGTGACCTGTTGTTTAATAGTGGGCAGCACCACTTACAACTGGAACTGTGTGAGGTTTGTTCATTACCAATGCAAATTTGAGCCCCCGCTCAAATCAATGTAGGCTTTATTGGGCATATCTACACCTGCGCTTTCATGTGCATTAGGCTATTTTAATGCACATTAAAGCATCACGAAAACCCTGTGCTCTTTAGCTAATGCACATTAAAATAGCCTAATGCACATTTTTCTAGTACTTCACAGTGGAGCTAGTACATTCAATGCACATTACCTAAATCACATTAATGAAAGTGTAGATGTACCCATTACTAAGAGCAAATACAGGAGTGAACACGCAATGCTGAATGGCTCTGCAGAAGGCAGTTTGACATCAGACTCACGATGTCATGAGTAGAGCAAATAACACAATGGGGCAAGGGACAACAACGATCCCACATCTATATTCAAGTTCTGTATTTCAGTGGGTTAACTGAGATCATTACTCTGTTATCCTAGCAGGCAGGAAAGAAATCAGCTGAAGGCTAGTTTGTGAAATGACAATTAACAATGGTCACTTGATATTTCAAGCAGAAATATATTATGATATTTCCTTTACAGTGACTTAAACCTGTCAGATATCATTACCAAAGTGGCAGTATTATGTTGTAGATATTCAGTAAACCATATGCAAGACAGTAATTGCAGGCATCATAAGAAAGCATTGTATAACTAATGCAAAGACCAAAAGAGAATGCAACAAGTCAAATGTAAGCTCCTGACCTAGGCAACATAAATATAATACTAAGTCAACTCCTGGATACCGAACCAGTGACTGGGAGTGTAGTTAACAAACCCTGACATGGCAGGGATAATGAACCATGAGTCACTTTTTAGACAAATAATCTATGTCATCTGTGAGGAAGAATCTCCTCTGATTCATTCTTCTGATATCTCAACATCCTAACAAAGCTCTGTAATCCTTTGACAGTGTTATGCCATTTGTAATTAATTCACAGCAATAAACAGAACTTTACTCAGTACAAATCTGTGGGAAAGGCGCCCATTTGATTTCAAATGCATGCCTAGAAATGTAGTTAGCTACAGATGTGAAGGCTGCTAATAACAATAGGATTTGATGGCACTATCTGCTTTGCAGACAACATCAGCAAGTATGAGTTTGGAGAAGTTGTAGCATTTCATCAGATGTCTTAGTGTGAATTGATTAGATTACTTATGCTGGAGACGGTGATTGCTATTTTGTCTCTAACAGAGCCAGCTGATGTTAACATTTCAGCTGATGCACAGACTGAGAGACTTCACTGACATTAATAACTTCTTGAAGTTAGAAACAACATTCCTTTTTTTTTCCTGCAGAGGGGTGTGTGGAAAAATTAATCTAGACTGAGATTACATTATGAAATCTATAATTTTTTATTAAAGAAGCACCTGTCATTAAACTAGTAGTCCATGCACTCTGAATTAATTTGCCAAGTTTCATATTATCCCACAGTTTAGCATTAATAATAACAAATGTAATTTGAAATAAATGGGAAACTCCTTTCTCATCCATGTCCAAATAGTGTTGGTTCAAAACATTGCAATAAATGAGTGCTGGACTAAATCTGATTATGGTGATGGTGTGTAGATTTATAGAGATAACAGGCAAACTGCCTGTAAGCCCCTAGCAAATGCTGCACATGAAAATGATTAATCCAATTCTCATTTATTTTCAGAGTGCTCATATGTCTAACTCCAAATTCATTGTAGTTTTCCTCAGCAATCTTACCCAAAGGAAAAACTAGTTAGACGTGATGAGGAAGATGATGCTGACTATTATCACTGCAATGTATTTATATTATCATACGGCCAACAAGCCCCACTCATAGACCAGCAATTTGTCAGGCTACATACTGAGCAAGCACATACTGGAAAGATTGACCCTACCCCAGCACCAAGGAGCCAATTCTCCAAAGCCCTGTGGAGCTCCCTTAGTGATGGCAGGGAATGAATGCAAAGGGCTGAACGCGTGGATTGTTTTATTTTTAAGGCAATATAATGTACATGTTGCTGAGATCCCAGTCTAGCATTCACAAGAGATCCTCATCATGAACCAAACTCATCAGTGAAGTGTGGCAAGTTTACAACACTTAATTACTTTGGGTAAACAATTCACCATAAACAATTTAATAAAGGAGTCATCCCCTTTCTCTGTTCATAAATTATCCATGGCCTCTTACCTGTTTGTGCACTTTTTACCAATATGCTTAAGGAATATTACAGCCCATGATTTGGTTGTGTAACTATTAAAGTATTTATAAGTTGGTAGATCTGGCCTCCCAAGTCAAGCAACGTTCTTGTTATTCCCAAGCTCACAGAGAACACCAGAGATGGCCACCAAAGACAAGCCGTGAACACTTGTGCAAAGACACATTAATGTGGATACCCAGGGATACCTTTCAAACAAAAAATCACTTGTATACATTTCTGTATAGAACAAATAAGAGAGGTCATGAAGAGAAACGACTCTTATTCCATCAAAGCATTGTGTATATTACTTTATCTGTATGTGGTCTACCAGATTAAATTGTACCAAAATAACCTTGATGTCCAGTCTGCATGAGAAATAAATGCTACTGCAAGGCAGAAAACAATGATTAGATGAACATTAGCAGACAATGCCGAATGCTTCAGTACAACAAAAAGCTACACCTAAATTAAGTAAAGAACACTGGGGGGGAACCCGCTCTTTTTTCCCCCTGCAGTCACCACAGCTAAAAGGTATGTATACTATTTGCAGATCATCCAGTAATAATATGCCACAGAAATACACTGATTATTACTGCACTTTTCTGAGATGGTGAAGATTTGTATGCCATACAGAGTCTGCATCTGCAGTGCAAATATAGCAGCTACACAGTATATAAGGGTGTATGATTAGCAAAATGCGAAGAGGACTAGGAATGAACGGACAGCAAAAACTCTTTAGTGGGATAAAAAAAAACACTCCCGCCCCACAAAGCCTGGATACTTTCACCCCAAATTTTTAAGTTTATCAAACCAGGCTCCGAACCTTATTAGGATACTCTTTCTTAATGTTTCCATCCAGTACTTTCTTTTCCTGGGCAGGTCAGAAGTACCGCAAGAATGCTCCCCTCCGAAACCCAGCAGTGAAAATTAACTAGAAAGCATGTACAAGCACTTAAATAAATTATTTTAAAAACATAAGGAAGGTTTCATCTGAGTTAAAGACTATAATTTAGGCCAGTTTGCCTTTTATCCAGAGCTATGCAACTACCCTGTCTGAAAATTACCTCAATACTTAAAAACAATGTAAAGACGTAGTCACTCACTACACCTTCTTAGCACTGTGGTACTGGCCCATGTGGGCGTCTCATTAATGATGAACAGCTTACAGAAAAAAAACCGCTGCCCTTCACGACACGATCTTCACTCTGACTTGTCCCATGTCACGAGTTCCAAACACACCCCTACAAACAGACAGAAAATACCTGAATTGTCTTTTGGCGCTGTAGCATCCCTCTCATCACTATTGCGGATGGAATGAGGCTCTGTTGTGCTAATCCTGCCAGGGTTGTTCTTGTGTGTTTTACTCCCTGGCCCAGGTGATGCTGTGAACCCTTTAAACTGTACAGTCGTGGAAGTGGTAGTAGTAGTGGTGGTTGCCACAGTAGTTGTTCTTGTTTGTAAAGTGGCGGTGGTGGTGGTGGTGGTGGTGCCATAATTCCCGGGGAACGTACTGGTTTCTACGGAGTCCTCATCTCCTGTTGGACCCCATATAATTACTTCAGGCAGTGTGGTGGGCCTGCTGTCTCTGTGATCAAAACTGCTTTCTCGGAGGTGCCTTTTCCCCCTTTTCAAATGAGTCTGCTGCTCTGTACTCCTCTTGTTCCCATCTGCAATGGAAGGGGCTGATTTTGCTGCAGTAGAGCGCTGAGACTGCATGCTTTTAGAAAGAAAGCCTGAAAACTGGTCTGTGGTTTTGTGTGGCCTTTTGGAATGATATGTTTGTATTTGCTGATCAGACCATTCAGGATGAAAAGAAGCCTGGTTCCAGAAAGGACTGAGAATACGCAGCTGCTGTCCATTTTTAAAACTCCACAAAGGACTATGGGACAATCTGTGCCGGTGAGATGGCCTCTGCCAGAGCCTAAACCCTTGGCCTTGGGCTACAGATTCACAGGTGGAGAAATCCATGGCTAGTTGAAACATGGCTATTAATATCCAAGCATGGCTTCCTACTGGGCAACCTGACCTGCAGACAAACATTGAACTGTGTTAGCAAAATAGAAAGAAAATGCTTTACATGACAGATTAGAAAACAAGGTTTGCACATCCATTAGTTCAACCTGCCAGAAGCACCTGAACTGAGAGGAAAAATCTGATAACCAGTTCAGAAGAAATACAGAGAAAGTCAGCTTAGTAGCTTCATAAGAACATACTGCTACCCTTTCTAAAAATTACAGCCCCATTTTTCAGAATGCTGCAGAGTCCCAGGATGCTGATCTCTAGCAATACCAATCCCTGCCATTAGCCATGGCAAAACTGTCATGGATCTGAGAAAGATATTGGTCTGGGAGTGTACCTATGTTATGCTCTGAATAAATGGAGAATGGGTCCTATTATGAACAGTCCTTAGGAGTACAGCCAAGGTGTGTATATTCCTGAACTCAGCATTCTTCACTGAATTGGATAGGAACTAGCAGCATGCATAACAGATAAACTGCCTGTATTCAAGCTCTTTATTTCAGAATGTATATCTAAGTCAAACAGAGGAGATGCATCTCCATGGCTGGCCAGTTTCATAAGAAAACTTTTGGGTTAATGAGATTTAATTATAAGGAAATATTTGAAGCAGAAAGAGTTTGAATTCACCCACTAAAACCTATTCCCAATGGCTCAGATCCCTGAGCCAGCATGGGATACCACTTGAGGGATGCTTCTTGGGTGTGCAGGAGTCTGCCTGTATGAAACACATGATTAGGGTCCAGCTGTGAAGTATAACCCTTTGCAAGAGAGTAATATGTCCCTCTTCTTTCCCTGTATGGCCAATACTCAGTGTTGTCCAAGAGGCCTTCATTAATGCAGTTGTATTGATTCTTACCCTCAGCTTTAAATATGTGGTTTATCTTTAAAGGCATATCTTTTGAATTTTGCATAGCAAATGCTGGTTTTGCTTACAGAACTATTTTCCTAATTCAAATAAATATCCTTTCTCTCCTGTCCCTTCTTATTTATCTGGACCCCATGTCTCTTAGAAATAAGCAGACGAGATAAATTAGAAGTCAATAGCAAGAGTCTGCTGAACTCAGACACAGGACAGTGAATCTATGTATAACAAATGCACTTTTCCTGTAACTTGAGGGATGCTTCTAATAAAATGAGACTTTCACTCACGTTCCAGTTTCCCTGCATGCAGCATTCTCACAGCCTCCCAAAGCTGATCTGCCTTTACACCTTAATTAAACCCAACGCCAGACTCACAGAAGTGAAACCATAAGGCAAGTCACCCAAAGGAAACAAAATGTGGTGCTGCTTCAGAGTCTCAGGATGCTGATCTCCAGGAATACCAATCCTTGCTGTCAGCCCTGGCAAAATTGTCTTGGAAACATAATGGATACAGGGAAGATGTTAGTCTGGAGATGTCTTCATTCAAATTACCAGTCCAATAGCTATGCCAGCCTCACTGTGGCTGCAGTACCAAACTAAAACCCGAGGCAGCGCCTGCCATTGAAACAAGCAAAGTTCCTCTCTATGACTTTAAACGAACATAACTTTAAACGAATTTATCAGCAATAAGTTTCACCTCTTTAAACGATGCCTGTTTATATCCTTCTGTCTCTTGTCAAGTGTATCTAGGAAAGTCAACCTTGCAGGTCTTTCCCTTCTCATAGTTCTGGGGTTAGGTGATCCTAAAACAGGGGTCTGTGTTTCCTTTCCATGCGGCACATCCAGTATGCTGTAAAGCATTTTATGAAATGAAACTGAATGCGACAGGTCAGCAGTGGGCACACTCCAGCCTGCCAATGGCACATCACAAATGATCAGAGCTGGCAGGATCAGAGGCTTAAACAAAGTTCACACCAAATAGGCCAGGGACATGAAATATTTTAAGCAGTTCTACAATTTTTTCTTAAGAAAGTACATGGAAGGCAGATGTGTTAGTCAGTAAGTTACAGCCTGAGAGGAGCTGTACTCTAGCACTGAACGTGTAACCCACTTACTATTAATCAGGTCACTTACACTTCAAAAAGAGCATCTACTCCCAGAGCGGGTGTGCAGGCCTGGCCTGCATGGCTAAGCAATGTGATACGCTGTACATTGCATCATTAAATAACAGTTTGCCTTCCTGCAGAGCACCTTGTGCTAGGGCTTTTTTAAGGAGCCTGTTCTATTACAGGGAATAAAAGAAAAGCAATGCCGTGCACTTTACCTTTAATTAGTCTTTCTCTGTACATAAAATGAATGGCTGTAAATTGCACTGATTTACCACCATACGCCATTTTTATTTTGCTCTAAGATCCTTAGTCTTTTTCTGGCTGGAATCATTGTTTCTTTTTCAATTACTTTCTATTTTGCAAAGTTTTCAGGTTTACCTTTTTCCTTGGTCAAGCTGATGCTCATTTCGCTTACCTGTAAATCAGCTCAGCACCATCCTGAGATACAAATCTGCTTTTATTAAGGATCATGGAACAAAATCCTAACACCTTAACACTGTTTTTGTTCAGCTTTTATACAAGAAAAGCTCTCAGTGAAGTCTGCAGGAATTAATGAAAGCTTTAAATGAATAAATGACCTAACCCTACCTTGCATAGTGGCTTGTGAGGTCATTTATGCCTGAACAAAGGATATGAAAAACCCTGCCAGCCTCTTCTGGTAGATGAGAATTTGGATACTCACTTTCTACAGGAGTAAAGGAAAGGAGAGGAAGGAGAATCACTCCCAGACACTGAGACTCAACTTATTTGCAGTTCAAAGACTCTCCTTCCTTCCCTGGGTCAGATTTTCCTTCTCTTTTTCCTCAGAGCTGATTGAAACGTTCCATTCAAACCTTTTTTTTTCCAAAAATATATTTGGTTTTCTTTTGAAATTTTCCAATTTTTAACCCAAAAACTAAACTGCATAAAAGCCTGAACCCCTCATGATTTACCATGTCTCCTCCCTTCCCCCTTCCCTTTCTCACTCTTCTCCATTCCCCCTCTATTTCAGCCAAAAAGAAATTATGTTGGTTTTGAAAAATATTCAGCTTTGGATTTTTTTTCCTCAAATAAAACTCAGTTTTTAACTATCTCTGTGGAATATACCTCCCATTTCTCAGATTTCCATCCCTCTAAGATGTGTTTCCACCCTGGCCCCTGAAATTCAAAAATAACTGCAGTTCTTGATTGTGTTCACATTTGATTTTTCACATTAACCAAAAAGTGAAAGATAAGCCTGTTACCCCTTTGAAGACCTGTTGTTCTACTGTTCGCTCCACTGAAAATTTAAGAAAGACTTTCCATCCGGATTAGGAAAACAAAACAATGTCTGATACAGTGCAGCAGCATCTGATGGTCAAAGTATTAGAGCACAAATGGTTTGGAAGATCTGAATAATACCACCTCACAACATGAGGATCCACTGGGATTTCAAAGTCACTATGTGAAAAAAGATGTGTTCTCAGCCCCGAAGAGCTCACAAACTAAGTGAAAAGTTGTTCCACCAAATGTTACCAATGAAATCGCAAAGATGGAGAACAAGGAACAAGGGTCACAAAAAGGAGATGCTGAATCCCATAGCTCAGCCATTGCAAAGTCCAACTCATCCTAATAATTATTTGTGTTGACATAAATAAAACCATGCCTTCTCCTTTAACCATCCCTGGCCAGCTAATTTCTTGTAGGAGTCACATAAGAAGAGGGAAAGGAAGTGTGACATTACAGATAGGTTTAATAAGTCTCCATGCCTAAGGGTGATGGGGAGGGAAGCATAGAGCTGATTGTGGGTGCTCCAAGTTAGCACTGATGGGAAAGCAGAGGGAAGGGCACAATGAGAGTGGTTAGACAGGGATAGGCAGAGCAGGGACTAGGAGGAGCATGGATCTGAGGAAGAGGAGAATGGGGAGGGAACAGAGGTGGGGAAGGCACGGTAAGAGCAGCTATGGCATAGTATGCAAGGAAGAATACATGGGAGCTTCTGTGTTACATCTCCCTTCCCTGTGGGTAACTGGATGGTTCTGCAGTGTTCTTGGTTTAATTCAGGTCCAAGTCAAGAGTGATCCTAGTGGTTATTATTTGCTTGGTGAAGTGTGCCAAAGAAATCCCATTGTCTCCTTCCCACATTGCAGTCTGATTCATGAGGCTCCAAGAGGCTCTATCAAGAACGTGGCTAAAAGGCTTCAGGACAGCTTGCAGCCTTCTTCATGAAAACTATGAGATGCCTGAAGTCCTGTCTTGATAGGGCATAATGGGGCTGCAGAGGAGAGCAGCTGGTTTATCCTTGCAAAGTTCAAATCTGTTGTTTCACTTGCTGCAGTTTTTTAATGGGATTTTCATCAGAGTTCGTATTCGGGACTCAAATCCACAGCAGGGTCCCCTGCTACATTTTGGAATCATGAATCTACTGTCCCTACTATGTGAAAGTAATTGTGTTCTTGCACAAAGGACATTTCCTATATGCTGCATGTCAGTGGTTCGGTAGGTAACACCCACTCTCTGCTGGACTGAAGTCAGGAGTTTGGTTTTTCAATGAGAATATTAAATACAGATTCACCTTAATAATATTCATAGCCCTGCTGTTATTCTAATGGCATGTCAGACTCAATTTCAGTTTTTGTCTAACCCTGTAATACAATTTGAAATTTTTCCTTGCAGGAAAAGAAAGATGCAGTGCACCCTCTGACAGTGTATCCATCTTGAGCAATACATTCTCATGTCACACGCACTCACTCTTTGGCTGCCTCTCAAGAAGGAAACAGGATGCAAATGATGCATTTTTATTAATAGCCTCTGAATGATAGGAAGCAAGCTCAGACCAGCCATAATTTGCTTGTGGCCAAACCTCAGCTGTTGTATTTGATCTTCCCAATGACAAAACCAAGCCCACCAGTGGTTTTGGATTCACATCCTACAGGAATGTGGAGCGTTGTTGTACTTCTCCTTCCCTTGTTCACTTGTGATATTATCAAGCTAAAGAGGGCTGGAATCTTACATAATGTAAACCAGGACAACTACGTAGACTTCAATGGAATTGTGTTGATCTAAACTAACAGAGGATCTGGCATTATATCTTGTTGTTATTCTATTTTAGTAACATTAGAAAAAGTCACCAAGCAACTAGCACCAATACAACCCCCCAAGTTCAGCATTATTTATCTCTATATTGTATCTAAGCATGCTGTAAGCTGGCTCTGCCTCCCTGCCGATGGGAATGTGGCTGAATACACTTAGAGAGCACCCAATGCGGCCAAAAATGCAGGCACACTGAGCACTGCAGCCACTGGTACTGCCTGCAGACATGTTGGTACTAACCCAATGAAAAGGAGTACCAGTGTATAGATAGGGACACAGCTCAGAACACCCCAAATGGTCTGTAGCCACTTTTGAGGATGTTTCACAGGAATTAACACATGCTGATCCAAATCAACAAGTACAGAGTGCGCATGCCATGGGGAGGAACCCCCTTATGGAGAGAAATCCTCAGATGCAAGCAGGCCCTTGAAATGCATGCACAAAAGGCAGGGACCGTATCCTCAGATGTCAGGTGGATGCTGAGCATTTTGCAGGCACTGCTTCCGTGGCAATAGCTGGCTGCCTGGCATTTGACCTCATCCCAATGTGTGTATCCTAGTTAGCTTCTATTTTATAATACTTTAAGTGATGTGAGGTCAGGGAGCTTTATTCTAAAGGACATCCTGATGGCCAGGCAAAAATCACAACTGGCTATCATCCCCCCCTCAAGATGTGGCACTTGGGACTGGCATGTGAAGCCCTATCACTGTGTAGAAGGGGATGTTATGTGACAACCAATTTTCCCTGGGTTTCATGATTGCAGATAAGATAAAACATCTTTCAAAATAAATAGCAATGTGTAGGCATTCCAGTTGTCTAGGCAACACACTACTCTGCAGTTTAGAGCTGGGAATGGGGATACCACTGACCAAGAGGAAACTTAGTGCCCAGTGCTGAAAAGAAACAAGAACACTTGCTTTGCTTCCAGTGAGTCTCGGTGGTCTGCAAGAAAATTTATTCCTCCCCTTTCCATTCTAGTGAACAGTACACGAGGAAACCAGAGCAAGACTCCTGCACATCATTATGTAGGGAAGTGACATCCCCCTTCTAGGAAGATAACAATATTTGCCTACTAGTTCAGAGGCTTGAGAGTAAATTAACTGACCAGAAAGGGTACTAAAACACTGGAATAAGTTACCCAGAGGGGACTCTCCATCCTTAGAGGTTTTTAAAACCTGGCGAGCCAAAGCTTTGACTCGGATGATCTAGTTGGGGATGGTCCTGCTTTGAGCAGGGGGTTGGACTAGATGTGACCTCCTGAGGCCCCTTCCAACCCTGATATTTGATGATTCTATGGTTCTACAATCTGTGGCTTTGGGCTTTAGCATTAAACAACTGAATAGCTATTTATCAGTTTCTTGCAGTGTTACTTCATGGAGGAAGAACTTAATGGTGCTTTTAATATTCTATAGGCTGATTCCTCTAGATAATTAACTCCATGCTAATTTCTCCATTCTAAGACCTACCGGCTTCTAGGACCTACATCATCATCATCACCATCATCATATTCAGTTACACAACAATTGCTACTCATTCCCCTTCAGTTGCACTACCTACCTCTTTCTAAGTGATGCCAGATGGGAACAAGAACAGTTTTTAGTGGAATATCCACAGTAGTTAGAAAAAAAAAATGTCCAGTTTACAAAAGTAAGGATTTTTATTTAGCTCCAAAATAATCAGTACCACAGTGATACAAATAATGCACCATCCCCTTAATTTGGATCTAAGTCTTGACTTAGGATATACATTCAGAAGAGTAGAATAAGGCTGTTCAGAGGTAGCAGGGCTGGGATACAAAGCAGGGGCATGCAGCAGGTCAAGAATGAGGGGTACCAGGAAAGCTGTATCTCTGCAAAGGGTAGAGATGTTTTAGCCCAGACACAAGGTGCCACAGAAGTACCCTGTGCAGATTTTATTTATGTAGCATACATGGTTTCAGCATATTGTTTCAGCCATCTTAAGGCAATGTCATCACCAGTGTGAAGAGCTTGAAGGCCACCAGGTAGCACAGTAAATGGAAACGAGTTAACAATGTGGGGCATGGTTTGAACTTGTCCATAAGGGCATTTGTTTTCATTATGAAGGCCCCATTGATATAGGTTTGAGGCACAGTGACCCTGTCCAGTTCAAAAATGGTTAATAAGTGCCCAATAATAGTGTGGCCAGTTAAATCCTGGTTGACTGACTATAGGGTCAGAGATGATGTGGTGATTGACTGGTGCTTGTGCTCACCGTTCTTCATGCCATTAAGTAAGGAAAACTCAAAAGACTTTGAAAGGGTGGACCATGTTGGATGTCTTGAGGGGAGCCAAGCTATTGGTAGGTGGAATATGTCCCAGTGCACTGGCAGCATAGTAGTATCCCAAAGTCTGGCTAGTAAATTTATGTGGCGGAGATAAGGGGGAGCAATGTTATTCAGGACTGGTAACCAAACCTAGATGAATGTAGCATGGAGGCATTGGCACCCCAAGTGGAGCTTGCAAGTTTGGTAAGTAGGTTATTCCTTGTTTTGATTTTTCAAGTAGTTTTCTGGACATGTGATTTATAAATTAAAGTCCAGTCAAGCATCACTCCAAGATAAACTGGGTGGGCTTCAAATGTGAAAGGCTGACTGTTTAAAGTGACAGTGAGTTCATGATTAGCACTAGCATTATGCAGATGAAAAATACTTGAGACAGTCTTTGAGATATTTGGTTTGAGGCGCCATTTTAGGCAGTACTCTGATACCAGTCTCATGGCTCCATAAAGTGTGAGTTCCACATTTGAAAAGTCATGAGCTTGGGTGGCAAAGGCACTGTCATCAGTGTAAACAAATTTTCATGAGCCAGTCACAGGCAGGGCATTAATGTTACAGGTTGAAAAGGAGAGATGCCAGTACTGATCCCTGAGGGAGGCCATTGGTTTTCTATCTCCAAAAGCTAGTTCAATTGGCCAGGTGGACTCTAATGCATCAACCACGTAGTAATAGTTCAACTAGACAAGTGACCCAATGTGACAGAATTCCTGACACTTTTGCCAGAAGACCAGCATGCCAGACAGTATCATATGCTGCTGTTAAATGAAGGACGACAACACTAGTCTTCAGGTTTTTCTGAAAGCCATTTTCAATGAAGATGGTTAAAGCTAGAACTTGACTGCAAGTGCCCTGGCCACAGAAAAATCCTGCTTGGTCTGGGCTTAGAGCAGAATTAATTACTAGAGAAATACATGCAGAAACCTTGGAGAACAAGTTGTCAATGCAGCTGGCTGAAATCTGCAGAAGTTCTGTATTTTGATGATTTTTTTTTTCTCCACAAAATTTAAATGAAAAAAATAAAAAATAACAAATGTTTCCATTACATATTTACCATTTTATGGTCAGTGGTAGAGTTGGGCTGGGGTTCTGGAGTCTCAAGAAGTTTTATCAAAACATTCAATTCCTGTTAGGAAAGGCAAGCAATCCAATGCTGTTTTTATAATTCCCTGCCTCCTCATTCTAGTTTTCAGTCCTTTGCTTTCTTGAGCCCTAAAGTCACCTGCATGATTTAGTGCAAAGAGAGGTTTATTCTTACAGTCTAAATCTTACATCTGCATATATTCACATGTGCTCAGTTCTAAGTGCCAAAGCCCTCTCATTTCAGGCAATGGGGTTTCTCAGGTGATTAAAGGTAATCATATACAGAAAGATCTATAAAATAAAGGGCTAACACAAAACATTAACTACTACCGAGCCACAGCACTGGTATAACCATACCTGGAAAACTTTCATTCCAAAAAGAGTGCACATCAGACTGCCTGTGACAAGTTCCCAGAGTAGATGATCTTTCATCTCAAAAAATAGATTGGTTTTCTCACTAGTTTATAATTAGTCACAAAATTAAATTATAGTACGTCAAAGGCATTTCTTCTAAGATTAAACACTGTGATAATTTTAAGCCTGTTATCTAGATTTTAATTAGGTTCCTTTTCTTCCTTTTCTTTAAACTTGAGTGCAGACAGGAAGGTGGATTGATGTTTGGACGGACAGCATGAAGGACTCTGCAAGAACATGGGTGGGGAGAGAGCTGTGTTCCCTACAAGGGCCAGCAACAGAAGCACATGGAGTCCTGGTGTGTAGTGCTCAAACTCCAACTACCCCCACTGAATCACATCCTGCTGAGAGGTAATAACAGCCAAGGTCCCTCCTGGGTCTCCCAGAGAGCCCCCAGGCAGCAGGCACACCGCTACGGCTGAAGAAGCTATTCCCCACTCAGGTTGGGCTCCCCATATGCATCTGGGAAAGCCAGCCCTCAAACATGCCTTTCCCTCTGGACTCAAGAGGTCAGTCAAGGCAAGTAGCCTGCCTGTGACATCAGAGAGCCTGAATGGCGCGTCACACCCATCTCACCATGATGATAAAAGGTTGAAGGGTTGTGTCTAAACAAGATGAACTGGCAACACAACTCAGAAGCTTGGGTCTGCTTGCAAATAACTATCAGCAGTGTAGATGGCCTAGGACAGATAGAACAGGTATATCTTGGGACATGCCCTCTTGGGGGGCGTAACTTTATCCTAAGATAGAGTTCCTGTGGGATATTCCTATCAACAACAATACCTTTGTCTCCAGGGTCAAGATCCTGAGGACCAAGCTCATCCTGCTATTACAGGAGCGAGAGGAGTTATGCCAGTGATGGAGTGGGCCCCGGGAGGTACGCCTGGCTGGGACTATTCCTGCATCTGTCTTGCTCTACTGGCTTGGGCTCTGCCTGACTAGTGACACACTTTGACCAGAGGCAGTGCCACTCCTGCAAATCAACTCCAACCTCCTGACAGTCATTCTGCTCCCTGCAGCAGTGTGGATGCAGGAGCCAGGCCCTACATGACTGAATGAAGGTGAAAATGCTGCATAGGTGAAAAGTGGCAAGAAAGAGAGAGAGAATGTAACTTGGCTGGGTCCCCATCTCCCCCCTGGCTCCTCTCCCTTGCTTGAAGGTTGATGCTACAGCTTTTGTCGCACTCTCCTTTCCCTGTCCCCTAATGTCAGGGAAGGAGATGCTTTTTCCCCTCTCCTTCACACTAATCATTTCTGACATGCATTTGGCAACCACATCCAGGAGAGCCTGCCTATTGTGTTCTAGGTCAGGCTCACCTGAGAGAGAAACGTGGGCACTGTGCCTTTGAATTTGAGACCTAACTCCTACAAAAGAGAGGGCCTGACCCATTTGTGCAGTTCATTCTGTGCCTTTCTTCCACAGTAGTGGAGAAGCTGCTCTGATGCCAATAGTTACTTCCAGCTGTTCTGAAGTGGACCTCAGCAGCTGAAGCGTCAGTGTGATCTAGCTAAGAAACATGAGAAGGTAGGACAAAAGTGGCCTCCAAGGCTGTCATACCCAGTCCCTACAAACACCATGTATCTGAAACATTGCCCATTCTGGTTCCTCACATGCAGCACAGCCAGAAAGCACTTTATGAGACACAAATCTCACACACCTTATACCATGCCACAGGTAAGACGCAGGAAAAATCAGGGTGCATCCAATGTCCTGCCTCTGCAAAGGCAGAGAAGTTCTCAGATGATCCTCAGAGAAGGACCGCAGCTATGTGAGGGAGGAAAGCAAAAATCCGCATCATCCTTGCCTGGCAAAGAGTGAGTCTAGTGAACTTTTAGGCTTTGCTGGCTGCTACAGGTTGGCGAGGATCCATGCTTTCCCCAGGTGTTTGAGCCTAGAGTGGGAGGGATGGCCTGCTCCAAAGGGCTTTGGGGACCAGTTTTGGAACCATGGTCATGGTTCTCTTGCATGGTCCTAAGCTTTTGCTGTCTGACCACTCTGCAGACACCTCTATGGGAGAACATGGGATTCCCTGAGCTGCCTCAGGGTCTACCCCTGGGTTCAGAACCATGCATCAGTGCATCACAGAGCAAAACTGCTGCAGCTCTGCCCTGGGCTCCTGCCAAGCCCTGGATGAGACCAGCAGAGAATCTTGCACTTGGGGTTGCATGAGGAGAATGGATTTTCCAGAGGTCATGGGTTGCCAAGGCCTTGTGGTTTCTCTGCCCAACTCAGGCAGGTGATGAGCACAGGGTGCCACCCCTTAGGATCAGAAGCAGCTGCACGTGCTGCACTCAGAGCAACAGAGCAGTTGCTAGTGCCTCTTGCCCGACTGGCCAAAACCTGGGTCAGTCACTTACATCAGTGCAAAGAAGCATCTTGTGCTGAGCAGCAGCTGCTGCAGACCTAGTGAACAGGGCCTCCAAGAGGCAATTTTGGCCTCTTGCTCATTGCAAATGTAAAAGGCACTGCAAGGCTTTTGTCCAGTGTGGCATCTTCAGCAGGCATTGCCAGCAGCTTCTTGGTAACTCGTTCGGCGACTTTTTGATACAATGCTTCGTTCTACTGGCACCTGGCCTGTGCTGCACCCACCCTCCCCCATACCACCAACTGCAGGTGTAAGCAGGAAATGAGAAAGCAACACTTTTTGCTTAGTAAAGCGTTGGCCTGCTCCTCCTGCCCCCACCCCTGCCACTCTCGGGCCCACAGCACAGGTGTCTTTCCCACGTGGCTGCACAGTGGTGTTGATCAGGTATCGAACAGCTACGGTGCTTGCCAATGAAAGTTGGTGCTTGCATTCCCCTTGCTGCATCAGTGCAAGCAGTGTGGTCTTTAGTCCAGCCTATTCCTTTCATTCCTGCTGGGACACAGACCATCATCATTTTGCTACTTATACCTCATTCCCCTCTGCATCCTTGGTATCTCACCACCTCATAAGGCCACACTGACAGAGTGGGTAGGAAGCATGAAGGCAGCATAGGTGTGAGGGGGGAGATGGCCACAAGGAAAATTTTAAAGGAGCTGTTTGGCCCTCATTCTCTGACTGCACAGCCCCAGAACGGGGCTGAGAGTCTGGCCCTGTAAGCAGGGGCAAGGGTTAGGTTGTGAGCGTGTGCTCGTGTGGAGAATATACAGCACGGCATTTCATAGGCCAACTTGTGAATACATGCATCAGCCTGTCGCCGTGTGCAGCCACAGCATGCATACCTGGCATTACTTTGCATACTTATATGGTGACCGCATAGGCGCATGTATTGCACTCCAGTCTTGTGTGGTTAGGTTGTGTACCATATCTGTGTGAGCAGGCACCAGTGGCTCTGCAGGTGTGCCTGTGGGTGTTGTTTCTAGTAGCACAAGGTAGCCATGTGCTACTAGAAAGGTATGTCCATGCGAACAGGGTTAGGGACAAGAGCGACAGGTGAGCAAAGGGAATTTCATAAGCATGGCTCCTTGCTGCTGCCCTTTCGAGCAGGGGCTGCACCCAGCAACACCGGTGCGCTGACACTGCCCCCCTGGCTCTGGCGACGCACCAGCTGCAGCGCTGGCCTGCATGTGGCAGAGGGGCCAAGGGCCTGATGGTGCTGGCGCCGTGAAGATTTCTTTGGCAAATGGGCCTTTACTCACATGGCACTGAGATGAACCACTCTCTCAGGGAGTACAAGCTGCCTTATCCCAGTGTAGTAGTTACACAAGTGAGGTCTCTGCCCCTCTCCCCACACTTTACACCCACGCTCCTCCAAAATCTCCCC
>NW_017729014.1:4466959-4493071 GCF_001723915.1 Gavialis gangeticus
CATGAAGATTTCTTTGGCAAATGGGCCTTTACTCACATGGCACTGAGATGAACCACTCTCTCAGGGAGTACAAGCTGCCTTATCCCAGTGTAGTAGTTACACAAGTGAGGTCTCTGCCCCTCTCCCCACACTTTACACCCACGCTCCTCCAAAATCTCCCCGGCAACCAGCAGGGAGGTGGAATAAGCCCGTGCCTGGCTGCCAGCTTCCCTTTCCTCTTGCCTTGCTGACAGATCCAGAACATATTCCTCTTCATATCCAGTTAAATAGAACCACTAGCCAGAGTTTAATTTCCTGGCAGCAAATAAAAATACATAAATATTTAGTAATTTGGTTTTTTCCTCTCAACAAGGGTATAACTCAGGTGTCGGCGATAAATATCTGCTGGCAAGATTAAAACCCCTTTGTCAGAAACAAGTGCAAACAGGGGGGAGAAACTAACATATTTCACATTTAAAAGTTACAGCTTACTAAGGCCAGGGCTGAT
Organism: Gavialis gangeticus; assembly: GCF_001723915.1. Classification (NCBI taxonomy): domain Eukaryota; kingdom Metazoa; phylum Chordata; order Crocodylia; family Gavialidae; genus Gavialis; species Gavialis gangeticus. The sequence continues at coordinate 4,467,447 of NW_017729014.1, forward strand.
GAATAGCTACAGCTGACACAGGGAGGCTGCATGAGGCAATGAAATCTGTGATATAGAGGAGGAGGCAGTGAAGAAACAGAGCCGTAGATCTGATTGTTCTGAGTAGATGGAAGGGCTTCTGCAGCACTCGCTGCTACACCACATTTTAAATATGCTTGAATGATGTGGCACGGCCCACACGACACATTAAAAAGCTTGCCTGCTTTGTTTGCCGCAGGCTGAGAACCACGTCTGGCCCCAGCTCAACAATTAGATCTCTTATGCCTCAGTACCGCTGAGAAAGCTCCTTCCAGGCACAAAGGCGCTTCCAGGAACATCCAAACACAGGGCCAGGAAGCCTGTATGCCCACCACAACTGCAGGACCTTGTTGTCCTAACTATCCTGACCTAACTTTCCTAAGAGCCAAAGTCAATGAATCCAAACATGTGTACTTAAAGACCAACACCTACATCTATGTTTGGGCTACAGAATGAGCTGTCTGGATACTTAGTTGAGTCCTTGAAACTTGTATTGCTTACAGTGGGATCTGGGCATACTCACACAATAAAAATCTGGTCCTCCTTGCAGGCACATCATCATCATCATCATCTACCTGGCCAAGCCAAGACTCACCATTCCCAGAGACAGAATTCATGGCAGGTTAACCCATCCAGTCTGAGTTGGGGACTGTCCTTAGGGGTGCAAGTCATGGTTTGCACTAAGTCACACCTGCACTTTGCATTGTCCTATTGGTGTCCACAGGCAGTGTGCTGGGCTTGGTCAGTGCAGAAATAATGGGAGAGACCACATGCAATGCAGCACATCAGTACCTAGAAACAGGGTTTGGACCTCATACACATCAGAAGAAAATATTATTTGGGGGATCTGGGGACAGTGCAGGACATGGTGCAGAGCATACCATCAGACCACCACCCCTCCCTCTTGCACAACCGTAGCAGGGCAAACGCATACTGCTGCTGTACACAGCAAAGCAGCGTGCAGCAGGGGTGCTGGGTATGACACTACGGCAGCAGGGCCACACTACGGCAGTCACACCACTCCAGTGGTGGTGTGACTGGAGCCGTGTTTGGAGGGGCTAAGCTCCGTTAGCCCAGCCTTCCGCTGCCAATGGGTTTGGTGACTACCTTGAAGCAACCAAGCTTGAAAATACTGACCTAGCTGCTTAGTGGGGTTTATTTTTCTCCCATACCACACCCTCTTTGCCTCCTACTTGGCTGCCTGAGCTTGGAAGAGTTTCTTCCCTTCTAAAGGTCCTCTTTTCCTTCCAAGCAGCAGTCTTAATACTGTATTTGTGGCACCAGATTTCTGCTCTTTTGTTCTCCCAACTTCCATTGCTGTCAGTGTCAAGGGGAGCCTCTCTCTAAAGATGATTGGGCTCTACACCCCCAATAAACATGGCAAAGACTTTGACAGACCAAGTGCCCGGTTCTCTGCTTTACATGGCACAATGGAAAGCTGTGAAGCTTCCTTCATATAAAAGTTCCTGTTCAAGGAAAGATCTCTGTCCAGTTCCCAGGCTCAGGAGGTGGGGATGTTTGTCTCAGCAGCCAGCCATAAAAAAGGAGGCTTCAAAGTCTATTCGTGCAGTGATGCTGCTGACAAGGGGAACTGCAGGGGCCTTGTCCCCTGAGCTTGATACATCTGTAGAGGGAACATTTTGTGATGATTGCCCAGGGGCCCTGGGAACTGGAAGCACTGGGGTCAGCATGAGCTCCTGCTTAAGGACGATACTGTGAAGCTTAAATAAAGATCCCTGAATGCTTTGAGACCTTTGAATGGCAGATAATAGGTAAGGGCCAAGTATTATTGTTAAACTCTGTGATTACCTGTGTTTCATGAGTGATCTCCTGGGATAGTGAATAGCAGATTTAACCTTCAAGCTCCCCCTCATCACATCTCAGAGAACCCTGGCTGAAATGCAGCATGCATGGTTGTGCCAAAAATCACCCTCCTTTTCACAAGATTGGGGTCTGTAGCTCTGGAATCACTGCCAAATACCTAAACTTATGCACATGTTCTCTATAAAAGGTAGACAAGGTTCTTTGGGTGAATCTGATATCTTTTATTAGACCAACTTAAATAGCTGGAAAACAATTATTAAGCAAGCTTTCGGGTTCAAAACCCCTTCCTCAGGCTAAGGAAGTTTCAGCAGTTGGTGTGTGCTCTTCCTGGATGTACCTATGTCCTTAGACCAACACGGCTACAACCTACGCCCCTATAAAAGGTAGGCATTATTAGTAGTATACATTTGCAATCACCTTCTCTAACCATAAAGATTGTGAGCATTGACTTTTCTTCTTTGTGTTATCTCTGTTTTGTGGGTTTCTAAGTCTGGAACTGAGCAATGACCCACAGAGCAGAACCGAATTTCATGCAAAATGATGTAATACTTTTAATATTAAAATTGTTCTTCATAATAATATGAAATTAATGTTTATATTGATATACATATGAAATTATATTTATATTCATATCTAAATTCATAATATAATTAATAATTATATTATGAAATTCAGTATCCAAACACCAACTCTGCCTGCTACGTAACATGTATAGGTACAGATTCTGTGGATACCTATATGCATGCACCCCCGACCCCCGCCACACACACATGCGCGCGCGCGCACACACACACATACACACACACACACCTTGCTTGTTAATTTAGAAAATAGGTGCTTTCCATGAAACAAATTAGCTAGTGAGCATGCAATCAGGCAACTCTTTGGCAAGAAAGCAACAGTCTAGCTGCTTTAATCAGCAGGATTCATAAGGGGCTTGGTGTATTTATTTATTTAGCCAGAATTGCCTTTGATTTTTCCTTCTGAAAAAGAGCATTGTTCTTGCTGAAGATGAGAAAGGAGGATTTTTCCCTCCTTTCTTCAAAGGCAGATCCCATTACAAACATTCTTTCCCTCATTTTGATATGATCCCTGCAATACTCTGGTGGAAATGATGGGCCACTCGAGACTGCAACAAATCTATGCTGCTAGTTTGCCCTTTCAAGAATCCTGCTGTGGGGCAGGCACAGAAGATGGAGACCAGGCTATGAGCTTCTGCACTCTTGGCTGGCTTCTCCCTTTACTGCTTTTCCTACACTGTATTCTGTCCTGTTGTCTCTGGAGTTGTTCAGCTCTAATCCACTATCTGGCCACAGCACATTCTCTGACTCTTTCTTCCCATCCTACCTGCTCCTGCTGCTACTTCCCGACTAGATTGCAATGCTTCCCCTTGTACGGCACCCACTCTTGTGACAACTAGAAATAAACCAACATGAGCCAGTGAAATAATCAAGAATCCTCCAAATGGTAAATACAATTGACCTGAAAGCATCTTGTAGTTAGGACCCGGCAAACCAGCCTGGACTCTGTTATTTCAATCCCCTCTTGAGCATCAAACTCCTACAACCTGTTTGCTTAGTCAGTGAAGCAAGCTATAGAAGAGCACAGTGATCCATCCACAGCAGAGGTCAGAATGACTCCAGCTCACGTGGAGCATGTCCAGACCAGTGTTCCCATGTGGTCTGTGGCATCACAGACATGTTTGCAGTATTCTCTATAGCACAAGGGCCTCTTCCCTGGTGTCTGTATGGTGCTCAGCTCAGTGAAGACCAGTCTTAATTGGAATTCATCAGCATTATTGTAATGTGAGCAATAAAGAATTGCCATATTTTCTTGCTCATGAACAAGGTGGCCCCGTCGAGTCTTCACCAGCCGCCCTGCTCCTGGGGTAACCTCCTGCTTTGCTTTCCTGCCATGCCTTGATGGAAAAATATGAGAGTTGTTACTAAGATGGAAGGCTACCCATTACATGCCCTGTTGACATAGGTCTTAATACCTGCTCCGACCGCCCCTCCATGGGCCCGATGCCTCGCTGATGTCACTCTGTGTGCGTTACCTCTCCATCCTGTGGCCGGAGCAAACTGGGCACACAGTTGTAGCTCTACGCTATAGCCCTGGAGGGCCACTCACACACCATCTCTCTCTCACCAGGGTCCCATTTACTTTGCTGGCTCTCACCCAGCCTCTTTCACAGATTTCACAGACATTAGGGCTGGAAGTGACCTCGGAAGATCATGGAGTCCAGCCCCCTGCCTTGCCCTCTCTCTCAGGGCCATGCTCATACTGCTCGGCCTCACCCGGCTTCGGGCTTAGCTTTCCTCACCTTGGTCAGACCCAGCGCAGTCTGTTGGGTGTCTCCTGCTACCCTCACCTGAGCACTGACTTAGTGATTCCACAACTGTAGGCTTATTTCACTCCTGGCCCCTCTCCAGGCCACTATGCCACCACTGGGCCTCCTCACTTGCCCACTCATGGGGCCACTCTGTTCATCGCCCCTCTCTCTCTGGGTCTTACTACTCATCAGCCCCAGGCTTTACTCTGCCACCTGGGCATGGCTTCAGGTCCCTCCTCTGGCCTGAGCTCTGCCTCAGGACTCTTTAACAAGCTTGGGCTCCCCCTGCTCATTAGAACACCACCAAGGATGTGGGGCTGGGCTTATAAGGTTCCCTGACCCGTGGGAGGTAACTGACTGGGCATTTCCTGGGAGCTCCCATGCCCCTAGGAACACCACCAGACCATCTTTCCCTGGCAGGGTGCAGTTTTAGGTCTTACCCAGGACCAGGGGTCTCCTTCACCCCATAGCTCCCCTGCCCTTACCTCCTGAATTTCCAGGAGCAGCCTCTCAGCCTGATGTTACCTCCTTCCTTCCTGCAATAAAATGCAGCCCAGCTTATATCCCTGGGCCCTAAAATAGCTGCCCTCATCAGGCACCTGGCTGTTACCTGTTTTCTACCCTTAAAGTGGCAGGCACCAAAGGTACACTGCCTCACACACTATATGCCTCAGAATAAGACACATCTTGTTTTTGAAAGGCAAAATTAAGAAAGTAGTAATTGAATTGAGGCTGTGTGTAGATGAAACAAGGGGCATGTATGCATGACACTTTAAAGCGGGTTAAATGTTTTTGCACTGCTTTAATGGTGTTGGTGTTTGCATGTGTCAGTGACATATTGTGCAGTAATTCCAGCTGCTATAGCAAATTCGGCAGTGTAATGCACTTTAAATGACTTGGGGTGCAGCAGACTAAAACTCCTCTGAGGAGTTTTAGTTTGTTGCCCTACAACAGTGCAGCTCAGGGGCCCTGCAGGAAGCCTGGGCAGGCAGCCTAGCAGCAGCCTGGGAAGGCAGGCTCCACCCAAGAAAAAAAAGCAGCAATCTTTTTCTTTTCTTTCCCCAGAGCCTGCCTGCCACCCTGAGCTGTGCGGGGGCGCGGTGCTTCCCTCCATGGCTGTGGTTCCCCCTGCGACTGTCCAAGCTGGGTGCCTGTGGATGGGTGCTGCCTGGGGAGGAACCACAGCTGCCGTGAAGGGACGCACCAGCCCCACCCCCCACAGCCCAGAAACCGCTCCACCTCTCAGCAGCTCAGGTTCCCCTCCCTGCCACTGGAGAGGCAGGTAAGTGCATGGGCGTGTGCATAACATGGGGGGTTACTTGGCCCTAAATTGAAGTACTGCTTTTAAAAAGCCACCGCTTCAATTTAGAGCCCCCGTTTTGTCTACACATGCCCTCAGTCATAGCATCAGGGGAGTCATCCCAGGCCATTGTTCCACTTTCTATGGAGCATCTGGAAATACTTTTGCTTTTACCTGGCAGAAGCATAAGCAGCAGAAACTGTTACCATATTTCCTCATTTATGGTATGCACCTCAATTTTCAGCAGCTGGATGGGGGGGTTGGGTGGGAGGGGGAGGGGAAGTGTATGCTGTATGTGAAAATATACAGTATTAGCAATCCACCCCTCCCCTCAGCAATAACCAGGTGCTCTACTCTGGCGGAAGGAGGGCCCTCACTGCCTGCCTAAGAACCAGCATGGATGGTGAATGAAGCACATCCCACACACCCTTCTTGGACGGGGGCCCTGAGGAATGGGGACAGGGCCCATTTAGCCCTTGCCCTTGCATTAAACTCCTTCCTTTATTCCAGCGCTGTGTGCTTCTCTGATTCAGAAAGCACAAGGTCAGAATTGTTTGAAGTTGCCATGACTGGGCAAGAAAGGGAGCCTTTCAGAAAAGCTGCTCTGTTGGTAAAATGCCTGCTTTTTAATTCACTCGATGCCATGCTTTCAGGTCTGTAAAATCCTGCTCTGTTTGGGGGAAGTGACATTGTTTTGGATGTTATCCACTTCTGCTCAATTCAGGGCAACTTCCAGCTTCTCAGGGCACAAGAGAAAAGCAAAGCTGTCAGTCTGTTTTAGCTGCTTCTCAGCAGAAAATCTAAGTCTGAGCAAGGGATTTGGGACAGAGGGGTGGCAAAAGGTCCTGACAGTAAATTTCCAAATGCACTGAGACACCATTCAGTAACCAAAGAAAACCAGCAGACAGGGCAGCGGCAGAGATCTCAGCCTCCCTGAGATGGCAGTCAACCTCGTGTGGCATTCCAAAGACCTACTGGGCACTGGGGTTCAAGTGCAGCCCTGGTGGCAGGTGCTGTAACTCTTTGATCAGAGCAGTGATGCTCAGATACCATAGTGCTTAGGGGCAGAAGGAAGTCCATAAGAAACCGGCAGAGGTATTACAGAGATTCTCTGGCCTACCGAGGTGGATCATTTATATCTCTAATCACAGAACCACAGGCTTGACCCATCCACTTCTACCGAGAAGCGTTTCTTTCCCCTACTCATAGCATAGGATTAATGAAAACAAATGATGCTGAAGAGAGAGACACTGCTCTCAGACTCACCAAAAGGCAAGAGATTCAGGCAAAGAATTATACTCGAGGGAGGGGAAAAGCAAAATTTAACTCAGCGTGATGATGAATAGCAAGAGGGAAACAAGGAAACAAAAAAATATTTCACTGAGAGTTCTAGGTGAAATATTGCTAAGATATCTATGAACTCACACACTTTCTCTCCATATGCCATCCGAAATCCCTGGTTATGGCTGAAAAGGCACAGCAAATTGGAATGGATAAAGACATCATTCCCTGCTAGCTTTATATTAATCATGTGATCAGTAGCAGGCCTGAGATCAGGGAGGTAGGCTTTTCTCCAACATTACTGGAAGGAGTTGCATCCAAGCCTGGTATCCTGTTTTCACAAAAGGTTCCCTGCCAGATAATGCCAAAACCCTAAGAGACGGAATCATGTCCCCTGGAACAAGCAACGGGTTAATCCCTGCATCTGCAAAATTAAGCTACTTGCTACATGCCCACACTTCTGGAAATCCCTGAATTTGGTAATCTGTCAAAGCAATTAACTGGGATCATGGCCGCAGAGTAGCTTAGACAAACAGCAAAATTCAAATTGCCAGCAACTTGCAAGCCATTTGCAAAGAGCCCATTTCACTGAGGCCTCCAAAGACTCACTAGTGTGGTTCTACAGGGTAAGTGATGGCCCAGAAATGCTCATTTGCATCCTTTTCATAGGATACTTATTCCCTATCCAAAAATGTCCCCTTTCTCCCAGGGCAGTGGAGACACTTCACAGGCAGCATTTAAAATGCAGAGATCGGCTGATTTTTAATGCAGAATTATACAAATGGAACTGTTCTTCCATTTCATGATTGCATGAGGTAATATATTGATATTGCACAGAGAATCAAGGTTATGTCCTTGTTTTTGATGATTTATGAACTCTGTGCATTTTACATCTCCAAACACCAAGCAAAACAGAGATAAAAAATATTCCCACAAATGTCAAGAACACAACCACTGGCTGTAACAAGTGCTATAAAATGATGTTAGCCTCTCTTCCAAAGCAAATGTGCCTTCCTCACAGCAGCTTTACTTTAATAAGGCAGGATACTATCTGTACAAAAGAAGAAGTATCTTTGCCAGTTCAGTTTTATATCCTACAATGAAATACAAAAAATGACATATTATGAGGGAATTTACAAGAATTCACTATCCTACTTTGGAAGAAATATCATGTCTCAGAGGATAATTTTCAAACCAGAGCAGCAGCTGGATCAGAGAAAGCCTATGCAGGCAGCAGTTTGCTTGGCCTGTATTCTTCTGTACTCCCTTAGTTGCTCCTGCAGATACCTGTGCTTGTGCTGCAGCTTTTTTCTCCCTCAGCCCAAATTCTTTTGTCCCAAACCCTGCAGTGCAGTAGCTGTCCTGCATCTGTGAACCCAGAAAATACCACCACAGGAATTTATTTACTGGGATTTCATTACAGGGCTGAATAACACAGGTGCATGGGCTGGGAGGGAGGAAGTCAGGAAAATTCTGTTCATATAGCACAAGCAGCTAGCAAACCCAGGGAGAAAGGTTATGGAAGTCACAGAAGTTAATAGCAGGACAGAGGTAAGCTATCAGCATCCCCTCTCCTCCCCCCCCCGCCTCATTCTTCCAAACTCTCAGCCAATAAGAGACTTTCCTGTGATGGGTCTGGTCTAGTCTTACATGCAGTAATGCATATACTGCATATACTCAGGCTAGGAAAGTTGTAAGAGCACTTGTACATGTGCCAGGGTTTTAGTCCTTAGGATTGCATTCTCTGCCCCCTAAATTGAAACAGTGAGTTTTTAATTGAAATGGTGGGTTTTATTTTTCTATCACTGTATATACATAATTGTCTTGGTGGCTGTAGGAGCCTGCTGAAGGCAGAAGCGGTGAGGGGCCCTATCCTTTTTTTCTGAAGAGCCTGGCAGCCTCTCCCATGGCTAGGGGGCAAGCTGAGTAATGGCTGCAATGTTCCAAGTTGCAACATTGCAAACTCAACTATATCAGAACGCAGTTTAGTTTGCAATGATGCAAACTCATTTTAAACCCCCAAAACTCGCATGAGTGTAATGTATGATGCTATTAAGCCACACAAAGGGAAATTTTCATCATATGTACAAGTGCCCAAAGTCACAGAGTGGTCTCTCTTTAACACTTTGTGCTAGTCAAGAGTCACTCAGGGAAAAGTGTTATTGTGGCAATATTGCTATAGAATCCAGAACCTTCTGGGGACTAATGACTCATGAGGGGAAAAACAGACTGATTTTGCCCCTTTGGTCTTGGTCATAGTTTGATTCACATGAACCATAGTTTGGCTCACATAGTCTGGTTTCCTGAAGCTCAACAGCCTCTCTCCCTATCATGTATATCCTGGGGAGGGAGACAGCCCCAAGGAGTGCAGATAAGGTCTGTTGCTTGGGCATGGTTTAAAAAAAGCCCACAGCATCCTGGGATATACAAACTCTGTCTACCAGGGTTCGAGCTAGATGCTTGTGTCTTGTTCCTGGTCATGACTCAGTGACCCTCAGACCCAGTGCCTCCTCCCTCAGTAACGGCAGTGCTCTGAAAGTAATAGACTGTGGTCTGACAGGCAGTAGTTCTCTAAATCCTCTCTGTGAGATCCTATTTTCAGGCCTGTCCACTGCTTGATTGGTGTAGCACAGCTCCACAGGTGCCAGCAAACTGACACCCACTGGGGCCCTGGCCTAGGGTATTTAACACAATGCAGTTACCTGCATTTTGGGGTTGGGGGGAGGGAATTTCAAAGATATGTAGCAGTCCTATTGCCCAAAACTAACTCTGTCACAGGGAGGAAGGAGCAGGTGCTGATTGAGGACTAGAAAGGTGCTTAATTTTCCCTGCAAGTCCACCCTTCCCTGTGCTGAAAGTGGTAGCCAGTGGGTGTCTACAGCGCAACTCTGACATGTTTCTAGTGGCACTTTGGTATTTAGACCAAACTTCACTGAATAAATAAAAGCAATTTTAGCTCAGTAAAACAAAGTAAACAGCAAGCACAGCCATTCCCATTAGGTCCATTTAGTGAGATCTGTTAACATAACGGATACACTGGCATCAACCAGCTGGGGGACCTCAGCAACCCCCCCCCTGCCACAAGACACCTCCAGCCCCTAGAGCACCAAAAGCAGCCTTCCCTCTTGCTCAGAGAAGGTAGTGAATAGCATGTTAACCATCTTCCAACTCAATATATAGGGATGGGCTAGAAGAGGCTTTTTCTCCAGTACCATCAGACTGGAGGTACTATGACCTTGCTCCTGTTTGTTTTCAGTGAGTCCAGGTCCAGATCTCTTGCACATCCAACATCCAGACTGATTCTTAATCATTTGTTCTTGCAATATCTTAAATTACTCTAGACTTGGAATTTTCAAAGCAGCCAAAGAGATTCAGGCACCAACTGCAACAGAGTTTTATTGGGATAAAGCATCTTGGCTTATTTGAAAACCTAAGACTAAAAAGCTATATGGATTTCTCCTGCTTCTAGTATTTTTAGCCATCCCAAATTTCATGAGCAGAAGCATATGGACAAAGCAGAGGTCTGCCTACAAGTCAGGTGGCGAGGAGCAGAGGAAAGAAGTGAGACACTTGCACAATATATCTGCAACAACCTTGAGCTTACTAAACTGCAGATAAATAGTTTTAAAATCTGAATAGCAGTCAGTTTTCAAGGCAGAATTAATATATAATGGTATCTTGGAGTTACTGATGTTGTCTATACAGGCCAGAGACTCAGCCAGTGTAAACGGTGCCCCCTTGTGGCCAAACTTCTCATAGCAGCATTTCTGCTGCTTCTTGCCCCCCGTCTGTAGCGTGCACCTCTCAGGGGTACCAAACAGTGCAAAGAAAACCCCGAAGTCTAGACCAGTGGTCTCCAAACTTTTTTGATCGTGCACCCCTATCAGTAAAAAAATTTTGAGCACGCACCCCCAATATATGTATATTTATATAAATATACATCTAAATAGAAGTTCTAATATTTTCTTCCCACAACCCAATGGATCGTCTTGCGCACCCCCTGGGGTGTACACACCCCACTTTGGAGACCACTGGTCTAGAGGGCCAAGCATCTAGCCCTCAGGCTACTTCCAACCTGAGGCTCAGCACTCATTCGCCATTTATTTCCAGGGCTACTGGGGGCTCCTGCCTGGCCTTAAACCAGGGGCCCTGCATTAAGCAGCTGAGGATTGCTCCTTAGGGCCCCTCATTGATCCTCCCTCCCTTACTTCTCACTCAGGGGATGCTCTCTCTCCAGCTTCTCCCTGCCTGCAGTGTGGAACTGCTTCAGAGCAGACTCCAGCTCTCAACTTATTATTAACTAGCTCCTCAGTCAAGGCTAGGGAGGTGATTAGCCTCTCCATGAGCCCTTTTTAAGTTGATGTCATGCAGGGCCCATGTACCCCATCACAACCCTACACAAATAAATCTGTGCCTCAGGGTAACACTACTAACTGCTGTTGAGTTGTACCAAGAATTAATCTGGTCCAGCATAGCTCAGGATGACTTTCAATTGAACAAAAAGTTAAAAACCACTAGGAAGGTCATCTGTGAGACAAATCAGTCAGGCCTTCTGCCTTTCCAACTGAGCCAGTGGATCTGATCCTATGAGGGAATCTGATCCTCCAGGTCTGAGTCAACTGCCCGGAAGTCAGAGGAGGTGACACCAAGGTAAAGTCATGGGAGAGAAGATTGGGAGCCTGTGTGCCTGTCTTAGACTGAAGTGGGGAGAGAGCTACAGGTCAAAATGAGCCTGCTTAAAAGTCATCAGAGGCCCCGCATTGCATCTGTTCACAAGCAGAGGAATGTTTCTGAGCTCAGAACAATGGAAGAAACATTTTTTTGTCTGCCCTTCAACATGCTACCAAAAGCAAATGTAAAGCCTCAACAAATACAAAAATATCTGAGTATGTGGCAATCACTCAGGAATCAGTAGTTCAGTTCACAAGGTCAGCTCAGTCACCACAAAAGCCAGGAACCAAGTTCTCCAAACTGGATGTCTAAAATTAGGTTCCTATATACTCATATTTTCTGAACTTGTTGCATGGATGCCAATGGCATTTGGGGTCACTTGGAACTACTGCTGGGCACCTTAAAATCATTTTATGAGCCTCATTTCAGCCAGACAGATTTGAACATTATGGACACATCCAGATGAGCATGTATGTGTGGTATGAGGCACCACAGACCAGTCTGTAGCACCACACATCGTACATGCAGCCATTCCCCGCACTACTACTTTGCAGCACGGGGGGGCGGGGACTCCAGGAGATTCCAGGGCCAAAAAAATCCATACCGAAAAAAAGCAAGGCAGCACATGTGGTGGCAGCACGCATCACCCAAAAGCAGAGCCTAGCCAGCCGGAGCCATGCTCCAGCTGCCGGCCAGGCTTCCTGCTGCAGGAGCACCATGGCTGCAGCTGTCAGAGGCCACCAGGACTCCAAGTAAGGCTGGTGGGGCCAGGACAATTAGAGGCCCCAGCATCCGCTACCCCACCTGCTGCGTGCCAGAGCATGTGTGGCACAAGCATTCCCTGGGAACAAGTATCAGCAGGACAAGCACTGCTACCTGTCCCCAGGGAAATGCAGACTCCCACTCATCTGGAAATGCCCTATGGTTGTGACTGTGCCAGGTGCACATTAATCTAGAGGGCATCATGGAATAAGTGTAAATGTATGAGCATGGGGCTAATGTCTCTGCAGTGGTCTGTACAAAGTATCTCCACTGTGCAGGTCAACATGGCAATTTATCTTCCATTGGCATGCAGGGGAGTGAATGGATAATTATCAGGAGAGAGCTACGTAATAGCTCTGCATTGGCTTTGGGATCAGTTGGCACCAGATAACAAAAACTAAGATCATTTATTAAAAAAACAATGATTACCATGCTTCCTTAGATTTGCTGCAGCTAAACATGAATTTAATATAAGACACAGGCTCTAGGAGTTCATGGGATTAGTTCAGGCACTGGCCTGAAAAGCTGAGAAAATAACCTCACGAATTCTACCTGAGAATGCTAAAGAAAAATGTTTCCCACCAGGGTCCTCTCTGAAAACCTGTGTCCGGTTATTCACCTGTTGCTGCTGTAACATTTTTGTGGCAGGCTGTCAAACAGAACTCAATGCACTAGGGCCGTGCAGAATTTCGACGGCAGTTTTGTTTCAACTCGTTTCGAGCTTGGAATAGCAAAATTGAAACAAAACAGAGAGCTTCAAAACAGACTCAAAACAAAATGAGGCAAGTCGAAACATTTCAAAATTTTTGAAACATTTTGAGTTTTGAAGCTCAAGCTGGGCATGCCTGCAGGGAAATAGAAACTAAAGTAAAGAGAAGGAGGGGGAAGGGGGGGAAGGGGGAAGGAGTGCTCTCGTATTGACTGTGTAGCTAGCCGGTGACTGTGATCCTTCCCTGAGATCCCTTCCAACCCCAGTGCTCTGGGGGAGGGATGGAAAAACTGCATAAAAGGCAGCATTGTTTGAACTGCCCTGCTTTCTGCCTTGGTGTCAGTTGAGTGAGGGCGCACCTTAACACACACACAGTGTCACCCACCCATGTCACGAGTTTTGCCTGTCAACAGCTAGAGGTGCAGGGCTCCAGAACCCAGACTCCCCCTACACCTATCTCCTTGACAGCTGGCAGGCTTCATGGCCACAGCAGGGCCTAGCAGGCCTGCAGCTTTCACCCTGCTGTGCCTTAACACACATAGTGTCACCCATGTCACGAGTTTTGCTTGTCCACAGCCTGAGGTGCAGTTTCCCCTGAACCCCTCCACCTATTTCCTTGAAACTTGGCAGGCTTCATTGCCTCAGCAGGGCCTAGCATGCCTGCAGTTTTGACCCTGCTATGACTTAACATGTACATGTGACATGAGTTTTTTGCTTTCAAGACTTTGAGGTGCAGTTTCCCTGAAGCCCCTACACCTATCTCCTTGAAATTTGACAGGCTTCATGCCCACAGAAGGGGCTATGACTCCTGCATGTTTCATCCAAATCAGGCCAGACATGACAAAGGTGTAGGCTGTTTCAAGCTTCCCCATTATAGCCAATGGGCGAAACGTTGAAACAGCATCGAAACAGAAACTGTTTCAACAAAACTAAATGGAAATCTAAATGAAATTCGAAATGAAATGCTGTTCCATTGAAACATCGAAATGCAAGTCGAAATGGAACGGTGCCATTTCACACAGCCCTACAATCACCCTTCCAATCCTCCAGGAAGAGTCACTGGGTTTCAGCCTCAACCTTCAAAAATCACCAGATAAGGCTGCAAAAGCATCAGCTCTCTCAGCATTGGCTTCTCCAGTTCTGTACATGTCCATCTTGGCTTGTGTAAATAAAGTCAATTGAGTGGCTACCAGCCAGGTCCAAAAAAAAAAACAACATCAAAACATTAAAATGCAGAGGGATAGGTTACAGGAGCTGTTTTTTCCTTTGTACAAAACAGATAGCAATTAAAACAGAAAGATAAGGCCTATACTTGGGTCTCTGATCTGATCCCCAGATTCCTGGGCTAGAGGAAAAGTTTGATATGGACCTGAGCTCCGTGGCTTGGGTTATGCTTCTTTAATGGATCAAAACTAGGAAGCAAAGGGCATGTCCAAAACATGAACCAAAGGGTTGTCACTTTATGGGAAGTATAAACTACCTGCCAAACCTGAACCTAGGACTCATCTGCACAGAAAGAGCCAAGCTTTGTTACAGATGCTCTATCCTACCAGTGACATGCCCATCACCCCAAAATGAGGCATCTCATACAGACTTGTTCCAATGCAACCTTGCCAGGAAAATGAGGGAAGCAAGAGAAAAACAGTGGTGGCCAGAGAAAGTAAATGGTTTAGAAGCAGAAGGCAATGGCTGCTGCAGAAGCAAAGTGGGAATAAGAAAAAAGGGGGAAGAGGGAGGGGAGAAAATGCAGGTAACAACATAGCCCAAGAACATCTTGCTGTTCCTAAGTCCTTAGGATGCTGGGACCTTGTATCAGTTCAGCTGTATGACCAGAAACAGCGAAGACAGTGAGACAGAGACAGTCTCTAGACCTTGGTAACCACTTACAGCCATCCAAAGGGAGCACAAGGGGCATGAAAATACTATTGTTCAGGTATGGCCCTTTTATACTCCTTTCTCACACCATTCAGTCTAGTGGACAATCAGGCCCAGTAGGTAAAGTGACAAAAGGCAGACCTCCTTTCCTGGAGAATATTTGGCAAATTAATATTTAGAGGGCAATAAAAAGAAAAAAACACTCCTGTGTAAGAGCTAGGATTTTATACGCAGAGTTCCCAGGCAGGCTGCAAACTCCGAGCATCAAGAACAAAAACTGGAGATTGCAAGATTACTGCATTTCTTAACAGCTGTCAGGAGCAACGTCCTCTCCGGCAGAGTACTTCCCTTTCCCAATGGTGACTGTTCATTCTCTTTCAGACTGGGGCCATTTAAGGAAATCACTGACAGTTCTTCCCCTCTGACACTGTTTTCTGTTGTGGTTTGCAACAATTTTGCACACTGTCAGTGCTTCTGCAAATGCAGCCTTCCAAAGGAGTTTCCCAAACACTGCATGTATTTAGTGTGGTCAGGCCGGACAGTAGGGCATTTCATCAAACTGTCTGAAATAACACTTGGTGTTTGTCCTGTCTAGACAAAGGGATTTTGTATGAGCTGGCATTTAAACTAAAAACTGCACCTGTCTCTTGGATTTATTTCTCTCTTCCCCCAAGGATTTTGAACCAGAAGCAAGTATCAGGAAGAAACAGGAGTGAGCTGCAGTTCAAACAAACTTCCAAGCAAGTTCTGTCTTAATCATATTTCTAAATCCACCAGCTGGGAAATACATTTTTTCTCACTCCAGTTTTTCAGGCTATAGAGCATAGAACTCATAAACTATCTTTTTAACACTCCTTCTTCAGGAAATCAGAGTATTTATTCACAAGCAGCATGCCTTCCCTTGGTGGAAGTGCAAGTATCCAACTAGCATCAATGCTTCTAAGTTTAACGTAACTAGGTTTGAACTGGAGCTTAATAAATGCAAAAACAGAATTGTTGGCCACAGCTGCTAGGATCTATGACACGCTGGCTTCATACTTATAACTGTCAATGAAGGCACCAGTTAGACCCAACTAGGATGGCACATCATTGTGGGTTCATAGTGCAAGGAACCAGAGTAAAATTGATCTCTTTTCACCCAGGCCATAGGGTGGCCCCTGTGTAAAAAATGTCAGCCATTGTGGGCCAAACCAGGATGTAATCCCTGGCCTGGAGACAAGGGTTAGCATTTTCAGCAGCCCTCAGCCAGGTAGGAGAAGCAAAATAAAGTGTGCGCTTAGTACTAAGTACAGACATTCAAAAAGTCCAAGCCTGAATCAATTCAGTCTCTGCCAGTTAGTCTAACCTGCGAAGACAGACCCAGCAAGCAGGTTAATAGACATTTACTTCTGATGATGGAAATGTAGCCACATGCCTGCAGTGGCCCAGGCCAGAAGCTAGGGGGCGCATGAGTGAGCCCTGGCTGGAGGGAAGCTGAGCTGTGGGGGCATGGCCAGGCCCTGGCAGGCAGAGTGTGGTTGGGGGTGGGTTTAAACCCCCACCCTAGCCTGCACAGTCTCCAGTTGGGGTGTGCCTGGAGGGAGAAGGGGGATGCAGCCCCTGCCAGGCATTTCCCACCCTCCCCACATTGCTCCTCAACTGGCGGGGGGCATGGCCAGCCCTGGCAGCAGCCTGATGGTAATGAGGAGATGGAGGCGGGGGTCTAACTCCCTCCTCCCTCCACTGTCCCACTGGCAGTGACCTGAGCCAGGGTCTGCCTTGCTGGGGTGGAGCACCCCCTGTCAGGGTTTTTCCCCCACCCCCGATCGCTGCTGCAGGGGCAGACGTATGGCCAGATGCCTGGCCAGCATGGCCCCCTGAGGTGAAGGGGACAGGGATAGGGTTTATTCCCTACTCCCTCCCCCCCGCCCCCCAGCGGCCCTTGTTCGCTTCAGGCTGCTGCTGGGGCTGGCCGTGCCTCCCACCACTCAAGCGGTGCAAAATGCCTGGGGTCTGTGTTGGTGGGATAAGGGAGGGGGATGGGAATTAAACCCCCCCCTCTATACCCTGTTCGCTTGAGGCTGCTGCTGGGGCTCCCTGCCACTCCAGCAGTGACAGGGAGGGAATGCCTGACAGGGGTTGCTCTGCCCTGGCCAGGCAGACCCAGGTTGGGGTCCCCCAGGAGGAGAGGGGAGGAAGGGGAGAATAAACCCCTTCACCTTAGGGGACCATGCCAGTCCAGCATCTGGCCCTGTCCCCACCCCTGCTCCAGCTAGAGAGCACAGGGGCGAAGCACACCCTGTTCTGCTGGAGCAGACAGCCCAGGGTTGCAGAGCATGCTGGGATGTTGGGAAACGAATTTAACTTAAACCAGGAAGGGGTCTGGGACAGAAGTTTCATAAACTGGTTTGACCTCAATCAGTTAAGTCTGATACTACACTCAACCAGGTTTATCTTAAACATGTTTCAGACGTTTTGAAACTGGTTTATGTGCACTGAATTTCTGTTCTGTTACAGTTTGGCTAGGGACAGACATTCAAAAAGCCTGAGCATGAATTGACCCCCACAGAGGCAGGGGGTCAGACTACATGGCCTGCTGAGGTTTCTTCTGACCCGAGAATCTATGAATCTATGATTCAACCTTTGCAGGTTAGTCTAACATGGCTAAGCTGAACCAGTTGGAAACTGAACACACATTCTCTCAAGGACTGAGGAAATTCAGGCACATGCCTGCAGTGGCTCAGGGTAGAAGCTGGGAGGAGGGACTTGCACAGAGTTGAGTGGAGTGGGTCTTGGCCAGGCCCTGACAGGACTTTCTCATTAGGGAGGTCTGCCTGCACCATCCTAGCCTTTTCCCCAAGGCTTCTCAAGGGGTGGGAGAATTGTCAACCCCCAGACCCTTGCTAGCACTCCAAGGCAAAGTAGGGTGTGTAGTGCATGCATCTGTTGAAGATACGGAGCTTTTCAATCTCCCTCCCTGCTTCTCAGACTGTCTGCAGCAAACCGAGAGGGAGCAAGGTAGCCCGCAGCTGATAAGAGTCTTTATCAACTGATTAGCAAAACAATAGCCTCTCTCCCATTACTTCAAACTCTTCTTAAACAGCTTACTGGGGTGACCTGTTGATTAGCTCCAAAGGCCCTGGTCTGTCTGCCTGCCTGTCCCAATGAAATTGGAGAGACAAATGCACATACACCTCTTGGCATTAGCTAGCACACCACATGCCTAGGGTCCATGGGGCTGGGGTCCCTGCTGTGGGAGATGGGAGGGAGGAAGTGGGCAAGAGAGGGGGAGTAGGGTAGGGTAGAGTAGGGTAGGGTAGGGGAAACCCAGCAGACCCTGCGGTGTCTACAGTCTCTGACAGAGCCTTATACAGCACAAGCTAGCATACCTCATGCTGACTATGGTCCATACTGAGGGGGAGAGGAGGAAGGGATCCCCGCTAAAGCAGCAGGTGGTGACAGGGGAGGGGAAGGGGGGCATGGGGAAGCCAGCAGACCCAGCTGTGTCTGCAAGTCTCTGCCGGAGGAACTCTGCCCAGGGAGCAGAGGGGAGGGGCAGCCCTAATGTGAAGTAGGGAGCCCCACCCAGCCCAGAGAGTATGCCAGGATGCTGGGGGTGTCTGGTTTATCTTAATCCAGCAAGGGGTCTGGAACAGATGTTGCATAAACCGGTTTGAGTCAAATCAGTTAAGTCTGATACTACATTTAACCAGGTTCATCTCAAACTGGTTTGAGCCATTTTCAAACTGGTTTATGTGCACTGAACATCTGTTCTGCTACAGGTTTAAACCAGGTTCTGATCACTTAAACTGCTTTATGTGTAATGTCTGTCCCTAGCCTTTCTGATCACTTAAACTGGTTTATATGCAACATCTTTCCCTAGCCTAGGACCTATTGAAAATGCTGCCCCCCAAGGACCCTGAGCTAGATTCTTATCTGGAGTTATCTTAACTAGATTCTTATCTTACCTTATCATTGCTCCCAAATGGTGGTACTCAAAAGGACTCCAAGTCAGACTCTGGCCCTGCTTGTTCAGTTACTGCTTCTTAGAATGGTTTAGCTGCAAGTATATACAACTGTGGTCACACATGGCAGAATTTCTATGACAGAATTTCATGGGTCAGACCAATGGTCCATCTAGCCCAGTATCAACCTTTTTTATCCCAAGAAATCTGTTGTTATTCTTCTAATGCCCTCCCTAATTGAGAAAGGATTATAGTTTTTTTGGTGGGCCCTCCTAGGCATCCACCATGTATTGGTTTAGAGACGCCAGAGGAAACATCCCTGTTTGATAGCTTTTAACAGGTCTATCATCCATTAATTTGTCTAGTCCCTTTTTTAATTTGGCTATACTTACCTACCACTTCCTATGGCTATAAATTCAAGAATTTAACTATGCGTTGTATAGAAAAGTACTTTATCTTGTTGGTTTTAAACTTGTCTCTTGCTGATTTCAGTGCGTGCCCCAAGTTCTAGTATTCTGAGACTAGATGAATAACAGTTCCCTGTTCACTTAGTCCACACCCTTGGTGATTTCACAGACCTGTATCATATCCTCCCTCAGCCTTCTTTCCAAGCTAAAAAGTTCTAGCCTTTTTAGTCTCTTGGTATGGCAACAGCACCATACCCCTGATCATTTTAGCTGCCCTTCTTTTTACCATTTTACTACATCCTTTTTGAGATGCAGAGACCAGAACTGCACACAGTATTCAAGATACTGTTGTATCAAGCATGAAGTTACAGCAAGTGTCCCCACAGGGAAGTGGGGAGCGGGGAGCAGAGAAAGCAGAGATACTTGAATTCTTGTGGTGTCCATGGGCAGCAGGAGGGTAAACACCATTCCCAGTTAAGCACAAAACAGAGATCTGAGTTTCCACCAGCTGCATGGGGAATTTCTGTGCTGCAATGCTGCCCTTCAGTCTTGAATTTACATCCTCTGAGTCCTAGGTTGGAAGCTGGCTATTTAATGGATGCTTTGACATGCATTCAGTAACCCCAGCTTCTTGCTTTGGGGAGGGGCTATGCCACATAAACCATTACTGCAGCTGGCAGTGCTAAGCCACCCTTGCAGGAAACTTGGCATAGAAGAAATGCTCTTCCTGAGGACTGGACTCCTTTTTTATCCCTAACACAGGTCCCTTGGACCCAGAGCAGCCAAGTATCCCTATCTCCTGCGGATAAGCAGAGTCCTTAAGCACCCAAAAAGTGAAATCTTGAAGACAAGGGACTATGACACATGCACTGAACCAGCACACCCAGCATCTCAGAGATCCTTTCTAATGCTCTGAGAGATAAGCAAATATAGACAGAATTCTTTAGCTTCAGGCCCAATCAAAAACAGAACAAGATTGCATTGACTGACTTGATTAAATGCATATTCCCTTCAAGACTACGATGCTGCTAATTCCCCAAATGATCTGTCATTGGCATTTTGATTAACTTCTCTCTTCATTGCCCACCGTCCCTCTTGGCTGACAAAACACACAGCACTACTCTTTCCCCTTGGACAGGGGACCCAGGAAGATGAACTACAACAAAGCAGGTTTTATGTACTCAGGCAGCGTGGCCTAGTGGTACAGCACATCTAGGCCTGGGAAGACCTGCATTCTAGCTTTGCCTCTTCCACCCAAGGCAGCTTGCTCCTCCTCTGTTTCCTTCTCAAGGAGCACAGTGGGCTCCAACAGCCATGCTCTGGTTCAGCGAGAAGGGACTGACTGCAGGCATCACTGTCTAGAGCAGGGGTGGGCAAAATGCGGCCCACCAGGCCATTCTGTCCAGCCCGCGGGGCCCCTAAAAAATTTAGAAAATTAATATTAATCTGCCCTGGGCTTCCTGTCATGTGGCCCTTGATGGCTTGCTGAAACTCAGTAAGCAGCCCTCTACCCAAAATAATTGCCTGCCCCTGGTTTAGAGCCCGGCAGGTTTCGGGCAGCATTGATAATAAAAAAACAACACGTGGCACACATCAGAGTATATGATGCTTTGGTGGCAGGGGGCAGTAGTTTGTTATACAACCTTTGTGACAAATACTTTTAAATTTGCTTGTGCTGCTCCAAAGCTGAGAAGGAAATATTCATTCTCTTCATCAAGAAGTTGAAAAGTAAGGCTGCCAGCTTTGGTTTGCTGGGATCTCTGATGCCAACACTGATAGATGTGGCCTCTTTGAGAAATGTGTGTTTTCCCTGTAGCCACACATGGAAAATGAACTGTTTTCCTGACAGGTTCCTCTGCCTCGCTCATGATTCCTCTGCCTTTTCCCATATGTTTATTCCCTGTCAAATCAATTAATAGACAAAACCGAACAAGCACGCTTTTTTACCTCACAAACTAAACAAATCAACATATGGAAGTCGGATATAAATCCAAGGAAGTGCTGGAAAGATGACAGATTAGAGTTTGCTTCCCAGAAAGTAAAGAGCTCATGGAAGGGAGAACTTTGTAATTCAAATGGACAAGACAGCGAACAATACTTCTGCGAGCTGCAATCCTCCATTGGCCCCTGAGCTTAGAGGGAAAGTGTAATAATCTTTAATTTCTAGGTACAACATAAGCTTTAGCTGGTTAATCCTCATCAACGTCATGGAAGTTAAAAACATTATTTCTATTTTACAGATGGAGAAACTGAGACACTCAAGTCAAAGAACTGTGCCAAGGCTCTAAAAATCAATGTTAGAGTCAGGATTGGACCCCAGAGCTCTTTGCTTGAATACTTGGACTCACACCCTAAAATATCCATATTCTGGAGTTGGAAAAATTACATTTCAGGGTTTCCGGGAGCACCATGCCCCATTGCCTCTTACATTCATCTAGCCCTCCTAATTAGAGCAGATTGGAAATCAGTCAGTTCCTCAGCGGAATGCTATTTTATATCAATTGATTACACAGGATTTTATTTCATTTTTTAAATAATTTAGAGCATCTGCTACTTAATACTGACTGAACTATTTTATCTTTTCTTCCAGATCTAACTCTCTCTTGGTTTTGTTGAAAGGAAACAGTTGGGGACCTTGAACAAAAGAATAAGATAAGCCTTTGGTGTATTAATTAGAAAAACAGCTATTTTTAATATCCTAGAAAAAGGACTCCAGGCCAAGACAAATATATTGAAATAGCTTCTCTTCTGCTAAGTACCCTGCCTACTTATCTGATTTTCTTAGATCTAGAAAATAAGGTAAGATGGTTCATTTCGTATTAAGCAGCAACTTTCTTCAATGAGCCTAAAAAAAATCAAAAATAAAAAACTCATTATAGTTTGTCATAACATGTTATGATGTGACATGAACTCGCACGTCTTATATACCATCTGTTATGAAATAATGGAAAAATAATATATAAAAATAAATGTCAGCATGAAAATCTAGTTTTAGAATGAGTTTCTGAAACAAATATTGTTATATGTTTCCATTTCATGGCATTAAAAAAAAAATGCCACTTTTGCTTTCAATCCAATTCCCACAAAATAGAAATTCTGTTTTGGCCATGACACAGATCCAGCAATTTGGGCATAGGCCTGACTTTCCCACATATAGATTTAAGAGGGATTACTCAAATTGTGCAAAATTAGGCTCTTGCTTGAACACCTAAGTCACATTTCCACCCGCTGGCCTTATACAAATAGGCATTGCTTTGTGAAGTGTGCTGGAACCCTACTGTAACTGAACCAGATTCTGATCTTAGTTAAATAGCTGAAATTCACTGAAGTCCACTGAGTTATTCTGGATTTACAGTGGAGTAAAAGAGCTCAGAGCCTTCCCCTCTCATTTTAAACTAGAAGGTGGCTTTACAAGCTTACATGGGCACAAAATACTGGGAATTCTCATCAGCCGTATAAGGCATTGAATAATGAACCAAATGGTAATGAAAAGAATAAAAAAGAAAGACTCAATGACAGCTGAAGAAGCAGGAGAGAAAAGAACTGCTAAACAATATCCTCAAAAAAAGGAGAAGAGTCACAGGAAAGGCAAGGCTTTTTTTTTAAATGCAAAATATCAAACTGAGGGAGTAGAAGAAGGAAAGGCATAAAATCCAGGCCAAAAGGCAAAGAGACGCACCACAGCTAGCAAGAAAACCAGTCCAACAACCTGCAGTGCAGTTGTTCTTCTGTAATGTCAGTCCCACAAGCTCTGTTGCAAATGTTAGCTTCTTTGATCATTGCTTCCTTGCAGCTGCTCATTACATGTCCGATGATTTTGTTCAATGCCTATGCGATCAGTAAGAACACAACTCTCCACAGAGACTCTGTGTCCTCTCTGCTCAGAAGGCAGGCAAGGGGGTGGGGGAGTTTTCCTTGTTCTTCTTAATGAATCTTCTAACTCAGAGTACATCTGTTGTACAGAGGCTCATTAGAAAAGTTGGACTAGGTGATTTCAAAGTTGGCGAAACCTACAGCAACAGGAAAAAAGATTGGGGCTGAATGGTTATTACATGATATGCCATGGGGGCTGCCAGTACTGGTGATGCCCATTTTTGAGTGGCACATTTAGTGATGTGTGTCAGTTCCTGAAAACACTTATTGCTGCATGAAATGTTTAACACCACGAGTAGTCCCACTGTTGTCAATTATTCAAAGAAGCCAACAGTGCACCCAGCAATGTAGGGATGAGGCCAGCTGTCCAGGGCAAAGCGGAAGAGGTGACTTCCAGTTCATGATCGTGAATGTGTGTCTGCCTATAACAACCACTCTTTTTCACCCTTCCCCCGCAAAAGTTGGTGCCCAGGGTGGTTGCCCCTATTGCCTTCCTTCCACATTTATACCACTGAGTGAACCCCGTAGCAACAGTTCACAAGATTGGGCTCTAAAATACATGGGGCTGACTCTCCTGTTACCTACACTAGAACAAGTAAGAGGCAATCCCACTGCATTCAATTGCATTACTTAGGAGCAAATACACTGCAAGTGGGAGGAAAACCAAACTCTAAAATGTTGTCTAAAGGAAATCAAAGAAGTCTTCTCCATTTTAAGTTAAAGCAGACAGAAACTGCATGAAAATAAGATTATTAATTACTTAAAGCTCTTGCAGCTGGTCTTTTGCCTTCAAAAATCCATGTTCTCTCAACTCCAATTGCTAAATCTTCATCCTAGCCATTTTTTCTTATTAAGAAGCCCTGCCTCATTTCCTGAACACTACTCTCACTAAGAGGATGAATTAATCACACACTATAGAAATTAGGACGGCTATTTGAGCTGGAACAGCGAGATTCCATTTAGGGGCTAAAAGAGAGGCATCTCTACATAGTCATCCCACTTACTTCAGCATGGTTGCATGTCACGCCCAGAAAATGGACCTCATCTGCAGCTACCCAATCCAGGGTAAAATGCAAACATTCCTGTTATTTTTAGCACAAGTGAGGTGGTGCCAACATGCCCCAGTGATAAGTTAAAGCCCTGTTGTGCTGACCACAAGGGACGCACAATGAAAGGATGGTCCCTTCTATTAGGCCTGTGCAAAGCAACTGGTATTTGCTTCAGATTCAGCCGATTTGGGGGCCAGTGATTCAATTTGGTAATTCGAATCACTGTCGCAAATCTGATTTGGAGATTTGCTGCTACCGAACCGCTGAATCTCTGAATCACCCAGGCTAGGTCTGTTCCCTGCCCGCTCTTCCAGCCCAGCAATCCTGCCCCAGCTCCTGGTGCTTTAAAAAAAAGCCCTGACTCAGCGGGTGCTGCCGGGAAGGGGGACAATCCCTGCTGCCCCCCACTGCCCCACACTGCATGGGGGGCTCTGCACAAGCCCCCCGACCCCCACCCTCCTGTCCCAGCCCTCCCCATGGCTGCCCCGCCTGCCTCAGCTCCGGCCTTTTAAGGAAAAAAAACCCAAGTTAAACCCCCACATTCACCAGTTCATGCCAGCAGGTGGCGATCCATGGATTTGGAGAGCTTCAAATTGATTCAGACCTTTTTATTGGTCCCCTGATTCGATTCAAATTTGGAGATTTGGCCTCTGAATCGGGCTGAATCTCCTCCAAATCAAATCAGCACCCGAAGCTTTGCACAGCCCTACCTTCTATACAACATTCATGTTTAGCAGAAGAAACAGGCTTCAGTTTTTTCAAGGGTAGAATAGGAAGCAGCAGGCACCCAGAGACCATCAAAAAACTGTTTAGTCTTATTTATTACTTGCCCTGTGCTACAGGTGTATATGATGTTGAGCCATCTTGCCAGTATCAAGGCTGCTTTCAAGTAAAGCTAGCTTGCTCTAAAAAGCAGGGCTGAGAACGCTGCTAGCTGTCCACTCTTTCTACTTCCATAAGGAGGTCCCTACCCTTCCTTAAAAAGTGGAGGCTTCAAAACAGAAATTTGTTTAAAGGCCACTGATACTTCTGGCTTTGGGTTTGCTGCTGGTGAAGTCCTGTAGCATGAGTCTATTGACTGGAAAAGGAAAGCAATCCATAAAAATGGAGGAAAATAAATACAAAAATAAATAAATAAATAAATAACCCAAGGCACCCAGAGCAATCCCAGGGCAAAGGCAATGATCCTTGCACATAGAGGGCCATAACTTCCCCTTAGCATAGAGCCTATTTTTTATAGACAATTTTTTTTTCTGCCATTGCCATCTTATTACACTTACAGCAGAAAAATCACAGCTATATCTTGGCACCACGCAGACTTTTGACTAAGGCAAGAATGGTTACAGTAACAGCAGGATTGAAATTCTGCAGGATAAAGGTGAACATGAGTCACCAGAGGCGTTTTTCTTCTTGTATAGAGCGTAGAAAATATTGTGGTGTTTGTGGGCACACACTCTGTGAAATCTAATTGCTGGTGAGTCAGATATTAGCTTGATTTCCATCTCATTTAAAAAAAAAAAACCTATGCAAGAAAGATAAAACTTTTTAAAGCTTTTTCTGCAGGGCAAAGTCAGGGGTTT
>NW_017729014.1:4498071-4508682 GCF_001723915.1 Gavialis gangeticus
AGTCAGATATTAGCTTGATTTCCATCTCATTTAAAAAAAAAAAACCTATGCAAGAAAGATAAAACTTTTTAAAGCTTTTTCTGCAGGGCAAAGTCAGGGGTTTCAGCCTGGAAGACTGGTGATGAGAAAGAAGTTTCTCTTTCCATTGCTTTTCATTAAAAAAAAAGCCTAGATAATCAGCCTGGATTATGCTTTATCAGCATATCAGGTTTAATCAGCCTGGATACTGCTTTATCTCTTCCTGCCACAGACTGGGTCAGACCCTGTAGGTTCCCTGCAGAAACTCTAAGTCTCCTGGATCATCATTCTTGGCCTCCCATTGGTTCAGATTTCTCTGCCTGACACTCATTTGTTTCAGGCTCTCTCTCTACTGGGGTCACACCACACACCTGCCAGAGACACCATCCCCATTGGTGTCATACTGGCCACTATGCCTCACTGGTCTGAAAGGCTGGACAGAAAAGGTGGAAATCTACTGAAGCCTGTTTTTCTTTACTTGTCCCGTTCTCCCTGGGATGGCATGTGTAGCAGAAGCAACATCCTGATTGCCCAGTACTCTGGTTTCTTCCCCCAGGAATACCACAAAGTATCACTCTCACTGCAGTTTAATTTTGATTAGAATTACTTCTCATTTACATGGCTCCAAGAGGGCGTAGTGCCTCTTGGGGTAAACTTTCACTGTGGACTGCCACTCGGATCCTAAAATACCCTCTTCGCACCTTCTGGTCTAAGTGCCATGAAACTTATAAAGGACAATATGCCCTTTCCAATATTTGGCCACCAAAGACAATGCCCATTAGCTGAGAAATGCATAGGAACTCCTTGGGTTTGGTGGCTGAATAGATGGCTGACTCTTCTCAACCCTGCTTATTTACAGTAGCACATCTTAAGTTATCATTGTGAGGAAGTAGGATGTATAATTTATTTAATTCTCACTGGGCACGTTTACACAAGATGCTAACTGCGCAGTAGCCAATAACACTGTGCAGTAGTGCACCACAGCACCAGCACTACTAATATACTACTGCACAGTAGCGCCACTAAAAGGTGTTTGCTGATGCTACTGCACAGTAACTCCAGTTACTATACATTTATTTAGTACTTAATTATACAAGTACTAAATAAAAGTGCAGTAGCATCTTGTGTAGGCTTACCCAGTGTCTCTTAAGTATAGGCCATTATTATATTATAGTTACTGAAATGTGCTAAGCTACAGCCTTTCTTCCATTGTGGTCATCACCTGCTACCAAGAGCTGTTACTCAGTCTCAGGTCCCTCCAAGATCCTGTCCCACTGTCAGGGACAGGATACTGGGCTGAATGAACCATTTGTCTGGCCCGGTATGGCATGTCTTATGTTCTTACATATCCTGTTAAAGAACCATTTGATTTGGTCTCCAGTACTTCACCATCTCTGTGCAAGTGTCTCAGAAGAGCACGCCAAAAAAAATGCTCAATTCATGATGGAAAGGAACATGCCTGTGCAAAAGACACAACATACATGTTCAAGGGAGCAATTTTGTCCTGCAGTTCTCCACATGTACCATGGCAAATGTTTGGCCAGGAACTGCGGAAATTTGATCATGTATAATCTGAGAGAGCCATGTTATGTCTAAGTGCTGGTCAATTTGTATTGCTTAGAACCCTGGACCTTTTCCATCCAGAAGACAATGAAAGGGAAGCATAATGAATAAAATTCATTTCTGTAAGAAGCTTGTGCTGAAAGTCCTCAAGGAAAACCCCATGACAAATGTTTCCATTTTGTCAAAATTAATTTGGGCAGAAAATATGTCCTTTGTCTGGAACCCAGGATCAGTTCTGAATTCTCCAGTTTATTTAACTTCAATGATAGAGAGCTGGACAGAGCCTCTTAAAAAGTCAGGGAGCACAAACATATGTAAAATATCCTTCATTCCTGAGACAACCTATTAAAAGGAAATTGTTTGTAGCAAAAGGATCGTATGCCTTATGGAAGGATGTTAAAAAAAATCCCAACATCTTAAGTTCCAAGAGGAAGAAAAACATATTGAAAATGCAGGAAGATTTGCACAGGATAAGTGTAGGTACATGTAGTCTTCAATGAAACAGGATACAGAAATGGTACTTGGGAACTGTAACTGGCCAAGTGAAGGTGATTCCAAAAAGGGAGGAGCAGCTGCCTGGGAACACGTCTGCCCAAGGAGGAAATAACGATTCATAGTAATTGGTATTTGCTTCCGCGGAATTAATCATTGCAGTTCCACTGGGCACCAAAGGGGATCTTCTAATCCATGTCAATTTAGCATTAATTAATGCTCCATCATTTAAAGGCTGGCTGAGGGAAGGAAAGGGATGACATCATAATCATCCTAATAGCAGGACTCATGTCATTTTAGGCAATTACTTATATAGCAACAAACTTCCCGCCTGGAAGACACCTCTGCCAACTGCCAAACATGTGGCCCGATTCTCTGTGGTTTTGGGGGACCATCTAGTGGTCTAAATACAAGGCTGTGAGTCAGAAGGTCTGAATTCTACTCCCAGCTCCACTGGAGTGATCTTAACATCAGTTTATGCATTACAAGGCAAAAACCTGCCAAGCCTGACTGTTTGCTGTTAACTAGTCCAGGCCTGCCTTGCTCCTGAACAGTAACTAATCAGCCCTGCAACCCTGAAGTACCACAGTCTCTAATGCAGTTGCTCAGCTAACATTATGCTATTCACATTTCCCATTTATAGAGCCATAAACCAGTACTTGAACGTTTATCATAACAATATTCTCCTTAAAGCCTAGTGCTGTTGTAGAAAGGGAAGCTTTGCTAAAGTGCCCTTACTGATGGGAGTGACTGATTGCTGAGAGATTGTGGCTAAATTCCATAAACTGTGTTTTTATTTGTGTATAATAAAGGTGTCTGCTTTCTAGTCGGCTTCAGTCTGGAACACCTATCTTGAATTTTATATCATGGGAGAGCTTTGGACAGGCATATGCTCAGGCCTCATCAACGAAGGCAGCAAAAGCCTTGCCCTTGACATCAGGGAGTATGGGAGCAAGCCCCCACACCTGGCATGTTAAACATGCTCAGCATCTCACACTCCCTCGCACACATATGAAACCCTTCACTATGCCTCTCCTGCATTCACAATCCCTCCTTCTCTCTCACCTGAACAAGCATAAATGCCTTTACAGGCTCATTTCCCCTGTGCAGGGATGCCTCCATTCAGACAAGCTTATCCAGCCACTTCAGCTTACCTGTGAAGGTCCATATACACCTTCCTATTATATACTGGATGTGTCTACCCAAGATGCTTAATGCCCATTGGACTAATTCTACTGCGCATTAGTGCAGCTGGCAAAAACTGTGATAGTGCACTAATACACAGTAGATTAGTCCAATGAGCATTAAGCATCACTAAAAAAGCATTTGTTTGCACTAATGAGCAGTAATGCCAATTATGGCACATTAAGTTAGTACTTTATTACAGGTGCTCTTTTTTGAGGAGCCATTTTACTACTGCGAGGCAGGCCAGATTTGGGGTGAGTCCTACATCAGTCAGTTTTTACTCAACCAAAATTCACCTGCGAGTCAATGGGAATTTTAGGGGGGGGGAAAGGCCAGAAGATTTGTCCCTTTTCTTACCCAGTTTGAACAAAGCCATGCCAATGAGAGAGTTCTCTGCTAAAGACTCATGAAAACATGAGTAGAGGAAAATCTAGTGCATGGCTAAGGGAATACTCCTTGCCTGTGAGCCATTTTCCTTTCTGAATGTCTACATGGTCCCTCTCTTCATTACAGAAGTACAGAATTGTTTTGTTATTCTCACAGGTGAGGGCTCCAGATGAGAGAAATCATGACGAAATGGCATTTACACCCGAAAGCACCATACACAAATTGACAAGCTGTATCACGTTGGAAAGCGCATTGTATTTATAATCATTGGCAGTATTACTCATCAGAATGTATTAGGTACCAGCTGCTATTATACGAAAGAATACAGTGCAATTGTCAATGCAATAACACATCCATAAAATTACAGCTTGAGAGAAAGACCTTCAGAACACAGCAAAAAAAAATCACATACTAGCTGACTTAAAATATAATTCCCTCCTTAAGTTATAAATAAGTCACAATTTTCTGGTAGTGGCACCTTTTAAAGTTGAAAATGAACATTTCTATGAATGGAGACATCCTTTCCAACCCTAATTTTCTATGATTGTACGGTATGGTTTATATGCCGAGAGGATTTTAAGGCAATGGCTTCTTCCTGTTTTTTTTTATATTTTTCCTGAATCAGTTTAATTTCTTCATGATACCTAGCAAAGTAAGGAAGAGGGGACTGCATTGCTCAGGTGGATTAGTGAACAAATCGGGGAGTCTGTGACTTCTGACTGATGTCTAAGATAGACTGGCACTGCCACATATCTACCCACCAGCCATCCTGCACTTTCCACAAGCTGTTCCTACAGCACGAGATCCAATGCAAGTCTTTATCATCTCTTCCCTGACTGTCAACACTCAACCTGGGTGGAAGGACAGGACTGGGCTGGGCTTGGGCAGGGACAGGAAATGCACTCTCAGCCAGTTTATAACAGAGATGAGTTCAGCAGTCTCTGTTCTCAACTAAACCTTTACTGAAATGCAGGGTTAAGCTGTTGCTTTAATTTAGCTGCAACTCAGACTCCTAGGCTTGCTCTTCCCTCGTCACCGCTAAGGCTGCGGCAAGGAAGATGCTGCTCTCTGTCTTCATGCTAGCTGGCTCTATTTATTTTAAATGTCTTTCCTACCTGGGATGTTGCTCATTTCTGATACAGTTGTGCATCCATCTCTATCAAGCATGGTTTTTCTCTATTACTGCTGTTGCTTGGCATCAGAAATGCTGAATCATTCAGCACTGACTAGAGAAAATAAGAAAGAAATTAATCCCTGACTCAGCCTCATCTTCCTGCATTAAGGGCTTTCATCTGGAATCTTCAGTCCACCTCTGAACCTCAACTCGCTGAAAGGGCTGGCTGGGAAAGGAGCTTAAGTTTTCTTTTGCCTCATGCCCTCTTTGCATTATTGAGACACACGTGCTCTCTGAAATTTTTACCCAGCATTACCCAGGTAACTAGCCTGAGCCAGGGCCTCAAACCATTAAAATCCATAGGGAACTCTCAGTTCACCCACTGGCCACTGATCCAATCTATTAGTTCTGAAATGTCCTTATTACATAAGAAGACATCTGAATGAAACACTAGTCCTAAAACCAAAGAAAAGGGTTTTCTTACAGCTCAGTTCAGGGGCTTGCTAACAGGACCACTGATGTATACAAGACACTGGAACAACAAATCGTTTCCCCCATTAGCACCAAACTTTCTCTTCACTCCTCTTTGAAACAGTAAAGTCTCTCCTGGAGTTGCAAAATTACCCTCCTTTAGGACATACCTAGCAAAATCTTAAGGGATATTCCAAGAGAGGGTTTCTTGGGATCTGGGCCCTGCAGCTAGAAGGGGAATACCAGGACACTTTCAGAGCAGCAGGTATTGTGGCAGAACAAAGCTGATTATGCCTCAGGTGAATTTGGGTGGACGTCTTTGAGGACCGGTGCAGCCTAGGGGGCTCTGCTCGGTGTCACCCTCAGGCGCACTTATTTTCATGTTTTGACCCGCTAACCCACACGACACTCCTATCCTGGTTTTTTCATTAGTTGTCCCAAGTGTTTTGTTGTGTCATCCATCCATTAGCCCCATACATTAGGAACTATTAGTTAGCCGCGTGAGCCTCAGAGCCCACAATAACTGGGTGATACGAATAGTCAGGTGAATTTGGGAATCGTATTAAGGCCTTAGGAAGGGAAGAAGTACATGTTCAGAGTAGACCAAGCCCCTACTTCATCCAGACAAGAATTCTGCTTCTGTTGGAAACCAGCACTAGGTGCTTCAGAAGAAGGCACAACAGATCCCCCAGCAGGCGGATGTGAGAGAATCTCCCCCCACTCCCACCCTAATGCCTCTTTGCTGGAGGCTGGTGTAATTCCCAAAGTCTGAGATGACTGGTATCTGCATAATGGAAAGAGGAGTCTGTCAGGGCTCTGGCCAATGTCACCTGAGAAAATTTCTTTCAGCTTTCTATTTAGCAAACCATTTTGCCTTTGTACTGTGGGGAACCCTGTGTCCAGGTACCATGGTGACTGGGCATATGAGAAACCCCGGGCTCAATAGCCAAGATAAAAATCCATAATGACATATATCACGTCCAAATAAGTAATTCCATTTTATAACCCAGTTGTTATCTGCATTTTCTTTTTGGTGATTCCCAGCCACGTGGAACAAGGTATTTCAGGTGCTAATCAACCCCACAAGAACAGAGCCCCAAAGAGACCTTTTTTAAAAAAAGTCACCACACAGCTTGATCTCAACTTCTGTTCAATTAATTTTCAGATGTGTCCATATACTCTCCTGTGTATCTGCAACTAAAGCTGCTAATATAAATTGTGTTTGCTCCTGTATTACTGATCTCGACACATGTTTATCTAGTAAGCTTCATCAAATAGGATTTGCATTCTAACACTCTTGTGCACCTTACAGAAATTGAGATGTTTATGTGGTTGGGTCAGAGATGAACCCATGGTAGTTTTCTTGAAAACAGTTCAATCCCTAAGGACCATTATTATTAAGATCTCAAAGAGCACTGTAACAGTATCATTCAACTTTAGAGAAGTAAAGTATGGGATACACATTTCTGGAAGAAGAAGTTCTATTATCTTTTCAATTAACTTTCTGTTATTTATCTATCTGTCTCTTAGGGTATACCTGCTGCCCACTGCTGTAGCATCTAAATGCAGATCTATTAATAGATATGTACTTCTTAGTTTAAAGACATTTCAAGAAAATGCTAGGAGGCAGGTTTTAATGCAGACATTACTAATGCAGCTGCTGGGTCCAGAGAAAAAAATTGATAAAAGCTGGAAACTAGTAGAGATTTAATGGCAGGCAAAAGCTCATTTCTGAAGGAATCTAACATTAATGCTGAAGAATAAAGGTGGGCAAGCCTCCTGCCATTATGTTCAGGCAACAGAGATTGAGTTTAGACCTCTCAGCAGTCCAAATTTAATCATAATCTTGCAAAGGGAAATTAAATGAAGTGCATCCCCATCACAGGAAATGATATAGGTTGTAACTACCTACCTCTATAGCTGTGTGAAATAAAGACAGTCAATGGAAATATACATGTCAGTTCTGCCTGTTTCTTTTAACTAGCCAGGCTGAGTCCAGACTTCTCCTTTACCGCTATGAAGTAGTACAAATGCTTAACAATTATAAACAGGACTGCTAAGTGCATCAGTGCTATCCCTAGAAGGGAGATTAAAAGTGATCTGGATTCTGCCACCTGTGCTGAATAATGGACCCTGTTCCTGGAGTCAATCCTGTTGTTAACCAGGGTTTATTGGGAGGGGATAAGAGAGGCAGGAGAGGAAACCCTGCTCTGGACTGCAATCTCATTTCTCCACCCTGGTGATGACTGAGAATAATGTGCCCCTCTGTTCTTTGTATATTCGCTCTATATTGGGACTATATCCTGTCTTGTTCCAGGCTGCATATATTTCATTCCTTCCCTCTTCCCTCCTAGTCACTTCCCTATTAGCTATATTTAAACTTGTGAACATGCATGTTTTCATAATGAATTGGGGCCATGTGCAAAGTGGTATAAATTGTAAGTGCCATATACAGCTGCTGAGTATGGCAGTTCTCATTGCTCTCTGCATCCTGTATACATATATAAAGGACATGAGGCAACAACAAGGCCTCTTGGGCTACACTTCAAACAAAACAAAACAAAACAAAACAAAAATCAAGCTCATCCCAGAGCTCATCTTGCAGCACTTGAGTTGCTGCTTGCATGTTATGCTTTGAAGGAAAATTTAGCAATTACTTATTTTAAACAGATGACTGTTATATAAGGCAACATGAAGCCACATTGTTCAAATGCCCCGAGCAGTTGGGCATCCCAGCAACAGTTCCAAGGCTATATCTCTCCGGATGACAACCCTAGGTATTGTTTTATTGACACAGATGAGCTCTGATGAACTGTTCCTAAGGGCTACATAGAGGAATCCAGGAATCAGGGGGTTACAGCAGAAGCAAAGGCTGGGCTGGCAAATAGCTTTACTGGGGTCAGCAAAGGCATTTTAGGCCTGGGCTCAGGCATACATAATGCACACATCACTGGTGCTCGGTGGTGTGAACATCAGAGGATAAACGGCAGAAATGCAAGCTGGGCCCCTCCCTTTAGACCATAAGGGACCGTCTCGGTGAAGTTCCCAGGTGCTCTCAGGTTGGGGAACAGGCTCTCCACGATAAAAGCTTCCAATGTGTCTTCAGGATGAGCTGCCGGCTCAGCAACTGAGTCAGCTTCCCATCCATCACTTTATTGAATACACATAATAAAAGGCAATACTGGGATGATTCCAATATTATTACAACAATTATTCATACCACAGGGAAGAGAGGTGTTAATATCAGCACATCTCCCTTTTTCTCATCTGTGAAATTGCTGCCTGTTATAAGGTACGAACTGCAGCATAAAAGTGCAGTTTATTCAAGTATTATTGTATCTGATAAGTATCATAGTCAGTGACACTAGATGAATTTCTGTGGCAATCAATTCATACAGCAACAGTTAGGCTTTGCATGGATTTTCTAGAAGTAAAAACCTCCTCAACAGAAACCATTAACTCCCACTATTTGGTGTTCTCATTAGTACTGCAAATGCAAAGTTTGCATCTTTGATAGCTGGCTGAATCTAAGTTTGACAATATGAACTTGATGAATGAAATGCATTCTAAATTTTTGCTTTAACAGTAAGTATAGTGACAATAAAGTTCTCTCAACACAAATATACAAATCTATATATTTTGAATGAGCATGTTTTTGTACAATGAGGGGGGAACTCTGTACACCTTACTGCTATTCATACAGCAAATAGGTTGTGATCTAAAAGCACTAAAATTCTTGACATATTGTTGAGATCAGATTTCTTGCTAGAGAAAGAAAGATCTCAGCTATGACCAAAAGCAAAAAGACCTACAAGGTGAAGCTCTGATGTTAGTGATGCTAAATGTATGGGGTGAATTATGGCATGAATACAGACCCCTGAGGCACATGCTTAGGATGACCTACTATAAATCCTGCCAGGACAGTAGCAATTGTTAATGGAAGCTCAACGCAGCTGTGGAGGACATCAAAAACTTATAACAAGATGCTACTTTCTCAAGGATCTTCATAACTTCAAGGTTCCCATTCAAGAAAATGGAGGTGCTGGAAATAAAATGGAATTAAGGGAGTCTTGCTCCTGGTTACCTCAGCAGCATGACTGGTCCAGTCTCTGCAGAGCCTGGAGCTTTGTCTTTTGGGAGCAGGAGGAATCTGATTGGGGAGAAGTGGGGTAGAAAACCACCCCTTAGAGCCATCAGGGCCTCAAAGGGAAGATGATCCGAGGTGAACTAGGGGCTGAAATGTCTTTTGTGTTTCACTTCTCTAGTGGTTCTTCACAGAAAATGAGAAAGATTCAAAAAGGGAGGGAGATGAGGAGGCCAGGCAGAGAATACAGTTCTGAAAGGTTTGCATTAGTAAGTAGGACTAGTAAGCAGGACCAGAGCAGTAGAAGAGACAGCACGGAAACCTTCAAAGCAACCTGGAGAGAGAAGGGGTAGCTGCAGCTGCTGTATCCATTGTTTAAAACACAGAAAAGGCAGAGGTCATCAGCTATATCCATGATTACGGTCTTCTGCCAGTTCCAGCCTGGACCCTGAAGCCTTTCTTTACCATGGTGTCTTCACCTTCCACGCGTCAGCAGTTGGGATAAGCAAAAAGAAACATCTTTGACCCTTGACCAAGCAGAAATTCCAAAGGGTCATTGTGTTACTGCGAACATATTAAAGACCTCATCCTTCCAACTAAAAAGCATCTCCCTGACAGGTTGATTATTTTTTTTAATGATGACAGCTTGAAGATGCTCAAGGGTCTAGAATGTGAAAATAAATTGCAGGGAGATAGGGTGGGGGATGTGGTCAAAGGGACATGATATATTCATTTGCCCTAGGCTTCTTCACTGAATCACAAAGAGATCATGCCGATGTGGTGGCTGTGTATGTTCATGTATGCATCTGCATGTGTGTGGTCTCACAATAATGAACTGTGGCAGAGGGGGAATACAGATTATGTGCAAAAATAAACCCTTAAGGTCTCCCCTAACTCCAGAGGTTAGGAAGATCTTTCTTAAAATCACTAGGAAGTTTCACTTCCTAAAGCCTGCTCCAAATGCCAGCCAAGTCAGTGGAAACGCTCCCACTGGCTTCAAAGGGCTTTGGATCAGGCCCTTACAGTCTCTGACGCTAGAATTTAGTCTGCTCTGCCTCCTCCCCAGCTTCTCAATGCTCAAGATTTGCCAGCAGCAGAAAAGTCACGTTCCTAACAAGACTGTGTCTAAGTGACAGAAGACGCGCTGGAGAGCACCAACTGTTTCATCTGGCCGATGCCCTTGCTAGGGGAGGATTGTTCTCATTACTCTTCTCAAACCATTCATTTCAGCAGCCTTACGGGCCCCGCTTCCTTCTCTCCTCCCCCTTCCCTCCCCTCCCCCACCCCCACCCTGACC
>NW_017729014.1:4508693-4509263 GCF_001723915.1 Gavialis gangeticus
ACCCTGACCCCTTATTTCCAATCACAGGGTGGCAGCTGCATGGCACAATTTCAGCATTATTTTCACTGATGCTTGACAGCCCAGCTCATACCATGCAAAGGGTGGGGAGCTCGTGAGAGCAGAGGAGCTTGTCCAGCAAACGCTGAGTCCAGGACATACTGCCTGCATAAAGACAATGAGGGATGTTGCATACTTGGCCCACCAGGAAAATCAACATATACCCATATATACTTACAAACTTCTCTAACTTAATAATGTTCTTCTGAACAGCAAGAAAAATATCATAGTCTCGGGCTTGTTTTTTTGTTTTGTTTTGTTTTGTTTTTTCAGATCTACAATTAAACTCTCCTATCTAATCAATGGGAGCAAACTGTACCACTATCCTCTTTAATATAAGAAAGGCAAATAATGGGAGTACGGACTTGCTGTGACTCTTTCAGCAATGTAGTTTTCTTCACTGTTCATTTTTCTCAATGTATCACCACTTTAAAATGTAACCACACTCCAATGAAGGGAAAACACAGAAAATAATGTCATTATTGGAACATCTGCAGAAAGAATTAGCCGGTC
>NW_017729014.1:4514263-4516252 GCF_001723915.1 Gavialis gangeticus
ATCAATGGGAGCAAACTGTACCACTATCCTCTTTAATATAAGAAAGGCAAATAATGGGAGTACGGACTTGCTGTGACTCTTTCAGCAATGTAGTTTTCTTCACTGTTCATTTTTCTCAATGTATCACCACTTTAAAATGTAACCACACTCCAATGAAGGGAAAACACAGAAAATAATGTCATTATTGGAACATCTGCAGAAAGAATTAGCCGGTCTTGATAATTAACTATTAACTAGTGCTCTCTCTGATAACAGCATCACAGTAATAATAGGACCTCGGCTGAAATGACTTTGCAGCAGTAATAAATATGTGTTATGTAACACTTAGGTTCTGCCTCCTCCAAATTGTAATTCTCGACTAATCTACGATACCGATTCTCTGTCTGTTTAGTATTTGTTCCCCCCTGTCTGTCTACCGACTTTCCTGCCCTCAGTACTTAGATGACCTCCATCGCTGTAGTAAATGAGCACCTGAAAGCCAGCATTCATCGGCAGCTTTCCGATTACTTCTTCCAGACTCCACATAAAACAACAGGCAAAAAGGTTCTAGCAAATTATGCATTAAATTTGAGAGTGTGGCCCAACCAGGAACTCAATGGAGATTGAAAGAGCATTTCATTTTCAACTAATCTGGAATACAGACTAGCCGGTATCTGTGCCAGTACTTATCTGGAAGTAGGCAAGCGGTATTGATTCACTCTCAACTCAATACACAGCTTAAGCAAGTTCATTATTTAACTGTTTAAGATCCATTAGAGCCGTTTTTCCTTTTGAAACAAGAGCCTGAGTGCGACGGCTTTTATTTAGCAGGGTTCAGTTAAAGAGGTTTGCCGAATGCTATCCAACAGGCTTGTTAGAAATATTTACTCCAGCACCGCACCTTACGCCTTCCTACATTGACAAATGAACTCGTACACGAGCCTGTAACAGGGCTGTGCTGTTTCGATTTAATAAGCTGCCCTTAAGGACAAACTTCCAGGAGTATTTTTCAGGATAAGCATTTACTTATGCATTAGGGAGGGCATGCCATTCATTAAGCGCTATTCTCTGAGTAACACCTATATTGATTCCAAACACAATCTCTTTCTTCACAAAACTAGAACCAAAAATGGACAATTGAGTCAGCCTTGCACTGAATCTCCATCATCATTCACTGGATTTGGAAGGGGCTTGCTCTCAAAACCTGCTTCCTTCTCTCCATCTCCCCAAAGCAGGAGTCTAGTGCATCCCAGTGGAGAGAGACACGAAAAACACATTTGCTTTCATAATTTTCCCCCATCGCTCTCCAGCGTGTCAAAAAACGTTCAGTCTCCAAGGAGCACAAATACTTGCACACAGGAGTTATGCCTTCTGGCAGCGGGGGTCATTTCTCCTTAGCACGTCTGATGTCCACCAGCACATCCACAAACCATGCATTTGTAAGCAGAAATCCTTTGACAAGATGAATATCAGAATCCCAGCAGTTCATTTCACTGTATCACTTTGCCGGGGAAAAGAAAGTTGTTTTCCTCTTCCCTTCTAGCAAATTAGGAGAAAGGAAGCACTTACATGCTCCAGAGTTATTTTTATTCTGTGCATCCCTTATTTGTTTTCCCGTGAACCAAGCCTGTCACAAGCATAGCAAACAAAACGCCTGCGTGCGTGCATCTGTGCCTACATGCAAACCCTGGTCTGCACGCCACGCGTGCAACCTATGCAGCAGATTCACATGCAGCTTCCCCGCTCGGGATGAACCGATGTCAGGATGTCCGTAGCCACACGCATGGCAAAGCGCGGCTCCAGGGTCGGCGACGCGGCGGCGCGTTGATGGCAGGACACTGGCACGGGTCCGTCTCCGAGGAAGGCTGCAAAGACCGAGCGGCCGCGCGTGCGGACTCTGCCCGCTCGCAGGTCTCGGGCCCCGCTTAGCCAGGGCCGAGCGCCAGGCTCCGGCTGGCCGGGCGCAGGGGAGGGGGCCGCCGGCCCTGACCCACACCCCCGTGCCTGCGC
>NW_017729014.1:4516614-4521037 GCF_001723915.1 Gavialis gangeticus
CCCCGTGCCCAGCGGCCGCCCCCGCGCGGGGCTACAGGGCAAGGCGAGCCCTGCCCCGAGGTCGTGGGGCTCGGCGGGCACACGCCGCCGCTTCCGCGCTGCCTGTCGCTGGGCTCCTGCGCCCCCTTAGCCGGCGCAGGAGGTTTCCATGAAAGCCCCTGCGCCCCCAGGCTGAATATCTTTCCCTGCCCACAGACCCAGGACCTGCTGCCCAGCATCCGAGGGCTCTGCCAGGCCACTAGCTTCAAAGCCTGGCGAGCAATGCAGCATCAGGGGCTGGCAACATTTTTGGGCAGACTGCCCAAAACTCCCACAGCCGCTGCTTGTAAGATGTTGGTGTGCCAGGGGCAGACTGTGGCGAGGGGCCCGATGCTTGTTGTGGCAGCGCAGCCCCGCATCCGCCCCAAGGCACGCCCGCCCGCCCGCCGCAGAGCGTGGGCTGCTTGTTGCCGGCAGATCCCCGCCATCCACCTCGAGGTGCGCGCAAGGCGCTGGGGCTGCACGACTAAAACAGGGATCAGGCCCTTTGCAGCTCCACTGTCCGCCTCAAGCATGTGCCAAGCAAAATGCCTTCGTGTGCCACGCTCTGGCACGCATGCCAGGGGCTGCCGATCCCTGCATCGGAGCTTGGCCAAACAATTCACTGGCGTTATTTCCCGCTCTCAGGAAGGAGGTGCATTGTCTGCTGCGCCTTATCTACGTTTTGCCTGCCCTGCTTTGACATTTCTGTATCTATTTAGCAATATGTTCATAGCTGGATGGGGGTGGGGATGTTGACTGGGAGCAGCTTTTAGGAGGAAGCTGCCATCACGTTCATGTTTCTCCCCTAAGCAGATGGATGCATCTCCTGAGACACACTGAAGTTGAAGTCACTTTCTGTTCTAAGGCACAGGAAGCTGATACTTTTTTTTTATTATTATTGGTGTTTTGAAAGCACCCAGGGCTGGGCCATGCAGGCAGCTTGCCTGGGAGGAGCGGCAGGCTGCCGCACGTGTGTCTCGTAGTGGTTTAGTTCAATATATTTGCCTTGCAGAGGGGAACGTGCCATACAGTGCTTCCCAGCATGATCGCTGCCCCTCCTTGCAAATGCGGGTGCAGTATGTAAGTTACAATATGTGCCACAGCCGGGAGCTGGGGAGGTGACTCAAGTTCCCATCACTCCTTGACAAATCTCTCTCTTTTTTAATCTCAACTCGTATATTTTATTCGGCAGCAGGGATGTCAAGCAAATGACAGTATTAGTCTCTCGCTGCTCCACAGACTCCTTCTGTTCTGTCAGTTTGCAAGCACAGAGCAGGCAACCGCTCCTGCCGAGGGGCTAGTGGGGAGAGCAGACTTCCAGGAAACAGCCTTTTTGACTGGTCCCATGTGGTCCTCACTTCTTTTGTATGGCTAGGGCAAGCAACAGCAGAGAAGGTACAGGTTAATTAAAGTTGTGGTTGAGCCAGTCGATGTCTTCCGAGCCGACTAAGTGGATTGCTTCAATCCCTCCACGGTATGCAAGTTCAGGGCAGGAATTTGCAATGTGGCTCATTTGACGGCACCTCACCGCATGTGTAGTTTGACGAATCCTTGATGCCCCATTTGTTCAACAAATAAACCCACCTTCCATGTTTTGTGTGAATGCAGTTCAGCATGATCCAATAGTTACATTGCAGGCTGAAACTCGGAAGCTCGATGGTCAAATCTGTGACCAAACTTTTATTGCACACTGTTGCTGCAGAGCAGATTCCTTGCCAGTGGCTCTCGGTGTCCAGTCTGTTCAGCGGAAGTTGGAGCAAGAAAGGTTTCCTTGACCGAAGCTTACATCTTGCTAGGTAGGCGATATCTTCATAAAACAGGAATTCAGCATCAGCCACAATCTTTTTGTACTCTCAAAGTACAAAGCCAAATCCCTTCTCACCACAGAGGGAGCGATATTCAATAACACCAGCAGCCATGGAAGCAGTGTGGAGCACCACTTATCATCAGTGTAAATAAATTTACGCAATGCTTTCGGCAGGATGTTGCTGGTATATAGTTTGAAAAGAATCAGGGAAAGAACAGACCCCTGAGGGAGACTGTCATTTACCAGTTGCCAGAGGCTCAAATCCTCGCCAAGATGTACCCAGAATCTACGGTTAGATAGGAACACATTTATTAGTGTGAGAGTTGGTTTGCACTCACCAGCATATACCAACTTTAACAAAAGTCCTTTTCTCCAGTGTTAGAGGCAGAGGAAAGATCCATAAATGCTGCACATATTTTTAATTTGCACTAAAATCCAGCCTCAGTATGACTGATCTGTGCTAATGGCTGATCACAGCAGCTTCTGTTTGTCCAAAAGCTGGCTTGTTCTTTGGATATGATGGCTTCCAGGATGGATTTCAGACGGGTGAGAATTAATCCACACATTTTAAGCCATGGGCAGAAGAGAGATTGGCCTGTAGCCTCTTGGGCCATCAGCAAACTTTCCAGGCTTTCTGATTGCAATGACTTTTGTCTCTTTCCACTCTTCAGGGACCTGATCTGTGGTATATATATTGCTGAAAAAGATCACAAGCCGAGTCCGTGACAGAAGTCCCAGGTTCCTTAGGAACTCTGGGAATACTCCATCAGAGCGAGCCACTTTCCCCGACTTTGTGACTGCAAGTCCTTTGTCTACTTCCTCCAGCATGGAAGAGGGGGAGAAAGGGGAGGAAGGTTGGCAGGCTGAATTAATCTGCCTCAGCTCTTTGTGGACGTGCTGCCTGACCACGTGAGCAATAGTGATCATCGCCTACTGGAATTCACCATCCAGTGCAGGGTGCCAAGGGCCTGCAGCAAGGCAGTAGCCCTTGACTTTAAGAGGGCAAACTTCAGTGAGTTGAGATTGGTAGGAGTGGCACTGGGTGTCCAAGATGAGTGGTCGTTCCTTAAGGAGATGATCCTCCAAGCCCAAGGGGTGACAGTCCCAATGAGAATCAAAGGGCACAAGGAGTGCTTAAAAGCCCCCCTGGCTCAAACGCATTCAGGAATGCCTGGAAGCCAAAAACGAGGTGTACACCCAGTGGAAGGGAGGGGCTATCACCAAAGAGGAATATACCTCCATCACTCGGGTCTGTAGGGGGGCTGTTAGGAAAGCTAAGGCAGATACAGAACTAGGGCTAGCATCAAGGATCAAGGACAGCAAAAAGTCCTTTTTTAAATACATAGGGAGTATGAAGAAGGCACCAGGTAACTTGGGGCCCCTGCAGGATACGCTTGGCAATCTGCTGGCTGCACCAGAGGAAAAGGCAGACCTTTTTAACAAATTCTTTGCCTCCA
This sequence comes from Gavialis gangeticus, assembly GCF_001723915.1. Lineage (NCBI taxonomy): Eukaryota > Metazoa > Chordata > Crocodylia > Gavialidae > Gavialis > Gavialis gangeticus. Next base: position 4,519,900 of record NW_017729014.1, read on the forward strand.
TTTTTTTGTGCAGAGACTGGGACATCTCCCCCACTGGGATTCAGGATGGACTCAGGAGAGACTCCACCAGCCCTAGGGTCAGGGAGGACCGAGTTAGGGAACTTCTGGAGGGGCTGGATGTATTCAAGTCAGCAGATCCAGACACTCTCCACCCCAGGGTGCTGAGGGATTTGGCAGGGGTTATCGAGGGGCCCCTGGCACGGCTTTACGAGCACTCATGGTGCTCTGGCCAGGTGCCAGATGACCGGAAGAAGGCCAGTGTGGTCCCCATGGTCAAAAAAGAGAGGAGGGAGGGCCTGGACAACTATAGGCCTGTTGATCTTACTTCGATCCTGGGGAAGCTTTTTGAGAAGATTATCCAGGAGTACATCTGGAATGATGCTCAGGGGCAACCAGCATGGGTTCATTAGGGGCAGGTCCTGTCAGACCAATCAGATTGCCTTCTACGATCAGGTCATAAAATCATTGGACACAGGTGTCGTGGTAGATGTAGTCTTTCTGGACTTCAAGGAGGCCTTTGACACTATCTCCCAACCCATTCTCATTAAAAAGCTAGGTGACTGCGGCATTGATGCCTACGCAGTCAAATGGGTCACAAATTGGCTGAGGAGCTCCACCCAGAGCGTGGTGGTAGACAGGTCATATTCGACCTGGAGGGATGTGGGCAGTGGAGTCCCCCAGGGCTCAGTCCTCAGGCCCACACTGTTCAATATCTTTATTAGCAACTTGGACAAGGGGGTGAAAAGCACTCTGTTCAAATTTGCTGACAACACCAAGATCTGGGGTGAGGTGGGCATGCTAGAAAGGAGGGACAGAATACAACTGGACCTGGACAGGTTACAGGGGTGGGCGAATGAGAATAAGATGGGATTCAATAGTGACAAGTGCAGGGTACTGCACTTAGGCAGTAAGAACCAGCAGCATACCTACAGGCTGGGGAACTCCCTTCTCATAAGCACAGTGACAAAAAGAGATCTTGGAGTCATTATCGATTTCAAAATGAACATGGGCTGCCAATGCGAGGACATGGTCAGTAAAGCTAACCGCACCTTGTTGTGCATCCACAGATGCATCACAAGCAGGGCCAAGGAGTTGATCCTCCCCCTCTGTGCGACACTGGTCAGGCCACAGTTGGAGT
>NW_017729014.1:4526037-4553448 GCF_001723915.1 Gavialis gangeticus
CAGTTGGAGTACTGCGTCCACTTCTGGGCACCGCACTTCAAGAGGGATGTGGACAACATGGAGAGGGTCCAGAGGAGGGCCACTCGCATGATCCAGGGACAGCAGGGCAGGCCCTACAAGGAGAGGCTACAGGACCTGAACCTGTTCAGCCTTCACAAGAGAAGGCTGAGAGGGGACCTGTTGGCCATTTACGAACTTACCAGGGGAGACCAGCGGGGGATGGGAGAGACCCTGTTCACCCGTGCACCTCCCGCAGTAACAAGGAATAATGGCCTTAAGCTGTTTGAGAGTAAGTTCAGGCTGGACATTAGAAGGTGCTACTTCACTGTCAGGGCAGCTAGGACCTGGAACCAACTTCCAAGGGAAATGGTGCTGGCTCCTACCTTGGGGGTCTTTAAGGGGAGGCTTGAGAATTACCTAGCTGTGGTCATATGAGCTCAAACCTACCAGGGGGTCATATGAGCCCAGTATTCATTCCTGCCCAGGACAGGGGGTCAGACTTGATGATCTACTTAGGTCCCTTCCAACCGTACATCTATGAATCTATGACTGTTTTGACCACCGGTACCTTTGAATTGGTGACAAGGACAGAGGTGATGGAATCACTTGGGGCAGTTGGTATGTCACCAGGGGTGTGGTGCCAAGAGACCAAAGAAGCTGCCAGGCACAGTGGCTTGACTCTGTAAAATCAAGGTTCTCGACCATTTCATGCCACCGCCGTCACTGCTCTGAGCTTAACAACTTTAGGAGAGCTGTTGCTGTGGCCTGTTTTTTGTTCTTTTAGTAATGTTTGAAGAGACTTTCAGTTTCTGATGACCAGCATAGCGTGTACCTTTTTTGGAAGCTGCAAGGTATAACCTTCTTTGCTGCTTTCACCACCAGGCTGATGAAACGGCTGCAGTTTGAGGCCAAAGGTTGGATATGATAGATGTTTCCCTCAATATATGCTATATAACAGAGGTGGGCAAAATATGGCCTGCGAGCCAAATCCAGCCTTCCAGACACTTTCATCTGGCTCCCACTACCCCCACAACAAATGGTGCCCTGCCCAGCCCTCCCTCCTGCGAGGCTGGGAGTGAGGCACCCATGTGTACAACCCCCCAAGATACCCTTTTGCCCCTCATTTCCACCCTCATGGGCAGAAGGGCCCTGCTCAGCCAGCAGCACCTTCCAGGCTGGGGCTCCTGCTGCAGCCACCCCATGGGAACCTACTTGGCTTCTTGGAAGTCCAACTCGCTCAGGACAACAGGTAGGGAAGCAGTGGGGCTGGTGGGAGGGGGGTGGAGCTGCAGCTGGGTGGAAGCACAGAGCATAGAGTCATAGAATCATATCATAGAAGTCAGGTCGGAAGGGACCTTGTAGATCTTCAAGTCTGACCTCCTGCCTGGGCAGGAGAAAAACTGGGCTCTGATGACTCCAGCCAGGTAGGCATGAAGCCTCTTCTTAAAGACCCCCAGGGTAGGAGCCAGCACCACTTCCCTTGGAAGCTGGTTCCAGATCCTAGCCTCCCTAACTATGAAGTAGTTCTTACGGATGTCAAGAGCAGAGCAGGCAGAGCCTGCACCCAGCTGGGCAGTGGGAGCGTGGAGCTCAGCTGGGCAGGGTGTGAGTGTGAGCGTGGAGGAGTGTAGGGACCATTGGTGACAGATACGGGCTGCACACAGGTGCACATGCACCCCCGAGCTTGGAGGTGCACCCCCTGCAAAAAGTGCCACTGATGCTGCCAGTGGCACCTGTGGGCTGTTGCCACTTGCTACCCCTCCCCACCCCACCGCTGACACTGCCAGTGGTGCCTGCAGGTGGTCACTGACTGCTGGTTAGCGCTTGCCCCCACCACCCCTGCAGCTGCCTGTGGGTGCTCCCTGCTTGCTGCCACCATGCCACTCTTGCTGCCACCTGCAGGCGGTTGCCATGCCCCCCCATCCTCCGGGGGCACACAGCATTTATGGTAGGGACCCTCCACACACACTCCCCCATCCTATGCAACCCCTGCTGCCAGTAGCAGCAGGTGGGGAGATCAGGACACTCATGCCCAGTGCAGGTGCCAGATGGTGCATGGGTCCAGGCAGCACTGTGTATGGGCAGGGGGAAAGCGCATCCTGCCCAGCTGCCTCTGTCACTGGGGCTCCTGCAGCTCCAACACTCACAGCAGGGGAACCTCCATGCTGAAGCTGGTGGTATGGTGGCTGTTAAAGTCTCCAATGTGCACTGATGGGTGTTTAGGTGTTGACAACACATTTTTCAGCCAGCACACACATGGAGTTTTGTACACATTTACCATGTATGTCTCACCAATCTTGATGATGACAGCATTGTCACTGATGTTGGTCAACACTGTCACCTTATCCTGTATGTCCTTATAGATGTATGATGCAAGGGCATATTTATGGTGATATCATGAAGCCACTAGCATATAACCAGAGATCTTAATATGGGGTCCGGGAGCCACTACATGGCTTTCACATGGTGTCAAGATGTCAATGCCATTTGTTTTCAGCAATCTGCACATGACTTTGTTCTTTGCAGTAGATTGTCTCTTGATGTTGAGTTGCATAATCTGCAGTGAGGGTCCAATTTAATGATTTATTTGGCCCTGAAAAGAGCCATTTACATTGCTGTTGCTTTTGTGACCATAAGTTCAAAGATTGACTTTCAGCCACCAGAGTGATGACATTTGTTGTGTTTTTTCATTTATCAGGGAAGTCCATGAGCAGGTTGTCATCTTCCCCACTAACATGGCATTAACAGGAATCATGGACACACTAAGTTTAAAGCAGACAAGTTCAAACAGAAGGACCCCTGGTGTGGATAATTATTCACATCTAATGTAGTTTAGCTAACATGCTTTAACTGCAGACCCTGAGTTCACCTAAGGTAACTTCCTTGAATCCTCCTGTAGTAAGCCGTAGGGGGTCTTACTGCATTGGTGAGGCAGAATTTTTTTAAGTTAGTTAAATGATTTATGCTAGGATTGTGCAATGGTGTGTTATGGTCAGAAGAGGGATAGCCTAGGGGTCAGGCTGTGGTTTTAGACTCAGGAGGAACTGCGGTCCATTTCCACCTCTGCCACAGATGTCCTGCATGACTGTGAGCGAGTTGCTTAGTCTGTCTGCACATCAGTTCCCCACCAGTATAGTGGGGATGATACTTTCTTATCTCACAGGCCTGTTGTAAATTTCCAGAATTTCCCCAGCAAGGGGCTGTAATCCAGGCACTGGCTCTGTGCAAGGGCATTACCTAAAGGCTAGGAAGGGGAAACTCATCACTGGGTGTGTCTACATGAGATGCTGCAACATAGCAACGTAGCATCGGCGGACCCAAACTGTGACACCACAGGTACTGCACAGTAAGGTCATTGATACCACTCAGTAGGGTCAGAAATGACCTGTGTGGCACCAGGACTGCATAGTACCAATAGTAACAACTGTGTAGTCAGGCACACATATAGATGCACCCACTGACTGACAATAATAAAGGCTCTAATTTGTAGCACTGCCTCTCCATACATGCATGTATACACACAGGTATGTATGGCCTCTGATCTGGTCTGTGGCTGTGCAAAAATATAAGTGCCACTAGTCCATACAGCCTGAAGCTGTCTCCAGGGTCAGCCCATTCCCAAAGAGGATCAATGCATAACCTGTCTGGAGACCCTTTCCATGGCATGTACACATGACTGGCCCCCACTGTGGCAGGACAGTAGGGGGTGCTACTGCACAGAGCCACCCACTTCACTGTGCCCACCCCAAAAACCTTGCTTCAGGAGTCTCCCATGGGGTGCCTACAGCCAGCTGTTCCACTTCCTGGAGAACAGCTGCAAGCCTGGGGTAATGCTGCCACCACCCAGGCACTGGTCTTAGGGCTCTGTGCAGCCTGGGGCACACAGATCCTGCTAACCTTGGGGTTGCTTTCCCCACAGGTAATATTTATGGGTGACTCTTACAGCCTGAAGCATCCCAAGATAACCTCAGGTAGGACTAAGGGAACTTAAACAGATAAGCTCTGCTGGCCAGACCTTGAGCTAAAAGGTTTGCCTCTCCCTCCTCCACAGACACATAGCCAGGCATGCTGTAACCCAATACCTTTATTGATCAGATATGGAGGGGGAAGGAGGGGTAGAACAAGGAAGTCAGAATACCCTTTGAGCAAACAAAAGTAAGTTGAGCCTTTACAGATATTGGGTATTGTGACTGTTTTAAGACATGACTGCCTATACTTAGTTCTAGACCTCTGGCTAGTTTCCAGGTCTTTACTTATAGAGAATCATCCAGGCTTGACCTGGAGGCACATTGCTTGTGCCTTTTCAAAATGCCCATCAGAGGAAGAGAGAGTCCTCCCCTGCCCCTAGGAATTTATCTGGCCAAGTCACCCGGTTGACCAGCCTGAACCAAAAAGTAAGCAAGGAGAGACAGAAGGGTCCCCTGGGCTGACCCAATGAGAGGCAGAGAGAGGGGGATTTCTTCACACCTCCCCCCTCTTCTTTCAAAAGCCCATTACCATAGCTTTCTAGGGCTGTGGGCACTGGCATTCCTTGTCTAGGAAGGTTACAAGACTTTTAAAAACCCCAAATAACCTGTAAAACTAACTACAATGACAATACACATAAAACACCAGAAAAAACTGGGGTTTCCATGCACCAGAGCTCTTCGAAGTGGTCCTGCATTATCCTATGGATTGCCCAGAGTCTTTTCTAGACAGCAAGTCTGCCACCATATTCTGGCATCCCTTTATGTGTTTCGCTTTCATGTTGAACTCCTGAAGCTGCCGTGCCCACCTTTGAAGCTTGGCATTGGTGTTCTGCATTGTCTGCAGCCATTGAAGTGGGGCATGGTCTTTTAGGACAGTGAACTGCTGTCCCCACAAATAGGGCCTCAACTTGTTCAGCATCCAGACAATTGCCAAACACTCTTTCTGTACAACTTCCTGCTTAAGTAAACTACTGGGTGCCATTTCCCTTCATGCTCCAGCAGAAGTACAGCTTCAAGTCCAGTGTTTGAGGCATTAATGGCCATGCAGAAGAGCCCTTAAAATCAGCTGTTTGATCAGGGCAGCCTTCAAGATGTCAAATGCCTGTTGACATTCCTGTTCCCAGTTTACCTGATCAGGGTTATCCTTTCTTGTCAGCTCATGCAGGGGTGCAGGTATTGCCACCAAGGTAGGGGACACACTTTCTGTAGTACCTAGTCAAGCCAAGGAAAGCTCTGACCTGCTTCTTAGTTTGTTGGGATGGCCAGTCTCTAATGGCCTCAATCTTATTCCAAATCAGAGTGATCTGGCCTCTGCCAACACAGTGTCCCAAATACATCACTTTGGGCAATACCAACTGACATTTCTTTGCTTTTGCTGTTAGTCCAGCCTTTTTGATCCTTTGCAGCACAGTGGTTAGATGAAGCAGGTGTGAGTCAAAGTCCTGGCTCAGGATGGTGATGTCGTCGATGTTAGCCGCTGCAAACTTCTCAAATACTTCTAGCAAGTTATTAATCAGTCTTTGAAAGGAGGCAGGAGAATTGTGCATACTGAAAGGGAGTATTGTGAACTCATACAGTCCCTAAGGCATCGTAACGGCAGACTTGGCCACATTGGTAATGCGTAGCAGGTGCATGCGGATGCACATGCACCCCCTGAGATTGGCTGTGCACCCCCTGGCAGCACCAGCTGCAAGACTGGAAGTGCCAGCAGCTGTGCACTTACTGACAGTTTTGCCACTGGTGGTTCCGGGCTCAGTGATCAGCTGCTGCCCCCCATCCCCCCAATCAGTGATCTGGTGTCCCCCCAAACTCAGGAGGCACCAGTCACCCATGCTTGGCCATAGCATCTGGATCCAGTGCCATCTGCCAGAACCCTTTGGATAGGCTGAGAGAGATGAACTTGGCTTGGCCCAGGATGTTGAGCAGGGAGTCCATCCTGGGCATAGGGTAGGTGTCAGGGGTGGTGATCACATTCAACTTCCTGTAGTCCACACAGAACCTGATGGACCCATCCTGCTTTCAGACAAGTGCCACAGGGCTTTCCCAGGGACTCATCAAAGGCTGTATTACCCCTAGCTTTAGCATCCGTTGTCAAGGGGCTAGTATTACCCCTAGTTCTAGCATGTCAGCAAGCTCACATTTTATCTCGTCCAGTACCTTCCCGTTGACTGGATATGACATTGAATGGATAGGGCAATGGCTACCCATGTCTATAGTGTGTACTGCCAGGTCTGTCCTACCTGTTTTGTTTGAGAACACGGTTTCAAAGTCCCTGAGACCTGTACTCAGCTTCTCTTTGTCTCGAAAATGAAGATGATCAGGCAGGTGAAATTCCTCTACCCCTGCCTCTCCCTCCCCATCCACACACAGGACCGGCTCCTCCTGTTCCTCAGGTGATTCCTTGACAGAGGAAAACCAAAGTATGACATCATTCCTGTCATAGTAAGGTTTGAGCATGTTTACATGTACGACCTTAGGCTTTTTACCTGTCTTATTCATGGCAACAATATAAGTCATGTCATACAGGTTATCCTGGATGATATGGGGACCTTTCGAAGCTGTCTGAAGCTTGTCCGACTTTAAAGGCAGGAAAACCATAACCTTATCCCCCAACTCAGAAGTGCATGGGCAAGCCCCCGTGTCATACCAGAACACCCTGCTTGTCCTGGGCTTGGGTCAGGGAGTCTCACACCACCTTCATCATGTCAATTAGCTTTTGGCAAAAACACATATTCTATCACCGATATTTTGGAGGAGAATTTCCCTTCCCACTCCTATTTCACAAAACTGAGAGGGCCCCTGACTTGCCTCCTGAACATTAACTTGAAGGGCGAGAACCTGGTAGATCCCTGGAGTTCCTCCCTGTAAGCAAAACAGCAGATGTGGAAGCTTCTTATCCCAGTCGTTGGTGTGAGAGTCCACATAGGCCTTCAGCATACCCTTCAGGGTTCCACTGAACCTCTCAAATAGCTCACTGGTCTGTGGGTGACAGGCTGTGGTCTTGAGGTGTTTAACCCCACAACACTTCCACAGGCACTCCATCATGTCTGCCAGAAAGTTCCCACCCCCGTCAGTCAAGATCTCAGAGGGGGAACCCAACCAAAAAAAGATCTTTGTTAGGGCATCAGCAACCACAAGGGGCCTCTACAGAGGCTAGGGTGGTTGCCTCTGGGTACTGGCACTGGTTGCACCATGAAATCCACAAGAGCTAGGATATATTTTTTTCCCTCTCTGAGACTTATGCCTAGGAAGCCCCACAATGTCTATCCCCACTCTTTGGAAGGCCTGATCAATGACAGGGAGGAGCTGCAGGGGAGTTTTTCTCTTATCCCCACTCTTGCCCATCTGCTGGCACGTCCCACACGATCTATAATAATCCGTCATGTTCTGGCCTATCTTGGGCCAATAAAAGTTTGCCAGCAGCTGCTGCCAAGTCCAACCCATACCAAGGTGACTGCCACAGGGTAGATTATGAGCCATGGCAAGCAGCTGCCACCTGAATTTATGTGGCACCACGAGCTGCCAATAGGGCTCCCTGGATATGATATGGTTCTTAGGCACCCATAGCCTATAAAGGAGTCCCTTATCCCAGAGTACCTGTTCCCTCTTATCTGGTGGTCAACTCCATTTCTTGCTCCTGAGCTATTCTTTGGAGTTCCTACAAGCTGGGGTCCACTAAAACCTCCTGCTTAAATGCCTCCTGCCCAGCTATGCAATCAGTGCTTTAAGCTCTGGTGCTTTCCTAAGGCAAAACCTATGCTGGTCCCTAAGTCCACTTCCCCAATGATGGTTCTACCATGTACTTTTACCTCCTCCCTGTGGGAGGTCATCCCCTCTTCTGGGTTTGTAATCCTGAAGATACAGGTACTCCCCTCAGAGTGGCTTGGGGTTCCCTTCTCTTTGTGCACAACTGTTGCTCAATTGACAGGCTTACTGGGTGGGGTTGCTCAGCTTTGGGCAGTTGGTCTTGAAGTGACCAGACTCCCTGCAGTTGAAGCAACCCTTCCTATCTGACTTGGGTGGATTGACTGAATTTAGGTCCACCCTGTGCTCTGCAGGGACCCCCCAACCTCCCATTTCAGGACTGGCCTTCCCTTTCCCCCTTTTTTGGAACCCTTTCTAGTCCTTCCCAAAGTTGGGAGGCCTTCTGTCATGCCCCTCCCTATTTAGCAACAGCTGATCAGCAATGTCAGCAGCCTCCCTGGCTGATTTGGGTCCCTTATCCTTGACTAGGTGTTTAATCTTCCGAGGGCACCTGAAATATAATTGATCCAGCACCATAAGGTCTAGCATCTTCTCTCTGGTGTCAGCTTTGGCTCCCTCTACCCGTTTATGGAATGACTCCTTCAGCTGGGCTACAGACTCAGCCATAGACTTTCCCTGCTGTGGAGCAGCTTCATGGAACTTCTTCCTGAAATATCAGGACCCAGTGTATACCTCTTATGTACAGCCTCTTTAAAGGTGTCACAGTTATTCTCAGACCCAGTGGACAGGCTGTCCAGGATAACAGCCATGTCGCCCATTACCAGTCCAGCAATATATCTCAGGAATTCCTCTTTTTCTAATTTCCATCAGAGAGCTCATTTTTTGAAATTACTCAGGAACACTTCTAGATCCTCTCCATCTTTGTATGGGGTGATGTCCTTGGGGGCCACCCTAGGGGGTGCAGCTGGCCACGCATGGTGCTGAGCCTCTTCAGCTTCTCTTCCTTCCTTCATCTGAAGTATCTTGAGTTTGTGCTTTTGCTGCACCTCCTTTTGCTCAGCCTCAAGAGCTTTGGCTTCTAAGCTGTGCCTCTTGCTGTTCAGCCTCGAACTCACGCTTGCATTGTTTGGCTTCCAGCTCCAGCGTGCATTTCCAGACTTCCAGTTCCAGCTTGTGTTGCTCAGCTTCCAGCTCTAGGACCCAGAGATGAGTCTGCTTCGTGAGCAATTCTAGTTCCACGAGGCTCCCTCCCTGAAGCCCACTGGAAGGGACTCCTTCAGCTCTGCTCCCTCCCGGAACCAGAGCAGGAGGTCCCTTGGGTCAGTTGTTGTCCTACAGGGACTTAATCAGGTCCTTTTTTTTTGCCCCCTTGGGATTAGGAGGCTCCTCTCTGTCAGTTTCTCCACCAGTTCTTCTGTGGTTATGTCGACATAGTTATCAGTCATTCTGGCTAAATCCTGTCCAGTTGATCTGATGCCAAGTCAAAGACCCATTTGCTCAAAGGTTTTCAGTGACTATGCTTCCACCTCCCAGACTATGCCTTCCAGACAGCAGTCTGAAGGATCCCACTGCTATCACCACATGTGGCAGCACAGTAGGAGGTGCTACTATGCAGAGCCACCCACCTCACTGTGCCCAGCTCGAAAACCTCACTTCAGGAGTCTCCCACAGGGTGCCTACAGCCAGCTGTCTCGCTTTCTGGAGAACACGCACAAGCCTAGAGTAATGCTGCCACCACCCGGGCACTGGTCTTATTTGGGGCTCTGTGCAGCCTGGGACACACAGACCCTGTGAACCTTGGGGTTGATTTGCTTACAGCTAATATTTATGGGGCCTCTTACAGCCCAAAGCTTCCCAAGATAACCTCAGGTAGGACTGAGGGAACTTAAACAGACAAGATCTTCTGGCCAGGCTAGGAGCTAAAAGGTTTGCCTCTCCCTCCTCCACAGACACAGCCAGGCACTCTGAAACCTGATACCTTTATTGATCAGAGAGGGAGGGGGAGGAGGGTACAACAAGGAAGTCAGAATACCCTTTGAGCAAACAAAAGTAAGTTGAGCTATTGGGTACGGTGACCATTTTAAAATGTGACTGCCCATACTTAGTTCTAGACTTCTGGTGAGTTTTCTGGTCTTTACTTACAGAGAATCATCCAGGCTGCACCTGGAGGCACATTGCCTGTGCCTTTTCAAAATGCCTACCAAAGGAAGAGAGAGCCCTTCCCTGCCCCAAGGAATTTATCTGGCCAGGTCACCTGGTTGATTAGCCTGAACCAAAAAGCAAGCAAGCAGAGACAGAGGGGTCCCCTGGGCTGACCCAATGACAGGCACAGAGACAGGGATTTCTTCACACCCACATTGTCCTACCTGCCTGCAGCAAGTAAGTGGGGATACAGTAGTATGGAAGCCTATGTGCATGTATCACACTCTCTTTACACTCCATTTCCCAGGCCTTGCCAATTATCCAACATAATCCCACCTAATGACTAGTGCCCTTGGTTTTTCTTTTCCCGCTACCCTTTTCTTTGCTAATAGTTGTTATTAGTTGTCTTCAGAAATAAATCCCGGGCAATGTTAGAGATTACTATTGTCAATAGAGAGTACAAAGGAGTGGAGCAACTGCTATTGTATGAAACTGCTATTGTAGAGCAGTGGGTCACCAAGGCCTTAGGCCTGTCTTTCCTAAGTGATTCCTGATCATGAACCTCAGCCTGGGTGTGTAGAAGCAGTACCCAGCCAGCGACAGAGTAAAGAAATCAGTTTCAACTACTACCAGCCTGTCCCTGAGGGATAGTACCTGCCTTTGCACCTCCTGGTTGTGTGTCAGTCCCCAAATGCTGCTGTTTCCAGCATTCTCTGAATCAGCTTCCAAGCCAGGAAGGAAATTTCTCTAAGAAACTGTTTTGGGGGGCTTTATTTGGCCTGAGATTCCCAACTCAAAGTGCTGGAAGGAAGTAACCAGCCTCCCAGCTGCATAGGTATTATTTGTCCTTGTGTTTATTTTAAACCATGAAAAGTTAAAAAAAAATATATCAGCAATTGCTTTGATCATTTAAGATACTTTTTATCATGGCCTGAGACCGCCCCAGGTTTCCATCAGCATTGAAGGTAAGTAACAAAATTATGCCTTCAACTTAGATTTTAAAGCAACAAGGTCTCTTTTGAAAATGAAACTCTTTCCTTTGTGGTTTCTATTCAGCTGCTATAATAAAAAAGAACTGTTTGTTGAATATGGGGACGGACTCTTCTAAGCAATTCCTGGTTACAGATGAGAAACTCTGTTAAAATGTTCAGACTGAACTCTTGCTTGGACACTCTTCTTAGATAGACACTGTCTTTAAATAGTGCATGGTTTAACTCCAATAAAAAAATGGAGAGCCAAGTGGTAAAAACTCCCATGAAAGTGCTGGCAAGCAAAAAGCTAATTGGAAAAAACAAAACTTACTTTGCTGAAAGGGACCCTGCATAGCAGCAAAGTTCAAGTAGAAAACTAATGCATCTCTTTCCCTAACTGCTCATGGCTACTGAACTTGTCTTGCAGCCTCCATCTACATTTAATTTACAAACAAAATGATTTACTGGATCCAGGGAATCCAGATGGAGGTCTAGTATTGTCCTCACAAGGCCTTCCATATCCCAACTCAGGGTAGGATGGTGACTGTTGCCCAGTAGGAGCTACAGTAGCATAACACAGTGGTTGAGAACTCATGAATGACATTCCAGCCACAAATGTGCATGCTGTGGCTCTGACTGGTTTATGTACTTTGGCCTGTACCAGACCCAGATACTCCAATCTGAATTTGTTTGAAATTCATGTGAGTTGAACTGAATCTCCAGCTCTGAACATAAGTCTACAGGTATCTCCTGGGTTAGATCCATAATTGGAAGAAGCCCATATTCAGCTAACTAAAATAGAGGGACTTGGGCCAGAAGTTGTAGAGACCTTTCAAAAATAAGCAAACTAATGATTTTTGAATGACGTGGAACAAAAATCTTATGAAGGACTGCTGGCAAGATTTCAACCCCCTCCAATCCAAATCTAGCTATAGCCCTGCCGTAGCTCCAGACCCTGCTTTAACCTAGTCAAGGCCAAAAGACACCCTTGCCTTGTCTATTTCCAGCATTGTGAATGGGTTGCCTCACTGACTTTGGATCTCTTCATCCTCAGTGCGGTTCCTCCCAGATCCAAACTCCCAGAGCTTGGCTGTTTGTAGCTGCCTGTGGGGTTCCTATCAGAAGCATTTCTTCAGCTACCATGCAATTAAAGAGGAAGCTGTCCCAATGTGGGTGATGGTTTCCTGCCAGTTCTTACTGTTACCAATCTTCTGCACCTTACTGTGTCTGGAATCAGCATTTAGTCTCGCATCTTCTTTTAGCAGCATTTCTGGGTGTGTTTGGTAGGATAGCTCATAATATAAAATTGTACTGAAGTTTCTACAGCTTCCAGCACCCTAAGCCATGCCACAGAACTGAGCCCCCTTAGTCACTAGAAACCTCTTTTCCAGGCTTCAGTCCATGGCATACTTTGAAACCCATAGGAGTTTTGTCCTTGATTTTAATGGTGCCAGGAGAACATGCAGAGTTTGTAAACATAACGCTCTATATACACAGTCTATATACACTCTAGCCAGACTGATTTTTTTGTAGAATTTAACCACCATTCTCATAAAGCATCCAATGAAATATTAACTCATAACCTAGACAATTTGATGCTTCTGTAATATTGTAAAGCCAATTACAGCTTTAGAAGGTGTGATATAAATCACAAATCTCATCTCGGTAGTAATGAAAACCAGTTATGGGTATGATTGCAGCACTGTCCATGTAAAGTGCTAATTCCTTCTCCATCTGGGCAGACATGAGCTGCAGGCATATTCCTGGTAAAAATGCTGAAGTTTAGCAATGATTGAACTCGTCTTTGTAAAATAATACAATTTTAGCAAAAGGGTATCTTTGAACACTTTGACTGCTGAGGACCTCAGTATCAGTCTTGGCTCTGAGTCAGTAATGAAAATCGAGAGACTATGTCTGCCTCTGTGGGCAGCACCTGGCACATGGTGGGAACTATTGAAAAAAACAGCAGCAACTGTTGCTACCAACATGAATGATTTTTGAGAGAGAGGAAGGGTGCAATTTCCAGTATTATAAGTCTGTGGCATGATGATATATTGGAACGTGGCTGCTAAGCAGAAGAAAATGACTTAAGGCTTAAAAACAAGAAAACAGTTAACAGTAGCGAAACCTCGACTGAAACAAATCATTTTACCCAATCTTCACTTTGCAGAATTGGTTTATGATTTTTGTTTGTGCCAAAACGTAATCAGCTTTCACTGTGATTACACATGGGTACGTCACGTTCTGGCCTGCTGGGCTCACGGCTACAATTCCAGCCAGTGAAGGGGCGCCCTTAGTGCTCAGGGTTGGGCTGGTTTCAGACAAACTCCCACAAAGTTTTCCAGGATTCCTTAGCACAGAAACAGGACTAGGAATCAGCTGGAAAACACTTGATTTTCCATTTATTTGCTTGTTTGTCTGTGATTGAAATAAATGCCCTGGTGCACGTTCACCACACGTTAGATCTCAGCTGCATCAAAGGCCATCCGTCCAAGAGGAACACAGCCAGCATGACCCCTACAAAACATCTTTCTGTCCCTCATCTAGGAGACATGCAATCATTCCCAAGGTGCGTCCTAGCGCTCTCTGTTTGGGGCTGTGGTCAAATGCTCCCAAAAAAGCAATTCTCAGTAATTTTTTACCAGAAAAAAAAGGAAAGTAGGGGCCTGTGACAACACCAAAACACCCTCTGCACAGAGTTAAACTATTCTTTTAAAACTTTGGACAGGACTTAGCCTCAGCATTGGTTTGGGAATAATACAGGGCTAGTTCATTGTATCCCTGGCCTTTGAACTCATCTGAGAAAAAAAAAATCATTGTGAGGGCAAGCTTCTTGTCTCTCCATGCTTGGGATTTCATGTTTTTTACATTTTCCGGACATCTCCATTGCCCTGTCTTCTCTGCAAATTTGGTTGTACACTTTTTGTACTCACAAAGCTGTAGGCATGAAATTTGTGGTGTGGTTTTAAAAAACAGGTTGATTCCCATTGAAAAGCATGGTCTGAACCATTTCTAGCTCATTCACTCAGCCATGCTGCTAGGGTTGCCTAGCAGTGAATGGGAGGCATAAGCTACCGAGAGAATGACTGAGAGGGCAGCCCACTTCAGTGACAGGAAGTGTGAATTGGCCCCTAGTTTAAGTAGGAGGAAAGGAAGTCATTAGTGAATTGGTTTGTGTGACTTGTTCCTCTTAGATTTATCTTACCACCTCATTTTAAATTCCTAATGGCTCACAGAGGGCTATAAAATATCATTATAAATGACCAACTCCCACATTATGTATCACAGATCTACAGGGAGACTAGTGCTTAGAAGAAAAGCAGGATTTTTCCCCCATGCTGTGAACTTTATTACTTACCATTGCACCACCACCTTCTCCACATTGTAATTTTTTTTTTGCTTTAACAAAGTGTGGGGCTCCTAAGGAACTTGCTAACAGTATCATTATAAATGATCAACTCCCACATCATGTATCACAGATTGACAGGGAGACTAGTGTTTAGAACAAAAGCAGGATTATTTCCCCCATGCTGTGAACTGGATTTGCTTTATTACTTGCCATTGCACCACCACCTTCCCCACATTGTAATTTTTTTTTGCTTTAAAAAAGTGTGGGGATCCTTAGGAACTTGCTAACAAGTTGTGGGGAGGAACCTCCATTTTCTGCATTCAGTTTTTAAAAAGGCATCTGCTAATTTGCCTGAAGGTGGAATGAAAGATGCTGTCCTGGATACAGTTACCAAGGAGGATCACAGAATTGTCTTTACAAACAAAACAGGTGATGTTTAACTACTCCTTTTCCCTTGAGCCATCAGGGAAGTCTGCTGAGGATGGAGGAGTAGGGCACAATTTTTACTTCTTCCTTATCTTGTAACTGGATCTTTCAGATCAGGTACTAATATGAGGAATGGTGTTGACAGAGGGTGTGATTTTTTTTCCAATTGTACAATTGCATAGTATTTCTGAGGGCCCTGCAACCTCGCATGGTATGTCTGTGGGGCTCTCATAACCTAAATGTTTTGGTAATGTGGTCCTGCTGAAAGACAGTGAGGCTTGGCCTTGCTTTTGAAAGTTTTGCCCAAAACTATGAGTACCGCTGGAAGGAGTCAAAGAGCTAAGGCGTATGTAGAAGCCAAACAGTCAAGGCACAGCATGCTTTTAAGGTATGTAAAAGAAATAGCCCTAACAAGAGAAGTGGGTAGGATGCTGCAAAACAGGACAGAAGCTTTGGCAGAGCCCAAGAGCTGAGCACATTTGGAGGAGCTCATGTGCCTTCTGCTCAGTCCTCAAGTCTGAAAGAAAATGAGTGTGTTGCTCCCATTGCCCTGCAGCTTGCAGAACCCAATGGCCCAAGCCTGCTCTGCTGCCCAGGGTACAGCAGTCATCTTGCCATACTACTTAATTGTAGCCTATCCTTTTTTGATGCCAGATTCCAACAGGAGATGGACCACTTCAGATGCTTAGGCCCCAGATCCCTTTCACAGACAGAGAAGCTCTAGCATCCTGCTTCACGCTGGATTAGCATTACCCATCTTCAAACCTGCGCTTCTCCCCTGCCGCCAGAAGTTGCCTGCAGCCTTGTATTCACTCTTTATTGAGACGGTTTCATCACATAGAGTCATTTGTTGCAGGGAAGCTGGTATTTGGCATTGTATTAGTTTATCTAGGCATTTGTACATTACTCCTGCTTTTTAAATCCAACCACCACTAATCAATTCCTTAAAACATGTCCTCTGCACATCTCACAGCGCAGAAAGCCCTATCTGAAACACACACAAATAAATCAGGCAGGAAACACCAAGTCTTACGTTTGGAGACCAGTTGTTATTTTGCTGAATTAAAGGGTGATTTACTAAAAAAGGGACAGTCCCTTGTGCACCTAAGCAAGCCATGGAATATCACAGACCTCTGCTGCTTTCAACTCACTGACAGGTATTGGATTTTGCTCAGGCTCAGGTGTTCATTATTATTGTCTGCAGCTCTAACAGGCCACCTGGAATTGAGAGTCACCAGGTAATTGGTTGAAGAATAGACAAAAGCTGACCTGAGGCCAGTGGGGGATGAACCAGGAGGGCAGCTTGTTGATAGAGCTGACTCTGGATGTACAGCACTGTCTGTTCACAAGGCTCTGCAGTTCTCTTGGTGATGGGCAATAGGCTTGAGGGCACTCTAAGAAGTTTGACCTGAGTTTACTGTACCTGGATGCAGTGGGGGCTGGGCTATAGACTCTGGGTATCCTGAGGCTCTGCCAGAGTAGGAAGTGTACCAGGTGGGGAGCGGGAGGAACCAGCTGGAAGCAGAGTTCCCTTTGCCTTCTTGGTTTTGTAACAATGTGCTTCCCAGTAGCTCCTTTTCTCTTTGCTAAGTGCAGTGAGAGCTCACCAACCTGTCCTCCTGCTCGACTATTAGATAGAACAGGAGGTGAAATTATGGCCTCAAAGAAGTCAAGAGCAAATGTCCCTTTGGGGCAAGGGCCCTGGAGTCAGGTTCCTTTCACAGTGTGCTGTCATTGTCAGAAACAATAAAATGGAGCTGTGAGAACATTTCCCCTTTGCTTTCCAAGAGTAGCTGGATTCTGGAAATAAACTCCAGCATACAGTGCTTTGTAATAGACCCCAACTGAAAGCAGGGTATTGCAGCATACCTCAATTCTTTCTGATTGATTTTTTTTTTTTTTAAAGCCAACCAAGAAAGAGAGATGTGAAATTGTGCCCTAAACCCTGCTGCTTTTCCCCAAGACACATTTCATTCAAACTTTGGAAATGGGGGTGAGCTTCAGCGAAAAGATAGACAAAAGAAGGCAAACCTAGAGGGAATCTATAGAAAAGCCTGTGTGTTACTTTAATTCACTCAGAAGTATCTTCCCACTGCCCTCAGAGGAGTGTTGCAAGTGATGCGGGCCCCTGGTAGTAAACTATCACCTCTGTAAAAGAGCAAGATGATTATAGGACATATAGCCAGGAGCAGCAGTACTCAAAGAAGGTGATTTCTGGAGATTTGTGGTTTTTCTTTCCAGGTGTTTTCTGTCTTCTGTGCATGCACATCTGCAACAGGCTTATTTGTAACCCACTTGTTGAGACTGCATTGAGATGGTGTGTGAGGGCAGTAATGTGACTTATGTGGAAGTCTTGTATCATAGTACTTGTACAGAATTGTATTCAGAAGAGCTGAAATACAAAACAAAGGCAGATTTACCCTTGGCCATGACACCTTATCCATTCATTATGCCAAGGGTCAGATTTTCCTCTTACTATGTTCATTTCTTACTTGGTTGATGGACTCCTCAGCCTCTCCATTGCTCTGCAATCACCTGATATGCTGTCTCTGATTCTGCAGAATAATGAAATTAGCACGTTTATTTTAATAAATAATAGGTCCTTCTTAAATCCCTGGGAAATCTTTACAAAGCTCATTGTAGATTCATTTTCTTTTGGCCATATTTGTTTCTTTAAAATCTTAGTGATGTTGACACTTGTGCCAGTTTAATTTTGCAAATCAGGGTAATAAACAGAGCATTTCTTCAATATTCAAACCATTTTTTTCACATCCTGGAAAGCTTCTTGCCTAAGGCCCTTATTATCTCATTGCACTATTTATCAATGTGTAGCAGGTGTATTACATTAAGCTCTCCTATGTAAAGTGATACAGAATAATCATTACTGTGCTTCATCTGTTCAAGAAGAGAGGTGAGCTTGACTTTCATGCATGTCAATATTCTTGAGCTGGAGTATTTTCATATTACTGTGGCGTAAGTGTTTTAACTCAATAAGCTTTTCTCACAAATGACAATAGTTTTATAAAATGAAAGGAAGTGAATGTAAATTAACACAAAATTAACATTCAGCCCCATCATTTCAAAACACTAACTGCTAAATGTGAATGGAGCTAAGTGAGCACAGTCGTCTGGTAGCGGTTATAATTATCCCCTTCTGCAGATTTGAGATTATAATGAGACCAAACGCTATTTCCCTATCTCAATCCCAGTAACCTCAGATCAAAGACCTGTACATGACATATTTGTCCTCTGCCATCAAGCAGGTCAGAGGCATAAGCCACAAGAATGATTATTCAGATGCTAGGGCAATAAGTGCTATAGAAATGCATAGTATTAATCATACCTATAAATACAGCTAAATTCTGAAGAATCCTAATGCCTGAGACAATAAACTAGAAAGTCAATGCCTTGCTGCTCTCTCCAGGTCTGAGAATGTAGGTTAATGAGTCTTAAGTAAGTTTGTGAAAGGAACACAAGGATGCTCAGCAAGGAAGCTGAAGACAGATTAAAGTAAAGGTCCCTTCCCACCTGATCTCTTCTACTGCCATCCCCGACAAGGGTGAAAAGATGGGGGAAACACAGTTAATAGATTCTTAAAAGCAAAGGCCAGAAGTAACTGTTATATCATAAAATCTGGCCTCCTGCATGAGGAATTTGACCTCCTGCATTATGAGCTCTGGAATTTGACCAGGATACCTCTGTCCTAAGCTCAGTAGTTTTTGTTTGATGAAAGTGTATCTTCTAGAAATGCATCCAGTCTGGATCTGAAAGACATGGAGAACTTCAAGACTGGTAAAATAGCTGATACCCTCACAACCCCATTAAAAATGTCTGTATAATTTCTAACTGGAGTTAGTCTGCCTTTAACTTCTAGCCATAGGGACTTGATGGTGTGTTGGCAACCTGCTGAGCTTAGCTGGAGAAGGGCTAGGTCAGGCTAGGTCAGGCTAACGGGACTCAAAAATCACCAGCAAAGCCATCTCTAGTGCACAGAACGCCAGGCCATTTGGGTTCTCTTTCAGAGCATTTAATGTTCATCACTGCAGCACACAAAGTCAATAGACATTCGTTAACAACAGCCCATGCCTCCAAAAAAAACCCAAACCCAGTTGTTCCTCTTTCATATGAATACATCAAATCTTTATCCCTTCTCCTCAATACAGATTTCTGTGTATGCGTACCAGAAGCTACGCTTTGATTTATTGTGCAGTTTAATTGACACTAATGTGTATACTTGTGCATATACATTATGGCCTGGAGGAGGCTGCTTGTTCATAACAGCAACTGAAGTTGCCTGAATGCAGCTTTTCTTCCACTAGCTTGTAATTAAATGCTTGGCGAAGTGCTTTGCAGTGTCTGGATGCCAAAAAAAACTTGAGAGATAAGTCAGTATGAGTATTTGATATTTCATCTGTTATCTAGGAAGAGGAAGCATGCAGTCACAGTCACAGAAAAGGAGGATGGCAGTCACTGAGACTTGGCTAAACACAATCAGTAATATGTTAGTGTTAGCTGCACTGTGCCCAGCAGAGCTAAGAGGTTTATTGGACCTCCACTTCCATGCTGACCAACTGCAAGGTACACTGCAAAGGCTGAACCAAAAGACAGACTAGTGTCTGTACTTTTGTGCATGACTTCTGCCCAGCCACAGCCAGGCTTCAGTGGGCCTGCTTCTCAAATAGAACAAACAGTAGTTTCAGCATTTCATCAGTCACGAAAGCACACTCCATGCTATGAACTGCCAGCTAAGCCTTTTGTGGCAATTCCATAGATAGCTTTATGTTTATGAACACCCTGCAGTAACAAACCTCTGGGCATTTATCAGGTAATAAGCTGGCTCTTTAAAGACATCTGGGGCCCAGCTGCCTCTTGTGGAAAATTCAGCACACCTTCCAAATGAGGGGAATAATTGCTGGAGTCACACGGACCAAGATGGTGACTCAGAACCAGGCCTGCTGGGAAATAAAGAGCAGCCGGTGGCCCAAGGAGCAGGTTAAAGGCTGAAAAGATGGAGGGGAGGCTAGAAGGGAAGAGAAGTATTTCTGTATTCCAGAGTAGATGGCTTGAGACTCTACCACTACAGGGAGCCAGTTGAAAGCTGGCCTGTGGGAGGACCAGTAAAGAGACCCATCTTAACCCACAGGACTTGGGAGTGAGGCTTGTAGGGAGCATGGGTGAGTACAGAAGCTTATGCTAGTGGGCTAGTGCTAAACAAAACTTTCTGTTGGGTACGGCTGTGGAACATGAAGATTATCATACTTTTTTTTTCTCCAAGACTTTTGGCAGGTGGCTAAGGTTGCCAACTCTGTTTAAATCTACTCGGGGAGGTTTTCAGAATGCCAATGTGCCCCCAAAACACAGCACAAGCATGCCTGTGTGCTTATGAATATCAGTTATGGATTACAGTGCACAGACTTTATGTCAAAAAGGCAAAGGCACATTACTATTGCATTTTAAAAATCTACTGGACTACTGTATAAATAGGATTCAACATTTAATATTTATTTCAATGGATGCCCTCTCACTTATCTTCTGGGTGACTCTCTACAGTCTCCTGAAAATGTGCATCTAATTCCTGGAGACTCCAGGGCACTCCTGGAGGGTCAGCAACCCTACAGGTGGCTATGACTGGGTTGCCATGCCAAGAAATAAGGTGAGGGGCTGCCCCTGGGCACTGGCAGGAAATTCTGCTGAGCTGGTGCAGGACAGGTCATCTTCACAGTGAGGAGATAGGGGTGAATCTAAGCTCTAGAAGGAAATCTATTTGAAAGATAGGAAAAGAAAAACCTGGGGTTTGTGGATGGGCTGAGAGGCTTAATTCTGAAAGTGAGTTCCTGTCCCAGGACATCTGGTGGTATCTCCTTGAAAGGGAAGGCATCTTGTGGTGGGGGGTGGGGGGCATAATGGCAAGTACAGGTGCTCTGGAGAAAAATGGACACTTCTGCTTTCCCTTACTTGAATTTGCAGGAATGGGAAGGAAAGAACTGGATCAAACAGCCTCTGCAGCTGCAACCCTGGATTCCTGGGAAACAGGTCCTCTGCTGGGGAAATATATGCTCCCAGGTGTGACAGTGCTACTGCAGATTGTTAGCAGAAGCTGCCTATTTATAACTCATGGGCTAATGCCTCCATTCTTTCCCCAGCACACAGAGCACACTGCAGTTAACACCGGAAAGGCACATGAATTTTGGGCTAGAGGTAAAACACCAACTACAGAAAACACAAATAGAAAACTCCAGTGCGACAGGGGGAAGGGAGAGAGAAGGAGAGAGCAAAGCAACTCGCTCAGCAATATGCTGCAGGGAACTAAGACACTCAATGGCAGCATCCTGGAGGGGGGGGCTCCAATCCATCCACCCCACTTCTCATCTCTGGCTGAAAAACCCCCAAACCAAGCCCCCTCCACTTCCTTTCTCCTCCTGCCATTCTGAAAACAGTGCTGGGGATGAGAGGCACCACAGACACAAGTTACTGAAGCTGCTCCATTTTGGAGTCTCTTTGTCTAGACCCTTGTGCAATGAGTAGGGATCTACTTAAATCACATTTTTCAGGGAAAACAGGAAATCCCCCACTTTCCCCCAAAAGAAGGAAAATGCCTTTCCCATTTGAAATTGGCATGGGGTGGGGGGGACAGGACTTGCTGGAAGCAAGCAGCAGGGAGCAAAGGAAAGTACAGGAAAACTTCCCCTGCAACGCAGGGCCCCTAGGGAAAGTACAGGGTCTCCCTGCCAGGCTCAGTGATTGAGCTGATCAGTATGCTGATTATCCCAAACAGTGGGCAGTGCGGGAGACTGTGGGAGTGAGACTGGGGGAAAATGGCAGCCTTTGCCATGAAAATTGCCTGAAATCAGTGGCCACCAGCGCGATGCCTGCCTGAAAATAATTGACAGCCAGCATGATTTAAGTGGATGAACAAGGGTTCCAATTTTTGCAGGATCAGGCCCTTTTAAAGCTCTCTGCAATCATTCACTTGTGTTTGGTCACAGCTGTAGAGCACTTTCAGGATCCAGGTCAGGCGAAACTTGTCACTTCTGTCTGCGCCTTCAGTGGTGGCATCCTTGCAGACACTTACCAGGCTCAGTGAGCTAGAGAGGACTAGCAAGGATCAGCATTGCAAGGTGTAGTAGACAGGATAAAGAATGGCACTGAGTCTTCCTACTTACAGGATAATATCCTCACATAGCCAAACACCTGGGGGACCAGGCTTGCAGGATGGGATGTTTACAGTGTCAAGATTACTAATTAGCTCACTGTTCTGAGCCACTTAAATACATAATAGTCTGCCCTTCGTGAGGTTGGTGTCAAGGAGATCATTCTTGAATTGCGGGATTGCTGCTGTTCTCACAGGCACACTCCCCAGTTCTTCTGTCAACAATGGACCTGGGCTCTTCTTCCCCTTGCATCCCTTCCTGATATCCTAACATGTTAGTCTGTCAGGAGCCATCAAGTCAGAAGGCTTGTTCTTGCATAGCACTTCCCAATGCAGGATCTTGGATGGCCTTTGCCAGAGCTGAGTTTAGTCCCTAGCTCCTTTCTGGGAACACTTGGCTAAGTCATCAAGGTCATGACCCTGAAGGGACATGCCCTCAGTTTTCCAGAGCCCCCAGCCCCTTCCTCGTGCAAAACCCATACCCATGTTTCTCCATCTGCAGGATGAATCACATACAGAATCCCAAACACCTGGGCTTCAAAATCCTTGGTGGAGCCAACCACTGAACTGCAAGTGCTAACAGGAGGCTGTGCTGCAGTCGCTTTACCCTGGAAACTACACGCCATAAACCTGAGGTACAGGAGTGATTTAATTCTCTGCCTTTGCCTAAGCAGAATGCATGTGTTTTTTGTTTGGCTTTCTCCACTCCCAGTGACTGAGTTGACTGTCACCTTCCCGTTAATTTACATGGGAACATTTCCAAACAGTAAACTTCCAATAAATTAGCAATGCTGATCCATAAAAAAGTGGAATGTTGCAAGTTTATAGCTCCCTTGGATAAGACACCAAAGGCCTCTTTGGCACATACAGTTCAGGGGAGAAGGAGAGAAGAACAGAGATCCCAGACCATAAAACCCCAGCACCAAAGCTGTTCTTTTCCTTCATCTCTCCCAGTAAAACCAGTCCTCAGTCCAATTTGCAGTAACTGCAAAGCAGTTTACTACTTCCTCCCTCTTCCCCTCCAAATGAGCAGAACTACATGGCCTGTTGCCCCCTAGTTGTTGCCAAATGTGCTCCGTTTCCATTGACTTCAACAGTACTCAAGACCTGACCTTAAATTACTGGACTTTGCCTCATTCCCTTGTGAAGCACATTAGCAGGAACACATAGGGCACGTCTGTGTGTTCAGTAATGTGCCTTAGATATTGTGCATTTAATTTAGTACTTGCTTAATAAAGTACTAACTGAACTATTGGCACAACTGTTTGAGAACTCACGGAGCTCAGGACAGGTCCCAGAGGACCAGAAAAGGGCCAGTGTGGTTCCTATTTTCAAGAAGGGAAGAAAAGCGTGTCCTGGTAATTATAGGCCAGTCAGTCTCACCTCTATCCTCAGGAAAATTATTAAGGACCACATTTGTGGGAATCCAACAGGAAAAATAATGTTGAAGGGCAACCAGCACAGATTCATTGCAGGTAGATCCTGCCTGACTAACCTTGTTTCTTTTTATGATCAGGTCACCAAATGCTTAGACAAAGGAATCAAAATCAATGTTGTTTCCTTGGATTTCAAAAAGGCCTTTGATACAGTGTCTCAATAAATAAACTAAGCAGCTGTGTTGTAGATGATTACAGAGTCAGGTAGGCACCAAATTGGCTTATGGGATGCACCCAGAGAGTAGTGGTGGATGGGTCAGTGTCGACCTGGTAAGATGTGGGCAGTGGAGTCCCACAAGGCTCAGTCCTTGGATCAGTGCTGTTCAGTGTCTTCATGAGTGACTTGGATGAGGGCATGGAGAGCGCTCTGTCCAGATTTGTGGATGACACCAAATTATGGAGCAAAGTAAACATACTGGGGGGGCAGGGAATGGATTCAGGTGGATCGGGACAGGAAAGACTAGGATGCAGTTTAACAAAGGTAAGTGCAGAGTGCTGCACCTAGGGAGAAAGAATCAACAACACACTTACAGGCTGGGGGATAACTTTCTAAGCAGCACAGCAGCAGAAAGGGATCTCGGAGTCAGAGTCAACTCCAAGATGAGCATGGGTCGTCAATGTGACAGAGTGTTAGGTAAAGCTTAGTTGCACTCTGCATTAGCAGGTGCATCATGAGCAGATCTAGGGAGGTGATACTTCCCCTCTATGAAGTATTGGTCAGGCCGCAGCTGGAGTACTATGTCCAGTTTTGGATGCTGCACTTCAAGAGGGATGTGGATAACCTTGAGAGGGTCCAGAGGAGGGCTGCTTATCTGGTTAGGGGCCTGCAGGTAAGGTCCTACAAGGAGAGATTGAGGGACCTGGACCTCTTCAGCCTCTGCAAGAGAAGACTGAGAGATGATCTTGTGGCCGTCTATAAATTTATTGGGGGTGGGGGGGCGCAACAAGAAATAGGAGATAGTCTGTTTACAGAGAGCCCCTTGGGGTAACTAGAAATAATGGCCACAAACTGACAGTGAGCAGATTTAGATTAGACATCAAGAACTTTTTCACAGTAAGGGCGACTAGAATCTGGAATGGGCTCCCAAGGGAGGTGGTGCTCTCCCCTACCTTGGAGGTCTTTAAGAGGAGACTGGACAAGCACCTGGCTGGAGTCATCTGTCCCCAGCGCTCTTTCCTGCCCAGTGCAGGGGGTCAGACTCGATTATCTACTGAGGTCCCTTCCAACCCTAGAAATCTATGAAATCTATTAAATCTATGCATAGTAACTAGAGTTACTGGGCTGTAGCGACAGTGCATGGTTATTTTGTGACACTTAATGTGTATTAGCCTAATAACACTGCATAGTGGGCTATTAGCATGATTTTTTTTACTGCCATGCTACTGTGCAGTCTTATTAGGCTAATGTGTAGTAAGCATGTCCTGTAAACACACCCATAGACTACAAAAGGTATTTGTATAGACCTGGCCCTGTTCTGTCCTGTCACACGGTTCCTAGTAGCTGGGATGGATGGCCAAAGCACTGAATCAGTCTGACTTTATAATTTACACTGGGAGATAAATACAGCAGGAACATCACTATTATTCTTTTGTAATTGTAGGTAACTGCTGAAATGAGCTAATTTATCATATTAGTAACAAAGACTGTTTTTGAGACATTCATTGCCCAGGCAGATGGGCCAGCAAGGCATCTGCACAGCCATAAAGAACCAGATGCTGGGAGCTGTATGGCTTTTCCCCTGAGTGAGCAAACCCAATGCAAGTGCTGTGAAAGCTGAGGGTGCTCAGCAGCTTTGAAAATCTTTCTTGAAACAGCCAATTGGGACTCTGGGAACTGGTTATCCAAGTTCAGGTATCACACATGCAAGTCCTGCTCAGGCAGCCTGGATCCCCTGATTTTTAGAGCTGGCTGCAAAGGGTGAGCAGGCTTAACAACATGGGTACAGCAGGTTTTAGAGGAAGCTGTTTTTACCCCTTTGAATTACTGGCTTCTTTGGTTGACTATGGTCAGGTCAGTTTGGATGGGGCAGGGTATTTCAGTACAGAGAATGACTTTAGGTCATTCTCTATGTCTATAAATAGGCTTGATTTGGTTTTACTTTGTGTTTCTAAATTAAAAATCTATGTACATTAAATGAATGAGGCAACATTTCTATGTACATTAAATGTAAATTAAAAATCTATGTACATTAAATGAATGAGGCAACATTTTTCCCACAGTTGCCCATTTCGCCCCCAGACTAAGGAGTTTGTACACGTGAATTTTATGCATGAGCTCAAACTTCATCTCTGACACTGGCTTCCAGTCCAAACTATAGTAAATCACAATCTTACCACTGAATAAGAGGAAATGAAATAAATGGCACTTGACGTTTTTAAAAAGCAATTCTCGTGTGCCTCTTTCCATGAAACTACTTCCCTGCCACTTCTTGGTGCAGCTGTTTCCAGGCTTGGATTCTGGTTGCCTGGTCAAAGACACGGGGCTCAGAAATGACAGTCTAGTTCCTGCAGCAAAAGACTGCAGATCTTGAGTTTTACAGTCACTTGACATCCAGTCCAGACTGATGTGTTTATTACTTGACATCATTTCACACTGTACTTCATCATGAGATGAGTTATTGAAAAACCAACTGGCTGATAAGCAAAAAATGCTGTAGCAAAGTGGACATGAAATGTGTAATTTACGTGTCACAGGAGAAAATCTCAATGCAGATTTTACTTTTCAATGGTTTTCTCTTTGACCTGTAAAGGCAAGGCAATTCGCTGTGTGTGGTGCAACATATACACAATCAGAATTTTATTTTTCATCCTATAATTGTGCTTTAAATCTTTGGGATTTATAAAAGAAAGAACAGCAAGCCTGAACATTTCAAATCCACACCTGTGCTTGATGGAGTCCAACTGAGTAGCTGTATCAGATAAGAGTGCAGATCTATAAAGTATGTCACAACAGGTTAAACTGCTTTCAAATGTATTTCCTTCTCCAGCTTACTTAGTGATCACCTCTTCCGATATGATGGCCTCGGTCTGTTAGCAATCTCGTGTCATGAAAGAGAAACAATGCCTAACCATTTAAAGGTATTCCAGAGCTTCCCACTATCCAAAAGTCTTGGTTTCTCACACTACCTGAGTTGTGAAGCAAAGAACACTGTTATAAAGGCCAGTGCTTTTAAATCTCCTGAGCTGAGCCAAGTACAGCATAGCATGCTAGTGCATCTCAATACGCTTGAAATGAAGAAAAGGAAGAGTCTGATTGGCTAGCCAGGTTTCTAACTAAGTATAATAGCTCAGCATCATTGCTTGTTAACCAATCAAATCTTCCAGTACGGGAAAAGTGTGTTAAAAGCCTTGAAGGGTTTATTTTATAGATGATTAATTTAAAACATTGTTATAGCAAATCAATAACACCCTGCGCGTTAATGTGTTTTAATACACCAGAGCACTGTACTTCTCATGTGGTTGAAGGCAATCAATATCTGGCATCCTGACCCTCAGAATACTGTAATGAATCACTGCTTGGCAGACAACAGGCTTGATTACAAGGTAACTCATACATGCATCTGGGGAGCTGGGGCTTTGAACCCTGACAGCTCATCAGCTCCACAAATCCAGGCCTGCTCAAACTAACACAGCTTTTCTCTACTGGGAAGCAGTAGGAAGGCAGGCCATTCCTTCCCTTCCAATGGTCAAACACGGTCCCTCTTCTTCACTTATCTTGATGGCATAATGGGAATCCAGATTCAGACATTCACTTCCCAAAGCCACTAATTCCCCAGGATGCACAGATCCATTTCATCTGTGGAAATGAGCATGTGGAAAATGGATCTGTTAAAAAAAATGATTTAGAGCTGTGAATTCCCTTACTTTAAACAAGCTGAACTGGAAAGCAGAGCTTGAAGATGCATGGATGGGTCGCCCACGGGGGGCTGCTCAGCACCACTCTGTTACACCTCCATCCGATCCAATGATGAAATTAAGCCAAGTTTGACTAGGCAGAATGAAAGCACATAGCCGCAGCAGCAAGGCACCAGCCAGCCTGGGGGAGGTGGAAGGGGACTTTCATCTTGGCTGTCACTCCTTTTACTGCACAAACCAAAACAAGACATGAAAAAGAGGAAACATTTTGTATGAAAAATCTCTCTGCTAGAACTGTTGGGAAAAAAGGTACAGGGCATATTTCCAAAGATCAAAATGAAGATAATGAAAAATACAGGTTGGAGAGCAAAGTAAATGATCATGATCAAACAGTTTATTTTAAGACTCT
>NW_017729014.1:4558448-4565937 GCF_001723915.1 Gavialis gangeticus
AACTAAAGTTTGTGGAGGGGGGGGGTGGGGGGGGGGGGGGGGGAATGGAAGCATCATCCAGTGATCCTTCCCTTTGTTTATAGGATAATTATGGTGATTTATTAGCAAAGATCAGAAATAGTTTTATGGGATAGAAGTTTCCAGTCATATTTCAAGTAATTCACTTCCTTACAGAACTTTTGTTGCTGTTATCATCACTCCTCGTTTCTCTTTTCCTTGAAACCTGTTTGTAACACAATTTATGGCTTGGTTTGAGAAGCAGGTGTCTTATTCCAGGGAGCAAAAGTAGAACCAATGCTGAAAGTTAATCCTGACCTCATTAACACCCACTGAGCCAGCCAGGTAAGGGGTGCAGGGCACTAAAACACAATTGGTACCATTCTGTTGTATGCAGCTTCCTAGCACAGTTTTGGTTTTGGATAGTGTAGACATGCCTCTCTGGGTGCACCTGCACTGCAAGGGAAGGTGAGGGCATCCATGGGTAGGCACATCTGCACCAGCTGTCCACCAGCTAGCACAGGTAGCCCTAGCATTGATGATGTAATGGCAAGGATTTCAGTACAGAGTGGCAACCTGGATATAAGCCTAGTTGGGACCCTGGGTACATATTTATGTTGGTAGGTGTCACTGCTATTGTAATCTAAATTAGCTAGGAAAAAGCCAGCATAGGCACACCAACTTATAATAGAGTCACCCTTTCATTGCAGGGCAGATAGATCCTTCAAAAGGGAAAAGCCATGTCAGGATCCTAAAAAAAACCCTGGGGTGAGTCTCCTGGGAGGCACTTGGCTGGTTTCTGATCAGCTGCAGCAACTCCCTGTCTTGCATCCCTCACCTGCAGCCCTCTTGCTGGGAAATGAAATGTCCTATACAAATTGTTCTGCCTCTATCAGTCACAAAACACAGAGGATCTCAGGGCCACTATCCTCAGTGAAGGGCACAGACATTATTTTCTCATCCATACCCAAGGGTTGGTTGTTTTTTTTATCAAGAGCAGCACTGTGTCAGGCTGAGAATGCCATTAATGGCCACGCGTTATTCTTTAAACTACCTGGATCTCTGGGTGGTGTGTGTACAAGTACACTTGCAAACCTCACTCAGTTTTGAATATCAGGCCCAGCTGCACATGTAAACTAGACTGTACAAATGGAGAACATATATCATCTGCTTTGTGAAAAAAACAGTAAAGTCTAAAAGAAAGAAACTCTCTAGTAGGCATCTTTCAATACCCCCCTCCAAACACCCACTGCAATTGAAGATTGCCATGCTATATGAGTAATGGCCCCTAAGGGACCATACAACATGATAAAAATCTTTTTAATGGTCAGTCACTGCATGAAAGTAATAGTGCAACCCCCCCGCCCTTGTTCCAATTCCATTTTCAGCATGATGCCAGGGAATGGACCTCTCAGCACGAGGGAGCATCAAAACAATCACATTTTTTGGACCTTTGCATGGACCCTGCAGAATACAAGCCCAAAACTGGCAGAATGACTTCTATTTGGCGTTTCCTATTCACTGAGCTCATAACGTGTAATCTCAGTTCCCTAGAGGGAAAGCTTGCCTGTAATCCACTTCATCAGGGCTGTTTTCTGCCACTGAAGTGCTCTTGAATGAATTATACTCCACTGGCTGCGTACATTGCATTGGTTGGTTGTGTCTACCCAAGGCCGATTCACAAATCTTTTGCTGTTTGTCTCACAGAGGTAGTTATTCTCCTAACACAAATAGGGCTTCTGTCCTGGAAAATATATTAAGATACTCCCTAGAAATTACTGGCACAAAACCATTCTGGGGTTTTGCACGTCATGGTGTCTAAAGCAGAGTCGCATTCCTTTCTTGACCTGATCTAACACATTACTGAGATAGAAGGTTAAATAAGCTACTGAAAGAATTGAGGTGGTTTCTCCAAACAAAGGAAGGTTATTTGTTTTAAGGAAGGTGAAAGCAATGGAGGACATGGACTTCAAATGTTCACCATAAACTATGCCAGCTTGTTTCTGTGATGCCAGTGTCCTAGATTAGGGTAGCACTTGGGTAGCACCCTCACTACAGGCATTCCTTTACAGAACTCACACTGCCATCTTGCATGGGGGCCTCTATTAAGGAGGTGACCATGTAGTGTCTAATGGGCACAATGAGGATAATTAAATGATAAAAACACTAGAAGCAGCTCCTTTGTTCTATGGGACAAGGTGCAGTCAAACTAAGTCTGTGATGAAACTGCATGCATGTTCTAAGAAGAAAGAAGTGGATATGCCCACAAATAAACATACAATAGAATATATATAGCTGTATATAATGAACATATGTGTCTTTAAAATTATATCAGTCTACATTTAAAATTGAAGGAACAATCAACTGTGTAACAAAAACCTGCATCCTAAGAGGAGGAAGTCACGTCAAATAGAAAATTGATATCGGACACCTCCCATTGTACAGGCAGAAGGAGCCTGCACGTACAAATACAGGCATAAGGGGCCTGCATGTAGAAATTCATTATAACACTATCTCTTTGTGCCTACTTATTTCAAAGTGGAGACATCTACATGAGATGTTTGCTGCACAATTGACTAATTAGCTGCACAGAAAACTACTAATTAGCTGCACAGCATCTACACATGCACCCCTATTAGGCTGGAGTAAACTAATTTACTCCACAGCAGGATAGTACTTGTAAATACTATCCTGCTGTGGAGTAAAAAGACTCCCCAGCAGTGCACTTGAGGGGCTGGCTGGGGCATGAGGGTACTGGCTAGCCACATGCTGAAGCACCTTCATGCCCCAGCCAGCCCCACTCCTCAGCATGTTGAGCCAGAGGGAGAAGCCCCTGGCTAGCAGACTGATTCCCCAGGCCCTCTGCCAGCTGGGGCTGTTCCAGCCCAGCTCAAAATGCTGCGATCATGGGTGCACGTGCAGATGCACGCCTGGCAACAATAAGCTCAGGAGCAATAAGCTCTGGAGTGTATTGCTATGCATTAATAGGCGCATATAAATGCGCCCAGTGAATAGCACATTTCAGCACTGAAGTCATTTGATACTGAACTGTGTTCAGAAAACTAGTGTACAAGATTGACCTCACTAGGTAAGGTTAGGTCACTCTAAGTGCCAAACATTTGGGGAGGTTAGATCTGGCAAAACATGGCCGGCCTGACCTAACTTCATTCTCCTGGGGAGGTGTACTACATAGATCAGGCTAAAACCAGTGCCTAATCTAATCAAGCACGTGTATATTTTCAGAGTGCAGCCATAGGGCTGAGGAAGCTCAGACACTTATCCCAGCCCTGGGACTGTACTTTTCCTACTCCGCACCCTGACTGGGCCATTCTTAGCCCTCTGATCCCCCACCCCTGGAAGGACAACCCAATCTGTGGATCCAGCAACCTTCTTGTGGACCTTCCAGGCCTTCTGATTCTGCCCACCCACCCCTCTCCCACCCTAACTGACTTGGATCACATTCCCAGCACAGCTGCCGGCACCAGTGAACATGTGCACAAGTGTGGACCTGATGTACAATCACAGGGCTTAAAGTAAGCTGCATGATGATAGATTGGGTCCTGGGAATGTCTGGACATGCCCCAAGATTGTTGTGCATGGAAAACACATTTGCACATATTAAAGTTTATTTGCTTGTTTCAAATGTGGCATTACCTGCTTACACAAGAGTGTAAATAAAGAGCTGTGTGACCTCTGTGTATAACAATTGAGCCTAAACCTTCAGTGAGTGCAACTGAGAGAGTATTCTTTGCAAATGTTGTTCTGTAAAAGTCTGCCTGCCTCTGTCAGCTTCAACTGGAGTCAGGAATTTTGATTTAAGGACTCTCTTCCCTTTCTTTTTCTCTCTCCCTCTCTCTGCACATTTCCATTTTGGTGAGCAATGTAAATACTTGAAGATTGAGGGGAAGTGATCTTAAAGCTTTAAGGCCTTTTGAGAGTGACTGGGGTTTGGTTGCTGTTGGAATATGAACTGCAACAGTTCAAATACCACTGCAGTAGAGATGACTGTCATCAACCCTTATTTTCTTGCCTACACATTCTTAAGACTGGCTTATTGCACAAATAGCCCCTCCTGCTGTCTAAGCTCTACATGCTTTTGTCTGTTAAGGTTCTGTCGTCAGCCATCTAGGAAGACTTAATTTTTCAGTTTTAAAAGGGGATTGCATTTTAGCTGCTGAAACACCAGGATTTACTGCACTGCCGAGCCTCATCCCTTTTTCTTTTCTAAAGATGATTGGTCAAAAATCTCCTAAACAACTGGAATGCTACCAAGTACAAGAACAAGAATTGGGCTGAACTGAAAGTCTCCCATATGAATCACAGGGCTGGAAGGGACCCTGAAGGATCATCGGGTCCGGCCCCCTGCATGAGCAGGAAAGACATCTGGGGTCAGATGACCCCAGCCTGGTGACCATCCAGTCTTCTCTTGAAGACCTCTAGGGTAGATGATTGCACCACCTTTGGTGGGAGCTTGTTCCATAGTCTGGACACCCTACTTGTAAAGAAGTGTTTCCTAACATTCAGCCTGAAACTATCTTCCAGGAGTTTGTGGCCATTGTTTCTAGTTTTCCCCCAGGGCACCCTGGTGAACAGTTATTCACCGAGACTCTGATATAGCGGTAAGCCATAATCAGATCCCCTCTCAGCCTTCTTTTCTTTAGGCTGAAGAGTCCAAGATCCCTCAGCCTCTCTTCATATGGCTTGCCATGAAAGTCCCTGATCATGCAGGTGGCCCTTCTCTGGACCCTCTCGAGCTTACGCACGTCCTTGTTAAAGTGCAGCACCCAGAACTGGACACAGTACTCCAGCTGTGGTTGCACCAATGTTGAGGAAAGTGGGAGAATCACTTCTTTGGATTTACTGGAGATGCATCAATTGATCCGTTCTGGAGTTTTAGTGGCTCTAGCAGCTACTGCGTTGCATTGCTGGCTCATATTTATGCTGGGGTCTATTGTTAACCCCAGATCCCTTTCATCTGTAGTGCTGGTCAGGTTACCGATGCCCAGCCTGTAGGTGTGCTGGGGGTTCTTCCTTCCCAGATACAACACTTTGCATTTCTCTGCATTGAACCTCTTCCGGTTCCGTTCTGCCCAGCATGCCAGCCTGTCTAGGTCTGCTTGTATCTGCAGCCTATCTGCGGGTGTGTCCTCACAACCCCATATCTTGGTGTCGTTTGCAAACTTGGCAAATGGGCTTTTCACCCCCTCATCCAGGTCATTGATGAAGATATTGAACAGCACTGGGCCAAGTACCGACCCCTGGGGTATGCCACTGCCCACATCTCGCCAGGACAAGACCGATCCATTCATTTGGACTCTCTGTGTCCTACCCCACAACCAGTTGTGCACCCACTTGATGGTCTCGCATTTGAACCTGATATCTTCCAGTTTTCTGATCAGTACCTTGTGGGATACCAGCTCAAAGGCTTTCTGGAAGTCAAGGTATATGATGTCAACTGCTTTTCTCTCATCCAGGTGATGAGTCACCTGACCATAGAAAAAAATGAGGTTGGTCATACAAGACCTGGCCACGAAGAAGCCATGATGGCTGTCATTCAGTATCGTGCCTTCTCCAAGTTTGTCACATATAGCCTCTTTGATGAATGTTTCTAGGATTTTCCCTAGAATAGAAGTTATGTTAATTGGTCTGTAGTTTCCTGGGTCTTTATGCTTCCGATTCTTGAAGATGGCCACAACATTGGCCCTCTTCCAGTCGTTTGGGATTTCTCCGGAGGCCCATGATTTTTGAAAGACCTTTGCCAGGGGCTCTGTGGTTACTTTGGCCAACACTTGCAGCACTCTTGGGTGGAGTTCATCTAATCCTGCTGA
The DNA here is from genome assembly GCF_001723915.1 of Gavialis gangeticus. Lineage (NCBI taxonomy): Eukaryota > Metazoa > Chordata > Crocodylia > Gavialidae > Gavialis > Gavialis gangeticus. The sequence continues at coordinate 4,564,274 of NW_017729014.1, forward strand.
TTTATATACGCCTAATTTCTTTGATTGGTCATACACCAGTTCCATGAAAATGGTGGGAATGGTGTCAATCCCGCCCAGCTCGTTCTGTGCCTTACCTGGCATGTTGTTCCTCTTGGTCTTATGAAAGACCAAGGCAAAGTAGTCATTTAGCAGTTCTGTTTTTTCCTGAGTGGTAGTGACCAGGTATCCTGAGGCATTAAGCAGCAGACCCACACTCCCATTAGTTTTCCTTTTATGTAGCTATGTAGCTAAAGAAGGACTTCTTGTTGTTCTTGATTCTTGTAGTTAGTTTTAGTTCAGTTTCTGCCTTAGCTTGCCTAATCTGGTTTCTACAAGTGCGAGCCATTGTCAAGTAGTCTTCCTTAGAGGCTGTCCCAAGCTTTCATTGTTTGTACACCTCTTTCTTTTTCTGTAGGAGGGCTGCAACTTCCCTGCTTAGCCAAGAGGGTTTTATGACCCTTTTGCTACTTTTTCTCCATAAGGGAATGGATTTTGTCTGCGCCTTAAGGACTGTATCCTTAAGGAATGACCATTTTTCTCATACTCCCTTTACCTGTGGTCCTTGGTCTCTCAGGCCATTCTCTACTTGTGACCTGAGCTTATTAAAATTTGCATTTTTGAAGTCTAAGACTTCGAGCTTGGTATCTATTTTGTCAGCCTTGCGATGGACCATGAACATAATGATTTCATGGTCACTATTGCCTAGGCTGCCCCCTATGTTTAAGTTGGTCACCATGTCATCCCCTTTGGCCAGGACCAGGTCAAGAACTGCATTGCCTTTAGTTGACCTGTGCATCTCCTGAGTCAAAAAAAGCTATATGGGATACAGTGCTATGCATGGGTCTTTAGCTATGTAAGATGTTTTCTATTAAGCAAAGATGTAAATTCTGTGGAGATTCAAAAAGTTCAGTTGGCTATGTGCCAGATGGCTGTGAAGTACTCTGCTTTGGACATCAGCAAGTAAGGTGAACACAACTAAGCTTTGCAATAACATACCTAGTTCTCCTTGGCTTTGGAAAAGCTTTTGCTCCTTGGCTTCCTAAATGACTTGAATCTCAGCACAGGTTTTTTGAGAAGCAAGGACATATTCTGGGATGAATGGGATGTTCCGGAACACCCTAGGGATTCACTGATAGGGCTCACAACTCATGCACACCTAGGAATTGGAACTGCAGAATTTGTTGTGTGTGAAAAACAAGCTCTGGTCATTGCTGTAATTTTTAAAAAGTCTTTTGGGAAAATCTTCAATTAGAAGGTGTTTATATTTAGAGAAAGGTAGATGAATCTATGCCAAATCCTCCAGCAGATGTTATCTGTTATATATTTTTTATATACAGATAACAACAAAGGTACCCTTGCAGTATTACAATGCAGAGATATGCAGAATCACTTAGTCCAGCAACAACATCCTGCCAAACTGGATCCCTGTTTGGGCACTGACAGAAATGCAGTTCCCCGCTGTAACTCATGGCACTTCACAGGAAGTGTCATGAGTTACAGCAATCCCCCTGACTCAACAGATGTTCTCTGTTGGGCCTGAAGAACCGGGGGATCAAGCTCCACTTTGGGGCCGGCTTTATGTCTGCAACTTTTCTCTCCTAGCCCTGCCCCAGCTCCAATGCTGTCTTCAGGATGGGGGCGGGGGGGGAGAGGAGGGAGGGAAC
>NW_017729014.1:4566090-4574602 GCF_001723915.1 Gavialis gangeticus
CCCCCACCCAGCACAGGTTGGGCAAACCCAAGACTGAGTTCTCTCCCCTTCCTTCCCCATCTCCCATCCTGAAGACAGTACCAGGGGCAGGGAAGGGATGCATCAGCCCAGTCCTGTTACTGGTGTACACTGACAGAAGTTAATGAAGGTGCTCCACTTTGGAGCACCTTCATCTGAACCCTCATGTAATAAAGTTCATTTGTTGTGTGATTGGGTACTTTTAAAGTACTCTACAACTGTGCACTTCTGTCAGGGCATGGCTGTAAATAATTTTCAGGGGATTGACCACACAACAAACATAATTTCTGTCAGTGCCTAAATTGGCTACCCATCCTAAAAATGGTATGCCACTGTCTTCTATAAATGGGGTTACAGCAGATCAGGATTTCCCTCCTCTTTATGGTCCCATTTACTGAAACCAAGTGTGGTGAACTTACCAATGCAGCCTGGCCTGCCCAGGCTTGGGGAATCTCTATTGTGATTGGTAGAGCCCATCCACCAATCAGGTAACTGCTGGGACAGGTTTTGCCCTGCCCCTGCTCGAGGAAAGAGAGAAAAAAAAACAAAAAAAACCTTGGACCTGGTTCAAGACTGCACTCTGCCACTTCAGCAGAACTTTGGGGGGTGAAGCCTCTGAAGAGAATAAAAGGAGCTGTGTGCCCAACACATGGGGAAGACATGTCGGGGAATGAAGAAGAGAGAGGAGCAGAAGAAGAGCTGGGGAGAGCTGCCCAGCAGATGGAGCCAGTGCCCAGAAGAGCCCTAAAGACTCCCCATACCAGTCCAACACTCCGACCCCAGCCGATGCACAGCGCGGTGCACAGGGCCCAGACTCTGGGAGCCTGTCAAGGTGGCTCAGGTCTGCAACCCCGGCAGGCAGCTGGGATCATGGTACATGGCCCAGAGTGTGAAGCCAGGACCCTAGGAGCCATACGAGGCAGGTCAGGTCCCAACTCCTGGCTTGAGGCCAGGCACCCAGTGCACAAGCGGTATGTGGCATGGACCAGGACTCTGGGAGCTACAGCAGGCAGCTCAGGTCCCTCATCCCCTGGCAAGCAGCCAGGCTTTCTTGGTGCATGGATCATGCATGCCAAATAAGAGGCCCTGGGAGCTGTTTGAGGTGGCCCAGGCCTGCGGCCACTGACACAGGGCCAGTGGCTCAGTGCAGATGGCGCTGCATAGAGTGTCCAGGAGCAGACCAAGCCCTGGTACTGCATGAGACAGCCTGGGCCTCCAATCCCTATTCCTCCCTCCCCCCCACAGAAGGCAGAGCCCTCAGTGCATGCCACAGTGCACAGGGCATCAGCAGGCAGTAGCCACAAGGACCCATTGGCCCCAGAAGCCTTGATAGGGGCAGTGGGAGCAAGGAGACCCAGACCATCCACATGATTTCCCCTGGAGCATGAGTTACCCAGGAACACGGGATCTCCCACAGGGGAGGGAACACCCAGGTCGGGCCTCTCAGGTGGGCTGTTTTGAAGGAGACCTGCCTAAGCCACAGGCCAAGAACCCCGGGGAAGTTCCCCTTTCCTACTGGTTGCAGGAGCACTGCCAATGCACCAGGACCAGTTTGGCACTGCAGGCTTAAAGAGTTAAGTTTAATCTAAGGCTGACATGCCTTATATTTTGTGGAAGTGCCTTATAGTTTGTTATTTATAGTGTGATTTGTTGTTCCAGGTTATTACATGTATGTATGTATGTATATAGTTGGGATAATGACCTTGGTTGATACCTTCCCTGGGGTCTACCAGTATTTATCTGTACTTAACTAGATTTATCTGCACCTATTGATTGTTTGTTATTTATTTGGGTTAGTCTGTATTTATCGATTGTTTACGTGTATTTAACCTGACTTACCTGTTGTTCAACTGCACTCACCTGTGGTTGACCAGTTTTATATCAGCTGCTCACCTGTGCAGGAGTTGTCGCCACTGAAGGTAGCATAACTTTGGGTCTCCAGTTATAGAGAGTATAGTATTGTATAAAGATTGTATATTGTACAACTCGCCTGTGCTTACCTGGTTTAGATCAGTTATTTACCTGTGTTATGTTTGAAGCCATTAGTGGTGGTATAATTTCTTAGTTGCCATTTATAGAGTATAGTTATACATGTAAATTATATATTGTATATATATTTATTAATATCATTTTTGGGTTTGTATATATATGTGTGTGTTTATCAATAAACCTGTAAATAGTTAAGATATGCTTTGTCCTGGCCTGTCTCTACAGGGGACAGAGGGAACTGGCTGACAATTACAGTTCCCTCTCTCAGCACTCCAGCCTAGCCACTTATCCTTTCTATTTGGAGATGGAGTATGTACCCATGTACACCCAGGCTACACCAGCAAACAGCAAAGCAAACAGGAAGCCAGCAAGGCTGCAGAATCTGGAAGATTTAAAGAACAATTGTGTGGCGGCCTGATCTTGGCTCCATCCGTATTGCTTTAGATCAATGAGTGGGAAGATTACTGCTTGTTGTTGGACTGAACGCACACAGGATTAAGATAATCTCCTGCAGGGAAGTGGCACAGGGATGCAAATCCCACAGTTTCCCCTGGACTCTTCTCCAGCTTTCTCCACAGAGTCAGGGGCTTAATTTGGAGACTATGTTTTTGGGAAAAGGCAGAGGGCAGGTAAAAGGGAATTAGCCTCTTGTTATTAATCTACTGAAAAACACATGCTGCTCTCCATAGTCTGAATGGAGGAAACATCCTCAAAGAGCTTTTATTGTGTTCCACATTCAAGCAACTTATTATATTTCACATACCTCATGCCAAATACAAAATCTGACACTAATAGGATTAATGGTCGTAGAATGGAAACAACTCCATTACATTTTGGGAATTAGGTCTATCAGGGAGCAGCCAGGATGTAATTTGGTCCATTTCTTAAGATAATATATAAAAAAGCCTAACGTGAGCTAATTCCAAAGGGCTCCAGAAGACAAAAAAGAAGGATAGCCCTCGTCATTGGATGACATTTGTTTTCATTAACTGGCTGGAAGATACCTAATGGAGAAAAAGGGAGTTGGATCATTCAGCAGCAGTGTTGTCTCTTGAGCTGTCAGAAGCTTGTGAACAGGACACAGCAAACCAGCTCAGTGAAAAGAAAACCCCAAGCAATCCCAAACCTTTCTTCTCCCTTCAGTTTTGGTTCCACATTCACACATGTCTTAACTTCTGGATCCCATCCAGAGCCAGTGGTAGAAATGTCAGGGTTTGACATGAAGCACTTCTGATCAGTGGCGTACTGTGGGTCTCCAGCACCTGGGGACCAATGCTTGCATTTGCGCCCCCCGGGACAATTCGAGCGGGGTGCAGGGCCCCCTTTCCTGTCCCACAGCACTTCCATGGGGAAATTAACAGTGCAGCAAACCAGACGAGGGGAGGGCTGGTGGCCAGAATTTCCAGAGACTTACAACCCGCCGGGCTGGGGGTGGGCGAACTACACACCAAACGTGGGAGACGCCGCATCCTCTCCACCCAGCTCTGAAGGGCTCAGCTGGTGCTCCTCCCACCCCTCCAGGCCTGTGCCTGGAGGCCATGGCCCCCTCCCGCCCCCCACCTGCTGGTATGCCTCTGCTTCTGATGTTCCTATGTGGTCTCTACCCATCTTGGGCCACGATTCACAGGTCACCCTTGACTTATCCTGGCCAATGTGTAAAGTGAGCAATCGCAATCCAGGTTCCCGAATGCCAGGGACACTCATGACAAAACACCGGGTGTTTGAGATGCTTTTGATTCTCTGTAAGTTTCTTACAGGCTGAGGTCCCAAGGCACTACTAAGATTGAAGGAAAGAAGCTGTCACTTAACATGCTCTGCCTGGTAACCCCTCAGAGCATACACACACAACTATTTGGCCCAAAACCTAAAGAGTATCAATTTCATTAATGGCTAAAAAAATTGAAATCTTGTATCATGAAACCACCTAAAAATAGATAGCAAAAGCTTAAACCAGCCTACAGACACCAGACTTACTGGATGCTGCCATGGTTCTACATTTTTTTCTCAGTAGGTCTCAGTTTTCCTTTGAAGCAGAAGTGGATGCTAGAGGGAGATAGACCTATTTGTTGTGCCATGGTATGGTGGGCCTACGCCCATCAGGAAAGCTTTAAGCCTCCATTAATTAGGGAGGCTACTGGGAACACAACTGATTTTAGGGGACAATAAACTTAAGAGCAGGGGTGGAGTGTGGGTCAAAGTCCTCTAGAGGGAAACACGGTATTGACTTGATGGACTATTGGTCTGGTTCATTATGGCACATCTTAGGTTATTATGTTTTTAAGCAATCCAATGCATCTCATTTCAAGCCTGGGACATTGTCTCAGCTTGTACCATTTGCCCCAGTGTGTGGGACTCCCTGGTGCCGTGTTTTTAGATTCTCACTTTGTTCTCCCTATGGACTTTCACCCTCAGGGCTCCTTTTCTGGTAACCTTCTGGGTTCTGTATCACACCTAGGATATCAGAGGACTGGCCACCCTCCAGCAGGTCCCATCTACCATGCGTGACCCCCTCTGTTTGGAAATTTCTGATTGCTTTGTCAAGGGTTAATTCAGAAGTCTCCAATTTTGCAAGCACCATCAAGATGTATGCAGCATGGACTCAGAGGGTAACAACACTGGCAGCCCAGTAAAAGATGAGTAGACCATCATCCTGACAGCACATGGAACATTTATTAAGCTTAGGCTGCTTGCAGGTGCCCAAGTCAATGTGATGCTGGAAACAGCAATATTAACACTGTGAAAGAAGAGCCACAGGCAGCCGAAAGGACACAGTGACACTCAGGGCTGTGCTGTGAATGCTACTCTTCTGCTCTCATCTCTCTTGTCCACAGACACCCCTATTGGTCCCCAGCCTCTGGAAAGGATTGTTTTGTTTCTTTTAAATCTGACTGCCTTATGCAGAGGTGTGCGAGGCGCCCAAGGGCACCGTGCAGAGAAGCCCGGCTCCACTCCCTTTCCTGACTCAGCTACACCGTGCTCCACTAGATGGCTCAAGCTGCCTCGTACAGAGTCCAGAGCTACTGAGGGAAGGGAGAGGTCAGAGAATTGCAGACAGGGGCTGAGAATAGGGGCTCAGACAGGGGCTGAGCTTTGCCCTCAGTGTCTGAGATTTCCTTAAGGAGACTGTTGCCCCCCTGATGACTTCTCTACAGCAGTCTGTTGTCACCAAAGCACCATCTGATCTTTGGTCATTTCCCTGCACTCCCATCCCCAGGCTCTTAGTGTGTTCAATGCAACTTTCTTTCCCCCATGCCAATACTTCCCCAGCTTTCTCCCCCTCTGAGGCTCTCAGTGACAGTGCAGCAGCGCCACAATTCATCTGTCTGGAGACCTTCCTGATGCCACCAACTGCCTTGCAGCAGCTCCCAATTAAACTGAAGCATGGATGGAAATAATTGTGGAGACAGTCTCTGGAGATCCAGGGAAAGGGGAACATTTTCTGCTTGTTCCCCTGTTAAGCACTTGGGTAATTTGTCCTGACAGGCAAGGTCTGGTTTATGGAAGGCTGGGGCACGCCTACCCCCTGGCCTCCCTTGGTGTGTCACAGGAGGGGAGTGTCATCACACCCCAATGTACCCTGCCCACCTGTTCCCACTCGTATGTGCCAAGCACAGGAATATGAAAGTGAAGCCATTGCAGCAAGCGCAACAGGTATGCAAAGTGGGTGCAAAGCCCCATGCTAATGGAGCTCTACCTCATGCTTACAGTATTGGGTGTGAATTGCCACACACTGTGCAGGGCAAAGGGAAAATAGCCCCCACCCCTGGACACGATGTCCCACATGTGACAGATGACTGAGGCAGAGACATGCAGCCTAAAGTTCCCTTGGCTCCAGACAGAGCTCTCAGGGGTCTGGTTTCTCCAGCCTTCAAGTGCATTTAGCTGTATTTGCAATCACTGTCCCTGTTCTTGCAGTACAGCTCTGTACCTGGCTGTTGTCTTTGCCAGGCACGTGGCCAGTCTGTGTCAGCTATCCTGGGGAGTGTGAATTCAAACCACGTCAGCACCTCGCTTAGCTAAAGGGCAACAGCTGGCACCAGACATGAGGTGCTAGTCACTGTCTGCGCCATGTGGAAGGGAAGGCGCTAAGACAGGTGAGCTGGTAAGGGTCATGCTAATGGCCAGGCAGGGAGAACTGGCTGCTGCAGGGGGCTGTTAACTTCCCAGCTCCTTCCCCCGAAGTCTGTCAGTGCCCTCCCAGTAGGTAATTTTCTGCCCTGTGGAGACATACTGACAAATGGGACAGGAAGGGGAACTGATGCACTGTGAGCGGCTTCAGTGGAAACACTGCAAGGCCCCTGCCCACACTTGGCCTGCTCACCAGTTAGCAGCATAAATTAATCATGAGAAGTGGGGGTTTTCTGGTGTCCACTGCAGCTCATTTGACAGCACAACTCTGTGTGTGCAGTCCAGGAAGGTATATGTGCCACCCAGCAATCTACCTTCAGGATCATCTGACTGTACCAACTAGGGATTGCTGAACCTGGGGACACAACCCCCCTCCTTCCTCTCCTTTGCACAACATGGGGATTCCCTCATGCAAACTAAGCAGGCTGTGGGGTACATTTACACTCCCCAAGTTATACCGTTGTAACCCTTCTGCCAGGCACCAGTCAGCAGCACATGGGGCGAGGTCAAGTTTAGGGGTACTGCATGTATTTACTTTGGCTTGAGCCCCCAACCAGAAATCTGTGAACACTACATTAATTACTATGGTGTCCTGCATAAACAAAAACCCACTCCTCACAAACAGTGTAACCAAAACAAATTTAATACACAAAAACAGAAGGAAATAGCAAATGTAATGTGAAACACTACTAACTACATGACATAGTCTATAGGTTGCTCTGCGCCAGGGGAAGCTGCTGGATAGCTTGGGTTCTTTGGCGGTGCAAAGGACCCCTTGGTGCTCTTGGAGGGATAGTGACGTGCCGATCTTTGCTCCCATGGAGAAGCTGTATATGTGTGTGGGGAGCAACTGCAGCTCCAGGCAGCATGCACATACACCACACTTCTGCGCTGGATTATATAGCCTGCTTCAATGAAAACTGCAGGAAAAACTCCAAAGGAACCAGGATGATTAATGGCTAGAGCTGGCCCAACTACACAGTTGACTAAAACAAAGGACTATCAAATAACTCAAGGAGGAAAGACCAGGCCTACCCTCTAGGCCTGGGATGCAGGTGATTTGGGTCACAGCTCTACCGGGAGCAGAAAGTTGCAAGCCTCAACCACAGCCCAAATTGGCAGGATTAGGAACTCTCAGGTTCCAACCCTATTAAAGCTGCCAGGTCTAAATCCTGACCAGCAAACTCAAGGAACCAATACTCTTTCCTCAGTATTAATCCCTTAAAACCTCAAAAGAGCAGAGACAGAAGTTATTGGGGGTGCTCTGCATTGGAGTGCTTTCATATGAACCCTCATGTAATGAGGGTCAGATTTTTGCAGAATTGGACCCTTTTACAGTGCTGTGTAGCCATGCACTTGCATTTGGTCATTGCTATATAGCATTTCCAGGGGCCAGATTGGGCGCAGATGGTTACTTCTGTCTGCGCCTATATCAGAGGAGAAGCCAGCTGATGGAAAAAAAAGAAACCAATGAGTTTTCTTCCACTTGACCCCAAGTGACTGGAAGTATCTGCATACAGTGCCAGGGTGGTTCTCCATCACAGCTGCACAGATGTGGCAAGCAAACACCACTCTACTGGGTCTAACAGAGCATTGCAAATTCATGCTAGTAGAGGGGCTGCCTCAACACTTCGACTTTCTGCTGCATGGAACCAACTTCAGCACCAGTCTTAGAGATGGGCGAGGGAGAAAGACTTCGGCTCTGGTTCACAAGGTTTTATTTTCCATTTGTCCCAAATTTCTTTTTCATATCAAATTGTACAATAACATGTGGAGGTTTTTTAATGTTAACTTGTGTGACTCTACAATCCACTTCCATGGCAGGGCTTGTGATAAATTAAATAAGCAGCAGGAATTGATTGGTTATAACAGAATTTTCCCTTTCAGGAAAGTACCTTCACAAAACATTTAATGACTCTATTGCCTGTAGTTGCAATAATCTGTATGTAAATCAGTGCATTCAAATAAAAAAATGCATGTGGACTTTTACATATTCTAATGAGCATTCATTCATTTCTGAAAATGTGGGCCAGGTGTTTATTCAAATATCTTTAGTAGGGCTGTGCGAAGCTTTGGGTGCTGATTTGGTTCAGAGGATATTCAGCCCGATTCGGCAGCCAAATCTCTAAATCCAGATTGAATCAGGGGACTAATTAAAAGGTCTGAATCGATTCAAAGCTCTCCAAATCAATTCAGAAAAGATTCGGAGAGCTTTGGTGATTCGGGCAGTTCCTGCTTGCTGCACTAGGGAGTTGAACCCAGACTCCATGCTGTTAAGTAGGGGGCAGGGGAGAAGGGGCTGGAGGAGGGGGCAGAGAACTACGGGGGGGACTTCTGCCAGGCTTCGCCCCTTGCCTGCTCCCCCAGCCCCCCTGCG
>NW_017729014.1:4575304-4577958 GCF_001723915.1 Gavialis gangeticus
TCCAGCCCTTTAAAAAACAACAAAAAAAACACCCCCCCACTGGGTGCTGCAGTGGCCTTGGAGCTTCTGGAGGCTTGTGACACAGCCCCCCACACAGCCTGGGGCAGTTGCCCGCTGCCAGGCAGGAGCCAGTGAGTGGGGGCTTTGTTTTGTTTTTTTTTAAAGGGCTGGGAGCTGAACCAGGCAGAGCAGCCATGGGGTGGCTGAGAGGGCGGGTGGGCAGTGGGGGGCTCATAGCAGAGCCCCCCATGCAGCATGCAGCAGTGGGGGGCAGTGGGGATCGCCCCTGCCCAGAACCAGTCAGTGAGTGGGGGCTTTTTTTCTTCAAAGAGCCAGGAGCTGGGCTGGGCAGGGCTGGGAGAGCGGACAGGGGATGTGGCCTGTGTGTTTCAGAGATCTGGCTGATTTGGCAGCAGCCGAATCTCCAAATCAAATTCAGCCAAATCGATTCAGGACAGTGATACAAATCACCGAATCGAATCACTGTCCCCCAAATTGGCCGAATCCGAATCCGAAGTGAATATTACCTGCTTTGCACAGGCCTAATCTTTAGTCCAAAAATTTCATAGCAACGTGTTCCTATGTACATGAATTTCAGTTCCAGAAATACAACAACAATGCAGTGTTTCCATAGTTCATCTCCCAGGAACAGCTGGAAGCCAGAAGTGCAGAGACGAGAAGAATGCAAAAAGGCAAGGGAGAACCCAGCCAGCAGTCTAGTTACGATATGACTATGGGTTAAGTGCAGGTTCAGGACAGTTCTCATGTTATCAAGCAAGTTTCCCAATCAATAGCATTCACCAGACATGTCCCATTGGCTGTGAGCATGGCACTGTCTGCACTGGATGTGTGTGTTTATAAATGTAACAGAGCATCAAGGCAAGTCCTGTTTCACAGCTCCCTCTATCCTCTGCGCACCACTGATAAGGAAATAGAAAATAGTCCACAGACTAGGATATGTCCTTTCCATCCCAGCACTTATCTGATCTCAATTAGAAGCAGTGGGCCCAGATATAATGAACTAGCTGCTGCTTCCACTGTTCTGCTAACTTTTATCGGACATTTGTTTGGCTTACTGTATTTCTAATCCTAACATCTTTTCATTTTACACCTCCCCTTTCCAATAAAAGCTTTACTTCCTCTAAGCCCTGGACCAGGAATTCAGAATTAACTCAGAAAGTTTCCTGAGGCCCCCACAGTATAAGCAGCTGCTAGTTAAACTGGAGTCCCATTGCTGACAGGCCTCCAAAGCCTGTTAATGCCTTGTTGGGAAAAATAAATGTAGGACCATATCTTACTACAACATACTTTCATAGGGAGGAGAGGAAGGGCAGTCAAGCTCTTCAGGGAGGTGTGACAGGGTTGTTTGTGTGCCTCTCACTTTAAGAGGAGAGAGGCTGAGGGAGAAGCAGCCTGCAGGTGTAGCATGAGCCAATTAAGGAGATCCTTGACTATAAGGGGGTGGGGCTTGAGCCATATAAACCCAGAGCCTGAGCTGTTCAGGCAGTCTAGGCCTGAGTGCCACAAAGAAAGGAGCTTCTAGCAGCAGGGCTCCTGAGATAACAGCTGAGCTGGGGCAAGCTGCTCTGAGCTCAGGAACAGCACAGGCCTTGGAAAGGCGCAGCCTGGAAACAGGGGCATATGAGCCGTAGGCTGGAGAGGGGCTGGTGAAGGGTCAGGAGGCCTGAATCCCAGCAAGGGAGTACAGCAGAGCCTGAGGCCCCAGAGGGCTGTTGATGAATAATAGCTGGTAGTTATTGAAGGGGCTAAGGGAAGGTAGGGAGGTCCCAGCTGGCCCAGAAAAAGGAAGGGGCCAGAAAGAATAGAGGGCCTGAGGCCCAGAGGGAGAAAACCTGCACCCAGGAGGGGCTGAATAGGTAAGGCCATGAAGCCTGAGGTTGGAGCCCAGGAGGGGCAGGTGACAGCAGAGCCAGGGAGCCTGGAAGTCAGTAGCCCAGGGAGTGTGGTTGTCAGCACTATTTGTCCACCTTTAAAAGAGTGTGTGGGCCCAGCCTACCAACACACTCATTGGCCTCCTTTAGGCAGGGAGGCCACAGGGAAAGGGGACAACAGAGTTTATGGGACAAAGAATAAAAAAACAGGGATAGGAGTGCTGGTCAGAGGTTCAGAACAAATGTGCTGAGTGGGGACACCAAGCAGAATACAATGTACAGTGCCCATGAACAAGTGCCTGCACAGTGCCTCAGACAAGTCCAAGGAGCCAGAAGTCACTGCCCAGTGATACTCTGCTCAGAGACGGGAGCAAATCAAGGCAAGGAAACGAACCCTGCAGTCCCCAGGGACCCTCTCATCCAGAGCCTCCTTCCTGGTCAAGTACATGGCCAGCTTAGCCAGGGCCAGGAGAAGGTTGACCAGGAAGTCCTGAGACTTGGTGGGGCTGCAGACGGGGAGTGAGTAAATAAAAAGTTATGGGGAATAGTGCAGCCAAAACCTCAATAAAAGGTTCCAGAGGGGCAGTTGTCAGCAGGGCCTGGGAACCCAAACGTCTCACTGGTCTAGGAGTGGGGCCAAGGTCTAGGGAGATTGAAGGTTAGGGACCACATCCAGAGACCGAGGAGGCCAAGGAGCTCGTAGCCCAGGAGAGGCCAGGACTGGGGGTGGGAGCCCCATAGCCCAGGAGGGGCATATGTCAG
>NW_017729014.1:4582958-4594566 GCF_001723915.1 Gavialis gangeticus
AAGCCCTATTTGGCAACAACAAGGGGGGGCCTTCACCAGCCACAGAACTTCATATTCCCAGGGCACCAATCACCTGATTTCAGTTCCTCCCAGGTACTGCACCTTCCTGCAGGAGAGCTATGCTGTAGCTGGAGGCAAGGGGCAAAGAAAAAAGTGCCCAGAGGGCAAGACAAGGCAAAGAAAAGAGGAGAGGCCAGGACTGGGGGTGGGAGCCCCATAGCCCAGGAGGGGCATATGTCAGCATATCATGTATAAGGCATGGAAGTGAGTAATGGGGAAGATGGAGCTCACAAAATTGGCCCTTAGGGCAGTGACCATGGACACCTGTAGTTATGTGAGTGAGACCAGCCTTAGGAAGCCCTGGGGCAGCCTACTTTTTCTTCAAAGATAACAAAAATGAGGCATGGCAAGAAAGTGAAAGGGATATTGCCCAGGGAGAATCACAAATTGGCAAGGGCTGAGTGGCCACCAGCAGGTATCGTGACCACCCCTGGGACCAGCACTTGTACAGGAGGTAGAGTAAAATTCTTCTGTAAGCACAAAAGAGAACTTCAGCTTAAAGATCTAGCTCTGGTGTTTGCAAGGGTGGTGGCCTCAAACAGTTCAACAAGTTGAGTCAGGCTGGCATGAGAGCATAATTATACCCCTCACAGATTTCAGGATCTCACCACTCAGACAGCAGAACTGCCATAACTATTTCTTACCCAGCATTCTTACTCCAAGCAACACAGAAGTCACACAGGTGATGGGGAGGGCTATGGCTCTCCATGTATACTTGGCAAAGACGCGTTCTGCCTAAATAGTTTCATTTCAGATAAGAGGTCAGCTTTTAGAAGACATTTCATAGAATCGAAATTAGAAATTAGAATTGCAAGGGGCCTCAGGAGGTCATCTAGTCCAATTCCCTGCTCAAAGCAGAACCATGTCCAACTAGATTATCCCAGCTGTAGCTTTGTCTAGCTGGGTCCTAAAAACCAGTGGCAAGATAAGTGCTTAGACATGAGTGTTTAAACAGTCTTGAAGATCCCATTTGACATCTCTGAGCATCTATACACATGCTCGGGAGTGGGGTGCTTTAATTAGAGTGGCTCCGAGAGCTGCTCTAATTAAAGCACCCACAGTCTTGTGTATTCAGCATCCTGCACTCCAAAATGGTGGCAGGGGTGCTTGAACTAAAGCTCATTTGAGCTTTAGTTCAAGCATCCCCACTGCCATTTTGAAGCACAGGGACACTGAAAAGATGTGACATGGAGGCTGCTGGAGCACATGCTCTAGCGGACTCAATTAAGTCTCCTCTGACGCATGCTAATTAGCATGCATCGGAGCAGACATCCAGCATGTGTATAGGTGTGCTCTGTTTATACACCTAAATATTGTTGAAACTCTGATGCTAGAACCTGGACACAGTGAAAGCAAAGACTCCATGAGAGAACAGACAGTGTATGCAGCTTCTCTGACAGCTTGCACTTATCTCAACACTATAATGGCTGCTTGTCTCTGCAGACAACTGAGGACTTGAAGACTTAAAGCTATGGGACAGGGAAAAGAAAGGCAGTTATGCAAAAGAATTACCTTTGCACAACTGAAATCACCCTAAGGTTGACCTCAGGAAAGCAACCATGTGTTTGATCTGCTTAAGAGTAGGAGAAATTTGAGTCTTCTCAGCCTGTTTACCAGTTTCTTGAGCTAACAAGTTCATACCAGAAGTTTCATATTCACAGGTTTCCTCAGAAGAGAACTAGACCTTCCTGCTCCCAAACAGTTTACAGGGAACCACCAGGAGTTCAGCCTTTCCTGTGGTGCTATAGCATGTCCTGGCTCTTGTCCTGCAAACATCCCAAACAAGGCATTAACTAGTCATGTACTGGATAGAAATAATTCAGGTTGGGCTTGGGTATCACAGAAAGGGTGGAAGATTCTTTCTTTCTCCCTGTAATCTACCTGCCAGTGGCTAAAAATGGGCATTTACCAAAACAGTTATTTCAGCAATTTCCCCCACTTTCTCCTGCTCCTCCCCATCCCCACCCATTCCTTCCCTCCCCAGAGTAAAGAAGGAATCAGCCTCTTCTTCACTGTTCCCACCGTAGAACAATCCTTTGGTCCTCTAAATGAATGCAGGCTATAAAGAGCCCGGCAAAGAAAGCACAATGCTCTCCCCTCTTTGCCTGCTCAAAGACCCAATAAGCAGAATCAGTCCAGCCTGCCAGCAAAGGAATTAACTATGCTCTCACCCTATCAGATTTCAAATCAAAGCGAAGCCTGTGCAACTGTTCTCTGATAAAGCAACTATGGCTGAACACTGCTATGCAAATTGAGAGTTAAACATTCTTCTCAAGAAACAGGATCTGCAAAACATTAGCATTGTTCCACCTGAAAAGAGCAAGAATAAATCAGAGAGGGACAAAGTGCATGCAAAGGCTGAACAGTAATAAAAGTGATGTTTAAATGTGCCACGGAGAAGTAATTACTTTTCCCTTCACGGCTTACCCTTTATGAGCACTTCTTGGGAATTTGGGGATCGGAATTAGAACGAGGAGTTTGTTTTATTCCGAGTGTAAACTAGAGCTGGGGTGTAATTGCCTTTGGTTTGTGTGCATATAACTTGGATCCTCAACAAATGAAAGCCATTAACCTCCCTGGTACACCTGTGAAATGAGCATGCAAGAAGCTGAGGGGAAAGTGATATATAGCACAACACAGCACTCACGTCATCGAGTGCGCTCATTCTCAGGGCCGCCTGGGTGCAATTTGCTGCCTTCCCTGGGCAGAAGGAAGCAGGCAAGAGAAGGATAAGGGTTTTCAGCCACACTCTTTGCTGACAGATTATATTGTCACCACGCTTGCATTGTCAGTGGACTCACCCGCAGAACAATCAGCCAGCCCCTTTGAAAATCCTTTGCTGCTATCCCGTCTTGTGTGGGCTTGGCTGTGGCTGAGGACAAGCAGTGGAAATGACATTGATAAATGAAGCTTATTCTTCTAAGGAGGAGAAATCTGAAGTCCTAATATCACCTCTCCTCCCACCTCCTGTCCCTTCAGAGGCACCTGTATCATAGCAACTGTACTTCTGATTCAGGCTACAGTATCTTGGATGTGCTCCTTGTGCTGGCCAGAGAGAGGTCACACTCCTTCCCCTCCCAGGATGGGCTTGGCAAACAGCCCAGCCTTTCCTTGCTGAGATAAATGACACCTCTCCCCTCTCCAAACAATTGCACAGGTGTTTTCAGAGCAGAGATGCGGGCAAGGGGCTGGGGGAAGCTGTTTTTGCTCTGTCTCTCCTCCACGGTGACAATATGAAGTGTGTGTCCAAAGGTGGATACATTTGAGAGTACTCTGAGGCTCTGCCTGCCCCGGCTGCAATATGCAGCAAACATCCTAAGACTGCCTCACCTCAGATGTTTACTGTCACAGGTTAGGAAATGCAGTCCTTAGCTGAACAGGAAGGGAGCCTGCTCTGTGCTCTGCATCTTTTCCCTCAATATGGCATCCAAGAGAGCCAATGGCTTATCTCTTAAGCCCTGACAGGCCTTCTGCAGCTGGGCGCCCTCTTGCGAAAGGTACATGGAAGTAACTGTTCCCGCTGTGGTCCAAATCATGGTCCATAACTGACAGTATTCAGGCAACCCACCACTGTTTAAGCATTCAACATTTACCCTAGAGGTAGCCTGACAGCTAAGCATCTGGATCTGGGAGTGAGGTAGGATCATCTCCTTAAGTTTTCCAAAGTCCCCTAAACACCAGCATTGAACATTTACTACCTCAGTAATAAAGATCTATTTGCTGGGGTCTCAGCAGGACAATGTGGGCTCCAAGTGAAGCAAAGTCTGACCTTTGGAGTCAGTGAAAACATTTCCATGGATTTTCAGTTGTGAATGGATCGCCACTTTAGCACTCCAAATAAAGGAGATAGAAAGGTGCAGCCCCTGAGACATTTGGGTGTTTCTCTTACTTTGTCCAGGGACCGCAAAAAAATGCCTCATAGTGACAGTTAAACAGCTCAATCTGTTTAGCTTATCTAAGACAGAAAGGTAATTTCACCATTGTATGTAAGGACCCTTCTGGAGATATGCCAGACGTTAAAGAGCTCTTGAATCAAGTGGAGAAAGGCATATGTAGAACCGATTTAAAGCTAGACAAATTCAAACTAGATGTAAGGTACACATTTTTAACAGTGACAGTGATTGAAAACAAACTGTCAGGGGAAGTGCTGGACTCTCTGCCTCTGGATATCTTTAATTCAAAACTATACTGTAGCCAAACACAAGCCTGTTTTACACAGAAGGTCAAGCTAGGTGAACTAATGGTCTCATCTGGCCTTAAAATGTAGTAATCTGTGACTGTCTTGACACACTGAGGTTCATTCAGATCTGGTCTCAATGATTCTGTCACCTAGGCCAAAGAAACTCCAGCAATTTTCTAACATTTCCTCCTGCCTCATCTGCCTTTTACCTGGCTTTTTCTCTGTCGCTATAGGGCAGGGGTGGACAAAATATGGCCCACAGGCTGAACTGGGCCTACCAGGCCATTCTATCTAGCCTGTGGGGCCCCTAAAAAAAAATTAGAAAATCTTTATCTGCTCCTGGCTGCCTGTCAAACATGACAGGAGCCAGAGGTAGTAGGACCCAGGGGGAGCCTCAGCAGGAACACAGCAGCCTAGCCCCACCCCAACCCCAGCCATTTCCCTGCCTTCCTGCCCCCACACTGCTCCAGCACCACATGGTTCCCGGCTGTATCACTGGACCAGGGAGCACAGGGCTGCATTGTTACCCCGGTGGGAGGGCAGGGGATATAGGGAGGGGCTGCATGTGGGGGGGGTGTGTAGGTAAGGAAGGGGTGTGTGTGTATGTGTGTGTGTGTTCATAGGGTAAGTCTCACACCCCACCATACACATGCACCCCCACACCCCCTCATACTGCCATACATGCAGACACCACACCTCCTCACACACCCCAGCCACCCTTCCCCCACAGCCCTCCACAAACCCCATACCAACCCACACTCCACATATCCACACACGCATATATGCTCCCTCACCCCATATCCACACCCTCTATACCTATCCACCTCCCACAGACACACCCATACCCACACCCAGCATATCCACACACCCACAGTCCTCCACAAACCTGTACCTACCCTCCCCCCACAATATACAAGAGTAAGACTTCATTTTAAGCCATTGTACAATCACCTCCATGCACACTACACAAACATATGTAAACAAGGACAACAATGTTTTTTGAAATCTAATTAATGTTTTAGATGTTCACTTTTTAGAATATAATTTAGTATTTTTCTGGTTTCAAGATGGCAAAACCCCTTGCTGAAAGGAGTACTTCTGGAGGCAAAAGGAGGGACTTCTGATGGCAAAAGTCAGGGGTTAGGAGGCAGGACTTCCAGTCACAAGATGGCAACCAGGGGTGGGGTACCTGTTAAAGGGTAGGGCTACCCGTGCAGTACTCAACAGCTTGCCAAAACTGGGTAAGCAGCTCTGTGGCCAAAATAATTGTCTGCCCTTACTATAGGGGACAGCACTAAGAGCAATAGCCTCAAAATGCAGTAGAGGAAATTTAGGTTGTGGATTTTGAAGAACTTAGATTATGATGGTGATCAAGCACTGGAACAGGCTAGCTAGAGAAGCTGTTGAATGCCTATTCCTGGAAATATTCAAGAGCAGATTAGACAGGCATTTAGCCAGAATGGTTTAGTCAGGGATGTTCATCCCAGTATGGTCATCTTTGTGCAGTGATGCTCCTCTGTTTGTAAAGCATGCTGCACATCTGTAAGGGACATTTGCGCTGAACTTCAACACTTTTTCTTTTATAATTATTTTCCAAGTCAGCCCCATCAGGTACCTCCCCAGAATGCATAACAAGGAAAAATAAACATTATAAAAGAAAAATATCTGAAGCAAATGAGTTTTTAAACTGCTGAGGAATACAACTTATCTGACATGCAAAATTGTTTTTCACTCTCAGAACAGCAGAGCTTTGGTAAATGACTAAGAAAATAAAACTTCAACATAAAACCCTTTTGAATGATAGTTAACTGTTACATCTATTATGCCCTTACATCTGTATAGAAATAAAAAGATGCACAATATTACTAGGGAAGAACAACAGTGAGATGCTTTGTCATCAAAAGCAACCTCTTGCTGGCAAGCTACATGAATGTTACCTTTTAGATACACAAAATCAATTCTGTTCTATATTCAAAAGCTTTTAAACACAGGCAAGGTAATCTGTCTTCTTTTATAGTAGCAGTGGGTTGAGAGCAATGTTGCCATATTAAATAATCTGGTGGTGGAAATCTTAAGGTCATTTTTTTAATATCAGTGTAACTTTTTGTGTATGTAGCAAAAGAGTAAACAGAGGAGCCTGGCTTTGATTGGCCCTTGGAGTTACATTAATCTTTGGGACAGGAACAGTTTTTGATTAACCTTTGCAGCAAACTTAAAAGTATTGGTTAACTAGCATCCTTATTCTGGGAAACTGCAGTCCTCACTCTAGTAAGTGTGGGAGGAGCAGCAATATTGAAAACTGCCCACCAATCTGTTTCCATCCTACCTGAGAACAGCCACCTGTAGAAGGAGTCTACAACTCAACCTCTCTGGCTCACTTCTTCTGCAGCTTCTTTGCCAGTCTAGGAGCAGTTTGTGAAACTGTTTTTCTTTTTTATTTTCAACTGAATTTAACAGAGTTGGAATTTTATGAATCCATTAGAAATGATATTTAACATTTCAGTGCAATAATTTTGTCTAATATTTGCAGAGAGTTTTTAGTAACACTGGGTATGCACACACCAACACATTATTACTCAAATTGTATGCTACACTGTGCCGCATTATAGTAAGAATTTATATTGCACCTTGCACTGAGCAAACAATGGAAGAAAAGTCTTGACTGTTCCTTAGAAGTGAAAAGTGACCTTAGAGGCTGGACATATTCAAAGCCTTTTTGTAGGCACTTTCCTGGAATATTTAAATGGTGGAGCTTTATTAGTAAAAGTGCTTGCAAACGGCAAATTTTAAGGTTGAATGTCTGAATATTTGTTGTTGCCGAATGCTGCAATGTATATCCAGTTGTAAACACGCAATTTGTCCTGTTATATAACCTGTATCAAGGAACAGAAAGAACAGCATGCGCTTTATTTATGGAGCCAACCAACACAGTGTGAAATATGAATATTACAAATCAATATACCATTTGAAATTTACTCCCTGTTGGTTAGTCCCATGGTATTGTTTGTGTTCATCAGATAGATGCCTTATGTAACTAACCAACACAGCCTTTGTATGCAAGGATTTCTGGTAGGTAGGTAGACAGATAATCCAGTAAAGGCACAGAAAAAATGTCATGTGATGTGGGAATGTTGAATCCAGTACAAATTGTTTTGTTCCCTGAAGAAAGTAGAAAATAATTATGATTCCATTTGAAAATGTCACTGCCTGTTCAAAGGCAATTGACTCACAGTGACAAAAGCAAAATGCATCAAATAAATGATTTGCTGTGAATTATTTGCTCAGGTCTAACTGAAACCATTCGCCTCTTCTACTTTGTGCACTCTTCTCCTGCCCCCTATGCTCTATGCCAGCCTGTCCAAGTATCTTTTCAAGGCATATTTTATCCTTGCTGAGCTTTCTAAGTTCAGTGGCAGGATTTATAAGACCCAAAGCTAGCGTGGTGTATGAAGCCAGGGGAGCTAGATGCTGCATTCTTGGGGCTGTATCATACAATACCATAATCCTCCAACTGATCCTTAGAAACCAATCCCTAAGCAGGTAGGCAGTGCTTTTGCTTCTCACTCTGTGCAGCTGCTGTTTGATGCACAAAGGGGCTCAGATGACTTGGTATTTCTGGGTTCTGTACCTCTGTAAAGTTTATAGCACTTAGCCTTGAATTCTTTTGCTTCAGCGTGTCGCAAAGAGGGACAGTGACAGATAAGAGCGAACAATCCCATATAACCTCAATTACCCACGGATAATGAGGCCCAGTGCACCCTTAAGGTATTAGTAATATTTGTATCTATTCAGCTTTTTCAGTGCTAACGGTAACACTTTATATCCATTAAAAGCGGACAATTGGATGGAAAGTTAAATCCTGGCATAGCACCTCAACCCCGGCTGCTTCATGATGGGCAGCATATATCAAATCATACATACGCAGAAATTTTTGCCGGCTGCTCATATCGGCATTTAGTCTCACAAATGTCATTACACTCTAATGAGCTGCTCTGACACATTAAATTTCCAGCCTGCCCAGCTGCTTCTAG
This sequence comes from Gavialis gangeticus, assembly GCF_001723915.1. NCBI lineage: Eukaryota > Metazoa > Chordata > Crocodylia > Gavialidae > Gavialis > Gavialis gangeticus. Next base: position 4,591,230 of record NW_017729014.1, read on the forward strand.
GGCCTTTATTGCTTCACTGGAAAGATATAAACACCCAGATATTCCTGAACTGAACTGAAACTCCCTTTCACTGTAATGTAGGCCTGGATTCTGTTGCTAACTGATTACACTGGGAAGGTCACTTTATCCATATAACATTGGAGTCTGAAATGCTGATCATTGAGTCATCTCCTTAAATCTCTTCGGTTAATTTCCTTGCAGTACTCTTCAGCAGTCAAAAAACAAAGCCAAAATGAATCCTGAGGTATGCCCTCTGCTGGATCTCACTGCAAAGATGCTAAGATGTTCCTCATCATGGTCATAACCAGCAAAGCATTCCTGTTTAGAATATATTTAAGGGTAGGCACAAGTGCCACCCTGAAGAGCAGTGGATTTAATCCCATGATTTAAACACATCCTTAAAACTACCCTTTATTCAGGAAAGCATATGAGTACTTTTCTTTATCAGGAATACTTTGTCATTCCAGGTTAGTGCTTTCCTTTGAGCATACGGTTAAAGTGACACCACTGACTATTTGCAATCCCTGAGTTGAGATTTTATAAATAAATAAAACAAAGGACTTGATGAAAGTTCACTGTAAAATAGATACGTTCGTAATTGCTTTAATTTTCAGTTCAAAACCCTTAAGTAATTTAACCATTGCGAGGGCATGTGCTTCAATGGGAGTCAGGTGCCTAAACCTCTTAAGTACTTTTGTAAATCCCACTAGACACCTTGGTGAATTTTTAGGCCCCTGAATACCTCTACAGAATCAGAAACAAAGGAGGGAGGAAGTTGACCTTTTAACTACTTTATTCAGGGGTTTGGGGTACAAAGAGTTGTCCCCTCTGGGGTCCAAGTCCAATATACAAAGCAAAGACAAACATATTACCATCAAACCAAGAGCACCATGCCATTACATTCATAGCGTCACACCATGACAAACACCTTCACTGTATTACACGTTGTGCCTAACATGCAATTATGCAGTCAGGACACTGGCCTCACGGTTATACAGGCCAAGCCCTCTATTAACAAACTATTCCTACCCTGCTCTATCCAGTCATACACGTGACAACACCTTCAACTTCCTACACAAAGAAAAAAGCAAAAAGCAGCCTGGTGAGGGCCCAGGATGTGGTGCAGGCTGGGAGTCGCAGTCCAACACCGAGTCTGCCCAGTCACCCAGACCAGTCATGACATCAGAGTGCGTATCGAAGACAGCCATCCTCCACATGGCACAGTGCTCCCTCAAGGGCCCAATGTGCCTCAAACATGGGCACCACTTGCCAGAGCACAGCATGCTCAAGCTCCAGCAAGAGGCGTGCCCACAGCAGGAATCCAAAAAGCTGCAGGGCATTGTCTGAGCTGTTCTGGAAAGCCAGTTGCGGCAGCTCTTGAGAACAGCTATCTTGGCCTGACCCCGTAGAAAGTTGGCCAGGCAGATGGTGCCCCACCCAGTACAGGTAGGAGCACATGTAGGTGGTCTCCAAGAGGCTCCTGCCCAGCGCCCACAGCAGTGGCTCAAGGGCAACAAAGAGCGGGTGCAGGCAGGGACAGTTGAGGAAGACATGAAAGAGGTTCTCCTCAATACCCCCAGGGCAGAAGGGGCAGGCCATCAAGGGGGTTGGGTCAAAATGGGATGCAAACATGCCAGTGGCTAGGATGCCATGCAGCAACTGCCACTGCAGGTCACCAGCCTTCTTGGCAGTTGGTGGCTTATACAATGTGTGCCAAGCCAGGTGGGCCAGTGGGGAATCTGGTGGCTCCAGGCGCCGTCACCATGGTGTATCAGGGCTGCCCACAAGCACCTGGGCATGGCTTATGTGAACCATCCAGGCATATAGGCTTCTATGCAACAAAGCAGCAAAGGGGCAACCTGTGTCACTGTCGGGAGGCCTGGGGAGCATCAGCAGGGTGTCAGGCCTGCCAGCCAGCTTGCCAGCCATGGCCAGGGTGACTGGCAGCACAAGAAAAGCCTCGCTCAGGGCATCCGCTGTGTGGGGGACCTGGCGTGCCTAGAGATGGTCTTCCAGGGTGGCTGCTGCCTCTGGTGGGAAGGCACCTGGATGTCATGCAGGAGATGGCCCACGCTGTGCACAGAGTACATGCCTGACTGGGTGGTCAGGGCCTCGGGCAAGAGCCAGACAAACTGAAAAGGGTCAAGGATATGGCCCAGGTGGAAGACACGTGCCTGGATGAGGGCAGCTGTGAGGCTGGTGGAGGCCAGACATGGCACAGGGTGCCACAGGGATGGGTTGTGCACCAGGAGCTCCCTCAGCAGCTGTGGGAACTGCAGGTGCCGGGCCTGGAGCTGGAGGCAGCAGGTGGCCTGTCAGGCTTGTACGATGCCATGTTAGAAGGCCAGAAGCACTGCCCAGTTCAGGAGCACAGTCCAACAGGATGAGCTCCCAAGTGAAGCCAAGGGTCCCGACTCTCTGCAGGAACTGGCAAGCCAATTGTTGCCCAGGGAAGCGCTCCTCACCATAGAGGAGTTGCTGAAGGGCTGCGGCCACCTTGCTCACCAGGTCAACCAGGCTCTGGCCCCACTTGGCAACAGATAGGTAAAGGACAGCTTGTGGGAGCTGGTGGCACCCATCCCAGAAAAAATCTACCAGGAGGCACTAGAGCCTCTCGAGCAGGTCATGTGGCAAGTCAAGTATGGCATGCCAGTGCCACAGGGTCTCTGCCACAAGGTTCTTGGTGATAAGGTGATAAGGTAGGAGAGGCTGGGTAGGCACCAGTGCCACCATTGCAGGATGTCCTCAAGGCCATCCCAGTTGTGTGCCAGGAAGGTTGGTAGCCCCAGAAACATGCCCAGGACCCTGAGGCCTTCACAGTCCCAGGTGAGGCCCCCTGGAAATCTGGGGGGGGTCACTCTGGCCCATGCACCAAGCAGCAGGGTATCACTCTTGGCCCAGTTGATACGGGCTGAGGAGGTGCACTCATAGGATTGCTGGCAGTCTGTTAGGTCCCACACATCTTCCTGGGTGTTGAGGAGAATGGTCACATTGTCTACATATGCTGATACCTGGAGTGGAGGGCCAATGGATGGGCCTGTGGCCGATGGCAGGGCCATACCAGTCAGGTGGTGCTGCAGCATGTGTAGCAGCAGCTCGATGTCCAGGGCATAGAGCATGCCCAACGGGGGCAGCCCTAACTGATGCCCCTGCATGCTGGGAATGGAGCACGGAGCATGCCATTCACCTTGAGCAGGCTGGAGGTGTCTTGGTACAAGACTCAGTGGGCCCTGGTGAAGAGGGGCCCAAAGCCAAAGGCCTCCAGGATCTGGAAGAGGTAAGCATGGCCCACCTGATCAAAGGCCTTCTCCTGGTCCAGAGAGATGAGGCCAATGTC
>NW_017729014.1:4594577-4598806 GCF_001723915.1 Gavialis gangeticus
CCCCCCCCCCAAGGCCGTTCCAGGTGCGCGCCATACAGGTCAGTGGCCCCAAGAACACACCCAGGACCTTGAGGCCCTCACAGCACCAAGTGAGGCCCCCAGCAAATCTGGGGGGGGGTCGCACTGGTCTACATGCCAAGCAGCAGGATATCACTCTTGGCCCAGTTGATACAGGCTGAGGAGGCATGCTTATAAATTCAGTGGCAGTCCATCAGGGCCCACACCTCTTTATGAGTGTTAAGGAAGATGGTCAAGTCATCTGTATATGCCAACAGCCAGAGCAGGAGACCAGTGTATGGGCCCATGGCCAATGGCAGGGCCACACCACTCAGGAGGTGCCACAGTGTGTGCAGTCATGGCTTAATAGCCACGGTGTAGAGCACACCTGACAGGGGGCAGCCCTAATGAATTTCCCTGTGCATGGGGAACAGGGCACAGAGCACGCCATTCACCTTGAGCAGGCTGGAGATGTCTTCGTACAAGACCTGAAGGGCCTCAGTGAAGAAGGGCCCAAAACCAAAGGCCTCCAGGGTCTGGAAGAGGTAGGCATGGCCCACCCAATCAAAGGCCTCCTGATCCAGAAAGATGAGGCCACTGTCCAGGCCGAAGAGTTCACTGGCTGTGAGTAGGTTGCACAGCAGGAACAGGTTGTCTTGGATGGTCCTGCCCAGCATGCAGTAGCTCTGCTCAGGCCCAGTGATGAAGGCTGTGACAGTGCAGAGGCAGGTCACCAGCACTTGGGCTAGAATCTTGTAGTCTGCACACAGCAGGGAGACCGGCCACCAGTTCTTAATGCAGCCAAGGTTTCCTGTCTTGGGCAGCAGCCTAAGCCCTGCTTGACAGCAGCTGATCGGCAGGGCCTTGTCAGCAAGTCTGTCTTGGAAAACACGCAGGAGGCAGGGGCTGAGGAAAGGCCAGAAGGTCTTGTAGAACTCAGCAGGTAACCCATCAAGGCCTGGGGCTTTGCCAGAGGTGAGGCCAGTTGTGGCAGCTGCCAGCTCCTCCAGAGACAATTCCTGCTCAAGCTCGCTGGCTTCCCACGTGGCCTCAAGGCAGGACAGCTCAGGCACAAACAGGTCACAATAAAAGGCGACAGCATGCTCACGTATTTAACCTGGGTCTGTGATTGCCCAGCCCTTGGGGGTCTTGAGATAATCTAAAACTTTGCTCACTGCCCGCCGCTGCTCCAGGTTGAAGAATAAGCAGGTTGCGGCGTCAGTTTCCACCAGCTCTTGGCAGCAGGCACATATCCTCACTCTGTGGGCTGTGCTCTCCACTAGGTCATGCAGGCATTTTCTGCAGAACCAGAGGCTCTTGTGCAGTGCTGTGTCACTGCTGGTGGCCAGCAGGGTGGCCTCAAGCTCTGCCACATCTTCCTCCAGCTCTTGGATATTGTGGCACAGTTCATTTGTGGCCAGCTGGGTGTTATGCTGGCAAAAAACGTGGATCTGTACTTTGCCCACATCCTACCATAGCTTCCAAGAGGAGTAGCTCAGTCTTACGGCCTCCCAGCCCCGCCAAAAGTGGGCAAAGCAGTCCCAGAAGTAGGAGTCTTGAAACAGGCCAACACTGAAGCACCAATAAGGTGCCTGTGCGCAGACTTTCCCAGGCAGTCTCAGTTCACAGCAGGCTAGGCCATGATCTGACAGGCCCCAGAGAACAATGCAGCCACTGCACAGGAGTGGCAGATGGTGCCTGGTGACATAAAAGTGGTCAAGGCAGGCCATGGTGAGACCACCAGCGCTCATCCTGGCTCAGGTGTACTGGTGCATGTCAGGATGCAGGGCTCGCCAGACATCGACGAGGTCCATGGTCTCCAGGGCAAACTAGAGCTCGCAGGCTGACAGCAAGTGAGGCTCAGGCCCCATGCAGTTGAGTGAGGAGTCAGTGGTGCAATTAAATTCCCCACCTACAAGGAGTAGGTCATCATTCTCACTAGTGTCATGAAGGAGAGCGACCAAGGTCTCAAAGAAAGTGACCCTCTCCTGGTCATCATTGGGTGCATAGACATTGATGATTAGCAGGTGGTGTTCTGCTAGGGTGATGAAGACAGTCAGCAGGTGGCCAGGGACAACCTCCCATGCCACTGCCATGTCAAGCTGCAGTTGTGGTGATAGGAGAGTCATGACCCTGGTGCTGAGGTTGGTGCCACGGCTCAGGAACAAGTGGCCTCACCAGGCAGGATGCCAAGCCACCTGGTTGAGCTCGGTGGAATGTGTTTCCTGGAGGAAGGTGACAGCCAGCCACATTTTACACAGGAGCTCCAGGACGGCCTCCCATTTCACTGGACCTTGACAACCGTTGATGTTAAAAGTGCTAATGGTCATGGCTGCCATTGGTGTGGGTATGGGACAGGAAGAGCGAGGTAAGGTGTAGGTGGAAGAGCAAGCACCCAAGAGCACAGCAAAATAGCAGATACAGGTTGAGGAAGGTCTATCATGCCCTACTCTACTCTAGGGAATCTCCCAGGCCCCACTTGACTCTCACCCACTGTGTAAGCCAGGTGGCTAGATCTTGCTGCATAAGTTTAGCCGCAGCTCCAGCAGCCTTGACAAAATGCTTAGGGTCTGTCCACCACTGGGTGATGTGCCCCACTATATTCTTCTGCCCTTTGGTCTGCTTCAGAAAGGCCAGGAGATCCCCCATATTCTGCCAATGTGGGCTGGACATTTCTGGCAGAAGAACGGTGAGGCTGCACCCCAGGTGGGAGCCCACCCACAAACGCAGTGTCTATGCCCTCTATCAGCCTCCTGTCATCGTTCAGGATGAAGACTTGCTCTAGGACAGTGATCCCTGCCTTCCTAGGGGGAGAGAGGTCATCCTGCTCTCGAGGTCTCTTGCAACACTCAGAAAGCTGGATCTCTATCTCACTAGCTTCCCCTTCCAATCCAGTAGAGTGGGATGTGACCAAGAGGTCAACAGACTCCTCTGCTACCCACTCGGTCAGACCTCCAGAAGAGGCATTCTGTATCATCTTTACTGCCACTCGACTCCGGAACCTGGGAGACAGGTGAGGGGTTGGTCACCCTGCCATTGCCTCCCCCACCACCAAGTCATCCTCACCCATAGTCGCATGCAACGGGGTTGCTGGCAGGACAGCTGGAGTGGGGTCAGGCTCTGCAGCAGGGGCCCCTGCAGTGCCAGCCAAAGAGGGTCCTGGAGAGGATGGGGTGTCATGATAGGCCCCCTTAATCTTTCTCTCCTTGTTCTTCTTCATGGTGGGTGGCCCCCCATTCATAGGAGATAGGCCAGACTGCTCCCAGCCCCCCTACTCCCCCCGGGGGCCAGCCGCTTCAGACAAGGTCGCAGTGGAGGGCAGCTGGGAGGAGGCCAAAGCCCCATTGTCTGACAGGGCCTTGGTACCACAGTCACCAGTTGCCCCAGTCGCCTCAGCCAGGGTGGTTGGGGCAGGCAAGGGGTAAATGGAGGCATTAGCCATTCCACCTGGTGGGGACTGTGCACCAGGTGGAGTGGGCACCATAGGTGGGATGGGTGGAAGAGCGATCTGGGTAGTAGTCTCTGCCCCTCTGCTGTATCGTGCTCTCTTGCCGGAGACCCCAGCCCCCTTAGATGGAACAGGGGTGAAAGGAGGTTAGGAAGAGATCAAAGCTTTACTGGGTGGAGCTTGTGTCCCAGAAGTGGATGTGCCACCCTTTGGTGCTGCTGCAATCACCGATGTTCCGGCCACTTTCCCCTGTGGGCACTGGGCTGCTAGGTGGGAAGAGCTACCACACTGGAAATATGTGGTCTCCCCCAAGGAAAAATAAATCACAAACCTCCACCCATCGAGTGTGATGTTCAAGGAGTGAGGCAGAGACCAGGGGACCTCCCTGATGAGCATGAAGACCTGCCTCCAAAAGGACAGGACATGCTTCAGCTTCAGGTCCTTGCTTCCAATCGTCAGTCAGTGAAAGGGACTTGTAGGAACCCCATAGGGCTCAAGTCCCTTGGCCAGCTCCCGGTCAGACAGGTGCGGGGCGTCATTTGAAATCACCACCCTTACTGCCTGGGTGTCTAGGGGTGTGACAAGATAGCATACGCCTGCCATGTCCAGGCCCTCCACACACGCCCTGCTGACAGGGTGGGAGCAGGGGACTGCATGCTTAGGGGCAACCAACACGGGTTCATCAGTGGCAGGTCCTGTCAGACCAACCTGGTGGCCTTTTACGATCAGATCACCAGATCATTAGATGCAGGGGTAGCAGTGGACATAGTCTTCCTGGACTTCC
>NW_017729014.1:4599404-4607211 GCF_001723915.1 Gavialis gangeticus
GGCCACTCGCATGATCAGGGACAGCAGGGCAGGCCCTATGGGGAGAGGCTACGGGACCTGAACCTGTTCAGCCTCCACAAGAGAAGGCTGAGGGGGGATCTTGTGGCCTGTTATAAACTAGTCAGGGGGGATCAGCAAGCACTGGGGGAGTCACTGTTCCCCCAAGCACAGCCAGGAGTGACCAGGAATAACGGTCACAAGCTGGCAGAGGGTAGGTTTAGGTTAGATATCAGGAGGTGCTACTTCACGGACAGGACGGCTAGGGTCTGGAACCAACTTCCAAAAGAGGTGGTGCTGGCTCCTACCCTGGGGGTTTTTAAGAGGAGGTTAGATGAACACCTTGCTGGGGTTGTTTGACCCCAGTACTCTTTCCTGCCATGGCAGGGGGTCGGACTAAATGATCTGCTAAGGTCCCTTCCAACCCTAGAAACTATGAAACTCTGAAACTATGAGCACTCAGGTAAATCACTGGGACCATATTAACACGAGCCACGTAATGTACATTACACCATCCCAGGAGATCAGCTAGGGCACCTGCACAGACCTTGACTCTGACATAGGGAGGGGTATGAACCCGCAAGCCATGGTTAAGGGGGAGGTTTTGAGAGGCATCCACATGCCAGCTGCTGGGTGTAGGAGTGGCCATTCCTGCTAGGACAGGGTTAATCCCAAAAGCTAAAACTAAGGGAACCAAAAAAAATTGTATATGTAAACTACAGAGATAAATGTCTGGGAATTTGGCCATAAAAAGCAAAAAGGGAGGGGTGGGAGGGTCTGGGGGGGAAAGGTATGGCTTTAAATAAGGGAGGGGTGTGAGGGAGTTAAGAGGAAAAAAAATTAAAATGAAAAAAAGGGGATAATTAGCACCCCTTGAAAGGCAAAAGATAAAATAAGATAACACCCCGTGGCAGACAGACAAAAAAGAAAGAAAGAACGAAAGAAAGAAAGAGAAACAGTAAGAAAGAAGTCACAAAGTAGACAAATGCAACTTGCAGATGGAGATTCTGGAAGTAGAAGGGGGAGGGGACAGAGCAAAAGAAAAAACTGTGAAAATGCAAGAAAAAAATCAGAAAGGGAGGTAGACAAAAGCAAAAGACCTTTGGACAGGTGGGAGTCAGAAGAGAAAAGTGATAGGAAGTCTTACGCTCAGGATCACCCCATGTAGCTCCAAGCAAGCCTGGTCTGAGGCATCCATAGTAGAACAAAGGATTTTGTAGCCCATGAGAACTAGGGAGAGAAAGCACTTTGGTTCAGTTTTTATCTCAGAAAAGTGAAACATAAAAAGCAAAACTAAATCATTAAATAGAAATTAGTTGGCTTATTAACCATTAGTGATAATATTAAAAAAGTTCCTCCCCATTTTTTGCATCCAAAACTAAACGCAACCCAACCTGAAACTGTCTTCCACCAGACATGGACAGAAGGAGTGTTATTTGCTTCCAAGGTTCTGTGTCCCTGCATTCAGGGGCTGGGATGAGATGGCAGGGTAGCCATTCTGCTAAGGAGGGGAAGCCTCAGGATAAAATCCCTATCTCTGGGAAATCAGCATGAGTTTTGACATTGACTTCAGTGAGACCAAGGTTTCACCCCCAATGCTTTGGATGCAATCTCCTCTGCAATGAGGGCTTGTCTGCAATGGGAAAACAAAGCAAAGTTGTGCATTAAGTGATGGTTTGGCTTTTTTAACTTTTCAGGCATTCCCAAAGACCACCTCAGACAACTATAAATCTATTATGTAATCTTCCCTTGAGTGAGTTAATCCCTCACAATTATTATGAAATGAGGTTGCTTGTGCTATCAACATCTTGTATCCCTGCTTAGAGAAATCACTAATGCTTTTATGTTCTCCAAGAGCAAGAGAAGGCCCAGGGCCAGATGGCTTTGGGAAAGAAGGCGGTCTCAGCAAATGGCTGGGGTTTATATTGTCTCCTTCCCCTTCACAGCACTCACAGCCTTTCCTGAAGCCTTCTTGCATTGCATTCAAGCTCAGATTTGCCTCATGATTTATCACACATAGGACATTTACTGAGGAGCTGCCCAAATAGCTCCCCAGTAAAGTCTAAACATGAAGCCCTATTAGGTCTCAGTAAGCTAATAAACACCACCGTAGGTTAGTACTTGAAAATACAAGTACTATCATGCAGCGGCATTATTTACTGCGCAACAATGCATGTGTTAACACTGACAGGGCTGGCTGGGGCACAAGGGTGCTGCAGTGTGGGGAGGCTGCTCTCCAGCTAGCCCTGAACTGAAACACCCTTGTGTCTAAGCCAGTCCCTCAGCAGCATGTTGAGCTGGGTTGGAGCAGCCCCAGGTTGGCAGGCTAACCCCCCGAACTTCTTACCAGCTGGGGCATTTCCAACCTGGCTCCAACCTGGAAAGACTGAGGGATCTGGGACTCTTCAGCCTGAAGAAAAGAAGACTGAGAGGGGACCTGGTAGCAGCTTACCACTATACTAGGGGAGTACATCAAGGGCTCGGTGAGCAACTGTTCACCAGGGCACCCAAAGGGAAAACCAGGAGTAATGACCACAGACTCCTGGAAGATAGATTCAGGCTCAACATTAGAAAAAGCTTCTTCATAGTCAGGGTGTCCAGACTGAAATAAGCTCCCTCCAGAGGTGGTGTAATCACCTACCCTAGAAATCTTCAGGAGGAGACTAGACAGTCACCTTGCTGGGGTTACCTGACCCCCAGTTATCTTTCCTGCTTGGTACAGGGAGCTGGACCTGATGATCTTCCGAAGTCCCTTCTGGCCTTACAATCTATGAATCTATAAATATGCTGCGGTCTCAGGCACACATGTAAGTGAAGTGCCCAGGAGCAAAATACTCTGGTGTGATATGCCCCAGAGTTTATTGCTTCACATTAATTGCATGTGTAGACGCACCCACATTGTGATGCTAGATGAAATCCTTGCTAACACATCCACCTTCCTTTTAGCTCACCTCATTAGACCTGGTTAGGCAAATTTTGTTCATGCTTGAAGCTCCCTGAAAAAACAACTAAAAGCTCTATACATGGTTGAAAACTCATTCAAGCAACATACAGGCCATTCATGGTCTCCCTAGATGCCAAGAAGAATCTGACCATTTAAAAGAGGATTATTTCTGGGTGGCAAACCATAAAGTTGATTTGGCTCTAATCCCTTTAAATGGAAGCAATTATTTCAGTACTAATGGCTCTTCGGGAGGTCTCTCCCAGTCAGTGAATGGCTAGAGCAGTTTAAGGTCTAAAGTCAGACCATGCCTATTATGCAGTGATAATGGACCCACATAATTGGCAAAGACTGAAAATGGACAGTTGAAATGTGGGCTGTAGAAGGGCTCTTATTCTACATTTGTTAGAAAACTGTCTGTTCTGAACCAGAGCCCTCTTGCACTCTCATAGGCATGTGCTGACTGACAGTGCTAACTCACATGCTCAAGAGTGAAAGCAGAAGTTTTAGGATATTTTCAAAGCAGAGAACTATCAGATACATTAATACTCTGTGTGCCAGCAGAATCTCACGTAAAGGCTGCTTTATAGATCCAAACCAGCAACAGCAATCCCCTCAAACAGCAATTGTAAAGAAAGGAGCAACCGGTTTGGTAGACAGCAACTTTCCAGTCATGTTAATGTCCAGAACCTTTTGTTCGTGATGCTGTTTTGTATTTTTCTGTGTTGAAGTACATTTGTGCTTGCATCAAAAGTTGTCGCTGCAGCAATAACCCAGGAATTTCCTCAAAGCAAAACATAATTTCCAATAACTAAACAAAACAAGAAACAAATGTTTGGAGTACATACTTCTCAGAACTTCGTTGCATTTTCAAATGCACTTTGTTTAGGTTTTAACTACTGGCTGTTGTTTCTATCTCAATGCACAGATGATGAAGCAGAGCTAAATGGACAGCTTGAAGTGTTTCAAAATTCTCAAGGGCAGCCACCAATTTTGGAGGTGAGAGATAGTTTGCTGTGTTAATCTGAAGTCACTCAGAAGGCAGGGCAGATATGCACCTTTATAAACTAACCAAATAAGATGCATCTATAGAGAGCATGTGCACAAGCTTTCATGAACCCAAGTTCACTTCTTCAGATGTTGTGAAAGGATTTTCTGAATGACTTTTCACAGGATCTGAAGAAGGGAACTTGTATTCACAAAAGCTTGTTCATTCTCTCTCTCTTTCTCTTTCTCTCTCTGTATACATATACAGATTTATATATGATTTTGGATGTGTCAACATTTGGTGGGTTTTAGATAATGTATGGCAGACCTCATTGTTACATCTCTACTTGGGGAAGAAAAGCAGAATTTAGAAATCCCTGGCTTACTGGTTCCTTTTTTTAAAAAATCTTTACCCGCTGAATGGGCCAAGATCCCATGCCTGGAAAAAAGTTTAAAAGAAGGAAAATGATGGCTAGAAAATGGTATTTAGACATTTGCTTTTGAGAACTAGCTTGTAGGTAAAGTAGATATGCATTAGAATAATGGTCCAGGGCAATGGCAAGGGTTAATTGATTTCTAAAAGCCTGTTTGTGACAAAGTTTCCCTCAAGACCCACTGCATCTGACACAGACAAGCAGCAAACTAACACACAGGCTGGGAAATTAGACATGTACCACACTGCATCCATAACAGAGATACGGTCTGCAACATCGATGCCAGCTCACAGTACCCAGCTGCAGGGCCTTATGATTTCCGGTTTTGGTAAATAGACCAAATTAGGAGGACATTGGAAAGAACCAAATTACGATGTATGAATGTTCTTGGTTTCTGAAACAAAGGACTATGCTGACAGGACAGAACATGGACAGTATGATGACCACAAGGAGACCAATCAATGATGCCCAGAGATGAAAAGTCATCAGAGAAGAGAAAGAATACAAAACGAGGGATTTCAGAGAAGCAAAGGGTCCCTAAGAGGGGAACCCAAGGCCACCATGAACAGAGGGCACACCACCAGCCCTGTTTCACCCACCCAGCCTTGGCCTTCGACCTCCAGGCTGCTGACATCCAACATTCAAGAGAGAACCTCAGGGTAAAGCTCAAGTTCTGGCCAGACGTACCTTGACTGTGTGAACCCTCGGACTGGTAGATATAGAATTGTTTGAATTATTCTTATCTGTTATCACTGTGTATCAATAAAATTTGCCTATTATCAAATGGAGAAGTTGTAGTCAGTCTGAGGTTTTAGGTCCACCCAGAACAAGGTATCTGGGTCATAAATCCACTGCCAACAGAAAACTAGTTAAATTCCATGCCTGTGTGATACAGTCATTGGAATGCTGTGAAGCCTTCAAAGCTAATGCAAATACTGTACTCTATTAATAAAGTACACCTTCAGATAAGCTTTATTAATTACCTTATCAAATGTTTGCAGCTAATGATTCTCCTTAAGTTATATTTTATTCAGTTAATGGCAGAATTATTATGTCCCCATAAATTACATTCAAGAGCACTAAGTGTTCTTGCTTGGGACTTCTTTGGCCAAGGCTAGTTCTATTTCAGATTCCATTTCCCTAACCTAATCATGGTGAAACACTTATTATCATAGAATCATAGAAAACTAGGGTTGGAAAGGGCCTCAGGAGGTCCAACCCCTTGCTTAAAGCAGGACCATCCCCAGCTAGATCATCCCAGCCAAGCCTTTATCTAGTTGGGTCTTAAAAACCTCCAAGGATAGAGATTCCACAACCTCTCTGAGTAACCTCTTCCAGTGCTTTACTATCCTGCTAGTGAGAGAGTTTTTTCCTAACATCTAACCTAAACTTCCCTTGCTGCAAAGTGAGACCATTGCTCCTTGTTCTGTCATCTGCCACCACTGAGAACAGTCTAGCTCCATCCTCTTTGGAACCTCCCTTCAGGTAGTTGAAGGCTGCTATTACATTCTTTTCAGTATTCTCTTCTCCAGACTAAATACACACAGTTCCATCAGCCTCTACTTATAAGTCTTGTGTCTCAGCCCCCTAATGACATCATAGGGATATCGGAGACCTGATGGGATTCCACCCATGGCTGGACCACAGGTATAGATGGCTATATCCTGTACAGGAGAGATTGAGTGGACAAAAGGGGCAGGGGTGTAGCTCTCTATGTCAAGGAAAGCTGCAAGCTGACATTGGTGCCCAGGGTGGATGATTGGAGACCTTCTGGGTTAAAATCTGTGGGGAACACAGCACAGGGGACACAATGGTGAGAGTCTATTACAGACCTCCTACCCAGGATCAAGAGCTTGACCAGGAGTTCACCAGGGAAGTGACTGAAGCTGCACGCTCCTGGTGCATGGTTGTCATGGGAGACTTCAACTACCCTGACATCTCGTGGGAAGAGTGCTCGGTCAAATCAGAGCAGTCGCAAAGCTTCCTCTCGTGTGTGGATGAGCTGCACCTGACACACGAAGTCAACGGGCCGATGAGAGGTAAAGCGCTGCTTGACCTGGTACTGGCTACAGGGGATGACCTAATCAGCAACCTAATGATCGAAGGGAAGCTGGGTGACAGTGACCATGAGTTGATCAATTTCACCATCCACCATAAAGCTGGCAAGTCAGTCAGCAATACAGAAGTCCTTGACTTCAGGAAGGCTGACTTTGACAAGTTCAGAAGGCTTGTAGGTGAAGCCCTAAGGAACCACGACCCAAAGGGGAGGGGAGTTCAGGATGAGTGGCTGCTCCTCAAGGGAACAATGCTGGATGCACAAGCTAAGTCTATTCCGTCTTGGAGAAAAAGCAGCAAAAGGGCACAGAGCTCTGAAGGGAACTAGCAGACCTCCTGCATCTAAAAAGAAAGACCTACAAAGGATGGAGGACTGGATCCACCCCCAAGGAGGAACATTCTGCACTGGTCCAGACCTGCAGGTAGCAAACCAGGAAAGCCATGGCGGCAACTGAACTCCAACTAGCTACAAGTATCAAGAACAATAAAAAGTCCTTGTTTAGATATGTGAGGAGCCAGAGGAAAAGCAAGGGCAACATCGAACCCCTGCTAAACCAGATGGGACAACTGATAACCAATGCCCAGGAAAAAGCCAACTTGCTAAATAGGTACTTTGCATCAGTTTTTCACCAGTCCCAAGAGGCGCCCCTGCCCATTACAGGACAGGAACACCTGGGTGAGGATGATTTCTTACCCTCTATCAATGCTGACCTTGTGATGGAACACCTTGAGAGGCTGGACACCTTCAAGTCAGCCAGCCCTGACAGCTTACACCCCAAGGTACACAAGGACCTGGCAAGCATCATAGCTCAGCCACTAGCACAGATCTTTGAGAACTCCTGGCGCTCTGGTGAAGTGCCCGAAGACTGAAAGAAGGCCAATGTGGTGCCTATCTTCAAGAATGGGAGGAAGGTGGATCCAGTAAAATACAGGCCCATCAGCCTGACTTCTATTCTGGGGACAGTCTTAGAAAAGATTATCAAAGAGGCCATTTTTAACAGACTAACCGATGGCAGCATCCTGAGGGATAGCCAGCATGGGTCTGTTGCGGGAAGGTCTTGCTTGACCAATCTTATTTCCTTTTATGACCAAGTGACCTATCACCTGGACAAGGGAGAAGAGATTGATGTTTTATATCATGACTTTAAAAAAGCCTTCGATCTGGTATCCCATGATCACCTCTTGGCAAAACTGGGCAACTACAGCCTCGGCTTCACCATGATCTACTGGCTGGGGACTTGGCTCTGTGGTTAGACCCAGGGGGTGATGGTTGATGGAAATCAATCATTGTGGTGCCCTGTGACCAGTGGGGTCCCACAAGGCTCTGTCCTTGGGCCAACACTATTCAACATCTTCATTAATGATGTGGACATTGGTATCAGAAGTGGACTGG
>NW_017729014.1:4607534-4631124 GCF_001723915.1 Gavialis gangeticus
TGTCAGCAGCTAGAGGTGCAGGGCCCCAGAAGCCCTGCACCTATCTCCTTGAAACTTGGCAGGCTTTGTGGCCTCACCAGGGGCTACCATCCCTGCAGTTTTCACCCCACTGTGGCTTAACACATACATGTGAAATGAGTTTTGCTTTCAGGAATTTGGCAGATTTCATGCTCTTAGCAGAGACTACCACCCCTGTAAGTTTCATCCAAATCAGACAAAAAACAGCAAAGTTATAGATATTTATAGATAGTCATTGATCCCCCATTACACCCTATGGCCAGATCTCCAAGGCAGCTCCAAAGCTTCAGAGCCACTTCAGCCAGATCGAAGCGGGAAACCAATCCGGAGCTCCAGATCGGATCCCTGGCATCCAAAGAGGCTGGATCTGAAGCCAGATCAAATAGCTGCTTACTTACTCAGGACTAGCTGTTAGCCTTCTTGGTAACAAGGGCAAACTGTTGGCTCATATTCAGCTTACTGTCCACTGTAAACCCCAGATCCTTTTCTGCAGAGCTGCTGCTTAGTCAGTTGGTCCCCAGCCTGTACCCGTGCATGGGAAGTTTCCATCCTAAATAAAGGACTTTAAACTTGTCCTTATTGAACCTCATGAGATTTCTTTTGGTCCAATCCTTCACTTTACCAAGGTCTCTTTGAATCCTAGCCTTACCCTCCAGTGTATCTACTACTCCCTTCAGCCCATTGTCATGTGCAGAGTTGCTGAGGGTGCACTCCATCCCATGTTCCAGGGTGCTGATGCAGATATTAAACATAACTGGCCCTCAGAACTGGCCTGTGATCAGGAAACTTCCATTATCTGTTTCAGGAAAGTCTCATCTACCTTATCCTCCTGATTTGGTGGTCTAAAGTAGATACCCACCATGACATTAACCTTGTCACTCTAGCCTCTGACCCTAACTCAGAGACTTTCAACAGGCCTATCTCCAGCTTCATACTGGAGCTCTGAGCAATCATACAACTCTTTTACATGAAGTGTAACTCCTCCTCCTCTTTTCTCTTGCCTGTCCTTTCTGAACAGTTTATACCCATCCAGGACAGTGCTCCAGTCACATGAGTTACCCCACAGTCTCTGTTATTCCAGTCTCATCATAGTTCTGGGACTGTGTGAGGACTCCAGTTCCTCTTGCTCGTTTCCCAGGCTCTGTGCATTTGTGTACAGATGCCTGAGGTAATTAGCCAATTCTCCCACTTTCTCAGGACAAATGAAAAGGCCTCCCCTGTTACCCTTCCTCTTTGTGCTTCCTCCAGGTCACCCACTTCCCCACTTACTTCAGGACTTTGGTCTCCACCTTAGGGCTTTGGCATTTACTGTCAGTAGTTTTTCTTTTTTTCCCCGCCTTCTATTTTATAAACAACAAAAACTCTTTTAAAGAATATTTTAAAAGATAACGAGTATGCTTATTCAATTACTGGAAACAATGTGGTTAATAAAAGAGATCAGGGATTCTGTGGCAAAAGAGTTTGCATTAGAAAATGCTGATTAATTGAAACAAAAATGTTGGGTTTTGCAAACTTCTGATGAGATCTGGATCAGGATGAAGCTTCAGAGACAGGGTTTGGATGGAGCTCTGCATGACCAGCAAGGTCAGCTGGTGCACTGCTGAGTAGCAATGGGGTCCCAGGGTCCATGACAACTTTGCCACATAAATAGCTTCAGTATTAAACACCCCAGGATTGCCAGGCTACTTTGAAGTCCTAGGAGCCATCCTAGCACAAGCAAGGGCTTTTTTGGGCTTCTGGGCTCCCTGCTCAAGGCATTATAAGTAATTATTGTGCCCATCCCTCATCAGTACCAATACTAGCTGAGAGATTGTTAGGCATTTCCTATAGGTTTCAGGAGTTCAGAGTAGCCAGGGAAGAGGCTCCAGTGTTCCTTCTGGATGCTATTTTTACAGAAGATTCATCCTTCCCTCAGCTGCTTTGATAGTATTGTTTTTTTGCTTTGTTCAGACTTGACACTGAATCTGCTAACAAGAGGCTGCAAAAAAGAAAATTGCAGATCTGCATCTGAGAGTCGTTCTGAGTAAATGCAGCACCTGACTCTTCCACAGAAGAGTTTTCACAAAGTCTGGGTGCCTCCGCTGGCGCAGGGGAACTTCAGATTGACTCAGAAATATAATCAGTTGGGGAAGAGGATGGAATTGTCAGTACCAGGAGGATGAATTGGGACTGAATGCTCACTTTTGAATACAAGAGAGGACTCGGTGATGCCCAGCATCTGGGGATGCTTAGCTGTAGATGCAATGATGCTGTGCTGAAGAACCTAACTTGTCCTAAATGCAGAAGCCAGGATCAGGGGGGAGTTTGAGCTCTCTTTTTAGCTTCTCATTTTTAGAAGCTTGTACCTTTTGTGGCATAATTAATCAAAGGCATTCTTCACATCGAACAGTCATTTGCCAGAATACATCAAACGCTGTGATAATACCTACAGGCATTGCCAATTGCTACCTTTTAGCTGCTTTGAGAGACAATCAGACATTTTCAATTAATCAACAGCACACAAGAAACCCATCTCAAAAAGTATCTACAAGGGTCCCTGTTGGCCTTTACTCCCAGTGCCCATTCCCACACTTACCTGGCATAATGGCCCATTCAGAGTCCAACACTTAGCCTATGACAGCACACAGAAAAACCTTGCCAGAAAAATTCTTCCCTGCCAGCAGTGTATTATTTGCTTTCAGTTTTACATTCCCATGCTGTAGCTCCTGATCAGATCAGTACAGACAGAAGAGACACCTGTATGAACAGAGTTCTTGCTAACAGATTAAATAGCACATGTTCATGCTTCAGACATGTTTTTTATATGCACTAAATGGAGCTGGCCCTGGTTTTCATTTATGGTCACTTGCACAGTACTTGTCAATAGGCTCTTGCTTTTGATGGTAGAGTTCTGCTATGTCTGTTTGCTTCCTTAACATATGTTCCTGTGCCAGTGCTCTTCCAAATTAGGCTCCTCGATCCCTTCCTTAAGCCATTGCCCTGCCAGCAGCGGATGAATGACAGGGGGTCAGACATTCAGGTCTGACAACTTTCTAGAAATCTTGATTTTTATCTAAAGCAATTTTCTAGCCATGCTAATAACTTCAAGTGCAGGCTGCAAAACTCCAGGAGCCTTCTTTGTGATTAAAACTGCCTGGTTCTGGTCAAAATCTTCATCATGGAACAGTAATAGAATCACTGCCCCTCCCCACTCATTCCCTGTGATGGGACAGATAAGGCTGGTCTCTGTGACACTCAAGCTGAACCCGCTGAGGCTGTGCCACATTTTCTGGCCTGGTGTTCAGAGATGCACAAACAAAACTCTGGACACGGTGTATGCATAGGTAAAAGCAACAGGTGCCAGAATATCCCTCCTTTAGGTGATGGGGAATAGAGACTTCCCCCCCAAAGTTAAAGGCACCAGCACAGCCTCTGCTATACCTCTAAGCCTTGTGGTGATGGTGGCAAGGGGTTTAGTGCACAGATTCCAAAAGCTGCTTCTCTTTACCTGCCTGTAAAGCAGGCCCCTGCCCTGTCCTTCAGCACGCAGTGTGACAGACTATTCACAGCCGGGCCTTTAACCCTCACCTCTGCTCTGTAGTGCCCTTGTGTATTTAAGGCTTTCACACTCCTGGACTAGTGAAAACAGGATGGGGCTGTAGCAGATGGTCTGACCTGATGAGTAACCACCTAGTCTGGTGTTCCAGGTGTCAAATGTTAAAAGGAATTTCACATGGACACCAAGGGGAGGAGCAAACTTTCCTTTTTTCCCCCCAAATCCAAGTCAAGGGCATTGTCAGTCCTTCAGCACATGACCTCACATTCCCTTTATATTCCCCCAAACCATTCTCTTTCTCTTTTTTAGCAAAAGTATGGAAGAATAAATGGGTTTAATCAAAACAATCCCTGCCTTCTCATGTTAATAATAATATTGTACTGGTGATATTAAGCCAGTTAATTCTTACCCTCAGTTTATTTGCTTTTGTTTTCACATTCCCATGCTGTAATTTTCAATTTAATTAGTTCCAGTGTTTCTGATGGCAACAGGTCTTGGTTTATCTTTGCAGCTAATACTCCTAATTGTTTACCCTTCCTTCAGTAATATCTCATTAACTTTATGGGCCATCATTTCCACAGCATCTACAAAATTAATTTCCCCTGTATCTGAAGCATATTTCTAAACCTTTTCCCCTTCTGCTTTTTTAAAGCTACTTTGTCCTTTTCCATCCTCATGTGCCTGATGGAATAAATATAATCTTGAAATGACTGTTCCTTGCCTGGGAAACTTCAGCAATTCATCATTTTCAGATCACCCTGTGGCCTCTCGAAGGTCAGATGTAAAATCAAAGTGGCATTGTCTGAAGATGTGAAGGCCACTCATTAGCTATGCATAAACTTGTTTTTCTCTCAGCTGACATGACAGATCTGTCATAGGCTGCTACAGGACAGTTTATCCCTGCACGGCTGTGTCAGTATGCTTCAAACCTGACTGTGAGGGCCCAATTCTAGAGGAGGCTGCCAGCCCACCAGGTCCTTGGCCTTTCTGTAGACATTGTCACACCTACATGTCACAGGATGCAGCGCTGTCATTTTGTACACATTCCTGTCTCCCAAGTCGGTACTGAACTAAACCCCTGCACTGTACTTGGAAGATCCATGCTGCTGACAGTGACATTTGGCCCAACCGAGAGAACCTACAGCATTTTCCGCAAGTGTCCTGGGAAAATTTCATTCCCAGCAATCACAGTCAGGCCACGTAAAACTCCCAGGGGTTAAGATGCTCTTCAGGAAAAAGCATTCTGGGCTTAAATATATTCTGTGAGGACTGAACACCGACACCCTGAAATATGTTCCAAAGCCACTGCAGATGGACATAGTACAGGCTCTTTCCAAGAGTCCTCTCTTTTTTGTGTAAGACAACAGGTAAGTGGACACCTGCTCATGCTAAATGGCACCTGACACTGAAATGCTGAGACTGAGTTCTCTGCAGGAAGTGTCCATTGCTAGCCTGATGGCAGAACACATGCTAGCAATGCTTAAGACCACTGAGGCTTAGCTAAGAATAAGGCTATATGTAGCAATGAGGCAACTACATACCTCCAACAAAGGAGAAAGTTTGGTAATTTGTTCATCCAAAATTTGGATCTCCCTCAGATTATTTTGGGGTGGATATCTTCATTCAGAGTTGCACCTTGTCTAGTCATTATGTACATATTGCACTACCAGAATCTGGAACAACAGAGAAACATGAAAACACTCCCTGAATGACAGCATAAAATTGCACGAAGATGACTGCTGCACCTGAGTTTAGAGGCTTCCAAATTTGCCTCAAGTTGCTAAGATGTTTCTTGATTCTAAAACACTTCCCTTGCCTCAATTGAAAAAAAAAGGGACATGCAATGAATTAATTATCTCTCCTTGGGCTTTAATCATGATATTACACTTAAGTTCTCCCTGGAAGATATTCAGTATTTAATTTCATATGACAGCTGAAAATGAGAGAGAAGCAGTTTGCTGCCAGAATGAAAAAAAGCTGTTGTCCAGATATTGCCACTGTGAGAGTATCTACTAGATAACAGCAGTGAAGAATGTACAGTAATGTGGCTAAGTAGAGCGACGCACATTCTCATCACGAGCACATAATTCTTCTATTGTTTGCAAGTGACATGTAGCATGAATGTAAGTGACAGGAGGTGGATCGTCCTCCAATGGCAAATGAGATTTCTTACAAACAAGCCAGCAAGATTCACAGACAGATCATTATACAATGAACAGTGTTTAATGAGGAAATTGAAAGGCCCTGTCGGGCACTTCTCACACTGATGATAGGTCATATCAATAAAAGGAGCTTCATTCTTCAAGGTGCACTCTTGATAGATCTAATCAAGAACATAATTTAGAAGAGAAACTGAATCACATCCTTTGTGTGAATACAAACATTCCACCAGCTTCATTCTGGTAGGATTTCTTGATTAAAATTGTTCCGGCAATGATGTTTTCCTCTGAAGATGCATTGCTCCCTGGTGGTTTTTGACCCTTAGAGTAGATTTGGAGGTCTGAGGTTTCTTTTGAAAGCCCCTTGTCTCATGCAAAATGAGTCTTTTGATGGAGTGAACGCAGAAACCAACTTTATTAGAATGGGCCGTTTATGCATATTGCTAAAAATAAACAACAACACAATACATATCTAGATACACTTTGATGATCCAAGAGGAAATAATCAGTCTTACAACTTGGAAACTGCATCTTAAAAACATAAGATTTTCTAACAGGTGGCCAGCCTGTTAGGGAGATCTTGCCCAAAATTGGAGACTCAAGTTCTAAGGGGAGCTGGATCTCTATTACATCTGCAGATGGGAACATCAGCAAAGAACGTCAGAGGAATCCATCTCAGATCACTGACTCCCTTTTTATCTGCCTCCTCAGACAAAGGCTTATAACATTGCTTGATAACTTCAACAAATATCATCAGAAAGCTCTGGTGCCATCCTGTTATTCAGCTACAACATATTGACCTGAACCTGTTATCAAGTTTTGATGTCTGGAAGGCTGGCAAGTCTTTTCAAGAAGTTTCTCTCTCCTTTGTCTAAATTTTTTTACACTACTTCCCTTAACTTCACTTATGCTAAGTTGGCCTAACTTCAGGTTAACAAAGCTAAAACCTACTAGACTGCAAGCTGAAGGGATTCCAGCTCAATGCAAAGGTCTACATGTTGGAATTTGCTCCAGTACAGGAACCCTCTGCACCCTCTGGATTTCTTGTTGCTGGTGCTTTCTGTGTCCTGAAGACCATGCTTAGGAGAACTGGGTCAGTGACCTAAGCCAGTGCCTCACCAAATCCCTCCTCCTTACCTCACTTCACTATTCCCCACCAGTTTCTCTCATTCAGAGCCTTCTGCTGCTGTGGAGCAAGTGCTATCTCTGGTCAGAGGAGGGGTCTGTGTAGTCCTTTAACCTGTCTCTGTCAGCAGTCAGTAGTACTTATTCCAAGATGAACTCTGGAATTAATAACTAGAATGACTTGCTCATTATGGAAATATGTTCCTAGCTCCTTCAGTTTGTCCTCAGAAGACATCTACTGGGAGGGCAACACAGCAGTGCACAGACAATCCTGGAAGTTTTTGGAGAGTTTGGGGGACAACTTCCTGGTGCAAGTGTTGGAGAGATCAACTGGGGCCTGTGCTTTTCTTAACCTGCTGCTCACAAACAGAGAAGAACTGGTGGGGAATATAGAAGTGGATGGCAATTTGGGCAGCAGTGAGTACAGGATGATTGAGTTCAGGCTCCTGAGGAAAGGAAGGAAGGAGAGTGGCAGAGTAAGGACCCTGGACTTCAGAAAAGCAGACTTGGATTCACTCAGGAGAATGATGGGCAGGATCCCCTGGGAGGCCTGTCTGAGGGAGAAAAGCATCCAGGACAGCCGACTGTACTTTAAAGAAACCTTAGTGAGGGCACAGGAACAAATCATCTTGATGCACAGAAAAAAAACTAGAAAATATGGAAGATGAGCTTGGCTTAGTCTGGAACTCTGCAATGAACTAAAACCCAAAAAAGCAGCTAAAAAGAAGTGGAAATTTGGACAAATGACCACAAAGGAGTAAAAGCGTATTGCTCGGGCATACTGGGATAGAATCAGGGGGTGTATCCCCATGAGCACACACATGCAAAGGCACACATTTTCTGTTAGACAAACAGCAGCACATATTTGTGCTGCTGCTATTTGTCCCTGGGATGCGTGCTCAGATGAGCAGGAAGGGACCTGGTTGGGGTAAGGGAGGCTGAGGCCAGCACTGGTGCTCACCCCAGCAGCCTTACCTGGGATCCTGAAGACTTCCCGGGACAGCAGTGGTGCCAAGCCAGACACTTGGAGCCTGCCAGCAGCCAGAAGATGGCCCTGGCTGACCAGGCTCCAGTTCGTGGCAGCACTGCTGTTGCCATGTACCATGTGCATCACAACCCTTTTTTTAGTGGCTGGATGTTTGTTTGGTTTTTTAACACCAATATCTCTTGGTGTAAAAAAGAAAAAACCACCACACTGCAAAATAGCAGTGCAGCACATGAATGAACGTGTGTAGCATGAAGTTTGCAATGACTCAAAAGGCTTTGAGGGCTGATGTGATTGCAGAGCCATTGGCCATTATCTTCGAAAAATTGTGGTGACTGGGAGAGTTTTCAGATAATTGGAAAAGGGCAAATATAGTGTCTATCTTTAAGAATGGAATGAAGGAGGATCCAGGGCCCTACAGACCAGTCATCCTCACCTCAGTCCCTGGAAAAATCATGAAGCAGATTCTCAAGGAATCCACTTCTAAGCACTTGGAGGAGAAGGCAGTGATTAGGAAGAGTCAGCATGGATTCATCAAAGGCAAGTCATGCCTGACCAACCTGATTGCCTTCTATGATGAGATGACTGGCACTGTGGATGTACAGACAGCGGTGGACTCATATACATCAAATTTAGCAAAGCTTTTGATACAGTCTCACACAACATTCTTGCAAGCAAGCTAAGGAAGTACAGGCTGAATGAATGGACTGTATGTTGGATAGAAAACTGGCTGGATTGTCAGACTTGGAGAGTAGTAATCGATGGCTCAATATTTACTTGACAGCTGGTATCAAGTGGAGTACCATAAGAGTTGGTCCTGGGGCCAGTTTTGTTCAATATGTTCATCAACAACCTGGAAGATGGGATGAAGTGTACCCTCAGTAGGTTTGCAGATGACACCAAGCTGGGGGAGTAGTAGATATGCTGGAGCGTAGGGCTAGGATTCAGAGACCGCAACAAATTGGAGGACTGAATCAAAAGAAAACTCATGAGGTTCAATAAGTACAAATGTAAGGTCTTGCACTTAGGACAGAACAAGCCCATGCACTGGTACAGGCTGGGAACTGATTGGCTAAGCAGCAGCTCTGCAGAAAAGGATTTGGGTTTACAGTGGACAATAAGCTGAATATGAGCCAATGACATGCCCTCGTTGCAAAGAAGGCTAACGGCATACTGGGCTGCATTAGTAGGGATGTTGCCAGCAGATCTAGGTAAGTGATTATTCCCCTCTATTTGGCACTGGTGAGACCACATCTACAGTACTGTGTCCATTTTGGACCCCCCACTACAGAAGGGATGCAGACAAATTGGTCAGAGTCCAGCAGAGGGCAACAAAAAATGGTTAGGGGGCTGGGGAACATGATTTATAAGGAAAGGCAGAAAAAACTGTGCATGTTTAGTCTACAGAAGAGAAGACTGAGGCGATTTAATAGCAGCCTTCAGCTACCTGAAGGTGGTTCCAAAGAGGATGAAGCTGGACTGTTCTCAGTAGTGGCAGATGACAGAAGAAGGAGCAATGGCCTCAAATTTCAGCAAGGGAAGTTTAGGTTTGGTATTAGGAAAAACTCTCTCACTAGGAGGATAGTAAAGCACTGGAACAGATGACTCAGAGGGGTTGTGGAATCTCCATCCTTGGAGGTTTTTAAGACCCAACCAGACAAAGCCTTGGATGGGATGATCTAGTTGGGGATGGTCCTGCTTTGAGCAGGAGGTTGGACTAAATGACCTCCTTCCAACCCTAATTTTCTATTCTGTGATTCAGACACACTAAATCAGAGAAATTGATCCATCCTTCCTTTGCAACTGGGGCAGTTCTCATTACCTACATATTGATAACAAATACAAATTTCCCTCCTTGTATCTATTTTTAACCTGACCCCAATTACTGTTTAGACATTTGTTGCTTGAAAATTTGAGCTTGTGCCATGTAGCCCTGGCAGTTTTCAGCTTCTGAGTGGTTTGTCATCCATTCTCCGTGTGTTGCATGGTGTGCACTTGATTCACACAGCATTGTGAGTTCTGCATAAATCTTTGCACAGTATTTTCATCTATCTTTCCACAATATACTTTTATGATGGTTAATATCATAATACATCATTACAATACTCCTCCCTCTAGTCAAATTACCTTATTTGCTCCCACACCATCCAATGAGCATGGAACAGGCTCCAGAAGAAAGCATTAGGAAAAGTAAGGCACCAGCTTGTTCCAGGGGTAGGTAATGGAATACGGGGCCTTTCACTGCCAAGTCACTAATTCTACTGCAGCTCACTAAAAGCAAAGGATTGTGCAAAATCTGAACAGCTCCTTCTTGGAATGGATCGATATAAATATCTGTTCTAGAGAAATGAAAGAACTGTAAAACAAATAAAGGTGAAACCAAGTCTTTGCGTTTACTACATCTACGGCTTTCCCATTACATTTCTTTTTGTTTAAAAGAATAAATGTAAAAAGCTGCCAATATTCCAATTTTATATATGCATTAAGGTGAGGATTATAAGGCACCTTTAACACACATTATACAGCAAGCTTGACTGTCTTGGCTGTGGAGAGCTGTGAAGCAGAAATAATGCTGAGAATCAGTACTGTACGTATTGTACAAGCTCAGCAGAGACAAGAATTTAAAGATAGCTTTGACACCATCTGACTCCTGCATTTCAAACCCTGTTAATCACGCCACTAATGAGTTTATGTTCACAGATGAGATTTTCTGGCTGGAGCAAAGAATCAGAGATTATATCTTCCATTGATTGTTTCATCCTCCACCAATGATTTGTACAGTAAATGGCTCTGAAGTTTCAGTTTAAATCAAATTCAGATGAGAGTCTTGGCACATAGAGCTATTACTTCAGTTTTAAAGGTTAGAGCAAGTCCACATTTTTCTCCACATTCTCATTTGTACATTCACTTTCACTTCCAGGCATCTTTTTGGCTCCCTTTAGTTTCCTGTGAAGATTCAGAGCAAGGAGAAAACAGAAGGGGGTGACATTTGAAATGAGCATTGGCTCCACAAAATGCCTTTTCAGTCATTGTTTCCTCTTCTCAGAGGAGGAAGCCAGGAGAACTGTGAATGGTCTTCTGCAGGTTTTTCTTTTCTTTATATCTTGCAAAACTATCGAGGAAACAATCTCAGTGCCCCTTCTGGGGTATATTCAAAGCTGCTGGGCTCTGATAAGACACCAGCACTTCTATCAAACAGCTGTGAGCAGGAAAAGCGTTCTGGATAATGATATGCAGATGAACACATCAAGGCTCAGTTTGCTTCAGAATTCCAGCATTCAGTACTGCCAGCACAATTAACTTATTTTGTTCCACATATAGGAGTCTAGAAGCAGAGCGGTTGCATTAAAGTCTAAATTAAATCAAACTTAAAAAAATTAAACACTCCTATTTAAGTCATATCATCTAATGATTATGTTTTAGTTACAGAGTTGGCTGATTTCCTATTCTAAGGACAAATTCCACTGGCAGCACTGAAGGTGCAGCTCCCACTGCCTTCATTTGTAGAGCTAAGAATCTGGCACTAGAATAATTTTTCTTCCACTTGCAAGTGTTTGTGCATGTATTGAGCCCAAAAATGTATTACTGAATTGTGCTAAGCCATATGCAACTACACGGGAAGATTTACCTTCTTTCCCTGCCTCCCTTCCCTCCTCCTCTCCCCAGCCCCACACTCAAGAGCTTGCAGTCTCAATAAACCCAATGACAAGCAAGCAAAAAAATGCAATGTTTTACATTTTTGCCCGTTCAAACATTTCTGGCCTCCAAGGCTAGGGACAGTAGTTACACATAACGGCTAAGGACAGACATTCAAAAAGCCTGCGCCTGAATTGATTCAATCTTTGCAGGTTAGTATAACCACTAGGCTAAACCAGTTTGTAACTGTACAGACATCACCAGCACATTTCCTCTGGACTGAGGAAATGCAGGTATATGCCTGTAGTGGCTCAGGCTAGAAACCAGGGCAGGGGGCATTAGAGCAGCCCTCCCTTCTGTTCCACAATACGCTTTAATTAGGGAGGGGTTCCCCCACTCCTTGATAACAGAGCATTTATTAGCTGTTATCACCATTTAGCACCCCTTCAGAAAACAAAGCCTCTCTCATTAGTTCATCCTCTTCCTAAACAACTTTTTTCCAAGGAAGGAATGGACAGATATTACCAGCTACTTATTATTTAGCTCCAAAAAGCCCTAAGTGGACATTGTCCTGTCTGCTTTGCACAGACACCTCTCAGCATTAGCTAGCATACCACATGCTGGCTACGGTCCATGCTGTGGGAGGGAGGGAGTTGGGGGAGTGGGAAATCCCTGCTTCAGCAGCAAGCAGCAAGGGGGGGGGAGGGGCAAGGGAAGCCAGGCAGACACTGCTGTCCCTGAAAGTCTCTGCTGGAGCTCCAGCAAGGGAGCAGAAGGGAGGGGCCAACCCAGCCTTCTGAAGCAAAGAGCCAAGCCCAGAGAGCATGCCAGGATGGTGGGGTACTCTGGTTTAACTTAAACCAGGGAGAGGTCTGGGGCAGACATTGCATAAACTGGATTGACCCAATCTAGTTAAGTCTGATACTACATTCAGTCAGGTTTATCTCAAACTGGTTTCATCCATTTTCAGACTGGTTTATGTGCACTGAGCATCTGTTCTGTTACAGGTTTAAAACAGTTTCTGATCACTTAAACCAGTTTTTGTGTAATGTCTGACCCTAGCCAAACTGATTTAAGTCATCAGAAACTGGTTTAAACCTGTAACAGAACAGATGTTTAGTGCACATAAACCAGTTTCAAAATGACTGAAATTGGTTTAAGATAAACTTGGCTGAACGTAGTATTAGACTTCGCTGATTTGGATTAAACCAGTTTATCAAACTTGTCCCAGACCCCTTCCCGGTTTAAGTAAAATCAGTCTCCCAGCACCCCACAGAATGCTTTCCAGCCCTGGGCTGGGTTCGGCTGTGCTGTCTGTTCAAGCAGAGAAGAGTTGGGGCAAGCCCCAGCTGGGATCTGAGGCCAGGGGTGGGGGGTTAAAACCCCCTTTCCCCAGTTAAGCCCCTCTTCCCCCAAGTATAGAGCTGCCCTGCTTAAAGTTACTGTTGGCTGTGACTGTGAGCTACAAATCCCAGAGGCACTTGGAAGCATGAAGAGGAAGTGATGAGGAATCCTGCAGAGTCCTGCTTACGTGATTCTGGACTGCTAATCCCAGAGCCCTTGGGAGCAGCAGGAAGAAGAAGCAAACACAGCCCATGCTGGCTATGTGCCAGACAGCCACGCTCTAGCACCCCTCAATTTCTGGCCTGAGCCACTGCAGGCATGTGGCTTCATTTCTTGAATCAAAAGTAAATGTGTCCAGCTGTTTCTCAGTTTAATCTCTGCATCTTAAACTAACCTGCAAAGACTGAATCGATTCAGCCTTGGGCTTTTTGATTGTCTGTACTTAGCCCAAGTGAAGAAGGAAAGAGCGAGAAATTCACCAAAACTTGTCTGAGTTAATTGAGGTCAGCTTGTTAATGCACAGGTCAGCTGTGCAGGGCAGGCTGCTGAGTCTGGCCTTATGCTCACAAATTTTGCTCCATGCTTAGCCACTTGTTTAAAAGATTTTGTAGCATGAAACATTTTTGTTCCTGGAGGGGCCAGGAGTACATTGTAAAAGCCTGTGTGACTGAACCTTGGACATGCAGGCAAATTGAGAGGCCTCATTCCTGCAAAGACAACACTCTCTCTCACTCAGCTGAAGTGCTGAGCATTCCCTTCTATCAAGTGTGAAGCACCTGTTTCTTCATCCAGGTAACCTGTTAGGCTACTGGCTGATATCTTAAGCAGCATGCACACTTGAGTATGCTTCCAATTACCATGGAGGTCCTTGTTTAATACAAGCATGCTAGTGCTGCAGGTGGCAATTGGTGCAGTAGGGCTGTGCAAAACTTCAGTCCCTGATTCAATTTGGTGGAGATTCAACTCAGTTTGGGATCTCTGAATCCGAATTGAATCAGAGGACCCTTTAATCTCTCCAAATAGAATCAGAACCCTCTGAATCAATTTGGAGAGATTCAGAAAGATTCAGTGATTTGGACATAGACACAGCTTTAAATGTTTTTTCTTCATACCTCAAGGTAGCAGGTGGCTCATGAACGCTGCAATGCCGCGGTACATGGAGTGTCCCACAAAAGCGCAGGCGGTTCCCCAGCACGCGTGGCAGCAGACCCAGAAATGGACCAGAAGCACTTCCACTTGGTCCAATTCAGGTCTGCTAGAGAGCACACTGGGGGGCCCCCCATGTTCTCTGGCTCAGCAACTGGTGCCTCCTGGGTCTGGGGGGGACCTGGGGTCCCTCTGCAGCTGACTGCCAAACCAGGGGGCATGGGGGGGGGCCCGCATGCTCCCCAGTGGACCCAGATGTGGACCAGAAGTACTTGCGGTCCAATTTCACGTTCATCAATGAGCACGCATGGGGCCCCCCAAGCTCCTGTGGTATGCTCCATGCTCCCCAGGATCGCAGTGTTCATGAGTTATCCCTGCTACCTTGAGGTATATAGAAAAAACATTTAAAGCTGTGTCTATGTTGAATCAGCATTGAATCTTCAGATTCAGATTTGGCTGAATCGAATCAGGGACAGTGATCCAAATCAACTAATCAAATCACTGTCCCCAAATCGAATAGGGCCCATTTCACGCACCCCTACAGTGCAGTGTCTGCTGTCATGTGACCTGGCTAAAACAGCAGAAATCAGAGGAGCCAATCTACCACATTGCATCTCCACACTGTGACTGAAGAAGATGAATATGCTTGTACTTACAGCACTGGGTGGAGAGGAGAGAATCTAGGCTCAGTGCCCACAGTTTCTCCGCAGGATGTTAAAAAGGCTTTTACTCTCTCTGGGACTTTGCAACATAGAGATGAGGGAGCACAAGACAGCTCTCCCTATCTCAGGGGGGTGTTGAGAGTGATAGTGAATCCAGGTGAGGTCACTAGATTTGGTGGTGACGGAGCCAGAGAACAGCAGGTACAGAGAGACCAGGTTCACAGGCTCAGTGCTGACCAGGGCATCACAATAAGTGGTAAAATGCTGCTCCCTGAACATGCCTAGACTCAGGCTCTGGTGCAGTTCTAACTAGTGGGAATTCTGGAGGTGAGTACCAGCTGCTGGGGGTATCCCACTCACTCAAGCTTCACTCTTTGGGATCATAATCTCAAACAGCACACACAAATGCAATTGGCCTGGGCAGGCAGAGTCTCAGAGGAAATCTCTTGTCATAAGCAATCGCTTCAGAGTACCCCCAAGGTTTTCAGTACAATTTTCTTTGACCTTTAGTTAGAGATTTGCTTCTATTAAGCAGCCAAGTTTTGTCAGCCCCTTGGGCAGACTTCCTTAAGACAAGTATCACTCTGTATCATTTAGTCTGAAAGAAGGCTCAACTCAGCCAACCATGCTGAGAGGTATTAGGTCATTTAAAAGGCAAGGATATACAATATCCAATAGAGAAACTCTGTGGGGTGTGCCAGGACATAGCCTACATTATCTTGTGGCCCTTCAAATGGTGACATGTTAAAAGCACACTTCGAAAGTGAAGTTTATAATGTCAAAACAAATAGCTTCAGACTCCTGCCTGGGATTTAAATCCCTGACCTTTCCACCTCCCTTTTGACTATACTTGCTGTGCTAGCATGGTTACTTGGAATGATCTATGCAGAAGGAGATCGATAGAAAGACTGATAGTCCACTGCTTCTAAACTAACAGAGACTCCGGCCCTTGCCCTGGCCTCATGAAATGCCTCGCTATTTACAATGCGTTTCTAAGCTGTTCTAAGAACTGCACTCAGTTGGAGGGACAGAAAATTGCGTGTTCATGTTTTATGAGACAGGTAAGAGGGATACTGTGAAGGCACCTTAAGTTTCAACAGAGACAGCCCATTGTCAAATGGATTCTTTTCTCTCCCCCCCCTCCCCCTTTTTGGACTGCTGCGTATGAAGTATTGTGTGTGTCATATTTTACAAACCAGATAATGATCTTTTTTGTGCTCACTTTACAAAAAGTCCCACCACTGACACACAGGGAAACTAGCCAGGTCAAGGAGAGGGGGACTTCCCTCTTAAGAAAACATGTTGCTGCTGTGTCTAAGTGGGCTACTTATTTTCTCTCCTGGGGTCCTTGTGTAACGCAAACAATGAAGAGATTAATTTTTAAAGCCCTTTTACAAACCACAATGCTTCAAAACCCAGAAACCTCAGAGCAAAAGTCAGGTCTGAAACGAAAGAGGAAGGACTCCTGTCAAGGTTCCCAGAGCAATGCAGGTGATCCAAAAAAAAAAATCACACTAAATTTACTGGAATTAATGAAGCAGTATCTCAATCCCTTTCACTGTTCAAAAAAGCACACCCTTTGAGACTTTCCCCAGCCAATGTATTTGCAACTTATGCAGGGGCAAAGCACAAATAATGCAGCCTGTAAGACAAAGGCCAATGTAAAAACTTTTCTACCAGAGTTGTTTTAATCAGTTCACCAGGACTTGGATGTTTTGTAGATCAGCAGGAAGTAAAGCTCTTCCATCAGCTCATTTTCTTTCTGCTCACCCTGCCCTTCAGCACTTCTAGTGCTTTTTTCTTGGACTCAATTTTCCTTTCATAAATCTCTGTTGTTAGCCTTTATTTTGACAGGGTTTGTTTCTTTTGTTTTGTTTTGTTTTTGTTCAAGACCTCCTCCATATCATCACCCCTGACATCACTGCCGCTACTTCCTCCCAAGACCAATCTGGATCCGTAATACTCTGGCTATGATACCATTGATTGTGCAATGAGCCACCT
Source organism: Gavialis gangeticus (assembly GCF_001723915.1). NCBI lineage: Eukaryota > Metazoa > Chordata > Crocodylia > Gavialidae > Gavialis > Gavialis gangeticus. The sequence continues at coordinate 4,624,146 of NW_017729014.1, forward strand.
CCTAGCTATCACATTCTGTGCCATGTTTTTAGTTTGTCTTCTAAACTGTACGGTAGAAGAAGCATCTCCAAATGAGACTTCATGTTAATAGAGGACAAAAAGCAAATTTCTTCTCAGGGATACTGCTCAAAGTGCAGTCCAGTAGGGCAGCAAAGCCCATGGTGTTCTCAAGCATATCTGTCACCAGACTCATTTGTCATCCAGAAGACTGACCTAGGTTACTACCCCACCATGCAGTAGCTCCCTCACAAGAAGATTGGTGTGGCTTCCCAATGCATTTTCTCCAGCTGTAGAGGATGCTTCCTTCAGACAAAGAGGTCTGTAATTTATATTTTGGTTCCCTGTCTGATATTCTCTTGGAGCTCATCATCTGTCCAATGCAAAGCCATTACTGTGTGAGCCTGCACAACCTGAACCAAGAGGGCTCTATGGAGTCTAATGAAGGCTGAGCATGCCACAAACAGCTTTACATCAGAACAGTCCTGTACTGAGCTTGTGGGGTGGTCTACCAAGCTCCATACAAGCATCTTGCCAAACTACAAAGGGAACTGTGCATTTCAGAAGAGGAGACTATATTAGCATCATGTGGTTTGGCTACTCATATCATGTGGTCAATGCCCTTTGTGGTATAGTTTCAACTATGAGTCTTAAAATCACAGTTACCTTTTTCTACATTGTGTCCAACACCAGCTTTACAATCAGCTCAGGCAAAAAATAAGCCAATGCAGAAGGGAATGGGATGCAGCATTTGCTAGGAAATGAACCCAGAATGTCACGAGTGGCCGGGAGTTAATAACTCGCTGCATTAATCAAAGCCACTTTCAGTTGCATTGTACCTATGTGCACACAGTGCTTGGGAGGGAGTTTGCTCCACTTGCTCACTGTGGCCCAGGCTTGCTTTGCAGTGTTTGCAGCAGTGGTGCAGCATTTTGATTTCACAGCACAATGATTCACATCTCATCTCATTGGGATATTCATCCCACCTCAGAAAATGGCTTTCTCTGATTTCTGGTTCTCAAAGGCTAGAAATAAACCTCATTGAATGGAGCAGATCAGTTCTGCTACAGTGTGTCATTGCATAGATGATCTGTGTTGGACAAAACATGTCACCCCTTGTCTCACTGCTAATAGTGCAGGACAAGGAACAATGCGGTCTCTGTAGTCAGGTTTGGGTGATCAGGGTTTTCCTGGCTCAGCCAGACCTATCTCCTGTGATCAAGTTTTCCAGCGCAGCCAAACTTGCTCCTAAAATTGGGGGGAGGGGAAGGGGTAGGTCTGGTTGAGCAGGGAACCCCAACTTCCCCATTTATGGAGAGGCATCCTGAGCTTCTCCAGGGTGCCTCTTTGTAAGCCAGGACAGCCATCCAGTGTTTCAGGGCTTTGGGGGGGCCCCAAGCCCCCAAAGCAACTGCCTGGGGTGGCTGGAGAGCGGCTCAGGCTGACCATATTTTCCTGCCACAGAGCTAATAGACGTCCACTGCAAGAAAGCAGCAGAGTCTATTACTACCTTTTGTCATGCCAACAATTTTCCTGTGATGTGGTGTGACAAAGGGTAGCAATATCTATTTGCTCACAATTTGTGCCATCATAAAAATTATTAAGGCAGGACAAATAAGGTGTCAAATGATGAGTGGTTCCACCCAAACAAAGCTCTTATATTCACTTTTGTTCCACATTCTCTTCTTCGGCAATCCCTCGCAGTCAAGGATGATTGTCTTCCACGACTGTCTTATGTGTGTGTCTGAAGATGGCAGATGAGGCCTTCTTGGGACTGGCAGATGCTACTGCAGCTTGTAGGGTGGGTGGTGCTGGATTCCCCATTTGGTCTGCAACATGCTGTTTCTGCCGTTCCTGCTCTTCTATCTTCTGTTGTCTTCATGAGGTTTCAAAGTACTGAGATCCCTGCGGCAGACTCTTCCTCCATTTGGGGTGGTGCTGGATGAGTATCTCCCACAGACGGCTGGATTAACCTGTTAGTGGGCCCCAGGCAAACAAACTTGTGGCCCCTACTTAATACTCTGTGCATGTGTGTGTGTGTGTGTGTGTGTGTGTGTGTTGCTTTTGAACAACTGGGCCCCTTCGAGCCCCTTCTTCACTTGAGGCCCTAGGCATGTGCCTAGTTTGCCTATGTGTTAATCTGGCCCTGCTCCCACAAGTTGACATCAATGTTGCATTTTTTCAAGTTGGCCTTGAGGATGTCCTTGAAGTGCTTTCTCGGCCCTCCTCTTGAGTGTATGCCTTGGCTGAGCTGCAAAAATAAAACTGGCTTTGGGAGTCTGAAGTTGGACATCCAAATAACATGGGCAGCCCAACAAATTTGATGTCAAATGATCATTGCCTCAACATTGGCTTGCCAGAAGATGCTAAGGTTGGTGAATCTGTCTTCCCACTGGATTCGGAGGATCTTCCACAGGCAGTGTTAATGGTACTTCTCCAACAACTTTGGATACCTCCTGTGACTTGTCCATGACTCAGCTCCATACTGCAAGGTGGGTGTCAGAATAAGAGAATGGAAGGGGGAGAAATAACTTCCCCTTACTTACCACAGGCAACTAGAGAACTGCTGCTGGCACGCTCGCCAGAACACCTCAGTTCCAGAGTGAGCATTCACTCTGCATTGGTCCAGGACAAGCTGCACAGAGTACTTTCGGTGCAGCTCGGGGGAGAGTCCAGCATCAAAGAAGCAGAAGCGCCAGAGACCTCCCCTCATGATGCATGTCTACAGGGAACAGAGCTGGCACAGTACATCGCCGAGCACGCAAGGGGGGTCAGAGGACCTCCGTCAGTGGCAATACTGTGGCTGGACCTAGAGTGTCAAGGTCAGGCCAGGCAGAGCCCTTCAGCTGCAAATAGGTGGGAAAGAGAGAAGGGAGCAGCCAGCGAGATCAGCCCTCTTGGAGAGTAGTACTGCTCCTTAGGAACTAAAAGATACAGTGTATGGGTTTTTTTTCTTTTATTTCCTGTTTTCTATGAAGGATTTCTTTTTCCTTTTTTTTATTCTATTTGTACTTACCTTTGCTGAAGGCTTATGTTTGTGGTTGGGATGTGTACCTGAATGGGCCAGCCTGACCTCAGAGGGGCTAGCAGGGGGACTGGGATCCAGTACTGGGGGTCCGTTAGAACAGGGCTTAGCTTGCCCCGTCAGTAGTTACATCAGCCAGTTGTTTGCCATGTCAGATTCAACAACTAAGGTGTGGTTAGGTTGGGGTGACGGGGAGGAAAGATCCCCGTTAATTAGTTCAGCCAAGAGTCCAAAGTGATTCTTCCACTGAGAAATATCCTCCTGAGAAACATCAAAGACATGGCAGGGGAGAATAAAACACCAGGGAAGGGCTGACCGGGGTAGTTGCTGCACCTCCTAGCTCGCTAAGAACAGGAAAGACATCAATGCACTGAGAACTGAAGCCCTGTGCATTTATCCTCAACAGTGGGGATCACGACTGCTTGATAAACCATGAGTTTGGTTTGGGATCTGATGTTGCAATGTTCAAACACCCATTTCTTCAGGCATCTAAAGGCTGTACTTGCACATTTGAGGTGATGCTGGATTTCTTCGCTGAAGTCAGCCTTCTGCAAGAGATGGCTTTCAAGGTACAGGAGGTACTCGGTGTTCTCCAGAGTCTCACTGTGGATCTGAATTACTGGAGCTGGGGACTGTTCATTAGGAGTGTGTTGGCAGAGGACCTTAATCTTCTCAATGTTAAGTGTCAGTCACATTTTCTTGTATGCCTTGGCAGAAAGTCTGCTTCCAAGTAAGCATATGCTACAGTATCATCAGTGTACCAGAGCTCAATAATTGAGGTTGGGGCGGTCTTGGTTTTGGCTTGGAGTCAGCTGAGTTTCAACATTTTACCATCCATTTGGTAGGTTAGGTCTGCTCTGGCTGGAAGCTTGTTGGTGGTCAGATGTAGCATCATGGCAAGGAATACTGAGAAAAGTGTTGGAGGGATAATGTAGCCTTGCTTAACACCCATTCGAACTAAGGTGGTATTCCATAGTTTGCCAACACTTTTTACTCCTCAGGCAGCCTCTTGCAAACTACTCTCGGCAAACTGGAGTAATCTCAGAGACGGCCAAAGGAAGGGAAAGAAGAGTGTTAAATGGTAGCAAGTCTGACCTGCTAAAAAGGCATGGAACAGTGTCACTGTATCAGAGCAAACATGACAACAGAGAACCTCATGAAACAAAGCCCGTGTAAATGCCTTCGTGTTTCTCTAACCTCTTACTGACTTTGGCTTCCAGAATCAATTTTCTTTATTAGCTGATGAATCTCTTCAAAAGACTTTCTGTTCTGAATCTAGATAAATTATTTAAGCAGTAAATTGTTTCCACTCTAATACTGTTACTCCATGCTGATTTAATAGGATATAACAATAGGTAGAGGTCTGGGGACAAGGTCACCCTGAATGGAATATCTAAACATTAACAAGGCTACTAATAAATGACTCTAAGGATAAAAACTGGTGTAGAACAGAAGCAATTAATAAGAAATAGGCTTTCAGCAGAATACTGGGATTAGCAGAGAGTACAAGAGGAGGAAGTCAGAAGAGACCATGGCATTAATTATTTATGGAAGCGAATTGCTGTATTTGAAAGGAGTGGGCAACACTTGAATTAGACAAGACACAGTATTATGACACAAGGCTTGTACTATGACTTATTTCTTGCACAGTAAAAACTGAGCATGCATTTGTGGCATGCATATAATGCATCTATCTAGCCTGGCCTTTTTAACCAAAGACTTACATAATCAAGAGTGTAGTTGTGGAGGGGACAGGAGCATTCAGACATGGCTAACTGACAAAGCAGCAGTAATAATGGTTTTAAAAGAGATGAACCAGCATGCCTCTGCCACGTTAGCAGTTACATTAGCAGGAGAACAGGGCAGCTTCAAGATGAAGGGATGGCACCTGGGCTGGAGGGATTTCTCATCAGCAGTCAGCCCATATGTAGGCTTCATTCTCCTTTCATTTGTACCACATGACTTGGTTGATTTCAGGGGAATTGCTCTTGCTTTACACAGGGGCGACAAGAATCCTGCTCCAAGAGTAAATCTCTCTCTCATTCTCTATTCCTTAAACTTCCTTTTTTTTTAAACTGAAAACATGTCATGGTCTCAGGAGCTTTAAGGACAAAACCATACTGTAACCACTGCAACATAAGCAAGACAGAAGAAGGAATACTGCCTCTGACAGTACTGCTGGCCTACAAGGTCAGATCATTCAAAAGCACTTTTATAGCTAACAAAGGAAAATAATTGTGTTAAATAGCAGCTGAAGTGCACAGAGACCTAGAAAAACTGTTAGCTCCAGAAACACAACTACTCATTATATCACCCAGAAAGTTATTATATACCCTTCTGTTAAAATCCTGAAAATTATGAGCTACATTCATTCTCAAAAGCCCATTTTAGAGATCAAAAGGCTAATATGTGTTTTCAGCAAAACAAAATACCAGGGGAGATTTGATTTTTTTTCTTTTTTTCCCAAATCGAGTGTCTGATTCTTTGTGAACTAAAAGTAAGCCTTAGATTCAAAGAGGTGCTTCGACCCTCTGGATACAACAGCAATCTTCCTAGACAAAGAAGAAAGAAAGAGCTGCAACAAGGCATGTGGCACAAGAGGCAAAAACTAACAAAGGCCCCATTGAAAGCCATGTTCACCAGAGCAGTTCCTGTGGCTGGAAGCCCAGTATGTTAACATGTATAAAGATTGCACGGGTTCGCCATGCATTGGAACACATTCTGTCCTTTGCAGCAAGTGTTTTGTGCTGTTTTGGTCATTCAAAGCAGCCAGAAATCTGGTGCACTGCTCTCAGGGTTTTGTCCGCTGACCAACAGCATCTTAACATTTTCCTAGGCTCCGCCTGGCTGTAACCAGCTATCTTCTGTTGTCTTGTATTCACACTGAAAGGTGCTCTAGATTCTTGTTGTGTGTGTGCAGTCCCTACCAGCAGGGGTTCATCTCTGTGATTGGGGTCATTAGGAGGCACTGGAGTACCACAAATTACCAAGAAGCAGTAATTTGTATTAATTACCAAGTACCAAGAAATTACCAAGAATTACCATAGACCAAGAAGGTCATGAAGGCACTGTACTGGGACACATGAAAGCAGACTTTAAATACTAGCTCCACCACTGGCTCCCAGGATGATCCTGAGCAGGTCCCACAGGCCCAAACTTTCAAATATCTGGAAGAATCCAAAACCAGTGGACACTTCTCAAAGCGTGGACCAAGACCTCTGAGCCTCAGCTCCCAGATATAAAACTAGTTGTTGAAATGGCCCAAGCAGAAAGAGGTGGTGAGAGGGGATCCAGGTTTTCCCTAATAAAAAAAATCACAAATTCTATGATAAAAAAATCACAGATTCTGATTAAAACCCCAAAATTGGTGATTAAAATGAAAGGCCACTATAATTAATATATATACACACACACACACACGTGTGTGTGTGTGTGTGTATGTGTGTGTGTATGTATGTATGTATGTATAAGTTGAACACGTTATCTTGATATATTTACAATTTTAAAGCAATTTGGAAGCCTACGAGTGCCTCAACCACTATAATAAAATAATTCTTAATACCTATACATTTTGGTATTTGATTTGGGGTTTTTTAACATGGAAAATCAGAGCTCTCCCTGGCCCCTTAGCTCACAGAAAGCAAGTCCAGGCCTCTCACTCCCTGCACCCACAGCCCCCACCCCCACCCTCATCTCTCCGAATCGATTCAGAGGGTTCTGATTTGATTTGGAGAGATTAAAGGGTCCTCTTATTCAATTTGGATTTGGAGATTCGGCCACCGAATCGGGCCGAATCTCTGCTGAATCAAATCAGGGACCGAAGCTTCGCACAGCCCTATTACCTTCCCTGCATGTGTGTATCCTTCTATTTCTTTTAACAATTTCTTATAGTAAATGACTTTTTTCTTCCTTTCCTTTACAAAATGGTTATAGGTTAGGGGCTGACCCTCTCAGCAG
>NW_017729014.1:4631135-4631433 GCF_001723915.1 Gavialis gangeticus
CCCTTCTGACCCTAGAAACTATGAAACTATGAAAAACATTAGTATTGACACATTCTTACTAGCATTCATGTGACTTATCCTAGTATAGTTACTCTGTTTCCTAAATGGGAATATTTATAATGTTATAAAGCAGTGGTGATTAATCTTTTTGCCTGGTAGGCTGGATGGGCAGTACCCAGTCTGTCCATGGGCTAGATCTGGCTGGTAACCCCTATCCAGTGGCCTGGTTGGATACGGCTGGGCCCCATTCCACCTATGTGGAGGGTGTGGGGGCCAACAGGCATCCTAGCCCTGATTC
>NW_017729014.1:4636433-4654844 GCF_001723915.1 Gavialis gangeticus
ATGGGAATATTTATAATGTTATAAAGCAGTGGTGATTAATCTTTTTGCCTGGTAGGCTGGATGGGCAGTACCCAGTCTGTCCATGGGCTAGATCTGGCTGGTAACCCCTATCCAGTGGCCTGGTTGGATACGGCTGGGCCCCATTCCACCTATGTGGAGGGTGTGGGGGCCAACAGGCATCCTAGCCCTGATTCAGCCACACAGGGAGAAGGAGGCCTGGCCCAGCCTGGATATTGCTGCGTGAATGGAGGGGGCATGGGAATTTGGCAGTGGGGAAGGTGGCACTATAAATGGCAACCGCACCCCCACCACCAAATTTCCTGACCTGTAGGGAGCCCTGTGGGCCAGATGCCATAGCTCTGTGGGCACCCCTTGTATAAAACACCTTAATTTCAAACACCTCCGGAGGCTGTATTGATTTTCCAGTACTGGAACTATTAAAACCATATAACTCTGTAGTTTACCAAGTTCTCATTTGCCTTTCTAAGTTGTTTAGATGCTCAGATAGAGGGCAGTTTATAAAACTATGATTATTTTCAGCAGCATGTTATTAATAAATTATTATACCTGTTACAGCACCAGCAAAACAATGGTTCTATAATTGGGAGCTGAGATGTCCACTGCCCCCTTTTCAGTGACATGCAATCTAGATCATCATGTGACTTACTGGCCCAGGTGAAATTTTGGTTCCTGTTCTGGCCCAATATGTTTTTTTCCTAATGAAAGAAGAGCATTTATGGGGTTGATAATAGAAACTTGGGATGTTTCACTTCATATCTCTTTATGCAAATTGCATGTAGATGAGTTCAACCTGGTTCCAGTAATCAGCTATGAATAGAAAGTTCAATTAACACAACCAAACAAAAGAGATTATGGTGGGAGGCAACAGGGGGAGGGGAGAGAGGAGGAGATTTCTAGTGTTTTCAGTAACCCCTTAGCTGCTAGGGGCAGTTGCACTTACTTGTGGTAACCAGAGATTGACAACTTTTTATTTGCAGCTCCTAAAAGTCAACTAATCAGAGGCTGCATGTAGACGTGCGTAAGGGACTGATGTGCACCTGTGGGCAGTAGACGTGAGTAAGGGACTGATGTGCACCTGTGGACAGTAGTATGCATGCATGGTTCTTGTGAAGTTTGCTGCTTTGAAGTAGGAGAGCGAATTTGGTGGTAGTGTATATATGGGGGAAGTGTGCGTGTGGAGAGACAGGCATGTGAAAGGATGGCTTGTGTGCTATTGTGGCAAAGGTGTGCTACAGTGTGTTTTAGATGTGTTTGCTCTCTGTGCCTTGTGTGTGCGCTATAGGGAGTTATGCTGAATCTCGTATGAGTGGCTGGCACCAGGGAAGGAGTGTTTCCTAGGACTGTTTGGTAGCCTTTCTGGGAGGAGCACATTGTAGCCAAGTTTAGAGAGAAAAGTAAGTGAGAAAGTGTAAAGGGTGCATGTTGTCTTTTGTAAGCACAGGTCTCAGTGGAGAGGGGAAAGGCTGAGTTCCCTCACTCTGACCAGGCTTTTATATTTGGCTTGTCATGATTGGACCATATTTTTGAGGGCTCAGCATCCATGCCAAGGGCTAGGTTCTTCAAAGAGCTCAGCTTCCATCAAAGCACTAAAATGGATGTCTGCATAATGGGGTACCTGGATTGTTGCTTGGGAGCTTGGGTAGTGTCTGTGAGCAATAAAGATTCAACAGGAGAGAATCTCTTCCAAATCCACTCACTGGAAGTCTCTCTCACCTGCATCTTTCACAGCTCCATCAGCCTGCAGCTCTACAGGCAAGACACGCAAAAATCACAAGTCCAGGCTGTTTTGAGAACTTTGTGCAGAAGAAGAAAAGGGGTTCTGAGAGGAGGCTGGCAGGCAGCAGCTCTAGTGCCAAGAAGAGAGAAGTGCTTTTCTTATCAGCTGCTGCTTAAGTAGGGCTGTGTGAAATTTCGATGGGTGTTTCATTTCGAAGCTGTTTCAATTCATTTCAAGCTTGAAACAGCAAAACTGAAACAAAACAAAAGGCTTCAAAATAGCTTCAAAGAGAAACGAGGGCACTCAAAACCTTTCAAAAGTTTTGAAACATTTCAAGTTTCCAGGCCGGGCTTGCTTGCACCTAAACAGAAACTATGGAGAGGGAGGGGGAAGAGCGGGGAAGGACTCCTCTGCTACTGACATTGAGCCCCGGTAGATTCCCCAGCTCTCTGATCGCTTTCCCCAGCTCTTCCCAGGGGGCGCAGGCCCCCGATCTGCATGTGGGATTTCAGCAGGCTGTCTGAAACCCAGCGGCAGCCTGCTGAAACTCAGCACACAGATCCAAGGGTCTGCACCAGGGGCAACTGGAGCCAGTGCCATCACTGGGTTCTTCCTGGCACTCGATGCAGCCTACACCAGGCAGACTCGGGTGCCGGCACTGGGCCCAGCTGGCAGCGGCAACATGCTATCATCCTGCACGCAGATCCAGGGGTCCGTGCCCCCTGGGAAGAGTCCAGCACAGCCCTGCAGCCCTCCTGGGGAACGCGGGCTCCCAGATCTGCACACAGGATGACAGCAGGCTGCCACTGCCAGCAAGTGATATGAGTTTTGCTTCGAACAGGTTGAGGTGCAGTTTCCCATAAACCCCTGCACCTATCTCCTTGAAACTTGTCGTGCTTCATGCCCTCAGATGGGGCTACTGTCTCTGCAATTTTCATCTGAATCAGGCAAGGAATGACAAAATTATAGGCATTTTCATGATTCCCCATTATAGCCTACGGGCGAAACATTAAAATGCGTCAAAACAGCAAAACAGTTTCAATGAAACAAGATGAAACAGTGCTTCGAAACAGTGAAACAAAACACTGTCCTTCAAAATGGTGAAATGGAAGTCAAAATAAAACAGTGCTGTTTCACACAGCCCTACTGCTTAGGGCATCCAGTCATGTCTACGAATAAAGGAAATCCTCTGAAATGTGCCTTATGTAACACAAGATGAAAGATTGTATGAGAACAGCCTTGTTAAGGTGGCAGTAACCCACTCCTCTGTGTTAAAGCCTTTCCAGGTGTGATATGACAGCTTTGCCAACCCTTGAGACCCAGAAACTGGTGCAAGAAGCAAGAGGGGGGTTCCCACTTCTATATAGAAAGTCATAGGCATTAGGGTAACCAACCAATGGGCCTAAGAGAGGGAACAGGTAAAAGGCAAAGAAACATCAACACTGGGGTAACATATACTAAGCATCTTAATTTCCCTCCGCACCTCTGGAGATGTCTCCAAACCACCCTTTAGCCCCTAGAGCACTCGAACAGCAGCCTGCAGCTGCCTCCAAGTCTGAGTCCAGCTCCTTCAGCCCACAGTCCAGCTGACCGAGCCAGTGAGATCTCCAGCTCCACTGCGCACTCCTCTGTGTGGGGCTGACTAGGCTCCATGTGAACCCTGCTTTCTCTTCCCCTTACTCCAGCCTCAAGCTTCCTCTTCCTTTTCCTCCCTGATCCCCAGCCCCTGGGGGTTTCCAGGAGTTGCACTCCAAATTAACAGTGTGCACAGCTCTGCAGACTGCACCCTGATTCCTCCTGCTGTTACACACATTACATTCACATTACACAGCCCTCCAGGACTCAGTTAAATCACCCCTTACCTGATGCAGAGGCAGGGTTTTACAGGGAGAGCAACCTGACAGAGATTCGAGTGGCAGACTGCCATGCCAATGAGGCTTTCTGACAAGAGGCCACATAAGGGTGGAAATGCTGCATGCCATTTTTGCAAGGAGGTACAAACCTTGCCTCTGGAAGGACAGGGACAAGGAGGCAGACAAGGTGGCTTACTCATTATCAGCTTTCAGGCTCTCCAGGTAAACATTTTATTCAGGGACTCTCCAGGTAAACATTGCAGCGCATAGCCTTCTCCCTCATGCCTCTTCTCAGGCTTGCTCCCTTGGGAGATGCCCTGTTGTTCCCCAAAGCAGCAGCACAACTCACCTTCTCATCTCTTTGTAGGGGGCTGTGAGGTAAATGGAAGTCTGTCCATTTGTTAGCCTGTCCATCCCCCAGAAATGAGACATCTCCCAACACTAGGATCCTGTTTCCTTGAGTTCAGTATTCTCAACCTGGCCTCCAAGCCAAAGGGGCATGAAGATGCCATCAAAAATGTGGTGGCTGCACATGCAGCTTCACAACATAAAATACCCCTCATAGCATGTCACTCATTACCTGAGATGGGTCAGAAGCCACAGCAGAGAGTAGGGCTGTGCGAAGCTTCGGGTGCTGAATTAATTCAGAGGAGATTCGGCCCAATTCAGTGGCCAAATCTCTGAATCCAAATCAATTCAGGAGACCAATTATAAGATATGAATCAATTCAAAGCTCTCCAAATTGATTCAGAAAAGATTCGGAAAGCTTCGGTGATTTGGACAGTCCCCGCTCGTTGTGGTAGGGAGCAGGACCTGGACTCCATACTGTTAACTGGGGGGGGGGGGGCTGGAGGAGGGAGGATGGAATCATGGGGGTACCCCTGCCAGGCCCTATACCCTGCCTGCTCTCCCAGATTCCCTGAGCGCCCCACAACCCTGCCTGCTGTCCCAGCCCTCTCCACCCACCCCGCATGGCTGCCCTGCCCACCCCAGCTCTTGGCTTTCAAAAAAAAAAAAAAGCCCTAACTCACTGGCTGCTGCAGCAGCCTTGGGTCTTCTCGGGGTTCATGGCAGAGCCCCCCACGCAGTGTGGGGCAGTGGGGGCCAGCGGGGATCGCCCTCTCCCGCACCTGGCAGCAACCAGTAAGTCGGGGATTTTTGTTGTTGTTATTGTTAAGAGCCGGGAGCTGGGAAAGCAGGCAGGGCAGCCATTGAGAGTGGGTGGGGGATAGGGCCAATTTGGAGATTCGGTTGATTTGGTGGTGGCTGAATCTCCAAATCAGATTTGGTCGAATCGATTCAGGACAGTGATTTGAATCACCAAATCAAATCACTGTCCCCCGAATCAGCCGAATCCAAAGTGAATACTAGCCACTTTGCGCAGGCCTAGTGAAGAGTCCTGAGGGCAGCTTCTGCCTCCTGTGTCCTGAGATACAGTGTGATCCTCACCTGGTGCTCCAAATTAGCTCAGCATATGCTTGTATGAATTTTGCCTACTCATCTTCAGATACAGCCAGCCCCATGGAGGAGTATAACACCTACAGATTGAAAACAGGCACAGATGCCGGCTCAAGAAGGCCATTAAAAGTCTCCAGGTGCATAGGCTTTGTTGTGTGCTGCTTGGTTTATGTGCTCCTTCCCAGCACAGTTAAAAGAGGAAATAAATTTGTAAAGGTTCCAGATGACACAGTGATAGTAGGTAGGAACACAGCACCTCAGCACTGTCTAGATCCAGGAGGGGAAGCACAGTGAGGGAGACACAAGCTTAGAAGAAGCTTTAACATGCAGCGAGTGAGATTTCCTTTGAAAGTCCTCTGTAAAATGCCTGGATGCTCAGACTGCTTCTCCTAACAGCACTCTGCCTTCCCCCTAGCTCAGTATCAATTTTTCTTCTCAACCTCACCAGATTTCACTTCGCCTCCACAGACACTTGTGTCTTTTACTGTAAGTCTTTGAGGCTACTGGTGTCCTTTGGACATAGGATTTTCTCCTGGTTGGGCTGAAGTAAGGTATTCCAAACAAAACCTGCCTTCACTATTTAGATTTGGCTTCTAGTTGCTGTGGGCTCATATTCAAGACTAGATATGATTGGCCCATTATGTTTTTTCATAAGTATTCAGTAAACAGAACAAACAAGGAAATCTCAGCCAAATGAGGCCAAAGGGATTGTTTTCTGAATATAATGCTTGGCCTTAATTATCCCCTTGTGTGAAAACAGCCCAAATTACCTTCCTGGCCATCTTACTCATCTGACAGGTAAAGAGTAACGGCCCTGGCATATCATGGGGTTCAAATGAGAATGGTTTAAAAGTTTTCTGGATGGATATTCAGCTAGTCAGATCTGCTAATGGCTGAAAGCTGCATTTCCAGTACCTATGCACTGGGCTTCAATGTTACGAGAAATAAATTAAGTCCATTGTCTATTAGACCTTTTCGCTGAAAGCAAATGCAAACTACGTGACCTTCAGCTGCTTGTCACTGACCTTGAAAAAGACAGTGTTCTTGTTGCCAAGTTATTTTATAGAGAACCTGATCAAGGAATAGAAAAGATATGAAAGAGGATACCTCAGGAGCTCACAAAGGAGTTGATGCAACTTATTCCTTAACCACAGATGAGAGTATAAATTCAGCCATAATGGTGGCTTAAAAAATCATGCAAGTTTCAGCCATGGGATAATTAGCAATAGGTTTCCATACGCATTTAGAAGCTGAGTTCAGTGTCTGCGTGCATTTAAATTCTTCCTTCCTGGTTTTTTTTGTTAGAATATCTGTCCATGCTCTGGAGGGCTGCGTGGCTGCAATTGCATCCCATGGGGTTTCAGAATTATCTATTCCTCAACTGAGCACTGTTCAGAGCTCTTTCTACTTGCTGCAATTTGGAGAAAACTACAAGAAACGTACATAACCAGGCAATTCATTAAGAAGTTAATCAAGGATGCCACCTGCCTCAAGAGCAGCAGGGGCTCAACATTAACTTGAAGGGGTCAATTTAAAACTATATATATATTTCTAGTTGTATACATCAAAACTGATTTATCTGATAACAACAGCATAGACTTGCAAGCAGTAACTCAGAGAGTATGTTCATGAGCAAGGCAACTCGGGAAATTATTGCCAGTGATTGCCATGTCACTGTCACTTCTGGGCACAATAGGAAACCAGAGTGACTGTAATTAAATGATCAGAAATAAATGGCAAATGGTGGGGAACTCCGATGAGGTTTCTCAACAGGAAAGTTGCAAGTTCATCCATGTATCATAGACTGACTTCTCCTTCACAAGCTGAATTTCCCAAGCTCTTGAAGGCTGCTAAATAGCAATTTAAGGAAGTGATGCTCCAGAGCATGTCCCTGTGCTCATTGAAAGAGACTGAGAAAAGCCTTTATCAACATTGTCATCTATGGCTTTCTGGAGTGCCCCCAGGAGAAAAGGGAAAGCGAAACAGAGTGGATGCTCCATAAAGGAAGGCTCCTATGTGGAGAAGAAACAAGAGGTTCAAAAATGATCTGAGGGAGAGGGAAATATCCTTCCAAGGAGAAAATTTAAAGGCTCATCATTGAGATCATCACAATAAAGTCTTTCTCTCCATTGTATTAGCCCCTTCTTAGGAAAAAAAGGCAATAAAGATCTGCTTATACAAGAAAGGCTTCAGGAGGTCCAGGAGGTGGAAGTTCAGGATAGACAAAAATCCCTTTAGAAATAGTGGCCAATTCTTTGTTTGCGTAAGAGTGGTTAAGCAGTGGGACACACTTCCAGGGGAAGTGGTGGATTCTGCGCAGCTCGATGTCTTCTGCATGTCAAGACTGGATGCCTTTATGGATGTTATGTATCAGCCAAACCCAAACTCCTGGGATCAATGTGGGAATAACTGGCTTCAATTCTCTGGCCCGCGTCTTACAGAATGTCAGATAAGATGATCAAATAACACTCCCTGCTCTTAATGTCTGCCAATCTATTTACAATTTAAAATAAGAGCTAGTTGATTTCCCTGTATCTGCACTGGTGCCCAGCAGCAAAGACTTGAGCACAGGGACACTAGAAAGGGAAAGTCTACTGCAAGAAAGGAAAGTGTGCCTCTGGGGATGCAGATCAAGGATGCATATGGATCAGTTCATAAAGTACTGGAATGCAGCTCCCTCTTGAATGCTCCCACCACACAGTTCTCCTATTCCTCACCTTTGGGGAAGGAAGCAAGAAAAGCCCTGTCCAAGGAAGGCTTGATTTTCAAAGGTGCTAAGGAGCTAAAGCTCTTATTAATAACTAATTAGGCCTGCACTCTTACATCAGCAGATCCCCAAGTGGTTTACAAAGGTCAGTATCATTGTCCCCATTTTGCACATGAAGAAATTAGAGTCAGCTGAAATTAAGAGTGCTCAGCCCTTTTGGAAATCCAACTCTCAATAACAGAGGCAGACTTTAATAACCTGCACTGGAATTTGTCTAGGCAATGGAGCTAAGGCTCATGAAAAATTCCCTGCAATATTTAATGGCCATAACCAGTCAGGACTTTTGCATTAGCACCCTCATCTCACCCAGAAGGACAGCAGCCACAGAGACACCCCTCTGCATCGTAAGCAGGGCACTGATTCAGCATCCAGGGTGACAGCCAACTGCCACCTCCCAAGTCGCTGTGACCACAGTTTCCTGACAGTCTCTCACTCTGACACGGATTCAGTCCAGCTCACTTACATGCATCTAGAGCTCTACACAACTCTGAACGCCTGAATTTTCACCTCCGCTCTGTCTGAATCTGAGGAATATTTTTCACCTCTGCTGAGTCAGAGAGGAAAATATTACATCTCAGAGATGAAAGCCAAGATTGTTGCTCATCTGAACACATGGATAATGTACAGCGATTTTCCATTTTGAATTTAAAATTGGGTTTGGCTACCGTTTGAACCACATGGACTCACAGCATTACTGGTATAACAGCAGGAATGCAAATCACTGCAAAAGAAAAAAATAATAATCACTTTCTAAAAGAGTGTGACACAAAATTATTAATGTCATTAACATTGAAACTGAAACCCCTATGAGGGACATTTTCATTAAAATGGTTTGGGCTTCCAAATTGTCCTCACATTTTTCTTTGATCCCATGTTTGACAGCTCTGGTATCTCACACACACTGTACAAACCTTAATTGCAATTGCTGGATGGAAGCCAAAATCCAGGATGTAGAAATGATATGTAATTGGGTGCACAAATTAGAACAATTATGTCTAAATCAAATTCAATTCTTCATATAATCACAAAGATCAACATAGGAAAGGGTACTTGCCATCAGTTAAAAGCCATGGAGACAGGAATTGAGTAAGGTTCCTGGATAGCATGACTGGCGGGGATGTATCCATCAGACATGGATGGAGCTGTAGGAACTCTGAAAAATGTAGACTCTCATTTTACTGCTAGAAAGGCTTTTCACCACCAAAGATTCGTTTCAGCAGATAGGAAATAAAGAGTACAATTGCTCTGCTGGGACTGCCTTCCCAGCCTCTTGGCACTGGCAGACAGAAAAGTAACCAGAGTCTACTGCGGTCTCCTTACCAGGGACCTCATAGTGAGGGTGGACTTCTTTGGGCTGTCTGCCAACATGCTAATGAAGTGGCAGCTTGCTGCATGGAGTTTTGATATCCATAGGCCTCTTCAGGAGCAAAAAGATAAAAGCTACTTCAGTGGGATAGCACAGCCCTTCGATTCCAGCTCAGGGAAAGACAGACATGGCTCCACAGATGAGGGATGAAGGTGAACATGAAAATCCAATAGGTGAAGAACTTCACACACCTGTGCACAACTGACACTTTCCTAAGCCTTGCAGCTTTGTACTCTGTTGTGCATCTGCATCTGAGCTGCCCAGCAATAAGCTTGGGTTTCTTTGCTACGGGAAACTTTTCAAACATTTTATAGACTTTTTATTGTAAAAAAATGGGATTTGTGCTACCTTACATCCATTCTGTAAATTCTTCCTAAATTCCACTTTGATTCCTGTGATGGATAAGCTACGCCTTTCTCTGCTCCACTGGATTTAAAGGTCAAGAAAATGGAAGTCTGACACAGTCACAGCTGCTGTACAGGTTGGAGAGATTCCCTCAGAAACCTGAAGCACCTTTATTAACAAGAAAAACAATAATGCAACCTAGTGAACAGCAGCAGGTGAGGGCTTATGTCTTTCGGGTGTCACTGTGGTAGAACTAATGCTGCTCTGCCATTACTCCTCACCACTCAACATCCAAGCAAGCTGCAAGCCTGCTTTTTAGGACTATTCCTTCATTAATTAACATTTGAGGTTGCCTGTGGAAGTGTGAAGGGTGGATGGTGTTGGCTGGAGCTGGGGATAATTCACCAGCAATGCTTATTTCCAAGCAAGAAATAAGGTACTGTCAATAAGCTTAAGGTTTTCCAAGATTTTTCACAGGCCCTAGTTTGAGGATGCTAAAAAGAGCCCTGATTTCTAGAGGGTAGGAGTTTAGCACTCTTTGCAAACCACACTTCATCATGGTGTCTTAAACTGGGCACAGAAACTCACAAAGCATCTTTTAAAGTCTTACCTGAGTGCATGATGATGCCTGTGTTGTCATTTTCCAAACCTGCCTGAGTTGAATCAGTGTTCACTCTGGTTTTCATGGGGACAGTAGCACCCAAAGCTAGAGACTGTGATGTGCTGAAAAGACTGGGAGCATTGTCTTCACAAATCAGCAATCCACTGTCCTTCAGGACAGCTGTACAGTTCCTTATGGCTGTGGAGTATGATGTGCAGAAAACCATGCAAGAAAACATCTGAATAACTGAGAAACCACCTCCTTTGCCCCACCTCCTCCAAAAGGGGTCATCTTGAAACAAGGAATAATTACATAGTCCACTAAACTGAGTCCACACATAGTTCTCACTTCATTGGGCTCAATACAAATTAACCAAAGACAAAGAAATTAGACCTCTTCCAATATTGTACCCCAAAAGCTGGAATATCTTCAGAGTATTAACTATGGCAGTTGACATGCGGCATCACAGTCTTATCATTCAACCAGGATGGCTTGTACAGCAGCACCTGGAAAAGGGGAAAAGAAAAGAATCAAAGAAAATTAGGGCTGAAAGGGACCTCAGGAAGCCATCTTGTCCAGCCTCCAGTAGTCACTCCTGGATGCAGCAATAAAAGACTTTTCCTTACCGGCAATAGGCAGTGGACAGTAAACACCTATTATACTGTGAAGAATAAAATTAGAGCATTCCCAAAGACCTATCTGAAGGTAAACAAGCGCTGTGCTCCAAAGCTCGCTCAGTATGCAACAGCCCTTTTATTTCCCTTTAACCGGTAACTATATTCTGTTTGATCAATGAACAAGAAGGATCTATGCTCTGGGGCAAAAACCAAGTGGCAGATAGTAAAGGAGAGGCAGAATTTATTAGTGTTTGAGATAAGCAGAACTGTCTTTTCCAGTTTAAGCAGTTAACAATAGCTACAGCCACCGCCTTGCTACGGGGCACTTACCTGTTTATTGATTCGGTCCTTTGTGTGTGCTTTTTCTTCCCCTCACCTCCAAGCTGCCATTTCGGTGTTATTGGATTCTTGCATTTCAGATTGTGAGCAGGTACTCTAAACTACTGTTAGTTCTTTAAATATATTCTGTATCTTAATGTGTCATGCAAGCACAAGCCAAGCACATCAGAAGCTGCAAGATAATGGGCAATTACTGCTTTTAAACAGACAAGGCATTCACTAGAAGAATGTGCTGCATCTTAAATTATCCATAAATCCTCTAATGGTGCTTCTATTAATACCTGATTTCTGGCACGTTCCTAATTATTGTGTTTCTTATCTAAACCACTGCTTCCCTCTGCCAAATAAATGCCCAGTGTGTAGGGGAAGGCAACAGGAGAAACTGTTTCGTTGAAATCTGGGAAGTAACCATGCAGTTCTGCTGCCTGGAGGCCTGTGCTTACAGCATCAGATTCCTATGCCTCAAACCAGGTGGGGGAATATCAAGGACTGGATTTTTGCCTGCCCAGACCTCAAAAAACATCCTTCATTTGTGGTGCTGACCTGAGCCTTTCCACAGAGAGAACCAGGCACTCTCAGGTGTTGTGGACTACCCTACCCATTAACGTGTGGGAAGTCGCTTTTGTGTTCTCGTCTTTAAACAGTTGATTTGGGGGTGAACTATTTGGAAGTGTTACTGAGCCATACTAGCCATGCCATTTTGTCAAATTCTCCAGCAGTGATTACCGTCTGGCTTTCTAATTGTGCTCTGTGGACTGAGCCAGCCTCTCTTGCTGCATATCGAGGGCTTGGAAAAAAAGAGGATGCCACTGCTGGCTGCTCCTAAGGTGCCACCTACTCTGGCCATTTTACAAACAGTGCATGTTTGGAAAACAAAATGAGCAAAGGAATCAAGTGTCTAAAGTTGGGCTCTGCGTAGTCCAGAGAGCCGAAGTAACAGCAGACAGAACACATGCACGCTGTACTCAAGACCTGGTTATAAATGCCACTCTTCCTCCCTCTTGAACCATTACACACTCCAACAGAATGAGAATGTGCAATTCATGTCTCATTAAAATTTTTTTGAAATATTATCCTTTTGCCTTCCCTGCATTTCCCCCCTATTAAACAGAGCCAGTGCTTCCTTTGGAGAATACAAGCAATTTGTTACCATAACAACACCTTTTCTCTCTCACTCTACAAAGTTTAAATACCAGCTTCCCTCCGACTGTGTTTTTTCTTCCCCCTCTAGAGGCTACGAGCTGCCACCATTCCTCTCGCAGAAGTAGCTGGGGCAATCAGTGAAGAATTCTTCTTGGAAGGCAGCTGGTTCAGGTGCCTGCCCATGTTAATTCAAAGTGACAAAATCTCAGGCTAGACCCATCTATACTTGCAATTATTTTCTGTGTTTTCTCAGTTTCTTAAACTGGCTCTTTCCTCTCCTTAAGCCCTTGGCCATGCATATAGTTTGTGCATGAAAGAGCAGATCCCTGTGAATATGCTCCTCGGCCAATGTCACCCTCCAGTGCTACTGAATGATTTATATGCTGAACGTTTTTTTCTATTGTTTGACCAGCTCCGGTGACAAAGGTATTCATTAATTCGCGATTCCCACTTGGCTTAGGTAGATTTCTGAAAGAGCCTGCAGAGCCCAAACCAATTGGCACTGGGCGCATGTACATGTGCTATTAGCATGCAGCAATAAACTTCAGCACATATGGCACATCACACTGGAGGTTATTGCCCTTAGGTGCACTATTTGAATATGCACCCAGGACCACAGCCCATTGAGCCAGGTTAGAGCAGCCCTGGCTGGCAGAGGGCGCAGGGGGTCAGCCTGCCAGCCTGGGGCTGCTCCAACCCAGCTCAACGTGCTGCAGAGGGGCTGGCTGAGGCATGAGAGTGCTACTGTGTAGGACTAGCTGGTAGGCAGCCTCCACACTGAAAGGCCCTCATGTCCCAGCCGGCTGCATCAGTGTCTACACGTGCAATGCTGCAAAGTAAAAAAACTCTGCAGCCAGGTAGTACTTTTATTTACAAGTACTCTCCTGCTGCGGAGTTAATTAGTTTCCTGCAGACTAATAGGGCCGCATGCGTTGACACGAGATACTTAGTGCAGAGCTCATTAGTCTATTCCACAGTAAATGTCTCGTGTAGATTAGGATAAAAGTTGAAAAATATCTCTCTCATTTCTGCCTAACTTGGGATAGGAGTCAAGATGAAAAACTCAGGACCCACCTTCTTATAAGACTTCAAATACTTCCTGGATTCTGTTTTGTATGAAGTGATATGCGAACAACTCCCCATGGTGTTCCTGATCCCAGGCTGAAGCTGAATGTCCAACAGAGCATACAGATAAGAGAAAGGGAGGAGATTTATCAAAGATGTTTGAACTTTGGGATGGGTGGCAGAAGGGATTAGCAGTGGACCTAATTATAGATGGAGGTTCATGCTAGTTCTCATGTTGTTTGAGTGAGACAGGCCCATTGCAGACATGCCACAGATTTTTGTTTCATTACCCTCTTTCAGTTGTTACTGTTATTAACAGTGTTTGTATGGGGCCAGTTTTCTGTCAGGCATTTTTAAGATGAAAGCTATGGTTATTGACAGTAAAGTAGCTAAGAGGCCTCCCTTCACTGATTTGGGCATGGGATCTTCTCGCTCCAAAACAGATAAACCGTCTTTGGGCTATGCAGGCATCTTGTCCCATTTCTTTTTTCAAATTACCCAGTCTACAAAATTTATCTTGTGAGCTGCCAGTTTCTTATGTATAATTTAATCCTGATTACACAAAGGTTCTTAAATGCCAATAGCTTTAATTTTTATTTAAACCAACTCAAAAGGTCCCTAGACCTCTGAGATAAAATGCAGCTTCAAGAACTTTCTTTTTTCATGTTCTTCTGTATAAGGATTTTTCATACTACTGCCTGTTAAATTCCATGTCCTTCCTCTGGACCCTTGCTGTGCATTATATAACTTTGTTATGTTAACATGAAAATTAAACACAAGAGATGAATCAGCTACACTGGATTCACTTATCTAGATCAAAACCACCATAGCATAACCAACAGGACCAAAGCTGGAGCCTAACTGCAAAGGAATGAATTCCAACTTCTAGAAACAAAAATTTGGAAAAAAAAATCTGTAGAAAATCCATTTTAAATATGAAGGGCCAGCTTTTTTTCTGGATATCTGCAAAAGTCACATAAAGAATATTAGTGACACAACTTTTTTCATAATGGACTGACTAATGTAAAGGAATTAAAACATTCAATAAACCCTTTCATCTTTCTTCCCAATTCAAATCCAGCCCAAGATAATGGTGACTGAAAATCATTATGTGGCTGATAGCAGTTAAGCTGGTAACTTTGGTAAAACTGTCCTGACACGTCACAAATACCAGTCATTGTCTCGCTTACTGGATGTTTAAATGCAGTGACAAAGAATGTGGATGATAAGCCTCCTTCTGTTTGTCCCAACAGGTCAAGGGAGTGAAAAAAGCTGTGCACTACAGGTTGCATGCAACTAGCATGCTAAAACAGCCTGTCTTCCGTTTTTCTAATGTCCCCTTCCTACAAGTTCATCTCACAGGTGCATACATGCAAGTGTCTTTGTCAGGGAAGTTTCCCATTGGTTTAGGGATTCTGGGGTTCAAATGCAAACTGTATGGTGCGCGCTCATGCCACACTGCCAGGTGCACCTGTGCAGCCAAGAGGAAACACTGGAACCAATGTGTTCATGCAACTCCAGATAGAGCTTGTCCAGACCATCTAGCGGATTTAGGTTGGTATGCATCTAAGGTTGCTTACACAAGATACATTTTTCACGCAGTCTGGTCCCTGAAAGTACACTACAGCCATGACATAATGCACATTCACAGTTGCAGTGCACTTTTAAAATGGTCGATCGCATGAAAAATTAACACATGATAAATCAGCTATTAGCTGAAGGTGTTAGGGAACTTCTGTTCAGGTTCCCTCAAGGGTTATTTTTCACATGCGCTTGTCTCCTTCCTGTGTAGTGGGGGAGGGAGGTAGGAAAGGTACCCCTGCTGGGGCACCTGGGGGGGCCTGCAAGGCAGTGTGACTCCCTTCCCCTACCCCGCACCCAAGCCTTTTCACAGTAGCAGCACAGCTGCTGGCAGGGCTTTGCTATGGCTAGAGCTGGGGGGAGGTGGGATGGAATGGAGCCCCCTCACCTCATGGGACCCCCCCCAGCTATCCCAGCTGGGGTATTGGGGCAAGCTGGGCTGGGCCTGTGATGTAAGGGAACTCCCCCAGCTCTGGCCACAGCAAAGCCCTGCCAGCAGCTGTGAGCCAGCAGGTGTGTGCTGCTGGTATCAAGAAGCTTAGGCAGGGGATGGGGGAAGGGAGTGCCTCTTCCCTACCCATGGGCACTCCCTTCCCCCACCCATTGCCTGAGCTTCTTGATGGGGGCAGCACACAGATACCAGCTCAGCTTTGCTGTAGCCAGAGCTTGGAGGAGGGGACAGGTCTGAGGAAAGGAGTGGTTCAGCTAACACTGGGACACTGCAGGAGTGTCCCCATCTGCTGGCAGTGCTGACAGTGCAAGCAGGTTCAAGCCCCACGACCTGGCAGGTGAATGTCTGTTGGGTTTAGTAGTGCTTTAACTCATGGCACTTTGTATAATGCACCATGAGTTAGAGCACCTCCCCTAAACATCTGTGGGCACCCTAAATCTCCCAACTACCTTTAGCAATCTCAACACTAGTCAATAATAATAGCTACAGGTAGGGATTAAAGGCTCTATACAATTCTGAAAGCTCAGAAAATGTCAGCACTTCCTCCTGTGATACCATTTACTCACATGAAATCAAAGAATACTTCACAGTATGAGTACCAATGTGTGACTGATCCAAAAAGACATGAAAGGCATTGTCAGTAAGAAACATTCAACATGTCAAGGGAATCTGACGTGGAATTTATGTAGGCAGGAAAATTGAAAGAGAATATCAGATACTTACGAATCTCTCATGTAAAAGCAAAATTATTTCCAAGAATATAGAAAGTAGACAAACTGAGTAGGAATACAAAAAGAAGTCACCCTTCCCTAAAACTGATTAGGAAATGGAAAAGAAATAAGAGAGATTAGGAGGTTTTTAACACCTCCTTTTCCTGTATTAGATTTATTGATCTGCCATATACAACAATCAGATTTTTATTTTCAGAAGTCTTAGGAGCCTGTATATGCTGTGCAGAGATTGGTGAATACTGCCAAACAATTTTCATACATATTCATTCAAAATATTAAATTTGTTTCATCAGCATTCACACTTCTTTTGTGTTAGCTTCCTGCAAATATCCCAGAGATCAGCCTTCACTAAGGTGAATGCACAAAAATAACTTCAAATGCTTGAATATTTACAGGCATCAAATTTGGAATTGCTGAACTAACAAACAACTATGCAAATTTTGAATGCCAATTAGAGAATTTTATGCTTGAAAATGCAATTTGTAATTGAAACTTTTGTTGATTATATTCATAAATCATCCATTTGTGGGGTGGAAACAATACCTTTCAACTCATGCAGCTTGGCAACACAACAGAGGTTTTGAATATTCCCAGTGAGCTGGTTGCAGAAGATCTGCAGACCAGAAACTACTCTCTGAAGAAATTCAAGAGTAATTTTGCATTGGGAATAATTTCAGGAATTCGGTCACTTGGTCATGGATGAATAGAAAAGCAGCACAAAATTCTATGGGATGTGATCCTTTAGGATGTCAGGGTTGGATTTCTAAGAAGTCTAAATCACTCAAAAGCAAAAGTCTTGTTGAAAAATCATTGGAATTTATGCTCCTAAAATCCCATCTCTATTGTACAAAACCGCTGTCACCTCCTGAGAGAGCATGAGTATGTTCAAAAATAAAAATAGCTTTGCATTAGTAAATCCTCACCCTTGAATCTCCCTCATAACTTTTGAGGTTAGTAAGTCCATAAATTAAATTAAAATCCAGTTAAAACGGATTTCTAAAGTGAACTCATAACATTTTTTATGGGAAAAACATTTTATTCTTCTAACTTCTTTATATCACCTTTTCACATTTTTTACTTTGCCTATTAGTTTTTAATAACCTTTAATTTTTTTAATAATTCACTTTTAATCCCAGATGACAAGTCCACACTGCAGTGAAGATTCCATTTCACAACCAAGTGTCAGTGTCACTTTCAAGAAAGATGGCCTGCTAAGTTCTACCTCAGTGAGGATTTCATAGACATTAGGGCTGGAAGGGATTGAAGATCATTGGGTCCAGCCCTCTACCCCAAGGGTAGGAAGTCAGTTGGGGTCAAAGGATCCCAGCAAGATAAGCATCCAATTGTTTCTTGAATGAGTCCAGAGTAGGTGCCTACACCACTTCTGGAGGGAGTCTATTCCAGGCCTTGGGGGCTCGGACAGTGAAGAAGTTTTTCCTTATGTCCAGCCTAAAACGGTCATGGAGGAATTTATTATCATTGGTCCTTATTATCCATTGGGGTGCTCTGGTGAACAGACATTGCCCCCCAATCCTGATGCACACCCCTTATGTACTTATAGGCAGCCATCAGGTCCCTGTTGAGCCTGAGCTTTTACAGGCTGAAGAGTCCCATGGCTCTCAGACTCTCTTCATAAGGCCTATTCTCTTCCCCTCTGATCATGCACGTGGATCTTCTCTGGACTCTCTCAACCTTCTCAACATCCTTCTTGAATTGTGGAGCCCAGAATTGGATGCAGTACTCCAGCTGTGGCCTCACCATGGCCGAGTACAGTGGGTGGATGACATCCTGAGATTTACTTGAGAAGGATGCAAGCCAGAGTTTTGTTTGCTTTACCAGCTGCGACATCATATTGGTGGCTCATGTTCATCTTGTGGTCAATCATGACCCCCAAGTCTCTTGCAGCTGTGGTGCTAGCAAGCATAGCACTATAAGCATGCTGCAGGGTTTTTTTCCCCGGAGGCGAAGTACCTTGCATTTTTGGGTATTGAACGTCATCAGGTTTATATCCACCCACTTACTAAGCTTATCCAAGTCAGCCTGGATCACTAACCTATCCTCAGGTGTGGATGATATGCCCCAAAGTTGTGTCATCGGCAAACCTGGCCAGTGCACTTCTGA
This sequence comes from Gavialis gangeticus, assembly GCF_001723915.1. Lineage (NCBI taxonomy): Eukaryota > Metazoa > Chordata > Crocodylia > Gavialidae > Gavialis > Gavialis gangeticus. The sequence continues at coordinate 4,654,610 of NW_017729014.1, forward strand.
CACCAATGTCCACATCATTGATAAAGATGTTAAAGAGAACCGGTCCAAAGACAGAGCCTTGGGGGATGCCACAGGTAACAGAGCCCCATAATGATTCACTTCCATCGACTACTACTCTCTGGGTCCAACCTTGGAGCCAATTTCCCAGCCATCGGACTGTGGTGTAGCCAAGACCACAGCTGGCCAATTTTTCCATGAGGAAATCATGGGATATGAGACCAAAGGTTTTTTATGA
>NW_017729014.1:4659844-4660348 GCF_001723915.1 Gavialis gangeticus
TTTGAATGCCTTCAAAACACATTTGGATGCTTATCTTGCTGGGATCCTATGATCCCTGATGACTTCCTGCCCCTGGGGCAGGGGGCTGGACTCGATGATCCTCCAGGGTCCCTTCCAGCCCAAATGTCTATGAAATCTATGAAATCTTGGACTCCTCTTCCTGTCAAGTCCTGGTCCCTTAGGGCCTCAACAATGATCCTCCTGAGCTTGTCACAGTCAGCTTTCCTAAAGTTGAGCACTTCTGCATTGCTGACTGACTTGCCAGCTTTGTGATGGATAGTAAAGGTGAACAGCTTTTGATCACTGTCACCCAGATTTCCATCGATTCTTAGGTCACTGACTAGATTATCCCCTTTGACCAATACCAGGTCCAGCAATGCTTTACCTCTTCTTGGCCCGTAGACTTCTTGAGTCAGGTAGACCCTGTCCACGCATGTGAGGAAGCATTGCAAGGAATGGGATTTGGCCAAGTGCTCTTCCCATGAGATGTCCAGGTAGTTTAAG
>NW_017729014.1:4665348-4678595 GCF_001723915.1 Gavialis gangeticus
TCAAGCTAATTGGCCTGTAATTCCCGGGATCTACTTTCCACCCTATCTTGAAGATGGGTACCATATTGGCCTCCTTCCAGTCTTCAGGTACTTCACCTGAGTACCACGAGTTTTCAAATATTTTTACCAATGGTTGGGCTATGACATCTGCCAGCTCCTTGAGTACTCTGTCAGGACCAGCTGACTTGAAGATGCCCAGCCTCTCAAGGTGTTCCTTTACAAGGTCTACACCAATACTGGGTATAAATACGCCCTCAGCCTGGCCGTCCTGCATCACGCTAGGCAGGGCGATCCCTTTGGGCTGATGAAAGACCAACATGAAGTAACCATTAAACAGGTTGGCTTTTTCCTGGGTGTTGGTTTTCGATTGTCCCATTTGGTTCAGCAGGGGTTCTATGTTACCATTGCTTTTTTCCAACTCCCTACATATCTGAAAAAGGACTTTTTATTATGCTTCATATGTGAAGCCAGATGGAGTTCGGTTGCAGCCTTGGCTTTCCTGATCCATTCCCTGCAGGCATGGACCAGTGCTGAGTACTCTTCCTTGGTGGTGATTCCAGCCTTCCGTCCTTTACAAGTCTCTCTTTTTAGGCGAAGGAGGTCCTCAAGTTCCCTGCTGAGCCAAGGGTGTTGCTGTGCCCTTTTGCTACCCTTCTTCCGAGATGGGATGTACAACCCTTGTGCTGTAAGGATCACTCCCTTGAGGAGCAACCACTCATCTCGCTGCAGCTAGTAAAGCAAGCAAAACACTGGTTTGCATCCATAGATGCTTCTCAAGAAGATCCCGGGACGTCATTCTCCAACTGTACTCGGCCTTGGTGAGGCCGCAGCTGGAGTAGTGCATCCAGTTTTGGGCTCTGCAATTCAAAAAGGATGTGGAGAAGCTTGAGAGGGTGCAGAGGAGAGCCACGTGCATGAACAGAGGTCAGGAAAACAGACCTTATGACGACAGGCTGAGAGCAACGGGGCTCTTCAGCCTGGAAAAGTGCAGGCTCAGGGGTGATCTGGTGGCCACCTATAAGTTTATCAGGGGTGCTCATCAGGATCTGGGGGAATGACTGTTCACCAGAGCTCCACAAGGGATGACAAGATCTATAGTCACAAACTCCACTGTGACCAGTTCAGACTGGACATAAGAAAGAACTTCTTCACTGTCTGAGACCCCAAGGTTTGGAACAGACTGCCACCTGAGACAGTTCAAGCACCCACTTTGAATGCCTTCAAAACACATTTGGATGCTTATCTTGCTGGGATCCTATGATCCCTGATGACTTCCTGCCCCTGGGGCAGGGGGCTGGACTCGATGATCCTCCAGGGTCCCTTCCAGCCCAAATGTCTATGAAATCTATGAAATCTTGGACTCCTCTTCCTGTCAAGTCCTGGTCCCTTAGGGCCTCAACAATGATCCTCCTGAGCTTGTCACAGTCAGCTTTCCTAAAGTTGAGCACTTCTGCATTGCTGACTGACTTGCCAGCTTTGTGATGGATAGTAAAGGTGAACAGCTTTTGATCACTGTCACCCAGATTTCCATCGATTCTTAGGTCACTGACTAGATTATCCCCTTTGACCAATACCAGGTCCAGCAATGCTTTACCTCTTCTTGGCCCGTAGACTTCTTGAGTCAGGTAGACCCTGTCCACGCATGTGAGGAAGCATTGCAAGGAATGGGATTTGGCCAAGTGCTCTTCCCATGAGATGTCCAGGTAGTTTAAGTCTCCCATGACAACCATGCACCAAGAGCATGCAGCCTCAGCCAGTTCCCTGGTGAATTCCTGGTCTAGGTCTTGTTTCTGGTTAGGAGGTCTGTAGTAGACTCCTACTATGATGTCCCCTGTACTATGTTCCCCACGCGTTTTAACCCAAAAGGACTCCAAACATCCTCCCTGGGTGCCAACGTCAATTTGCAGGGACGTGTAGCTTTCCTTGACATAGAGAGCTACACCCCCGCCCCTTTAATCTGCATGATCTCTCCTGTACAAGGTATAGCCATCTATACCTGTGGTCCAATCATAGGTGGAGTCCCACCAGGTCTCCATTATCCCTATGAGATCATAGTCATTCTTGCTTAGCAGGAGGACCAATTCCTCCTGTTTGTTCCCCAAGCTCCTGGCGTTGGTGTACAGACACGTAAGTGTCCCATTGGAAGCCCTAGGCTTCCTTGCACTCTCTGGCAGACACCGTTCCAGGGCTAGGGTAGGTGTGGATTCCCTTGAGTGCCCTGTTATGCAGTAGCTGCCTAGTGGGCTTGCATTGGTGGTTATCCACCCATCCCCTGGCGGACTTAGTTTAAAGCCTGGTTGAGTAGGTCAGCCAGTCTGGCTAAGAGCCTCCTCCCCAGCAGAGTGAGGTGGAGGCTGTCTCTTCCCAGCAGACCACTGCCTCTCTCACCAAAGAGCAGACTGTGGTCCTGGAAGCCAAAGCTGTCACGATGACACCAGTGCTGCAGTCTCTGGTTGACTACCTCAATCCTCTTCTCCCTCCTCGGCCCATAGCCCGAAACCAGAAGGATCGAGGAAAATACTACCTGTGCCCCCAACCCTTTAACCCCACTCCCAAAGCCCTGTAGCACCTCATGACCCGGCTGGGATTGCTCTGAGCCATGTCATTCATGCCCACATGGATAAGGAGGTAGTGGTTGGTGGGCCGGATGAGTTTTGGGATCCTCTTGGCCACGTCCCGGATATGGGCTCCCAGAAAGCAGCAGACCTCCCGGGCTAAAGGGTCGGGGCAACAGATTGTCCCCTCAGTCCCCCTCAGGAGGAAGTCTCCTACAACGACCACTCTACGAGTGGCCTTAGGGAGAGCAGGGACAGTAGCTGTGAGTGAGCCTGCATTACCAGCAGGAGCTGGCAGCTCTGTAGGCTCTACTGGAGCTGCAAGAGGTTCATACCTGTTGCAACGCCCCAGAGGGGAAGGGACCTTAGTGCAGTGGGCCTTGGGGCCATTGACCACCTTGGTCCAACCCCCTGGCTGGGCAGTATGGGAGATCCCGAGTCCTCCCTTGCCCTAGAAGGTGACCTTGATATACCCTCCACCTCCAGGAGATGAAAGGCCCAGCAATGGGAGTCTGTCTCCTGCTCACCATCCTTGATGCAAACTCCCATGCTAAACTCCCATGCTTTGCCCAGAAGAACACTTGTTTGTGCATCCTGTTCGTGAGGCTCCAGTCGCGTGGCTCCCTGGGGGGCTGGGCGAAGTAGGAGCCAGGGTAGGGCAAGACCCTCCTCGGATCCTTTCAGCTGCCTCCCTGCAGCTGATCTAAGCTATCCCCTCCCTCCATGGGCCCCGTTTACCTCCGGCTGTGCTGGGGGTTGGCAGGGGTGCTCTGTGGCTGCTGGGAGTCACTGTGGGGGCTTCTGGGTGCGGGGGCACAACAGGCTTGCACCTTTGCATCTCCCACCACTCTCTAAGCCCAGCTATTGTTTCTTTTTTCCTTTGGCGGGCCCTTTTAAAATGCGCACACGTGGAATGGGCCCGCTGCGGCACCATGCTTCTCCTGTGCAAGGGGGTCTCTGCCCAAGATTTGGGGGAAAAGTGCTGTGGCCTTCTATTCCAATAAAATGTCTTATAGAGATTGTTATATGATATCCAACAGGGGCAGGGAGAGCGGTACCCCCCTGGCACCTGATTCCCCCATGTGTTCCACCCTGCTTGTCAGTCCTTATCCAGTCCCACCTGACCTCCAGTCTCTCTCCTGCCATGACTTTGACATTGCTCAGTTGACTGTTGAAAGAAGTGGTCCCTGGGACCATGCATAGCCTTGTGGGTCCTGGTCTGCCTGGCCAGGATAGTCCCACCTTTGGGCCTTTGCTATCTGCTACTTCCCCTTTAATGGAGGTCCTCACATAGGATTCTGAGTACTTGTGGGGTTTTGGCTGTCCTGGCCTTGGCCCCCTTTTTCTCTATGACCATACCCTCTGACTTGGCCAACTGTTCAAGTACACCAAGGCCATCAGGTATCAGCCTTGCCTTTATGGCAGCCCCCCTATCCTGGGGTATCCACTTTTGCCTCAATAATCTCTGCCCCTCTGCCTTGGGGCTGGCTTCTGGTACCTATTGCAAGGAAACACATTCAGACATCCCTGATTGTGGTCTTCTCTGCCCCTATAGCCACAACCTGCTCTTCCAGCTACAAGTCCAAAGTGGAACAGCAAAAAAACTCCACAAGCCCACAGCTTCATAACAGATAGTCTCTCTCTGTCAGAGAAAAGTGTTGAAACAGCTCCCTTGGGCAGCTTATGTCCACCTCCAGCAGCTGCTTTCTTTCATGCTGCTCTCCATGCTGCAAGTAGGGGCCACCTCCAGCCTGCTCAGAATCTGGGTCTATATCCCTCAGCCCACTCTCCCTCTGATCACCTGATTGGACCTTTGGCTCTTAACCCCCAGGTGTAGCTAATTGTTTCATTAGCTGTCTGGCCCTTTAATCCATGGTTCAGTCCACCAGGGCTCCTGTGCTGGTTGCCCTGCCTGACCCCTGGTTTCCTACCAATTTAGGCTTTCCTAGCAACAAGGGCAGGGATTTCCTGTTACAGTTAATTAATAAGAATGTTCATTTCTGCATGCTAGAGAATGACAACAGATGTACATTGGACCATAACCCACTGGACTACAAGGAGCTATCATGGCTGGAGCTGTCTCACAGTTGCTCACTGCTTCACCCAACCAAGCAAGATTTTTTTACTGAGATGGAAAAGGGACATTGTTTACTAACAGTGAAGTCAGCTACAGGAGAAAAATCCAGGCTATGAAAATCAGGCTTGGGCTAGAGTCTTTGTAGAACAATCCTTCTATTACCTGGACAGACGTGTGCATGCCCACATGATCCATATATGCATTTTTCTCCCTCCATGCCTAACCCAAAAAGGATGCAAGTTTGTGATGACTGCCATCTTGGCCAATTTATAAGGACCAGAATCAAACACCATCAGATGCAAAATGTAACCATCTGTCTTGTATATACACATTTGCATGCAGAGAGCCTGCTCCAGTTATTGGGATAGTTTCTTTAGTGTGAACATCTATCCATTAGGAAGAAGACTGAGATCCTCCAAGTGATTCCATAGAGCGTGCCATAGCAAAAGAACAACATATAGAAATAGCTTTCCATATTTCTACCTGGGGCTGAATTTATACTTAGAGGTACTGCCTGCCTAAAAAGCCCCCTGAAGCATCCAGTTCTCCATATCCACACTCCTTTTCTTTTTTACAGACAAGATTGCTCAAAGGTTTACTTTAGAGGTTCCTCAGGAATTGGTTATCTCATTCATAAAGCTTTGGCTCAGGCTGCAAAAGCATTGTAAAAACACTAAACCTTCTATTATGTGAAAGATGCTTTCTGTGGACTTCAGCTAAAGCATCACTTCTTAAAAGAGACATATTTTGTGCTTGAATATTGGAAAAATTGGCAGTGCAGTGAGGAAAGCTTCAAGTCCTGGGATACCAGTGCCACTGCTGGCTCACTGCTAAAATAAAGTGAGATGGGAGTCCAGGAACCTGCTACCTGACAGTGAAATAAAGATGATTAAGGAAATATTTCAGCTTCCTTTTTTCCCCCCTTGCTAAATGTCATGCTTCAAGGGAGTACAGCCAAGAAAAGTTCAAAGTAATAATATCAGAAATCTGCTTCTCTTTTCCTTTTGACATTTTATTGTGATATGAAATAGCAGAGGATAAAAGCTGTAATGGGGATATTTGGTTCCTTCTTTCATGAGCATTTAAATGCAGGCTGGTTATGACTCACATTTATTGCAATATATGCAAATTTTAAGGGCCCCATTCACAAAGCCAAGCCATCTACAGACATACTCTTTTGTGGAATTTACTATATGTAAGGAAAGGCTTGAAAAATTATTTCCACACAAAGTTCATACTTTTGGCCTGCCTTTAAGTCATTACACCATAAGGTCCACATACAGCACAAGTTCTATTAATATATTTCTTAGATTTCATAGACATTAGGACTTGAAGGGACCTAGCAACATCATTGGGTCCAGGCCCCTGCCCAAGGGGCAGGAAGTCAGCTGGAGTCAGATCACTCCAGCAAGATAAGCAACCAAGCATTTCTTAAAGGTATCCAGAGCATATGCTTGCACCACTTCTGTGGGACGTGTGTTCCAGATTCTGGGGACTTGGACAGTAAAAGGTTTTTCCTTATGTCCAGTCTAAAATGGTCTTCCAGAAGTTTGTGACCATCAGACCTTGTCTTCCCTTGGGGTGCCCTGGTGAACAGATATTCTCCCAGTTCCTGATGCACACCCCTTTTATACTTATAGGCTGCCACCAAGTCACCCCTGAGCCTTCCCTTCTCCGGGATGAAGAGTCCCATGCCTCTCAGCCTCTCCTCATAAGGCATGTTCTCTTGATCTCTGATCATGCGCGTGACTCTCCTCTGGACTCTCTCAAGCTTCTTCACATCCTTTCTAAAGTGTGGAGCCCAGAACTGGATGCATCACACCAGATGCAGCCTCACCAAGGCCAAATAAAGCGGGAGGATGACTTCTTCGATCTTGCTTGAGATGCATTGGTAGATTCAAGCCAGAGTTTTATATGCTTTGCCAGCTGCGGCACCACATTGGTGGTTATAACAGGGAATCCTAGCCCTGTTACTAGAAGACAGGTCGGCCCCTTTAAGGCCAGAACTTTCTGGAAACACTGTGCCAGTAAGGTGGGGGTTAAAAGCTGAGTCTGGCCAGCTAGTCAGGTGACCAGAAGGGGGCAGGCCAGGACCATAAAAAGCCTGGGCTGAGCAGCAGTAGTGGCCAGCAGCCAAAGGGGAAGGAGTGTGTCCCAGAGCTCCATGGAGAGGCTTGGTGAGAGGTCCAAAGGCTGGAGGAGGGGAACTATGGAGGACCCCTGAGAGATGGCAGCAACCCCAGAAGAAGGACTGTAGCCAACAGTGGGGAACCAAAGCATGAACCCCTGTGTAAATGTAAGCTGGTGTGCTGCCTTCTTTAATCACATTTTCTCTTGATGGAGGTTATTGCCCATGGACAGGAGGACTGTTCATATTTCTTTTGTTATTGAATAACACCAATGGTTTGGGTGAGGCTATTGGGGAAGGAGGAGGCCTCATTGGGACCCCACTACAGCGTGGGGATCCAGCACCAGTGTGGGTGGAGGATTTAGGGTGCACTGACCCCAGCGCCAGAGAAGGCACAGTATTCAGGGTACATAGGCCCCAGCACCAGTGTGGGTGCAGGATTTTAGGGTGTACAGACCCCAACGCCAGAGGGTGCAATCCTAAAAGGCCAGAGTGGTCTGGTGCACCTGAGGTGTGATTTTTTTGGGGTTTTTTGGACCAGGGCAGTGTGAGTTCAAGGCCATTCCCCAGCCTTGAGCTTGTGACCCCCTGGCTGTGGGGCCGGTGGCTGGGCCTCTAGGTCTGGCTCCAGATTGGAGCAGAAAGGAGGGCCACAAGCCTCAAGACAAGGGAAAAAAAGCTAGTGCCTTGGAGTCAAACCCTGTTTGGTGGGTTTAGACAGGGAGGCCTAGCTAGACAAACACGGGGGTCAAGGTCCATGGAGGTGGAAAACCCCAACATACAAAATACAATAGGCAGTCTCCCGCTTACAAGAACATCAGTATAATAATTTCCATCAAGACATGGCTGGCGAGTAGACAGCAGGACACAAGAACCTTAAAGGGGACTTCAACGGCGCCCCAGGGAAGATGGCGCTGGGGAGGGCAACCTGTTACAGTGGCTTATGTTCACTTTGTGGTCAATCATGACCCCCAAGTCTCTTTTAGTCATGGTGCTTGTAAGTGTAGCACTGCCGAGCCTATAAGTATAATACGGGTTTTTTCTCCTGAGGTGGACCACCTTGCAGTTCTGTGTTGAATGCCATCAGGTTTTGATCCACCCACCTTGCAAGCCTGGCCAGGTCAGTCTGAGTCGCCAGCCTATCCTCTAGCGTGACCACACTTCCCCATAATTCAGTGTCATCTGCAAACTTAGCCAGTCCACTTCTGACACCCACATCCAGATCATTTATGAATATGTTAAGGAGTACTGGTCCAAGTACTGAACTCTGGGGGATGCATGGAACAAAAAACATCATCTCACCACCAGCTGGAAACTCCCAGGTGTGGGAGGTAGAGCTGTTTGTGTGGTGAATGCACTCAGTGAAAACAATTCTGTTGAATTGCAATCTTTCGCACAGTCCCCCTTGTGCAACAGTAGCAAATCCCTTAATCTCTCTGAGCTTCATCTATAAAACGGGACATAATAAGCTTTCTTTCTCCCACTCTTTGTCCATCTTGTCTGTTTAGACTGCAGTTTGGCGCAGGGACTCTTTCTCCCTATCTGTATGACTCCTAGGTCAATGGGACCCTGACTTCATTGGCATCTGAGTGGTACTATAAAACAATTAAGATATGACAGCAATGATATCAGAAAATAGCAAATGTGCCCCTTTAGTTACCAATGCACCTGATCTGAGGTCACAAAGGAACAGGTCTGCTATCACAGTGAATGCTAACACGACTATTTGCTTGTACACTCTATCTTCCAGAAAGAAGAAACAAATGTAATCCCAGCCACTACCCATGGCCACGTCCGGATTTAGGGTCCTAGGGTGTCAAATAGCCTTGGTCAACCTCCCAGGCCCTAAGGCTGGGGACACCTTTGCATGGAGTGCTTTCTTGTGGTTTTCCCACACACTGGCGTACATACAGTTTATTTACAAAACAGTCCACATATGAATGAGGTTAATAGCAGAATAGGATGTCAATCTAATTGTCAAAGACAGGTATCAGTGAAGTAAAACACTCTATACAAATTGAATCAAAGACACCCTCAGTACAATTCCCCAGCTTAAACCTTGAGACTCCAGTGAATTTCAGCAGGAGCACACAGGGTTAACACAAACATCAGCTCTCCCTCACACTGGCAACAGGATAACCAGGACTGGTGCTGCTGCTTCAGAAAGTCCTGTTCTCTCCTAGAGCCTCATGGGGAAGAGCTCTCCTCTGCTCCAGCTGTCTGTGGCACCTGCAAAGAAACACAGCTGTCCCCTTTCCCCAAAAGCTCCTTTCTCCAATTCCCAGACACAGCCCCTTGTGCTGATAACTGAAACAACCCTGGGTTTATCACCCACCCGGCCCCAGGCTAGTTCCTGAGCCCTGCTGCAAATTCAGCAGCAGCTGTTACACAAATATTTGTGCCTTCTGTTCCCAACACTAACAACCAGGGCACAAAGAAGAAGTGCTGTAATGATTACTCAAGCTCTCTACACCTTTTCTGCCTCTCACACTGTTTCCAGGAGCATATCAATCCTTGAAAGACCTGGAGGCATATTTTCTCATTAGATGCAGAAATACACAAATAGGCAAACACTAGTTTCAGCCACTGCATTTTTGGCAGTGTGATTGTGATCATCTGTGAAGAATCTTTTTCCAGTCTGCAACTTTTCCCTGGTGACTGAGCAAGCCTGGAGGGAAGTAATAGCTCCGTGCTACAAATCCAAAGCCACTTCAGGAGTACTGGATCACAATGTTTTGGGAAATGCAGTCCCTAATATACTTAAGCCAGCAATCCTGCATGTGCCTGGGGAAAAGGAGGGTTTCAGGTAGCTGCATGGTACATAACTCTAACTTATACAGGCTCAAATACTGCTGCCCTCATGCATTCTTACCCAGGAAAAACGATTAGGCCATATATTTCTTCGATTATATGCACGCACTGATTTTAAATCAAAAAGAGCAAGTGGATAAACAATAGAAAGGAGGCAAATAATTGAGCTATAAAATATAACTTTAATAAGATTTGGCTCACTTGAACATTTACGGGGTTTGTTGATTTGTAGTTTTTTAAACTTTCATTTCAGGTTGATTCCTATCCTAATTAGATGCTCTTACTGCACTCCTACAAATAATCTTTTGAACCAAAGTCTAATCCACAGGGAGTGATTAAAGAGTAGTTTAATTAAATTTTTATGTTTAATTTTCTTCCTTCATTTCTATTGTCTGTCTTTTTATCTCATAAGTGCTATCAGAGGAAGAGGAGAGCTGAAGGTGTTGCAGCTGAAGCACAGGTCTGTGCTGAGTATAAGTGTTTCAGGCCTTCTCCAAAGCTCACTAAACTCAGTGGATCCTTTCCCATGAATTTCACCATCCTGAGAATCAGAGCTCTCCAAGAAAAACCATCTAAGGCTCTAAATTACAGTCTTGTGCTGCCAAGCTAACAGTGACCTCAAAGATGTCCCTGCAAACATGTGATCCCATGTTCAGTGATGCATTGCTCTGCCAACTTAGGTTATAAGCTAATTTAGGGCAATAACATTTAAATCACAAATTGCTTACTATCATGATAAATAATATACCCTGGAAATGAGTATTCATGTCCTGATGCAAAGCAGCACACTAGGTATGAAAATGCACAGGCACAAGCTCTATCCTAACCCATGATTAGTCCCTGGTTTCATTGGGGAGCTGCCTCAAGCCAGTCTCACTGAGCAGTACATAGGGGTGAGGGCAGGAACCTAGGGGCATGTGATGCTGTACATATACAGAGTGACCCATGCCCACTACCTCCTGAAAGCCCTCTGGAGCTATCAGACCTGGTTCCAGGACTTCATGGTCCTGGGCAGTCCCTCCAGACTCTCCAAGCCCCCAGCCTTTTGTCAAGAGTCTTGAGATTTAAGATCCTCTTTGGTCCCTTGTGTAACTCTTGAGAAGAGGAAGCCATTCTAGATAGAAAGAGAGAGTGAGTTCATCCTCTATGGGTAAACTTTTCTTTGGCATTGTCTCATTTGCTATGAGTTTCTCCCATTGCAGCCTCTTCTGCATTAACTCTTGGTCTTATGACTTTTCAGGTGTGTAACTCACACTTGATGGAGACATGAGACTGATGACAGAGTACTGCTTAAAATGGTGCCTCAAATCAAATATCTCAAACACTGTCTCAAGTATTTTCATCTGCATAATGCCAGTGCTAAACATGAGCTCATTATCACTTTAAACAGTCAGCCTTTCAAAGTTGAAACCCACCCAGTTTATCTTGGAGGCACCCTTGGCCAGACTTTAACTTATAAAATGCATCTCCAGAAAACTGCTTTAAAAACCAAAACAAGGAATAACCTACTTGCCAAACTTTCAGGCTCCACTTGGGGTGCCAACACTCTGTTATTCTGGTGCTGTATGGGCTCACTCATTGCACAGCAAACTAGTGGACAGCCAACTGCATACTATAATGGGTCTTGTTTCAGGCATGTTGAGCCCTACTCCACTCCCATGGTTACCAGTCCTTAATAACATTGCTCCCCCTTATCTCTGCTGCACAAATGCTGAAGTAAACTTAGTAGCCAGACTCTGTGATAATACTACACTGCCAGTGCACTGGGATGTATTCCACTCACCAATAGCTTGGGGTCCCTCAAGATGTCCAGTATGGTCCACCCTTTCAAAATCTTTTCACTTTTCCTAACTTACTCAGTGGCCTGAAAAATGGTGAGTACAAACACAAATCAGTCACCACATTTTCTCTGACCCAGCGGTCAGTCAACCAGGACTTAACTGGACACACTGTTTTGATCCGGGCAGGGTCACTGTACCTAAAACTTATACCAATGAGACCTTCACAATGACAATAAATGCCCTTGTAGACAAGTTCAAACCATGTTCCATATTGTTCACTTGTGTCCATTCACAATGCTACCTGGTAGCCTTCAAGCTCTTCACACTGGTGATGACATCACCCTAGGATGCCTGAACCAATATGCTGAAACCACATATGCTAAATAAAGAAATGACTCATTAATATTGAACATACCACATCTGAGGGGTACATATTCATTTTAAAATATATATACACAACTTCTTAACTCTTATCTAGGAAGGGTAGAAATTGGATGAAAAATATCTCTCCAGTGCTAGCTATATGCAGTGACAGTGTAATAATTGTCAAAAAGTAGGATGCTGCGGACTAAAGAGAGAGCAGGCCACCAGATTAGAAGGGCTTCTCAGGTCAGGCTCCAGTTTCACATCAATACTTTTGTGACTACAAATCCACAGTGATTGTGACTGGTATATGAAAGCACAACACCATGGCCAGGGACACAAATTAAACATAAACTGATACAAGTGATCAGAAATCAGTTCAAATCTATAACAAAACAGAAGTTCAGTTCACATAAACCACTTTCAAAATGACCAAAACCAGTTTAAGATAAACCTGAATGGCTGTAGTATCAGACTTAACTGATTTAGGTTCAATCCGTTTATTGAACTTCTGTCGCCTCCAGATTCAAGTTAGCTCACAGTCCCCCAGCATCCCAGGATGCTTTGCACCTTCCCCACAACCTCCCTCCCCCCACCCCAGGTATGCAGGGAGGGCAGGATAGCCTTGGCCCAAGCTGTCTGCTTCAGCAGAACAGGGAAGTGTGCCCTAGTGCCCCCATGCCTTCTGGTCTGGGCCATTGCAGACATGCAGCTGCATTCCCGGAATCAAAAATGAAAGTCTGTTCACTTGCTTATTGGTTCAATCTGTACAGCTTAAACTAACCTGAAAAGATTGAATCAATTCAGCCTCGGGCTTTTTGACTGTCTGTACCTAGCTTGTGGGTGCAAATAAAAACAGCTCTAAAGGAATTAAATAGTTTCCATCAAGTTTTACAAAACCAGTCTATGGCATGAATGCCACCATCTAGGCTTGGGGAACAAGGGGCTCAGAGACATTCACCACTTGCATCTTCAAGTACAGATCACTGCCAGAGGTGGGATGGAGAGCTAGATAGACCTGCAGTCCTGTCTCTTGTGGCAAAAAAGTAGGCTTCTGCTTTAAATTCCTCCATGAAAATATTTCCTCCTCTAGCAGTTGGATCAGAGAGATCCTGCTACATTCTTGCATGGTGGCTTTATATAATTTGTGCTGAAATTGTGTCTGAGGCATCAGCCTTGATAAGGAGATAAACTAATTGCAGTCCATGCAGAATCACAAACAGTTCTGCAGGGTTTTTTTTTTGTTTGTTTTGTTTTGTTTTGTTTTGTTTTGTTTTGTTTTGTTTTGTTTGGGGGGGGGTTGGCTCCTCTCTGTCCCTTTCTTTTATATCTGGAAATTATGTGAAGTGTGAGAAAGGGAAATTCTGGTACCTGAGCCAGGAGATTTAGCAGTCAGCCCACTTCTATTAGTGAAGAGTACATTCTACCCAGGAGGCATAATGTAAAAAAGCCCCTGGGAAGGCTAAGGAAAGGCATTCAGGAAGGCTGAGGTAGAAGTTTCATAGTTTCATAGTTTCTAGGGTCAGAAGGGA
>NW_017729014.1:4678606-4683360 GCF_001723915.1 Gavialis gangeticus
ACATTGGCCCTCTTCCAGTCCTCTGGCACCTCGCCAGTGCTCTAACTTCCAAATTTTACTCTAAGTGCCCAAGGCTAGGTCAGGAGCAAGCAGAACACGTTAGCCCTTGTGCAGTGGGAGGGCTCAGGGCCTTCCTGCACGGCCTGAGTCCAGCAGGTAGGGACACTCTCACAAGCCTCCCATGGGCTGCCAAAGACCACCAAGCAGAGCTGAACAGTGAATCACCCCAGATTGGCTGGTGAGGACATCACATGGACCTGATGTGGCAGTAATTCATCATGCCCACAAGCTATTAGCCAGCCATCCCACACATGCCCACTCAGTGTGCTCTGCTCCTGCCATGTGCGTGTGTGTGTGTGTGGTGCCTGGGTCATGTCTGTGTGTGTGTGTGTCTGTGTCTGTCTGTCTGTCTGTCTGTCCCAGATGCCTGGGTTCTGTGTATTTGTATGCATCTCCCAGATACCTGTATTCCATGCGTGTGCATTTGTGTGTGTGTGCGCATGTGTTCCCCAGATGATTTTATTCACCCTGCTGCCAGTGCTGGTGACCCCAGCCCCACACCACAGCAAGTGGTCCAGATATGTGAAGCCCTGGCCAAATAGCTCCTTACCTGAATGAGTCAGGAGCCATTCCCAGATGAGTAGGGCTGAAGGGCTTCAAGTGTCCCAGCCTCAGAAGCAGACCATGGGTCCCTAGCCCTGAGCTCCTCAGCCTCTGCATCCTTAGCACCCACAATCCAGGCTGCCCAGGCACCATACCTCTTCCCCTCTCCCCCTCAATCCCACCTGGGAGCACACACCAAGGTGTGGGAGAATACAGCCTGAGGACAAGACATGCTTCAGTTTAAAATGTGGTTGCCAAACTTTAACTGTGTTTCATAAAGAAAACCTGTTGAACATTGTGCATGTATCAGCCTGGTCCCTCCTCCCAATTAATACAAAACAGCAAGCTGTTGGCAGCAGCAGGGTTGTGGGGTAGGGGTTGAGAATGGGGTGACAGAACCTTGAAAAGGGTTTGGGGTCAGAGGGAATGCTGCAGGATCTGAACTCAAGAAACATGAAACCTTGGAGGGGAGTCATGAGGTAGGGGGCTTTTGCCCTGTGGTGGGCCAGTAGGGGGCACTCCTGCATTGAGCCACCCAACTCACTGTGCCCGACTACCTTCCAGGCTCCAAGAACCTACCTAGGGGGCGCCTCGCGTCCGGGTGACCCCCTTCGTAGAGCACACTCGCTAGCCTGGGGGTAACGTAAGCTGCCACCACTCTGAGGCGGGACCCTCTTAAGCTCTGTGTCCTCGGGGAAACACAGGCCTAATAGTCCAACAGGTACTCGACCCAGTACAAGCACTTGGGGCACTTCCCCAAGTCAGGGGCCAAAAAGGAGGTCTCTCTTAGTCCACAGACCTAAGAGGCCTCTTAGGCAGAATTTAGACCCACCCCCCAATAAGCCTCCTACACCGATCACAAAGGAGAACTTTATTGATTACAGGGGGTACGGTGAAAATAGGGTACAAGATAGAGCAATGTCATAGAAATCCCATAGAGCAAAACAGTCCGGCTGAGGTAGCCTTTTGATCACGCACCTGAGTTACTGCCGGCTATATATCTAATCAGATCTCAAGTAGCTTACTCACAAGCATCATCCAGAGGCTGTTGGAGATTCCCTCTGGAGGCAGGCCATTCCTAGCTCATGAGTTATGGGATAAAGGTGTGTTTATGGGATAAAGGTGTGTCTCCTCTGCTGGGCCCATCCTAATCAAATTGTCACAGAGCAGAGATTTTGGGGAGAAACAAAGGTGGCTTCCTGCCACATGCCCTGGCACCCTACTTTCAGGGGTCTGGAATCAAGTTCAGGGACTTCAACATGTAGGAACTGGACAGCGACATCATCCCAGACCCAACGTCTGTCTGAGAGAGCTGCAGGCTGGGAGGCAGTTACTAGGCAGGGGGCGTGGGGGGAGGTTCCAAGTTGGGAGACATTACCACAGTGGGTGCCAAAGACTACTGACCTTCCCACATGGGACACCCAGCCCCTTAGTTTCTGTAGCCATGTCTCCCATTTTGAGACACATGGACCCACAGCCCTCACCAATGCCTGGGGCTCATGTCAGGCTGCTGGCCCAAGCTGAGGAGATGCCTATTCCTGCTAATGCTGTGCCACTCCTCTGCAGTGAGAACTGGGCCAGGAGTAGGACCATGGGGAGCAGAAGAGCTTCCCCTTGGGCATCCTAGTGGTGGGGTAGCTGAGTTGGGGCCACTGGGCTCTGCTTCCAGAAGCTGCCCCAGTGATAGCCCCAGCATCAGGTCTCAGGCAGCCCAGTCCCACTCCCCTAGCCCACTACTGATCCCTGGACCAAGCCCCGCCAAATGTTTTCCCGCCTCCTCAGACCACAGGTTATCAGCTTCCTTAGGCCAGTGGCCTGACATAAGCCTCAGATCTCCTGCATCAGCTTGCCCTTGGCCCCCGGCACCTCCCAGTCAGGGCACGGTGAGGAGCATTCCCCAATAGCCACCATCCTGGGGTTCCCCCCCACTTGGGACCCACATTTCTGTTGGCCCAGGGAAAAGTCCCCTGAAGCAGTGCTTACCATGCCCAGGGCAAAGAGGGGGTTAGGCAAGAAGCAATGTGTCCCACCACTGCTGCCCAGGAGGGCTATGGGCTCTCTGTGGGAGCCAGTGATGGCACCAGTCAGGGGTGTTGTAGGTGGACCCTAAGTGGTCCAGGACCTTCTGTATTAACTCCCTACCCTGGTGATGTGACTCAACTCTGTTGTGCCACTGGGTGCCTCTTCCAAACAGCAGGTGGCCAACTGGAGCCCCTGGTCATATGACTTGGCAGACTGGGTATAAGCACCCCCTACCAGTTTTCTCTCATTTGTGTCCTGATTCATTCCTCCTTCTGGTCTCACAGCCTCTGCTGCCAGGAGTCCACGGTATATGGCCTGAGGTCAGACAGCACAACCGTAGCTTGTAACATCTTTCTTCATTTCACTGGCACCCCGTAGGCACATCTTTTATGAGCTCTGCAGGTGTTCAGCCGCGCATTCTGGACCCACCATGCCAATCCTCTGTAAGCTGGCCTTCCACAGACAGATGTGGAGCCTCCAGACGAGGGAGAGGGATTGTTTAAGGAGTTGGGGTGGTGGGGAGGAGAGGAGGCAAGTCTGGGACCAGAATAGGCCTGCAATCATGGGAGGGGGTTGGGGGTTGCCCTGAGGGGTCAATACAGTGAGTGCCTGAGCTATGAGAATTGGAATCAGCCAGTAGGGCTGTGCGAAACAGCACTGTTTTGTTTCGACTTCCATTTTGACATTTTGATGGGACAGTGTTTCATCTGGAGTTTCATTTCAAAACCACTGTTCCATTTCATTTCATCAAAACTGTTTCGCTATTTCGACACTGTTTTGATGTTTTGCCCATAGACTATAATGGGGAACCAGGAAACTGCCTATAACTTTGTCAGTTCTTGCCTGATTTGGATGGAACATGCAGGGATGCTATTTCCTTCTAAGGCCACAAAGCCTGCCAAGTTTCAAGGAGATAGGTGCAGGGGTTCTGGGAAACTGCACCTCAAGCTGCTGACCAGCAAAACTCATGTCACATGTGTGTGTAAAGACACAGAAGGGTGGAAACTGCAGGCATGGTAGCCCCTGCTGAGGCCACAATGCCTGCCATGTTTCAAGGAGATAGGTGCAGGGGTTTCTCAGAAACTGCTCCTCAGGCTGCTAACAAGCAAAACTCATGACGTGTGACTGTGTGTGTGTTAAGGCATGGGGGGGGGGGGGGAAAACTGAAGGCATGGTAGCCATGAAGCCTTCCAGGAGATAGGTGCTAGGGTTTCTGAGAAACTGCACCTCAGGCTGCTGACAAGCAAGACTTGTGAGATGGGTGACAGAAAGCAGGCCAGTTCAAAAAATGCTTTTATACTATTTTTCCATCCCTCCCCCAGAGCACTGGGATTGGAAGGGACCTCAGGGAAGGATCACAGTCACTGACCAGCTACACAGTCCATATGAAAGCCCCCCTTCTCCCTCTCCCCCCTCCCTCTCCTTACTTTCTGTTTCCCTGCAAGCAAGCCCTGCTTGAGTTTCAAAACTCAAAACATTTTGAAACTTTCAAAATGTTTCTACCTGCCCTAGTTTCGTTTCGAGGCTGTTTTGAAGCCCTTCATTTCATTTTGATTTCACTCTTTTGAGCTCGAAACAAGTCAAAACAACGTTGAAACGAAACAGCCAGAGAAGTTTCACTCAGCCCTATCAGCCATCACCCATCAGACTGCAGCCATGGATTGGATCAGACAGGAGCGGAAAAAGTGCTGTTGCCCTGCTTGCCAGCCTGTCCTGGGAGTCATCCTGGCAGCAAGAGCCAAGAGGCTAAGATAACAGTTCCCATGTGGGAATCCTTCAATGCCATGTGTCCCTTTCTTTGACTGGGATGGGGGGAAGAATATCTGGGGTGTTTTGGTAAGGGAACATTTTTTTCTTGTTCCTTCTGCACTACAACTGCAGTGGTTGCCAGACACAGCTGTGTTATGTCTTTTATCCCTGACCTGGATGTGCTCTCTGCCAAAACTGCTGTTTACACTTTTGCCTGCTGAGCTCAATAAATGCTATCAAAGCCTTTCTGTGAGTGCTTGGGGGGTAAGGGGGGGGGTTAGCGGCGGCCCCGCCCACTGCCCGCTTAAAGCAGCAGGCGCGTCCGGAGCGGGCGGGAGGCGGGGCACGCATGCGCACGGCTGGCCCCCACGGCTCGGCCC
>NW_017729014.1:4688360-4692451 GCF_001723915.1 Gavialis gangeticus
TTTCTTGTTCCTTCTGCACTACAACTGCAGTGGTTGCCAGACACAGCTGTGTTATGTCTTTTATCCCTGACCTGGATGTGCTCTCTGCCAAAACTGCTGTTTACACTTTTGCCTGCTGAGCTCAATAAATGCTATCAAAGCCTTTCTGTGAGTGCTTGGGGGGTAAGGGGTGGGGGATGGGGGGAGCTGTTTCTGTCCAGATGATTGGGAACTGCATTTAGACTCCCAACTCTCATGGAGCACATCATGACCTTGAAAGAAGTAGCAAGAACATTGTCAATTATGCAAATGTATGATCCCAGTGAATGGGACATGCTTTCTTAAGGGCCCAAGAGTGGGTCAGGAGAACTTGGTGCTTTGGCTGGGCTCCAGGTTTCAGCAGGTGAGAGCAGGGTTGTGGGAAAAATAGGTGATTCATCCTCCCCTTATGCCCTAGCATTCCCAGCTCCCCCCACCCCGTCTCCAGCCCCAACCCCTTTGTAAGTTTCTTGGCTATAGATAGATTTCTAGGGTCAGAAGGGACCTATTAGATTATCAAGTCTGATCCCCTGCTCTGAGCAGGAAAGAGCACTGGGGTCAAGTGACCCCAGCCAGGTGTTTGTGTAACCAAAGAATGCCACCTAAGATAAGCTGCAATGGGATCTGGTGCAGATGTTCATTATGGTGCTATAACCTACTGATTATAGCTCTGAAGTCTGATACCACATCCATCCAGGGTTATCTTAATGTGGGATCTACCATTTACACAGCACTCTGTGTGCCCTAACCATCTATTCAGTTATGGCTGTAGAGCGCTTTTTGCACATCTACTGCACAATAAGTGTAACTTTTGTACCCAGCCAAATTTTGTTAGATTTCATTTTTTTTTGGTTTTACTTTTTCTTGCCCCATCCCTTAACTGGCACTGTATGAGGTCTCTGTTTCGAGGAGATTTAAATATAAATATAGATGTCACAAGTGAGAAGGCACAAGGCAACACTCTGTCAAGTGGTCATTTTGCATTATTATGAATTCATTTTGAAAAGGAAGGAGATTATGAAGGAGGTAGGGGACAAAGATTAAGAGTGATCATCTGCTCTCATTACTTTCAATCATCCAGAGCTGAAACCCTTCAAGAACCAACATAAGCACAACTATTCTAGTGTTGGAACCAAAATCATATACCAGGTTCAGATGCAAGATTCTAAAGGAACACTCTCTATGCAACTCAGTTGAAATTTCATATTTAAGGCTTTATCCCTTAAAAATATTAAATATTTCATATTTAAGGCTTCATCCCTTAAAAATATGTGAACGTGATTTTTGACTTAACAAGGCAAGTTCAGAGAATTTGGGGGTCCAGATTTCAGAACTAACATAAATCTCAGGCAAACAAACTTGGTTTGAACAAGACACTGCTTGCATTAGGACACTACAAAATACTTCTGAATGTAAGCAGTTGCTTACAGCATCAGGTGCGTCTGAATCACTTTGGAGAATACAAGATAGAGAGAGTAGATATTATGGATTGTAGGTACCAAAAATAAGAAATACAGTTTACTTTTTTGTTATGTTTTCCTCAGAAAAGCCATCGGATGGAGTAAGAAAGTGGAGGACTATTAAAATATATCATGCAAAATGTTGCTTCCTAATTTACATCCATGCACATAACTGGCTCTTCTTATTTTCTTTGTAGCTGTATAGAGCTCAGCAGCTACACTTGATAAGCTTTCATTGGCTTAATTCACCTCTGAGATTGCTGTGTTCTCTCTCCCCCTTCCTCCAAACTGTAGAATTTTTTAATATTTGTAATTGCTCCTAATGATTACCCAGCCAGGGATGAGATTTTCCCCAGCTCAGGAAATGTATCTAAGTCATTACTAGGAGACAAAATAAGGGCAGGCTACAGATATACCTTATAGACTAAACAGTACAGTACAAAGACCCAGTCCTGCTTCACTTGAAATCAAGGGAAAATTACCCCAATTCCAGATTTAAGTATTGCTACATTTCAACAACTTGCATGTGACTGAAGGACTATGTGATAAACTTTAATCCTCCCACCCCAAAGTTCCCTGCAGTATCTATTAGATCTCTTCAGAAAACGCACAATGGGAGTGTTATGGCCCTGAGTGCAAAGAAACAATGCCTTTGAAAACCTTCAAAGCCGTTCTTGGTAAACAATGTATTGTCCTGACACTGTAGGTGTGGGCCCCATTGCCTGTCCTGCAGACACACAAGGCCTCCTACCTGGTGCTAATGTTATGGCACCAGCTAACACCCTACCAAGTACCTGGTGATCCTAAGTCATCCTTTCTGGGGCATGAGCCAGCAACTGGGACAGCCTGACTGCCTTCACTCACTAGAACTTCAGGGAGGTGGGACTTTTTTTTCTTGGCTTCCTAAATTCTGTACAGATTTTAGGGAATCTACTGGGCTCAGAAGGTAAAATAATTCACTGCTTCTTTTGCAGGCAGCCGATTGGTAAGGCAGGGACAGAGTTGCCTCTCCTCCCATTGAAGAATATGAGGTGTTTCCTAAGGGGAACATCATGACAGTGTGCTCCAAAGGGTTGGTTTGGGTTTTTTTGTTGTTGTTGTTTTTTGCAGGGGGGCTGGGGGTTATGCTGAGTGGGTCTAAGAATGCAACGCTACATTAAGGCTAGCAAGACCACTGGGTATTTTTCTTCATCTAGCCAGGAAAAGCAACAACTGTAAAATGATAGCTAATAAAACAAGCAACATGGAAGTTTGACAAAAAAAAATAGTTCCTGTAGCTAGCTGCCCTACATATGTATCTATGGTACTCCCAACGACTTACCTCAGACTCTGAAACAGACTGTTTGAACCAGCTTTCTATCACGTGTACATGGTTCCAAACCAGAACATGAGTGACCAGAATTATTAGGAATTGGCTTTAAGACATGAGAACAGAGAAAAACTCTCTGCTTCTTTATGGGCTACTGAATGCATTCAAGGTTTCTGGGACTTTGGGTCTGCGAGCTGGATTCACAGGTTTCTAGTCCTGCAACCTGTATTGAGCACAGGCAGTATGGCTAGTAGGGTTGTGTGAAGCAGGCCCCTATTCAATTCAGATTCGGCTCAAATCAGGGACAGTAATTTGATGCATTGATTCAGATCACAGTCCCTGATCCGATTTGGCCAAATCCAGATCTGAAGATTCGATGCTGATTCAGAGAATCAGCGATTCGAACATAGACACAGCTTTAAATGTTTTTTCTACATACATTGAGGTAGTAGGCGCAGCTTGTTAATGCTGCAATGCTGGCCCTCCACATGCTCGGCAGCAAACCCAGAAGTAGACCGGAAGTACTTCCAGTCCACTTCCGGGTCTGCCGGGGAGTGTGCTGGGGCCCTCCCTCACCCTCCCAGCTCAGTGATCAGCCTCAGGAAGAACCCAGGTGCCCCCCCAAATTCAGGAGGCACCTGTCACCAAGCCAGTGCCCTCCCCAGCTGACCCAGAAGTGGACCAGAAGTGCCCCCTGTGTTTCTGTGGGATGCTCCATGCACCCCAGCATCGCAGCACTCATGAGCCCCCACTACCTAGAGATATGTAGAAAAAACATTTAAACCTGTGTCTTTGTCTGAATCTCCAAATCTTTCTGAATCTCTCTGAATTGGTTCAGAGGGTTCTGATTCTATTTGGAGAGATTAAAGGGTCCTCTGATTTGATTCAGATTCAAAGATTCGGCCACCGAATTGAGCCGAATCTCCACCTAATGATTCAGGGACCAAAGCTTCACACAGCCCTAATGGTTAAGGACAAAAGTTACATGTAAACTGGTTTAAGTGATCAGAAACTGGTTTGAACCTGTAACAGAACAGAAGTTCATTGCACATAACTAGTTTCAAAATGGCTGAAACTGGTTTAAGATAAATCTGGTTGAATGTAGGGTCAGACTTAACTGATTTGGGTTAAACTGATTCAGGACATCCCACCTACCAGAGGTAGGGACAATCTTAGGGATAGCTCTGTCAGGCCTTCAGTCAGTGCAGACATAGTTAGGGATCTTCTGGAAGGGCTAGACATTTTTAAATCTGCAGGTCCAGATGACCTCCACCCAAGGGTGTTGAGGGAGCTGGCAGGGGTCA
>NW_017729014.1:4692672-4692932 GCF_001723915.1 Gavialis gangeticus
GTGGTCCCAATTTTCAAGAAAGGGAGGAAGAAGGACCCAAGTAACTATAGGCCTGTAAGCCTCATCTCGGTGCTTGGGAAGATCTTGGAGAGAATCATCAAGGCGCACATCTGTGGGGGCCAGCAGGGGCGATCATGCTCAGGGGCAATCAGCATAGGTTCATCAAAGGCAGGTCCCATCTGACCAACCTGATTGCCTTTTATGACCAAGTAACTAAATCCTTGGATGATGGTGTCACCGTAGACATAGCCTTTCTAGAC
>NW_017729014.1:4697932-4698739 GCF_001723915.1 Gavialis gangeticus
CAGGTCCTGCCTGACCAACCTGATTGCCTTTTATGACCAAGTAACTAAATCCTTGGATGATGGTGTCACCGTAGACGTAGTCTTTCTAGACTTTAAGAAGGCCTTTGACACTGTCTCTCACCCCATTCTCATCAATAAATTAAGCGACTGTGGCACTGATGCCTACACAGTTGGATGGGTAAAAAATTGGCTGATGGGGCGCACCCAGAGAGTAGTGGTGGAGGGGTTGTACTCAACCTGGCGAGATGTGAGCAGTGGGGTACCCCAGGGCTCGGTCCTCAGGCCCGCACTGTTTAACATCTTCATCAGCAACTTGGACAAGGGGGTGGAAAGCACGCTGTCCAAGTTTGCTGATGCCACTAAGATGTGGGGCGAGGTGGACACACTTGAAAGGAGAGAGAGGCTGCAAATAGATTTAGACAGAATACAAAAGTGGGCAGACAAGAATAGGATGGGGTTCAACGTAGATAAATGCAGGGTGCTGCACCTTGGGAGAAGGAATCCACAGCACACATACAGGCTGGGGAGTGCCCCTCTTGAAAGCACAGAGGTGGAATGGGATCTTGGAGTAATTACTGACTCCAAAATGAACATGAGCCACCAATGCCAGACCACCGCCAGCAAAGCCAGCCATACCTTGTCATGCATCCAAAGATGCATCTCAAGCCAGTCCAGAGAGGTGATACTCCCCCTCTATGCGACTTTGGTCAGACCGCAATTGGAGTACTGTGCCCAGTACTGGGCACCGCACTTTAGAAAGGATGTGGCCAGCCTGGAGAGGGTTCAGAGGAGGGCCACCCGCTTGGT
>NW_017729014.1:4698946-4719438 GCF_001723915.1 Gavialis gangeticus
GAAGTTGGATGATCACCTGTCTGGGGTCTTGTGAACCCAGCATTCATTCCTGCCTGTGGCAGGGGTCAGGCTACATGATCTGTTCAGGTCCCTCCTGACCCTAGCTACCATGAAACTATAAAACTGGTTTATGAGACTTCTGTCCCAGACTCCTTCCTGGTTCAAGTTAAATCACAGTCCCCCAGCATCCCAGCATGCTTTCCAGCCCTGGGCAGGGCTGTCTGTTCCAGAAGAGAAAGGGTGGGTGGGGCGGGGAGCAGGGACTGCCCACCCCCACACCAGCAAACCCCAGCTGGGGTCTGGGGCCAGGGAGGGGGGTTAAACTTCTCTTCCCCCAAATAGAGAGCTGCCCTGCCCTGCCCTGCCCTGCCCTGCCCTGCCCTGCCCTGCTAAAAACTTACTGCTGGATGTGACTGTGGACTACAAATCCCAGAGGCACCTGGAAGCAAGAAAAGGAAGTGATGAGCAACCCTGCAGAGTCCTGCTTATGTGATTGTGGACTGCAAATCCCAGAGACCTCAGGGGCAGCAGGAAGAGGAAGCAAACATACATCCCATGCTGGCTATGTAGCAAAGAGCCATGCTCTAGCACCCCCCAGCTTCTGGCCTGAGCCACTGGAGGCTTGTGCCTGCATTTCCTGAATCAAAAGTGAATGTCTGCTCAGTTGTTTCTCAGTTTAATCTCTGTAGTTTAGACTAACCTGGAAAGACTGAATTGATTCAGCCTCAGGCTTTTTGACTGTGTGTACTTAGCCTGTAAGTGCTTCCCACAATCCACACTTTATACATGCATTCACTTTCCCCAGACAAATTGGAAAGTACTATGCATAGGTGTGCTGATGTACATTTTGGGCATGTTTAAGTATATTTTTTACTTCCATTAGGAACTTGCATACTGCCAGAAATCAGTGAAGATGAATCCATGAATCTTAAGACAGGTTAACTGTAAACAGAGGCATCCCTTATTTCTTTCAGCCTGCAACTGCACATTCAGCACTTGCTCAACTGCACCCATGACAATATGCAATAAGAGAAATTCAGAAATAAGCAGTTACATTTGTGTGGATGGATCTATGCTAACCAGAGGGAGAATTCAGGTGGGCCTGGGGACAGAGGCTTTGTTGACTCTTGTCATTGACATCCCTTGCGGTGGGGCCAGCCCAGCTTTCAGGCAGAGGAGTTAAGCTCTGGCCAAAGCCAGAGCCCTGCACTAGGAGGGGGAGTGGAGAGGGTGAGGTGATCAGGGGCTGCAAGCCCCATGGATTGCTGAAGGAATGACACCTAAGGTAAGTTGCAATGGGATCTGGTGCAATTGTTCATTACAGTGCTATAACCTACCAATTATAGCTCTGAAGTCTGATACCACATGCATCCAGGGTTATCTTAATGTGGGATCTACCATTTTTACAGCACTCTGTGTGCCCTGACCATCTATTTGGTTATGACTGTAGAGCACTTTTTTTCACATCTACCGCACAATAAGTGTAACTTTTGTACCTGGCCCAAGCTGTGCGTTTGGCTTCCTGTGTAATTTTTACCTTTACGTGTTCCATGGGGTGCTTGTGTCACTGCTTCCACATGGATTAATGCCAATTTACATGCTGAGGAAAGGGGATATCTAGTCAAATGAGATTAACCCACTTTGACAAGATCAAGACAGTCCAATTTACTTGCATTTGCAAAAAATAAGGGAACTCCACTAGCTTTAGGAAGGAGCTGGGTACAATTACTTAGGGGTGAGTTAGTACTGCAGAAAATAAAAGTTTGCAAATATTTGTGTGGCGATGTTTGTGCTGCCATTGTGTGTGTATGTGTTCTCTACAGGTTCAAGTGACTCTGTTTCATTTTAACAGAAAACTGATGGGAAAAAACAAGTTTCAAAGTGACTTCCCTTCCCCATGTGATTTCCAGGAAGCCACATAATATATTTACACATATTGAATCGACAGATGAAAACAGGATTACATGCCTCACCTGACCAATTGTAATTAACCAGTGCACTGAAGCCATAGATTTCCCCACAGATCTGTTCATGCTTAAATGATGGTGTTAAAAATGCTTCACAAAATTATTGAATATTTTAAAACAGAAAGTCTGAGGGACTTGTGACCTGTTCATGCATGTTCCAGGAACAGCAAAAGAGGTTACATTTAACTAATAAATTAGTCACTGTGAAGTTTTCACTTGGCACAACATTTTGCTCTCATAGCCATGCTCAAGCACAGAAATGGGTAGAAACCACAAAAAGGGCTATTTATTTATTTAATCTTCACTCAGTTACAAACAACAGTCATTATAAGGTTGGGCTTTGTCCTTGAAAATCATACCTGGGGGCCTGGGCCATTTTTATGACAATCCAGCAAGTAACACCTCCCCAGGTATCAGCAGAAGCCCTGCCCCTGGTGGAAGCCTATGGTATGATAACTAAAATAATATCTAGTGCTCTCCTCAACTAATGCAAGAAAAAGAAGCAGTAACCGAAATATCTTAAAACCCTCCATTGCTAAGGGTATAGCAAATGCCCTGCAGGGAGAGTATGATTTGGGGACATAGTAGTAAGAAAACTTCCTGGGAGCACATTGTTAAGGTCTCAGATAATCTTTTCTTCAGCAAATAGAACCAAAGACGTGTTTAGTGAGATCAGTCTTGATTGCGGCCAGAGAACAACTACCATTGACTAAACAGTCACTGTTTGACATTCAGGGAATATTGTTTTAAATCTAGTTTCCTTACATAAGCTAACCCTCCAAGAAACCCCCTGGAAAAGAGGCATGTTAAACAGTAATAAGAGATTGATTCTGTGAATAGCATTCATGGTTAATTAGAAAAGAAGTCCAAGTTGTTATTGATCCCTTTGCTCACTCACACCACCCTTCACAGCCCTTAGGTTTTTTAAACAAAAATAGTTCACGTGGTTTTACTTCTTGAGTGAGAATATACTGAACTGAGGCTTGTCTTTATCAGCCAGTTCCCCTTGCAATGGGGCAAAAACAACAGATCAAGGGGAAAATACACAGCCCTGTGAAGGAATGAATCCGTGTCTCCTTTTAACATTTTTTTTTCCATGTGCAATTTGCTTTTACAAGAGAAAAAAAATATTGCTGATTAGCAGAAAACACATATGCTCTTTTCTGAAATTAGGCCTTCTGATTCCAACCTGAGTTATTGTTCCATCTGGCATTTAACTGACAGCAAAGGTAAAGTAAAGCAAGAGTCTTCTTGCTTTAAAGTCTGATGTTACTACAGAATTCATCAAAGTGACAAGACTACAAAAGCCATGCATTACCACTTTACTATTCCCTTGCCACTCACTGGAAAATAATGCCTGTTCTGAGTTGCATATGATCTGTTTCAATTATTTTTTAATTTTCAATATGTTAGTAGAACTCTGACTGTAAGGGGAAATTCACGCAAAATACTTTTTATAACCCCTGTTCTATTAAAAAAAGCTTCCCTCCTATGAATACTTAATGTCTTCTCTAGCAACTGAAAAGTTACCACGCATTAGGAAAAATACATCTGCATACACACATTATTTACTGTAATATAAATTTTCTTTTCCAGTCACTGATTAACTCCTGCCAACAGTGGTATAGGTTTTTATGTGTCAATGCACCACTTCTAAAAGGCCATATATAAATAACACAGAACTACTCTGCTATGTGCTGTGTTTTTTCTTTTGTATAGTTTTTAGATAATATCCACTTGTTTGTTATCATACAGGTGTGTGTATGTACGAGGGTACCATTCTGCTTGCCGTACAAAGCAAATCTGTAACATCTCTGAGATTATGCAGAGGCAGAATAGAAAAGAGATACAGGTTTCCCTCACTTTATGCTGTACATGCATTCCTGGAAAACAGTGCATAACTTGAATTTGCATAAAGGGAACCCACTTTACAATGTAACAAAGAGATACATTCCAAGACCTTGACTGTACAGACCCCCAGACCCATGACTACCACTTTTACAAGACAATTTTGGTGCTCGCCAACAGCAGACAGTAGGGGTGTACAAAGCAGGCCCTATTCGATTAGGATTCTGCCCGAATTAGGGACAGTGATTCACTTTGTTGATTCAGAGCACTGTCCCTGAGTCGATTCGGCTGAATCCAAATCTGAAGATTCAATGCTGATTCCGAGAATCAGCAATTTGGACATAGACACAGATTTAAAAGTTTTTTCTATGTACCTTAAAGTAGCAGGCACAGCTCGTGATCACTGCGATGCTGGAACACATGGAGCGTCCCACAGTAGTGCAGGGAGACCCTCCACATGCTCTGCGGTGAACCCGGAAGTGGACCAGAAGTACTTCCAGTCCACTTTTGGGTCCACTGGGGAGTGCACTGGGGGCCCCCCCTGCGCCTCCCCAGCTTGGTGATTGGCTACAGGGGAACCCTGGGTGCCCTCCCCTAGACCCAGGAAGCCCCAGTCATCGAGCCGGGGAGGTGTGGGGGAGGGGGGCCCTGCACACTCCCCAGTGGACCCAGAAGTGTACCAGCAGTGCTTCTGGTCCACTTCTGGGTCGGCTGCCAAACACACTGAGGAGTTCCCCATGTTGCTGGGGTGCCCCTGCGTTGCAGCATTCATGAGCCCCTGCTACCTAGAGATATATAGGAAAAACATTTAAAGCTGTCTCTATGGCCAAATTTCTCCACATCAATTTGGAGGGTTCGGATTCAATTTGGAGGGTCCTCTGATTCATTTCAGATTTGAAGATTCAGCTACCAAATTGGGCCAAATCTCCACAAAATCAAATCAGGGACCAAAGCTTCACACAGCCCTAGCAGTCAGTACACACAAGCACAGGGCACTATTGTAACGGGGATGGCAACTACAGAAACAAGTGTCACAGACAACGAGCGAGGAGCACAGATCCACACATGAGACTATATTTTGGTGTGCGTCACTCCCACAGCGTGCCACCAAAGCAGCTGACTGCAGGCTTCCAGGCAGGGCCGTGCCAAGGGGGGGCAAATCAGGGTGACCACCCCAGGCCCCGCGCTTTGGGGGGCCCTGTGGAGCTGGACAGAGTGGATGCAGTGACTCGGTGCTGCCGCCACCGCTATCAGCTTTGCATCTGGCCACTCAGCAACGGCCCCCCCTGCCCCCCTCTGCCAAATCCGCCACTGGTTTCTTTGCATCTGGGGCATGGGTTAAGGCCCCACACAGGCTGATTTGCCCTGGGCCCTGCATTTGCTCAGGTTGTCTCTGCTTCCACCACACCAGTTGCATAAGAATGAATTTACCCAGCATATAATGAATTTTTGGTATAAAAAAGGCTATTGCATAAGAGCAAATTCACACATACAGAACCTGCATAAAGTGGGAGAAATCTGTAATGCTTTTATAAGTGACTTGGGCAGTAAAGAACATGTCTAAATGGAGACTTGAGAGGGTGACTTTATTAGCTGTCCCTCACCCATCTTTCTTAAATATTTTTTGAGCTAGGTACAAGAAAGGCCCCATCTCCATTGGGTCATGTGCCAGCTGACATGCAGTTAGCATACCTGTACCTAGGGCTTACATACCTGTGCATACTTTATTGCTCACTGCTACCACAACTCATCCCTGTTACAGAGGGAAAAAAAGAAAAAGATTGCAGATCAGCAGAGTGGAGGGAAGAGCAAGCAAGTTCCATGTGCTATAATCACTCCCTGTTCAACCTTAGTTTGTAGGAGGTACTCATGGGAAACTGTGCAGTTACTGTAGCATCTATTTCCATATTTAGCACTTTGTCTGCATACCATATACAGTGCACAGTTACCGCACAGTAACTATGGTGACTTACGCTGACTTGGGCGTAAATTTGATACCTGCATGATTCAGGTATCAGAATTATGCCTGATTAGTTATTGCGCAGTAATGCATGTGTAGACGCCTTACAACACAGTAACACTGTGTGTGTGGACTGACTTGGGACTAATTTTAGTCCCAAGTCAGCTCAGACACAGTGTTAATGTACTTTAACACCTGCACATGTAGTGCCAGCCTATTTCCTCTTACTGCGCAGTAAATTTAATGTGACATAAATGAACATGTTGATGTACCCATAAAGAGCAACATCTTAGGCCT
Source organism: Gavialis gangeticus (assembly GCF_001723915.1). Lineage (NCBI taxonomy): Eukaryota > Metazoa > Chordata > Crocodylia > Gavialidae > Gavialis > Gavialis gangeticus. Next base: position 4,705,019 of record NW_017729014.1, read on the forward strand.
TGATCAGCTCAGCAAAGCTCCTACTGGCTCAGGCAAGCTGACATTACTTTATCTCACCGCACAAGTGCTGCCTATAGACTGCCTGGTTCTCAGCTGAGGTAAAAAACAGAAGCTGAATCATCCTGCCAGAAGCTGAAACATCCTGCCAACAGACAGAGGAGAGTATTAGGGGATCATTCCCAATGCAGAGTCTGTCCATGGGCTGATAGCTACAGGAGTCTGAAGACATCCAGTCTCTCTGGATCAGATGCTTTTCTGCCATTTGCACATCATTTGCTATTTTTCAAATAGCTGCTCTAGCAAAGCCTAAGCTCTGACAGAAAACCAGATACACCAAGTCTACAGTCACTCCCCAATATCTGTGACCCTTCTGAGGTTTCCTTTCCATCATACACCTTCCTTTCCTTCCTTCCTGCCATGCTCCATGGCACTTGTGAGCAATCCGTACCATTATGCCCACCCTCACCGGTTTCCACTGAGGCGGTATTGTCCTTCCTTGGGCTGTTTGTGAGAGAGAGTCCCTTTCCATTCTTTGTGATATTTAAAGTCTAGCCTTGCTGCCACCCAGAAGTATGAACAAATGGTTTGGAACAATCTGCATCCCTTTCTCCAATGAATTGCTGTTGTGTGTAGGGCTCCCTGAATAACAGGATTATCTGCTTAGAAACCTCACAAGTCCTCGTTTGCCAGCTGGGTCCCTCTACATATTTGTTGAAACAGACTATATAAAATTACGAATATGTAGCAAGTTAAGTAGTCAGGTCATCGGGAAGTCCAAGCCAAGTCTATCTGTCTATTCCAAGTCTATCCCTGCTAGCTTGCTGCCTGCTGTTAAGTCTCTCACCTCTGCGCAACAAGTCAAAAAGATATACCTCAGACACCATCTGCCTCAATTGCTGTGTCTATTGTGCTGGACAGGTGTAGGGCCCAAAAGCACAGCTTCTTGTGCTAAGGCAGTTTCTGGTGTGCAGACAAAGGCAGGAGCAAGCAACCTGAGGCTGCATTGTACACTAGCATAAAGAGATGCAGATGCAGAGCTTAGGAATTCAGTGAAAACCCCATAGGCAGTACCCATGGAAATGGAATTTCTGGTAAGTTAAAACCTCAGTGATTTTCTCTATTAACCTTTCCCCCCATGTTTCCTGTTCCATGCATCATTTTCCTCTGCTTTATGGTTCACTAATATCATTGATTTCGCACAGATGAGTTGTCTTATTCAGTTTGAGCTAAAGATAATTCCATCTACTCAGTCATCTTTAAAATTGTTCTTTTAACTGTCCCTATCCCCAATTTCATTTTTCCTTTAAGCTTTCAATTAAATTAAGCTGCTAGTGCGCACACATTAATTTTCCCATGTTTAAGCTGTTAAGTAACTAGGTTTTGCTTTCACAGGCATGATGGACTGTCCCCTCAGCAAGCTAAACTATTGCGCACCATGGACTGTCCCTGTACTGATTTCGGGAGGTGGAGTAAGACACAGAGGTGGTAACCAAGTTGGGCGACTTGGTAGTGTTTTCCTCTTTATCCTTGCTGGCTCTGGGCTAAGAGTGAAAGAGTCAAGAGAGGGATGAACAGAACCAATTTCCCACTGCTCTAGTCATTTGCATGCTAATGATTTTAAGGAAGACCCAATAAAAGAAAATGTCTTGTTGGCATCTCTGGTCAGCACACTGGGCACATAATGAGGGCACTGTCAAAGCTGTGCCCAGAATGGTACATCTACAGGGGAAAACGATCCTTTCTCTCTTTGTGCTGTATTTTCCTGATAAAATTACTTGATCATTGTTGCTAATGCCAGCGACACTTTGCATCTACATTTTACCTTTACTCTGAAAGTGCTCTACTAGCACTAATGATTTACCCCCCACAATATGCCTCTGAAGTATATATAACCCTGTGCAACAGAAATACTAATGTAAGAAAGATAAATTTAATTTCTTATAGATGTCTGGCACCAGACCAATGCAGTGCCTCAAACTCATTGAAGGCTTATGCTGGGTGTTAAGTCGTGCATAGGCTTTCAGCTGGCTCTATATGCAAGGTGAATTTTATGCTGAGGGACAGTCCTAGCTACTCATTGAAGAAGTTCTTGGGTGGCCAAGAGGCAAGAGCTGAGGCTAAGTCATGAGCCCACTGTTCCAGCATTGCCAGTGCTGCCTAGTATCACGTGGCACAGGGTTTCTAAAGATGCATAAATAGCAGAAATGTTCCAGAACCATAATTCACTGGAGAATTGAAGCAAAACTCCCGTTGACTTTTTAGTAGGGCCAGGATTTCACTGCAGGATTTAGATAATTTGCTAATTTTCTGCATTTTAAAATTCAAATGATAAAATGTCCCCCTCGTGCTTCAAAGCATTCGCACTTCTGTAAAAAATGCCGTCTGGTAAAAACAACTTTTATTTTTAGCTTGCCTTTTTATTTAAAAATCAAGAATTCCCTTTAGCTCAGTCAGCTGGTAATGAATTCCAGAGAAAGTTTCTCTCTAACATCATCTGAACGATGTGCATCTCAGGGGGTGGAAAATTACTGAAAACTATAATAATAAGTAACAAAAAAATGCTTAAATCCTACCTTCCTGGGCATTGATAATCACATCAGGGTGATTAATTTCATATGCAAATCCTGCCTCATGCTCTCCATGTGGCTAAAACCATATGACTTAAAAACCATTTCAAGAGAAAACCATTTCAGTACAAGGCAGGAATTCAGATTGCAACCAAAGAGAAACTTGAATTCTAGCCTTTGCTTTACAACTGTGATTCCTTGTATGGGGAAAAAAGAAAGTTAGCATATTTGAAAGTCCTAAAATGCAGCCAGCATCTGCCTCCTTCTCATAACTGTAGGGGTAGGACAAGTCTGATCAAATACAGGGTTTTCTTATTGTTGTGGTAGTAATAATAATAGAAATATTTTAGAGTTCTATATGAATTTTATGTTTACAAAGCATTATGCAGACATTAGCTATTCAGAGCTGGCAAACTCAGGCAGCAAGCTGTTTCCATTCAACTCTCAAGGAAAATAAAAAAGAAATGGTCTAAACATATTTGCATATGTGGGCCTCAGATTGCAATCATCTTTGCACATGCCTAACTTTACTCAGATGAGTAATCTTATGAAATACACTGAGCCTGTCCACATGCGTAAAATTAAACTCAGGGCGAAATGGTTTTAGGATTGGTCTTTAAACTGTCACCTCTTTAGGACAGGGACTGTCCATTATGAACTGTGCACCCAATGCCAGGCAGTTCTTGGTTAGCTTTTGCAGGCTGTACTCTAATTAAAGCTAATAAATATGCATAATATGTGCCAGTATTTGCATTTGCATATATTGTGTATTTCTTCACTCAGGATGCCTTCTTCCAGTGTGTTTGAGATTACCATTGAGGCTAGCCTTGGCTTGTAAAGAAGTGCTAAATCTAATTCACATCACCCTTACTGCTCCTGACTGAGGTGGGCAGAATTATAGAGCCTTGAGTTTGCTGTCCATTTTCAGTGCATAAGCTAATCACTTTGGACTCATTCTGCCCCATACCTCACTGCCGGACAGCAGACCCCAATGAGTGACTCCCGGTGGCAGCTATGATATGGGGTAGCAACCATACAGTTGTGAGGCCCCCATAGTGAGCCAGGTTTCCAACAGTAAAGTAAATTCAGGACTTCTGCTAGGATGAAGCTGTAGTTTGCATGCATTGGTGGGCTGTAGCATTAAGTTGGAAAAATGGTGTGTCTCACTGGAGACACTGTGGTGATAGACAGTGATGGCCCAGGTGATTAAGATGTAGAAGACTCCCACTATATCTTTCGAATGTATAGTACCTTGTGCCTGTGGGGAGAAACAGGTAGCAAGTAGGCCTTACGTTAAAGCACAGCCTCTGCCTACCAGCTCACTTCCCTCACTGCTGGAAAGAAGCTGCTTTTCCTTTGTAGTTTGTACATCATTTAAATACTGGATGAGACCAGCACATTTCCTTGTAGCGAACAAGTGAGCATGCATGAGGAGAATGGGAACAAATAGCTGCAAAAATGCTGTCAAGGAAGATTCTTCTCAATACATTTATTTATCAGTTACCCATGCTTGAACAGCAACAATTCAGTGTGTTGTATTCTGTGCCCTCCGACTGGCCTATGATATAGGAGGAAGATGCCTCTCAGTCATTTACCTGAGAGGCTGTGGGTGGAAGGTGGAGAATGTGGGGCTGAAACACCATGGGCTCCACATGTCTCGGTATAACAGCATGTGATTTAAGCTTTCAATTCCTTCTGAACTTCAAGGGATCTTCTGAGATTTCCCAGTTAAGTTATTTGACTTGAGAAGTTCAGATAAGTTTTGAGGCTTCCCAGAACCTGTAGGATCTGAGTCCTGAGCCAGAGCCCAAAGTCACTTCAGGTTTGCCACTGTGGGGTAAAAGATGTCAGGAGCTGCTCTTGCCGCAGTCTGTAAATCATACATGACTCAGACAAGTGCTGAGGTGCACAGAAGCAATGCAGCCATGCCTGATGCCCATTCTCTGAGCTAAGTCCTAAGCCAGTTTTGCCAGTGCCCTGCACGTTGTACCGTCATTTACATCAGGATGTCCGAGTATAAAACACCATTGTTGATCTGGTAGATTTTCACACCTACCTTGCACTGACATAGGCACTCATCTAAGAGACGGCGCAGGAGAGAAAGAGGTGAGCTGGCTTTATCTCAGCTTGCTCTTAAAACCTTTGCTGTGATTTGCATGGGGGCCAGTTAGAATTTGGGTTCACTTTGCAATCCCAAGTAGGCGGGCTTGAAAGCAAAATGTGCATGTTCTTTTCTGTAAAGTGCTTTTGCCCACATCCTTTCTCTGTGGGTTGTCTAAATAAAATCTAAGGTGGTTAAGGTAATAGAGACCTAATGAAGTAAGTATTAACCTGTGATACACAACAGATCTAAGGTGACTCTGAAACCTCAGATGTATCACAGTGGCAACAACTCTATGGGTGCATCCACACGTCACCCGGTGGTAATGTAGCAATGCACTACATTGCCATATGGTGCACTATGGCAACATAGCAATCGCATAGGTCTACGTGTGATTGACAGCTATGTCATCATAGCAGCGCACTCCCCCTTTTTAGTGCACCGCTACGGCGATGTAGCACAGCACTGTAGCAACATTGCTTCGTGGCGATATGTAGATGCTCCCTGTAAGACAAAGATAATTGCTGTCTCAGGAACAGAATTACCAACAGTGCAGTGGAAAATCCAGAAAGATAGTGTTTGCTTGCAAAAAAGTGTTTAGTAAACACTCAAGCCATGGATGTTTGGTTCCCTGCAGACAACAAGTAGCAGCACACCTTGTGCGACTGCTAGTTGTCCCTGGGGAATGCCTGTGCCACACACCCTCTGGAGCAGGGCAGGTTACCCCATGTGGGGTAGGGGAGATTGGGGCCAGGACTGGGCTGGCCCCAGCAACCTGACCTGGGGTCCTGGGGGCCTCCTAAAGCTGCAGCAGTGGCAATCCTGCTGCTTGGAGCCTGGCTGGCAGCCAAGGTGGCTCTGGCTTCAGTTTTGAGCAGCACCCTGCCCCCACATGTGCCACCCAGCTTTTTTTGTGGGGGAGGGGTTTGACCCCCAGTTATCCTCTTCTGTTTTACTATTAATATTCTATGTTATTCTATTTTAATATTATTTTGGCTTGTATGCAATTTGGAGAGACCCAGTAGTTTAGACAATGTATCAAGAGATGTCCATTCAAGATATCTCTAACCTTGAAGAAATGGACAAAGGGAAACTGCTTTCATTTTTTTTGTTGACCTTTCCCACTTCTGGAAACATATACATATTTGTCCTGGTAAAAGCAAATCTTTAAATAATAAACTATTTGAATCTGAATTTTTAAAACTGCTTTTCCCAATGAACAATAATGTTGAACTGAATGTCAGTCATCAGACAGACATAATTGGATTTGGAAGTGTTATATTGTGAATTAAGTTGACTGATGGGGAAATGTCAGTTTTATTAACAGTCTTCCTTCAGATGATAATTTTATATCTATATGAATGAATTACAAAAGAGTACTTGAAGGCATCAGTTCAAAATGATGGAGTCATTTTAATAAAGGCTGATTTGCTCTTTCATTTACTTGTTTTTATGTATTTCATCTCCTTGTGGGAAACTGCATCCAATTACAGTTAGCATTGCTGTAAAAATGCAACATAATCAAACAATTAGTTAAGCATGGACACGCTGGGCCAAAATAACACTGAATGGTGGAATACTTATTTCAGGAGACCTTTCCTCAGATCAGTGTCTGGCTCCTATTTACCTTGGAGTAATCTGGGATTTAGAGATAATCTTCATATTTTATATTATTAAGAAGATAGAAAATAGTTTCTGAAATCAGTCAAGATACAGAAACCGGTGACCCTGATTAATTTAATCTATTCATTGTATATTACATTTGTCTAATTAAATTTCTTTAGCTCTACAAAAAATAATTATTTAAAACAACCATCACAACAATAATTAAATTAACTGAAGTGGCACAGAAAGAGAGTCAAAGAATACCCTAAGCATTGAAGAATGTCCTCATTCAGTGTACTCCCGCAGTAAAAAGTTACCGGGGAGAAGCTGTACTAGGAATCAAGGAGTGCCTACACTTTATGCTGGCTTCCTGAGCAAGGATGATTTTCACACTCCGTCAATATGTTACATAGGTTACCTGGAAGATCAGCATATTTGCTCTAAGCTGGAGGTGCAGATTGGAGAGCCAAGAGCTCTTCAAGGACAGTGGCCTATCTTCAGCCCCTGAGTGAAAAATAACCCTTATTCAGCAACACAAAGATGCTTATGCCCTGTGAAAGGCAAGGAGCTTTCCATTTCCACACCAAAAGTAATTAGTTCACTACTATTATAGTCCCCATTCGTGCCCTCATGTTAACTTGGTCCTGCAGCATAGGCCTTGTGCCTATGCAGTCCTTTTACATGCTGTCTCTATGGCTTAAACCACCCACAGTGGGAACACGCTACTTCTCTAAGAACCAGACTTTGCAGTCTTGGCCTTTGGCGGGTTTCCATAAAACACTCCCAGACTGAGAGAAACAAGAAGCTGCCATACTAGGTCTGCAAAAGGGGAAAATACCACATCCATAATAATTTTACAATAGTGGTCAAACCCACTGAGAAACTCCTACCTGAACCCCTCAGAGTCATCTAGAATAGCAGTATAAGTTAATTTCCGAAAGCATGCATATCAAGTGCATGTGGACATTTATGAAGGCTGGCGTGGTGCACACAGCTCTCCAACCAAACTTCCCCACAGGGTTGAAGTGTAGGACTAGAAGTTTGTAGTCAGCTTCTGAAAATATGCAATGATTCCAGACATTGTTCTGCTCTTTGGTAGCTGTAAAATCCTTTATTTCATCATTTCTGAGGCCCTCAAATTCCTTTAGCCAAACCCTCCTGCTAGCTTGGTATCTCAGTGCTATGCTCCCTCAAAATTCATAGTTTGACTTATGTCAGTTTGCTTTTATGATGCAAAGAAAAGCCCACAGAGACAATAATGGCATCAACAAACTGATTTCTACTCCCAAATGACCAAGTCAACATTTCAACCCACCTCCACAGGGTAGCGATAGCTTGAGACATAAGGCACTTTATCATGCAGTTTCCAAAATATATTTGAAATTTTTCTTCCCTGACGTTTGGCCCAACCTTAATTTCTTTGAGCACACACAGGCCCTTTGGAATATTTACATACGCAACACAAAGCTGTGCTTTATTTTTTACCCTCTGATCAGATTTCCTGGTTTGCTTTTCATAATGTTCCACTCATTCCTGGAACTGATTAATCTATTAATGTTCTAAGGGAAACAAAAGCTGGATGGATAATGCATTTTACTTTCAATACGAAATTTCATTTAAAAACAAAACAAACAAATAAAACATTCACTTCTACTTTAGCACTTGAATAAATCCCAGTACGAAACCAGTCTTAAGAGCTGAATTTTCCCAACAGAGAAAGTTTTTGCAAGAGCAGCAAGAGCAGGTAGATAACAGGAACTCAATATTCAAGATTTAGAACGTAGTCAGTTTCTAAATTAGCCACTGTAAAGACAGTCATGTGAAATTCATAGACATCTCTATCTCCATCTCAAATCTGCTTAACTAAATCAGCCCTTTATCAATGAATTAATTCATTGTTTATGTTGCTTCTCCCTTTAAGAAGCCGGGTAGAAGCAGAACAGAGAGTGATTCAGCTATAAACCCCATTACCCGATTATACTTGTAGGCCCCTGCTTATGTTAACTTGCTTTCTCCAGCTTCTCATCCTTATTCACATATGCTGATCCTTCTATTCAGCATCACTTTATTCTAATCTAATGCATAACACCAAAAAGCAATTGGTTCAGGAGAAAACAGGTTCAAGGTTAAAGATAGAGGGATGAAAATTTTCTTATTGCTCTAGTGTCCATGCCCACTATAAAACAAGAGGTGTTGGTGGAATGATAGTTTTATACATACTCAGATCACTAAGCAGTTGATTCATGGCCAGATTCTGCCCTCAGTATATATGTGCATCTTCCTCTGATTTTATGGCATGCTACATGAATAAGTACCGGTATATCAGAAAACAGAATTTGATTTTGCTGTTTATTTAGGGGCGCCATCTTATATAAAACACTCACTCAGTATGTTCAGCAAACAGTAGTAAAGACATTCATCTCTGAGTGTTTACTTACAATAATTTTTTTCAATGTTTAAAAAGGAAATGGAGCAAATATATAGAACATGAACTTTTCAGAAATCTGTGAAAGCACAAGGTACAGTAGACTCAGTAAGTGTTCTTCTTAAGTGGAATGGTAGTCCTATTGGGGCATGAGACCTGCTGGAAGAGTGAACTCCTCATTGAGACCTGGGGTCTTTGCCTGCTTATACACATTTTATAATTAGAATACTTTCGAGCAGACTTGATTAATTGAGTCTGCTCCATGTCCTAATTAGAATACTTTAGCATTACTGCAGCATCACATGCATTGAGCCCCTATGTGTTTCAAAATGGCTGCAGGGGCACTTTAACTAAACCTCATTGAATAAGCTTTAGTTAAAGCATCATGGACATCTTTAAATGCACCAGGGCTTAATGCGCATGGCACTATGGCAGTCCTGGAGAACTGCTCTAATTAAAATGTTTTCTCCAATCCCTAAGCACATGTATAGGCAGCCTGTGTGTTTTGTGTTCCCCAAACCCAAACCACTCAATAATTCCAATTAATTCAGTGGGCTTTTGGTCAGACCCTCTGATGTTGCTAAGCTGAAACAACATCCTAGAATGTGCCTGGGCATAGCTGGAAGGGCCTTGAGATTCCCTGCTAGTGCCAGCGCTCCTCTTCTTTCTCAGAACTACTAAAGCATCCAGGACAGTTAGCACCAAGATACTTTTATCCAATGAAAACCCAAACCGTGGAAAAATGGCTCATATTTCCTCTTCTCCCAGTTTCTCTCCCCCTTCCCTTTGCCAGTGGAAAGAAGAAGTAGCAAGGAAAGAGTGTAAAATGACAAAAAATAAAAAGAAAATGCATTCTATTTGTTATTCTATTGACAGCTTTTTACAGCAAGAGCATACAACAAGCAGTAGTAGATTTCCAGCTAATCTAGCATGTTAAATTGCCACTGCCCCTTTACCTCCATTGAATTTCAGCACTGTGGACAGGTCTTCAGCATTCCAGATCACACAAATCACTTTCAGAGCCTCCTTACACAATAATTTGGGGCTGCTCCTGGAGCTCTTAACACCTGTATTGTCCACACATTAATACCTTAAACTAGTTTTAACCACTTGTTAGGTGGCTCAAAGTTATGCTATTCCAGGAAAGGTTGATCTCTGATCCTTGTTACCCAACTAGTGTAAGACTAAGGTGTAGCCACCCCACCCACCTCCCCACCCTCGCTGGCCTCGTTTGGGCCCAATACCCCCCCCTTCCCAGTACCCTATGTCCTTGCTCACTGCTTTCAAGCCCTCCTCCTCCACTCTCCTCTCTCTCCCCCACTTACTTGTGGCTGCCTGTGCTGTCTGTCCTAGGGAAGCAGGCAGGGAAGGGTTAACATGCCTGCCTATCCACCACTGCCGCTGATCTCTGGGTGGGCTCAGCCTGGAGAAGAGCACCAGCCTAGCAGCAGTGGGGGCTGGCTGGGCAGGAAGGTTAACCCTTCCTATTCTGTGCTCCTCTGGGATAATGTGGGCAGACACAAGTAAGTCGGGGGCAGGGGTTGGGGAAGCTCTGGGGACAGGAGGAGAAGGGGAGAACCCCAAGGGGCAAGGGGAAACAAGGGGAGTCCTAGAAGGTAGGGGGGGAATGGGAGATTATTACCTTTTAGTCCACCAGGCCTGAATATCTGACTGCTCCAGACTCAAGGTAGCACTGACATGGATCAACATTTGTGTGGCTCACAGTGTAACATGCAACAAGACCCTTAAGCAAATACCTAAGAAAAGATACAAGTTTATTGTGAACCTTTCAAACCAAAAATATTAACATTTCTCAAAAGATAAACCCCTGAATCACTTTGAAATGTAGATTTGTGCGTTTGCCTACATACACCACCACTGTTGTTCAGTTTTTGTAAACATTCATGAGGGCAGACTTTCATTGCTAGGATTTACCTTAAAATAAAGCTATAGTAATATTTTGATGTAATTAAGATTGTTTGAAAGGGGCAGAAGCATTCATTTTACAAATGTTATCTCACCCGATGGGGAACAAAATGGCTATTCTGTGATACACAACTTAAATATCAAATTGCAGCTATTTAGTAATCATAGAAAATAATCCAGCAACAGCTCCCAGGCTGAACTGCATATGCAAAATATACATATTGTTCAGGAACTGTAAACAGTGAGCAAATTTGCAATAGAAAAAATCCAGATCTGTTTAAGAAAAATGTATGGACAAAAATAAGGGAAAACATTTAGTAAATTAGTATTAGTTGTGAATTTCTAGCACTTGTTTCATTCTAAGTTTGACACTTTTCAGTATAAATGTAGAGGGAGAAATTCACCCTTGGGATTCTGAGGACCTTCATGCTCCACAGACCTTCTGCAAAGGGATGAATTTCACTTTAAGGCTGGAATCCATTGTCTTTTGGCACACAGCCTAGTACGCTAATCCATAAAGCACAGAGCATGAACAGTTAAATTAATGATTCCACCCTACTCAGCATATGCTTGATTTTTTTAAATATAAGCAACAGGGAGGGTTTGCAGCAATAGGATGTTGGTATACCAGAAACATTCTGCTTCACCCAGATTCTCTCCCATGTCCCTGCTGGACAAACCATGGAATTAATTAATTCACGTTTCCCCAAATGAACAAGAGCTCTGCATGGTAACTTGCAGATGCCTGTGCTATTCATCCTGAATCATAGTGTAGGACTTGTCATTTCTGGTATCAACCTTGGGTTTCTGAAACAAATACATTCTGTCAGGAGAAAAGTATTTGAATGAAATCAAAAGGACATACTTCCATGAGCATTACTGCCTGATAGTCTGTTGTAAAGGAAACTCCAGTGCAGGGAGTTGGTTTTGCTGCACATACTACAGAGAGGCAAGTTCATATAAGCAATGGTAGTGATTGTTCTAACTATCTAGCCTATGACTTTCTGCAAATACTGCATAAAAGGGCCCTCATGAAGATTTCTAATGGCAAATTCAAATTACACAGAGGAGGGCATGTGCCTTTTGTCCATGGTATCAGTCTGAGAGACACTGTCATTACAGTAGTTATATGGACACAAGGGCTGTGTCCCTATGAGTGAGAAAGTGTGTTTTGAGGTGCTGCAAAATGCACACAATGCTCATGTATTCATTTGCAAAATTAGATACCAGGAAATCCTGATATCTAAAAAAAACATGGCAGAAAAAAGCATATGTCAGCAGCATGTGCTACCAGAAACCAGAGCCTGGTTGGCTAGAGCCACGCTTCAGCTGCTGGCCAGGCTCCCATCACCACTGCTGCTGCCCCAGAAGGGCCGCAGGACACTAGGTAAAGCTGTTTGGGCCAGCCCAGGTGCTGACCCAAGCCTCCCCTACCCCACCTGGGGCAATTTGCCACACCCCAAAGTGCGTGTGCAGGGCCATATCCAGGGACAGCTAGTAGTGACACAAATATGTGCTGCTGCTATTTGACCACAGGGAAATGATAATGGGGACATGCCCAAGGAATACAACCCAAAGATCTCAGTTTCCATTGCAGGGCTTGCACTATATTAGTGGAAGTCTTTTTAGGATTAGGAGAAACTTGAGTGATTTCCAAGGAACTACAAAATAATCTTACTACTACACTCCACAGGCCCAATACCACTTGGGAGTGATTCTCCAGTATCCCAGGAGGCACCACTCCCAGCTGCTCTATCTTTCCCTACAGTAACAGAACTAAAGGTAAGAATCCTCCCTTCCCTCCCATTCTGGGCTCTTCCTGGCCCTTGGGGCTACCCTGGTTTACCACACCCCAATCCCTGGAGCACGTTCCATGTTTTTTGGGACTCTCCCCCGCTGCCCCTCTTCCTCACCCAGCCCTTATGGCTCATCTGTGGCTTCTGGTGCTGTCCCAGGGGAGCCAGCTGGGAAGGGAAACCTTCCTGCCGTTGCCATTGCTGCTGCTGTTGCTGAGCCCAAACAGTGACAGCGGTGGCAGTGAGCAGGTTCCCCTTCCTTGCCTGTTTCCCCCAAGACCATACCAGGAGCTTCAGCTGAGCCAGGATCTACCAGGGGGATGGCAAGCAGGGATCTGAGGTGCAGGGAAGGGGATACTGTCCCAAGAGGCAGGGAGGGAGCACTGGGGATAAGGTGGACAGCGGTGTGGTCTAATCCAGGCTGGGAGGTGGGTAGTGGGCTCAATCCAGGCAGCAGGGGGCAACAGGGACCCAGATTACAGGCAGCCAGGGGCTGGCAGGTTCAATGGGACTCTGTCAGACACCAGCTGCCCCCAGTCTGGGCCACCTACCCTGGCCCTAAGAGTAGGCAAGCTAGGCAGGCACAGAGCCAGCTTGGCTCCTAGCCATGCCCCTGCTAACCAGCCCTCCTAAGGCAGGTCAGAACAGTGCACATTACAGTCAAGGCATGTCTTAATCTTAACACCAGTAAGAATTATTATGTGTTAAGTGCAATGTGTAACAAGGCCCTGAGTCAGGAGACAGGAATAAACCAGGTCCAGTAACCATGTCTTCCAAGTGGGGTCCTGTTTCCTTTGCTGTTCAGCTGTCAAGTTCTCAGCTGAACAGCACGGCAGGCACAAAGCAAGCAAGGACATTGAGTAAACTGAACAGGAAATTCCACTGAATAAAAACAAGTAAATCTGCCCAATATCACCTGAGCATTCAGCCTTGCCTGTTGTATTTTAGACTTCATAAAGTGATTTTAGTAATATCTGTGCACCTTATGATAGCTGACTGCCCTATGTCTGTAGAGAAGGAAAATTTCCTAGGCAGTTCCACTTCTCCCTGCCTCTCTGTCATGTGGCCAATACCAGCTGATGAGGCTGTTTTGTGGATGGGGGACTCCCTTTTCTGCAGCCTGGGACCCTCATGTGTGTGCTTCTTCCCTGCCTTTTATTACTTCAAGGCTTCAGTTGCTTTCTTTCCTCCTCTCTTTTTCTTTTTACTCCCTCAGCCTGGGCATTAGGCCTGTGCAAAGTGGCTAGTATTTGCTTCGGGTTCGGCCGATTCAGGGGACAGTGATTAGATTTGGTGATTCGAATAACTGTCCCAATTCGATTCGGCTGAATCTGAGTCAGAGATTCAGCTGCTGCCGAACCTCTGAATCTCCGACTCAGCCAGGCCAGACCCATCCCCCGCCCCTCTCCCAGCCCAGCAATGGCTGTCCCCCTTGCCCCAGCTCCCAGCACTTGTTAAAAAAAAAGCCCCAGCTCACCGGGTGCTGCCAGGTGGGGGAGGTGATCCCCACTGCCCCCCACTGCTCCACGCTGCATGGGGGGCTCTGCATGAGTCCACTGACCCCCCCCCGCCGCCCCACAGGTGCCCTGCCTGGGCCAGCTCCGGCCCTTTAAGAAAAAAAACAAACAAGAAAAGCCCCAGACTCACTGCTCCTGCTGGCAGGGGGCAATCCTTGCTGCCCCCCACTAATCTGGCATCACATGGGGGGCTCTACATGAGCCCCCAAGGCCCCGAGGCTGCACCAGGAATGGCGAGTCCTGGGACTTTTCTTGTTTCCTTTTTCTTAAAGAGTTGGCACTGGCCTGGGTGAAACACCCATGGGGGGGCTGAGGGGCTCATGCAGAGACCCCCCATGCAGCGTGGGGAAGTGGGGGGCAGCAGGGATCACCCCCCTGCCCGGCAGCATCTGGTGAGCAGTGGGGTTTGTGTTTTTTTAAAGTACTGAGCTAGGGCAGGGTGAGCAGTCATGGGAGGGCTGGGGAAGGGGGAGGGGTTTGGGG
>NW_017729014.1:4719598-4726832 GCF_001723915.1 Gavialis gangeticus
CTGGGGAAGGGGGAGGGGTTTGGGGGGCGGGCTGGAGGAGCAGGGGGATTGTGGGGGCTGGCAGGGGTCCCCCCATGGTCCCCTCCCCCCATCCCCAGTACTTACCAACTCGGAGTCAGCTGCAGCTCCCTGCTGCAGCCACCAGGGACTGCCCAAATCATGAAAGCTCCCCGAATCTTTTCCAAAGATTCGGAGAGCTTTGAATAGATTTGGACCTTTTAATTGGTCCCCTGATTTGATTCGGATTCAGAGATTCGGCCACCAAATGGGGTCGAATCTCCTCCGAATCAAATCGCCACCCAAAGCTTTGCACAGCCCTACTGGCCATCAGGAGCAGATGGGTCTCTCCTGATAGCTCATATTTGATGACTGGGAATTCATTTGAAGATGCTGTAAAATCCTGCTCTCAGTAAATGCCCTCTCTATCACTGTCTGCAGCAGTGCCAGAAACATGAAGCACCGCTGCTGCTGACATTGCAGGTGCTTGCCCCAGAGGGCTCCATGTTGTTAGAGAAGTCACCACAGAAGTAGGTAGCAGTAATTGGTGTTGATGATTCTATCCTCAGCAGCAGCCCCAAGGTAAACCCTGTGGCCTGAATGAAGCATGGATCCACTTAGCAGGTCCTGACAACATTTGTGCAAGCTGTAAATAGACAGCTTGAAGGAGGGAAGGGGGAGCACACTCACAGCTTATCTTGCTCATGATCCAAGCTTAGCAGAGATCCTGGGACGGGCAGGCAGGGGAAGTGGCATGAATACCCCCCATAAAATGGAGTGGGAAATGCAGGGTAACTGAAAAGGGACCGCATATAAACTGCGCTTTTTTTCCTTCCAGAGAGCAGCCATTATTTCATCCTCTGTTTAAATGAGTGATGAAAAGAAGCTCTTACTGGGTGCTACATCTTTCAGCCCCACCCAGTGCACAGAGCAAAGAGAGACAGGACTGCAGGCTAGCCCTTCGCCAGCATCATCAGGAAAACAATTTATTAAGCTCTACTCTCCTGCACCCGCGCAAGCTGCCCGCCGACACCGAAGTGGCACTGAGGGCTCCTTTGCCCTCCAGAAGCTTGTGCAACAGGTGACGCTAGCTCAGATTCTAGGCAACTTTTTCAGAGTGAAAGTGAAAAGACAAGAAATCCTAAACCCCTTCACCCCTTAGTGGGGTTGTGTGGGGCCACTTGTCAGAGCAGACCACCAGTTTGCCAAGAACAGCTCCATGTACACCAGTATACCAGTGTGGTTTACTCTTACTCCTGCCACTGACCCAGCTCCTGCTGAAATGTAAACTGGCCTCTGTTTGGCCCTATCAGAGAGTTAGGAAGTTGACCCTCTTTTAGGAAAAAGTGGGATTTGTCCCCAGCTCTGTGAAGTTTGGAGTAAGCAAGCTAGTTTCACTCTCTCTGTTTCAGTCTATCTGCCTGTCTAACAGGGCTAGCAGTATTTAGTTGTCTCACAGAAGCATCTTGCTTCATTCAGGTGTAGGAAGCATCCTGAGATCCTTGCCTGAAATGTTAAGCATTAGCATTAAGCTTCTATTTCTGGGCCCTTGCAGGACTCTCCCTCTTGTTCTCTAGTTCCTGACGTGAAGCCCTGCCCATTTCCGAATGGTGTTTTTTACATAAATCCTGTAACCTGGAGAACCTGGGTTAATACTCTGTGATGTGCGCAGACATATTTCTACATGTCACAGGGGTGAGTTAGTATCAGCGGGGACTGCCTGGTAGAACGCAAGAGAATCCAACAGCTGTTGGACAGCCTTTATTACTGCACCACGACCATTTGCACCTTCTGTGACATTCAGCTAATATTTTGGCTCCATCGCATATAGTTCCCCAGCCTAGAAACCTTTCTTTCCATAAATATAACACTCCAGGGACAGAGATAATGTGTAAGGAACAGGGGCAGCTTCTCAACAGTAAAGTGTTCTCAATAGGAAAATGCATCCATTTTAATTGTACCTTTCCAGCTGAAATCAAGCAGGGAGATGATGAACCAGGAGAATAAATGAGTTAGAGAAGAGCTCTTGGAGAACTGGTTTTCCTCTCAGCTGTTTCTGATTGCTAGCTGGCCCCTAATGATCAGGTGTCTGTTTCCTGCAGTGCAAAGAGGAATTGTACTTGCCACTGGAGAACTCAGCAGGCAGGACAGAGCTAACAAGGATATATCTTGGTACGGGGAAGAGAATCAGTAAGATTTTCTATTAGGGATTGCCAAAAAAAACGATTAAGCCAGAGGGCAAAGCTTCCAAAAGGGATGGAGGGAAGAATGTTTTATCCTGCTGGGGAATGGCCATAGGGAGAGTTGAGAGGGTGTTTCCAGAGATCAGATCGTTACTGGCATTACAGAGAAGAATTCGCTCTCCAACGGATGCCAAAGGTCATTGCGCTCACACCAGCCATCCTCTCTTTTACATGTCCTTGATTAAAAAGGATGCAACTCAGCCTGAATAAAACTTTGCGGGCTTCATTGCATGTCTTTCTGATTGCAGTGGCTTACACAGGCAGACACCTGAAGCAGTGGTCTAGAATTGGCTGCGCACTACATTAGCAGGCTCTTTCTCACCTAATAAAAAATAATTCATAATTGGTGAGAATACATTTTTATGAATAACTTTTTCTCTTTTTACTTCCACAATAATATTTATATTGATCTACATCTGCTTAGAGTTTCAAGGGATGATATTTCCAAATGGAGACATCTATTATTCAAAGCTGTTAACTAGAGTGGCAAAAAACACTCCACTGAAATGGTTTCCCAGAAAGAAATAGCTTTCATTCTATTTTTTTTTTAATTACTATGAATTTGTTTTCATTTCATTCCAATTTTTACATGTAGCTTTTCTTACTAATACTTTTTTTGGTTTAGAAATTCAGTGGAGGATTGATAGGGAGGTTATTTTATGCTTTTTGGTTTTTTGTATTTTATTTTGTCAAAACTATCGGTGAACTTTAAAAAATTAACTAAAGGGTTTTTAAAAAACAATAAAATAAAGGGCTTGCTTTTTTAAGTCTCATGAAAAATTTGTCATCTTTTGACCAGACAACCACCAATATAGAGCTTCAAAGGGAGTGTAATTCATCAAAGATGTTGGTATTAGTAATATAATCCATTCCTTTCAGGGCTTGTGAACGAATGGGTGCAACACAAATCTGGTGAAGTTTGCAGCTGCCACACATATGTCTTTCTCATTAGGTCTTTAATCCACTGTTAACAGGCAACTAGAGGCCCCATCAAAAACAGTATTCTCCACTACAGTGTGTTTCAATTTCTGCAAGTGGAGCACAGCAATCACTTGGCATGTCTACATGAGATGCTTGCTGTGCATTAACCTAATAACACTGTGCAGTAAGCTATTAGCACTTCTTTTTAACTGCCATGCTACTGCGCAATGTTATTAGGCTAATGCGCAGTAAGCGTCACAAAAAAACCATGCACTAGTTATTGTGCATTTAGTTAGTACTTTATTAAACAAATACTAAAATAAATGCACGGTACCTAAAGCACATTAATGAATATGTAGACACGTCCACTGTGTAGGAGTCCACAATCCATAATCAAATCTGAGTTGCTACTAATCCTTAAAATAGGACCTGGCCGCCCAGCCACTGAGCAGTGGTCACTGGCAGGACAGATGGGAAGTTGTCTGGCATGGGTGAGGCACAGTGGAGGATTGTGGTTTCCAACTTCACTGCTGTTGACAATTCCACCAGCTGCTTATTATTGTCTTTTATTTTGTGCCTGTGAGAGCTGTGACTCATCTTTACTTAAAGTGACTTTATTACATGAATGTGACCAGATCAATAAATAGCCCATCTGAAACCCAGGCAGCACTATCAGCCCATCTGACAATCCTGCCTGGCCCACTGTTCACTCACAAAGCCAGCAAGGAGTCCTTCTCCTGAGTTGCTGATTATGCATTGCCCTGCACTTCCTATTTTGCTGGGGAGGGAGGAGTGCCATTACTGTCAGTGCGTGATGCACCGAGGTTACCGTAATACACAGGAGGCAGCTTTGATTTGTAAAAGAGAACAAAACTCTTTCCAATTCCTTTTAAAGACTGTTATCAGCACCGCTTCAATTACTGGTGCAGGCTGGCAGCAACAGGCGTTCTGATGGGGCTGCACTGAAAGGAAGTCCAGACTGCACAGAGATGAAGTCCGGACAGCAAGCATCACAGAAGATACAAATGACACAGTTCTAGCGGGCACCATAAAAGGCAAAACTCCTGCTGCATTTAATAGGAGCTTTGTCTCCTGGGAACAGCTGGATCAGGTCTATTCCTAAGTATGAGAGGTGTTAAAGAGAAACCACGATACAGAAATCTGGATGGGAGGGAGATTATGGGCAGGGCTTTCTAGCCTCCATTCCTAAGCAAAGGATCACAGGAAAGTATGGTTGGAAGGTTCCTAATATGGTCCAGCCTTCTGCTCCCTGACTAAACCATCCCAGAAAAGTGTCTGTCCCTGCTTGTGCTAGTATCTAGGGATGCAGACTCCATCTCTTCTCTATGCAGCCTGTTCCAATGCTTAACCACTTAGTATGTTCTAGAGATTCCTTTAACGTTCAGAATTACACTGAGCACAGGCAAGAAAAATGTCATATTAGTGCCAGGATTACAAAAAATTAGAGACTACTGCAAAATGAATTTCAATGGGCAACATTTTTGTTAAAGCCCCATATGGGCAGATTTCTGCTTGGCGCAAATTGCCATGGTTACATTAATTTAATTGGACTGAAAATCCAAGGTATAAGACCTTCGTGGAACCTTCGACTGTGGGATCTGGTGCTTACAAAGAAAAGCTTTCCTACCAATTCAATCCTTTCCTCTTCAGCAGAACATGCAGAATTTATGTGTACAATTTGAGAGCCAACCCTTTTTAGATCAGAGATTTTTCATTCTGGACAGCTTTTCAAAGGGAAGGGAAACTGAGGGGGGGAAACACACCTCTGTTATGCCCTTGGGTAAGTGGGAAACATGTCATTTGAAATGGGCAAAGTATTTCTGCCATTTTCTCTCCAACTGTGAGTGCAGTGATAGTCAAAAGTGGCGATATTTCGCTGATCTTAACACTGCCTTCAGTGAAGCGATGCTGATTTATGTCGGCTGGGGAGTGGGCCCCTGGTGTTTGTGCGAGTGCTTCAAGGAAGTAATGATTGTAACTCTTTCTTGTGTCTTGGTGTTCCAGGGACCCCAGCTGTTGTTTTGCCAGCTGAGCAGGTAATTCACCAATGCCAACACTCCTCCTTCTCACGTTGGAGAAATATATTCAAAATCAGGGCAATTTTAAATGCCAGTTGTTAGCCTCCACTGTGAGGCAAAATGGCCAATTTTGAGTTCTTCATGGTGCCGACTATCAGAAATAAAGGGAACTTACTTATTTCACAAAAAACATTAACAGAAATTAAAGCTATTTGCCACCAGCAGGTTTATAGGAAAGTCACCATGCCATATCCTGCTCTATTTCCTGGTAAGCACCTTCCCTTTCTCCATTCACTCAGACAGAATTACTCTGCTTGGATAACAGTATTAACAAGTGCAGAATAGGACTCACTAACTGCAAACAAGCTCTCAGCACTCCACAAATGCATTGCTACACAATTTGAATATTCTTCTTTGTTAACTAGGGCTATTTGTTTAAAGACAAAAATCTCGTCTGATTATTGCAAAGAGCAGTAGTTTAGCACTTTACCACTCTTTGGGGATATAATTTGCGTGTCATTTCACATTTTATTGTCTTTTATTGGCTGTGGGATTGTTAAAAAGGGAATGAGGTATATTTATCATGTGCACAGGAAATCTACCAAGATAATTGTGAATAGTTACAACGAGGAGGGCAAGGTAGCAAGGGAAGAAAGTATTTCTGAAGACAAGAAATCCTGTAAAAAAACCAGATGGAGTGAAAAGCAGAGGATAAATGAGAGAAGAAGCGGGGAAATAAAAACTACCAATTGAGGTTAGAATGCTAACAAAACATACCAGCTACATGATTAATCCAGCCATTCCATCTCCTTCAGCAAAATACTTAAAAAAGGAGCATAAATGTTTGCTAGAAATGCTAGTAACTGAATTCTCCCACAATATGAGTCATTGTCGTCACCTTCAGGCAAATACATAAAATTTCCACGTTATTTAACTCAGTGACTGGTGACCAGTATGTTCTTAAGCTCCCTGAAATTAGCCCAGCAGAAAGACAATGAGTGCAAGGGTGATATGGTGCAATGTGAATTTCTGGGTTGAGTTCTGTGGAGCCTGAGAGATCCTGGCAAAAGGTACTGGGGCATAGATCAAACAATCCCAGGAAATGAAAATAAGCAAGATGCAGCTGGGCAATATACTTTCTTACTGCCTGCTCTCTAATGGTTCACCCAGCTTTATTAACTTCATCTGTGGAGCTGTACTGCTTCCATCAGCAAACTATTGTTCACTGTTATACATCTCACAGTTCAGAACCTTTAGCCTATACACATTCTATATACATCGCCTATATATGGGACTCCTCACATGATTGGAGCATAGCCATAGAGGACTACACCCTGCACAGAAGGGACCAAGAAGTGAGAAAAGGCAGAGGGGTAGCTCTCTATGTGAGGGAGAAGTACACCTCTCTGGAGGCTGACATTGGCTCCAAAGATAAGCAGCTTTGAAACCCTCTGTGGCAAGCTTGGGGGGGGGAGGGGTGCAAGGTGAGAGAGACCAGAGGTATCTCTCTCCAAGACTTGGTCTTGGCCAAAGGAGATGATCTGGTGTGTGGCTTAAACACTGAGGGTAGCCTGGGCGACAGTGACCATGAGATCATCAGGTTCACAGTCCGCCACAAGGCTGACATATCAACTAGCAGGATTGAAGTCCTGGAATTCAAAAATGCTGACTTCAATAGGCTCAGGGCGTTAGTAGAGGAGGCAATGTGGGACCAGGGATGGAAGGTAAATGGAGTGCATGAAGAGTAGACGTTCCTCAAGGACACAATCCTAGAAGCACAAAAGAAAACTGTTCCCATGAAGAGGAAAGGTAGCAGAAGGGCTGGCAAGCCCTTCTGGCTCAGTAGGGACATCACAGTCCTCTTGAAAAAGAAAAAAGAGGCATACACACAATGGAAGCTAGGGACAGTCCTCAAGGAGGACTATATAACAATGGTCTGCACTCATGGGTTTCTGGTGCCTTGAGTCATGGGAGGGTGGGACGTGCCCCCCCTGAAACCAGTCAGTTACCAGGGGAGGTCCCATAATGGCCAAT
>NW_017729014.1:4731832-4732284 GCF_001723915.1 Gavialis gangeticus
CGGGCCGGGGGGGGGGGGGGGGAGGGAGGAGGTCCTCCACAGCTGACCTCACTCACCTTAAAAGTAGTGGCACCACTTCCAGAACTCCCACAGCCACTTCCAGAAGCACTGCAGCTCCTTTTGCTGGTGGCCCTGCTCTTCGGCCTGCGCTCACAAGGGGAGCACTGGTGCTCCCACCTGCCCCCTTGCCCACCGGCTAAACAGGGAGCACAGCCTGACAGGGAGTGCACTGGTGCTCTCAGGGGTTGCATGTGCACTCCCATGCACCCCCTATGCATCACCCCTGTCCACACTTGTAGGGAAATGATTAGGAAAGCTAAGGAAGTGACTGGGTTTAAGTTAAGCAAGGGAGTCAAGGACAATAAGAAGTCCTTATTTAGGTATGTAGGGAGCAGAAGGAAAACAAATGGTGGCCTTTTACGACCAGGTCACTAAATCATTGGATGCAGAGG
>NW_017729014.1:4737284-4742033 GCF_001723915.1 Gavialis gangeticus
ACTTCACGGTCAGGGCGGCTAGGGTCTGGAACCAGCTTCCAAGTGAGGTGGTGCAGGCTCCCACCCTGGGGGTTTTTAAGAGGAGGTTGGATGACCACCTTACTGGGGTCGTTTGACCCCAGTGCTCTTCCTGCCATGGCAGAGGGTCAGACTAGATGATCTGCTCAGGTCCCTTCCAACCCTAGAAACTATGAAACTATGAAATGGAAGTAAGGGGCCCTGTTTAACACCTCAGGACAGCTGGTAATGGACACTGAACTCCTGGATGCCCACTTTGCTTCGGTATTTCACTAGACCAAAGGGAAAGACAAGTGAGATAAGGATCACAGGGGGCAAGGTGGCAATGATAGCTTCCCACTGTGGATATTGAGCTGGTGCAAAACAAACTAGAAACGCTAGACATTTATAAGTCAGCAAGACCAGATGGACTTCACCCGAGAGTGCTGAAGAAGCTGGCTGAGGTAACTGGGGAACCCCTAGCAAAACTCTTTCAGAATTTGTGGCACACAGGGGAGATCCCTGGGGACTGGAAGAAGGCCAACACTGTGCCCATCTTTAAGAAGGGGATCAGGGAGGACCCAGGCAACTATAGGCCAATCAGCCTAACCTCCATCCCAGGGAAAATCCTAGAAAAACTCATTAAAGAATCTATGTACTATACCCTCGTTGAGAGTAAGATTCTGAATGACAGCCAGCATGTCTTCATCATGGGTGGGTCTTGTCTTACCAATCTCATCTCCTTCTACTAACAGGTCTCTTGCCACCTGGACATGGGAGAGAAGGTTGACATTATATACCTAGTCTTCCAAAAGGCTTTTGATCTAGTATCCCATGATATCCCTGTGGAAAAATTGGAAGATGGTGGACTGAGCTGCTCAGCAGTTCAGTGGATGGGAAATTGGCTGCATGGTAGAACCCAGAGAGTTCTCATAAATGGATCTGTATCATCCTTGTGTGAAGTGGCCAGTGGTGTCCCTCAGGAGTCCATGCTTGGACCAGTGCTTTTCAACATCTTTATCAATGATTTGGATGTGGGGATGAAAAGCTCGCTGGCCAGGTTTACGGACAACACCAAGTTATGGGGGACTGTGGTCATGCCAGAAGACAGGTTGCAGATACAGGTGGACCTGGACAGGCTGGAGAGCTGGGTGGACCGGAACCAGATGAAGTTCAACACTCAGAAGTGTAAGGTGCTCCATCTGGGGGCAAACAATCCCCAACATCCCTACAGGCTTGGTGGCGGCAAGTTGACTTGCACCATGGCTGAAAGGGACCTAGGGGTAGTGATCGCGTGAACTTGAGCCGGCAGTGTAATGCTGTAGCCAGCAGGGGAAACAACACGCTGGCATGCATTAACCATTGTGTCTCATGCAAAACTAAGGAAGTGATATTCCCACCGGTGAGACTGCACTGGTACTCCGCACTGGTGAGACCACAGCTGGAGTACTGCATCCAGTTCTGAGTGCCTCACTTCAGCAAGGACATGGAAAAGCTTGAGAGGGTCCACAGAAGAGCCACCTGTATGATCAAGGACTTGCAAGACAAGCCATATGAGGAAAGCCTGAGGGACTTGGCACTCTTCAGCCTACTGAAGAGAAGGCTGAGAGGGGACTTGGTAGTGGTTTACCACTACATCAAGGGAGTACATCAAGAACTTGGTGAACAGCTATTCACCAGGGCACCCCTGGGGAAGACCAGGAGCAATGGATACAAATTCCTGAAAGGCCACTTCCAGCTCAATTCCAGGAAAAACTCCTTCACAGTCAGGGTGTCCAGACTGTGGAATAAACTCCCTCCAGTGGTGGTACAGCCACCTACCCTGGAAATCTTCAAAAGGAGACTGGACAGTCACCTCACTTGACCCCAGTCACTTGACCCCAGCTGTCTTTTCCTGTCTAGTGCACAAGGACTGGACCCAATGATCTACAATGTCCCTTCCAGCCCCTAACAATCTATGAATCTATGAATCCCATAAACAGCTTATCCTTGCCTTGTCTTGCCCTAAGCAATTTCTGTCTCTCCTTGGAGCTGATGTCCCTGACATACCACCATACATTTATCACCTTTTCCAGTATTTTCATATGTGGCCAAGCTGTACTTTTTGGTTTCTTTTGTCTTCATAAATCCTTCCAGACTCACCAGTATTTTTTCTTGATTCCATCACTTGACTTCTTACCATCATCATGGTTATAATAAGGTACCAAAAGCTTATCATCACCATTCTCCTCAGTCTAATGAATCGTGGTGATTTTAACATACCATTTGAGGCTGAGAAGGATCAACTTATTTATCCTGAAACAACTGCATGAGTTCCTTGTGCCTCAGTTAATTGTCTAGGGCCAGGCCCCTACTTCTGTGCTCACGCTGACTACAGACTCTTGTCCTTGAAGTCCATTGGACTTTGCAAAATAATAGATTATTACTGCATAGTGGCCAGGATGGCAGAATCTGAACCCAAAAGAATGAAATCCTTAGCCTGATGCATGTTTCCTGTGTCAGCCCTACTGATATAGTCATTTCCCTTGCAGTGGATGCTATCTCAAGACATGCAGCAAGCTCTCAGAGCCCTGTACAGTCATCCAGCTGCTGTCACTTGCTTCATACTTTTTTGGAGGGGACTTTGTTATGGTCTTATCTCTCTGAGTAAATGAAAAAGCAATGAACAATGATTTTACAGAGAAACCAGCTAATACCCAGGTCTATCAACACATGAGGGATCATGAAACCTAGGGTGATTTCATATTATCTTATAAAAATATATTTCCTTCTCTTTAAGCCACCTCTAAGCTTCCCATCACTGAAATTCCCCAAATCATTTCTTTTCAATTTCCATTTAAAGGATCCTGATTTATAATGGGATTTAGCAGCAGCTCTCCATTTAACCCTTGTACACCGGAAAGCATTTAAATAGAGCTAGGAAAGCAACTTTACTCTTCATAGCTATTTCTATGTAATATTTAAAACTGAGGTGAGTATAATTTCAAACCTCTCTTGTTTAGTAATAGTCAGACTGGACAAAGAAACAACTTGCAGCTCTGTGAGAAGCAGATGCATTCCCACTTCCACTCCAGATAGCTCTGGAAATTCTTTGAACATATACCTCAACCTACACATTCAATTGTATCCAATAGCTTGAGCAGCTACGTAGGATAATATACTGATCTTCCTCTTAGAAGGAACTATTATGCATAACATAAGGCTAGAGGGATAAAGTTGTGTGCTTCTCTGGCATATATCACCCTAAAATCTCATTCCTTCAATAAATATCATTGATTCTCAACAACACCTCTATGGAATAGGCAGCTATGATCCTTAGCAAAATATTTGCTGTAGCTTATTAAAATCAGCAATCTTCACATTCTAGGCACAAAGCTAACAAGGAGTGGAAAAGCATGTTTTCAGTAGGTTGGTTCTTACTGGAATATATGAGCAGGATGTTGCTTTGCCTGGGAATGTATAGCCTTAGGAAAAGGGTGTTTTCCAGACCTTTTGTCCCTCTGTCAGGGGAGACGAATGTGACTGAGGAAACAGCCATGCTTAGCTTTAAAAATATCCATTCGAGGGAACATGGTTCAGACATAATGTTGAAGCAGGGAACAACTGTTTTACATAAGCAGAGAGACAAAGATTTCTATTTAAAATTCCTCCAGCCAAATGTTAGCACCGTGTAGCAATTCAGTTCTATTCTCAATGGTTGCCAATAACAACCTAGTTTTTCAAACTATAAAAGACAGTTGGTAGGTTTTATTTTAGGCTTTCCCAGTTCGATACTTGCTCAGAAGTCATATGTAGAATTGCAGCATAAACAAGGAGAAAACTTGTTTAACAAGCTATTTTCATTGACCACACTCAGGAGCTAAGAGGAGAAGCAATAAGGAATTATAATGAGCTAAAGCAGGTTTAAATGACATAAGAAAGAAATTGGGGAAACGGTGAGCAGGGAAAGGTGGTCTCTTTTGCACATGCAATGTAGTCATTGTCTTCCTGCTCTTTCAGCAGTCCTGCCTGAGCTCTCTACCTTAATCAGATATGCTCTAAGTAATTGCTAGGCATAAATGGGACAGTGCTGAATATTTCAAAGCTGGCATTTTTATGCATAGACAACAGAGACATCCCCTTTCTGAGGCTGCTTGCAGTAGTGTTTATTTAATTTTCCCTCTACTTTGGAGGCTATAATATGTTTTCTACTCCCCTCCCAAAATATATTAATCTGCTCACTACTCTCAAGTTAGTTGGGATGTTAAAGCAACAGACCTACATTATTATTCCCAGCTCTCTGCCCTCTCGTCTTGGTAATCTGTGTAATCTTGACTGACAACTTGCCCAGGGCAAGAGGAAGATACCTTTGCTCTAATACTAATACCTCCCATGGGGAACAGGGGAATGGGTTTGGGGATAATATGTTCTTGTTGGGTTCTTTATTGAGCCATCACCATGGTAACTGGCTAAAATTCAGGGCAACGAGACTGGAAATTTAGGCTCTCATCCTAACTCTGATCTTGACTTGCTATGTGATATTTGCCAGATCACTTAGCCTCTCTGTGCACAATTTAAAACGATGGAATAATTATATCTACATGCCTCCCAATGGCTCAGGCCTATTTGATGTGCCAAGGGTAATGGGCTTTGGCCCATCACAAAAATCTATAAGCCTCCCTTAAGAAGGGACCACACTGGTAAGACTGGACTCGACCTCATATACTAGGGACAGAAATTACACATAAACTGGTATAGTGATCAGAAACTGGT
>NW_017729014.1:4742286-4742853 GCF_001723915.1 Gavialis gangeticus
ACCTCCCCCACAAACTCCCCCCCCCCCCCCGGCGGAGTGTGTGGACTAGGCTTGGCCCAAGCTCTCTGCTCCAAGTAAGCAGGGAGGTGTGCTCTAGCACTCCCCAGCTTCTGGCCTGGGTCAGTACAAGCATGTGGCTGCATTTCCAGAATCAAAAGTGAATGTCTGTGTAACACCCACACACACGTGGGTTGTATATTGTGATTTTTTCTGTATTTTTTTACTTAGGAAAGATGGCCCCTGTATTTTGGCCATGTGCTCAGTAAATGTGAAGCTGGGGCCCATATCTGGGAAAAATATATAAAAACACTCTGGCCTCATTGGCCAGAGGAAGCAGAGGTTTCTTCATGCTGATAGGGTGGGAGAGGAACTGGAGTGTGGCATTCTCTGACTGGACAAGGCCAAAGTGACATCACGCAAAGGTATATAAGGTGAGCTAGGCTGGCATGAGGGGGGAGGTGGGAAGGGGCAGGGAGCTGCCAGGGACTGCTGAAGGGTGAAGTATCCTCTGAGAGAAAAGGAGATGCAGATAATGAAAAGGAAAGCTCAGGTAGAGGGGGTAGAATT
>NW_017729014.1:4742864-4743399 GCF_001723915.1 Gavialis gangeticus
CAGGCCTAGAGGGTGGGCCTGGTCTTTCCCCTTGTTTCTTTTGACAGTCCTTTGCTCTAGTCAAACTGTGTGGTTGGGCCGACTGTAGCCATTAATCAACCTGGTTCCTTTGGAGTTGTTCTTGCAGTTTCATTTTAGCAGGCCATAAAATCCAACCCAGAAGTTTTGGGGTGCATGCATGCTGTCTGGAACTGCAGCCCTCCCCACACACACATACAGCCTCTCTGGGTGCATCCACACATTCAGACATGTGCACTTGCAGCAGTTCAAATAGGAGGTGCACAAATTTGTGCCAGGGATTTTTGCCTCAGCATACGTGGCTGGACATGCACTTTGGTGTGGGGCAAATTATGCCACTTTGGGGCAGAATGATCCTTCGCAGTTCCTCCCAGATCTGCAAGCAGATGGAGCTAGAGGATGGGACCAACAGCTGTGCTGGCCCCAGCAATATAAAAACCTGCCCTGGAGGAGCTTCTGAGGCCAAGCCAGTTGGTATCTGGGGATGTTACCCTGTGTGCCAGCTGGACTGCTGAAT
>NW_017729014.1:4748399-4751262 GCF_001723915.1 Gavialis gangeticus
CTCCCAGATCTGCAAGCAGATGGAGCTAGAGGATGGGACCAACAGCTGTGCTGGCCCCAGCAATATAAAAACCTGCCCTGGAGGAGCTTCTGAGGCCAAGCCAGTTGGTATCTGGGGATGTTACCCTGTGTGCCAGCTGGACTGCTGAATCAGCTCTAACTTGGAGTGGCCCCTGCACCCTCTACCCACTAGGCCTGTGCAAATAGGGAAGTATTTGATTCAGATTCGGAGTCAGCCAGTTCAAAGGCCAGTGATTTGATTTGGAGATTCGGATCGCTGTTCCAAATCAATTCGGCCAAATCAGCTTTGGAAGATTCAGTGCTGATTCAGAGAGATTTGGAGATTCGGCCATAAAGTATAATGAGGAATCTATAACTTTCTCATTTTTTAGCTTATTCCTATGGCATTTTCAGGGATGATAGCCCCTTCTGAGGGCATAAAGTCTGCCAAGGTTCAGGGAGAAAGGTGCAGGGGTTTATGAGCAACTGCACCATACATTCTTGAAAGCAAAACTCATGTCATTTGTGTGTGTTAAGGCACAGGGGTGTGAAAACTGTAGGCATGCTATCCCCTGCTGGGGAAGGAAGCCTGCCAAGTTTCAAGGAGATAGGTGCAGGGGGCTCTGGGAAATTGCACCTCAAGCTGCTGACAAGAAAAACTGATGACATGAGTGATACTGTGTGTGTGTTAAGGCACAGTAGGATGAAAACTGCAGGCATGCTAGCCCCTGCTGAGGTCAAGAATCCTGCCAAGTTTCAAGGAGATAGGTGCAGGGGGTTCTGGGAAATTTCACCTCAGGCTGCTGATAGGCAAAACTCATGACATGGGTGGTTGTGTGACTGTGTCTGTGTTAAAGCACAGCGGGGTGAAAACTTCAGGCCTGCTAGGCCCTGCTGTAGCCACAAATCTTTCCAGCTTTCAAGGAGATAGGTTAAGGGGGTTCTGGCTTCTGAGACCCTGCACCTCAGGCTTTTGACAGGCAAAACTCGTGACATGGGTGGGTGACCCTGTGTGTGTGTGTTAAGGCGCATCCTCACTGGCGCTAGGGCATCTACACAACACAGTAGCGTGTCCCAATGAGGCCTCCTTCTCCCCTACAGTCTCATCTGGTCCACCACTTTAAATAGCAACAGGTATAAAATAACTTAGTGAGCACTGGCACAGTAGCAGCAGCAGCATCTCAGGCAGCCAAACTGTGACCGAGCCTTTCTTTCCTCTCCTGCAGGAGCTTTTCCTTCAGGGTGTGTGTTAAGGCATGCCCTCACTGTGTGACTCTGTGTGTGTGTGTGTGTGTGTGTGTGTGTGTGTGTGTGTGTGTGTGTGTGTGTGTTTGCACCCTCACTGATGCTGGGGCCTCTACACGACATGGTAGTGTGCCCCAATGAGGACTCCTTCTCCCCTACAGCCTCAACCAGTCCACCACTTTAAATAACAACAGGTAAGCACTGCAGTGCACTGCAGCACAGTAGCACCAGCAGCGTCTCAGGCAGCCAAACTGCCACAGACTAGAGCTGTTTTTTCCTCTCCTGTAGGAGCTTCTTCTCCAGCAGCTGCCAGAGAGCTCCCCCTGCCAGCCCCAGCCCTGGGGCTTAGATGTGCCCACTGCCCAGGGCCTTGGGTCCTTCTGGTCACCTGACTGGGGACAGGTGCTAGGGGTGTTGGTCTAAGGATACGGCACTGGAAGGCAAGGTCCTTTGGGTCAATCTGGTGTCTTTTAGTAGATCAACTGAATAGTTACAGAAATATATCCTAGCAGTCTTTCAGGTTGAAAAACCCTTTGTCAGGCTGAGGAACTCTCTGACTAATACAGACTGTATTTGGTCTGTATCTGTGCTGGTCCTGGATGGAAGGAATAGTAAAGAAGCTAGAAGCTGGCATGGCATGCAATGCAGGCAAGAAAGCCAGTCAGTGAAAATGGAAATGGAGGCAACAAGGAGTGAGGGACAGGCTTGGGGCAGGGGGAGGGGGAGAAGGGGGATGTAGCAGCACAGGTAAAAGTGCAGAAGTACCTGGGGTGTCAGATGTCTGGCAGGTTGCAATGTGTCAGAATTCCACTGTCTATATTGAGTCCATGAGTTTCTGTACCTATTACCTAGGAGGCTGATGAAGTGAAATTCATAGGCCTGGCTCTGAAAAGTGATTTGTAAATTCAAACAAGCACCTAACCTCATCACCAGAACTGAAGCCAACTTCCTACAGCTCAAAACACAAAACCTGCCAACAATCTCTAGTACCCCGACAAACTGCACACCAGAATCTATCAAAGACAAGAATACTAGGGCTGTGCGAGTCTTCAGACCCTGCTTCGGATCCAAACCCTCTTTGGATGCTTCGAAGCATGCAGGGAGTACTTAAGGGACGAGCTGCACAAGGCAGTGCCTCAGGTAGCCTTGCACTTCACCTCTGACATCTGGAGCAGCTGGGGTGGTAATCACACCTGCCTCTCCCTCATGGGGCACTGGTGCAATCAGTCAGGCCATTGGTGGGCTCTACTTCAAGCCAAGGTGCTGGATGAGTCCCACATGGCAAGGGGGATCATGGGAGCCATGAACTGCATGGTGCAGGGGTGGCTCATTGGGCAGGCCAAGCTCACCTGCGGGTTCATGGTCACTGACAATGTGGCCAGTATGGTGAAGGCTGCATCCGCTGTGTGGCACACAGGCTGCACCTAATAGTGAGGGATGCCTTGGAGGGGGACAGGGCTGCCGGTTACGGCACCGCCACCAGTACTGCTACAAGCCAGCTGATTTCAAAATGCAGGAAGGTAGTGAGCTACTTCCACTGCAGCATCAAGGGGGGCAAGATGCTGCGAGAGAAACAGGCAGAGCTCAGTATCCTGCGGCACAGAATCACGCAGAATGTG